>NC_067411.1:29589017-30214017 GCF_009764475.1 Pristis pectinata
TACTAAATCTGAGAGAACAGTTACTCAAGACCCATGAAATTTATGACAAGTTTTAACATGTCTTATTCAGAACCAGATTCTGCGAGATGTTAGCGGTGGTCAAAATCATGAAAACATTCTCTATGGATCTACGTCTAAGGTAACCTATTAATGTTAGCTCAGTTATAAAACTCTGTCTTACATTATCTTGAGTTTTAAGTGGGCTGGACCGAACTGAAACAGCACGCTATCTGAACTTTCCCATAATATCCAGATCCAATACAAAGGCCAACTGATCCTACTCCCCTTTCCTGAGAACACCCTCATGAAACAGGGCAGGTTGCAAACGGCAATGACCAATGGATGGGGCACATCCTGAGGGTTCACTCAGATGATGAACTTGATGGCCTTTTGACAGCCCATAGCAGTTAAACAGGCTTGTTATTTAAACAAAAAATATTAAAGTTAAAATACTTTACAACCCACCACCTAATGTGTCTCACCTTACCCCTTAGAAAAAGAAATCTGCCAGAGGAAAATCAAATTAAAAGGACAGAAAGATCCTAAGAAGGAAACTAATTGAAGTAAATCCTCATAGTTCCTGACATTTCCCAGCTAAGACCAGAAGACCATAAGATATAGGAGCAGAATGAGCCCATTGGGGTTAAAAAACACAGACTCATTCTCCTGCCTCCTCTCCATAACCCTTAACCCCCTTACCAATCAGTGACAAGCTGATCAGCAAGGTAGAGATGAGGAGAGAGAACAGAAGCCACAGAGTGCCCAAAATGCCTGGCTTGCTCTGAAGTCAACCATAATTAGCACTGATGATATATTTGCTCCTTTCATCAAAAAGTGCTGAGACTGGATTTAGAAGTGACCAGATGATCCAGGCACCAATAAATCATAAATGCAAGTTGTTCTTAGACTGGAAGCGCTATCAAAGCTCAAGAAAGATAAAACAAATCTGTCGGTATCTGAAAGCCAATAAAACTCCTGAACTGAAAAATGAATGGAGGATAGAAGCAGTTCAGCAAATCCAACAATGCTCCAATAATCACAACTTGGGTGGACTTACCAGCAATATTAAGACCACTGGTGGCCCAAACACCCAAGAACTTGCTGATGGAAGCTCAGCAAGGACAGGACATAGGCATGAGCATTTTGCTAGAATGAACACTTTGAAGATCTCCTCAACCAAAACTCTAACATGAGTATCCCTAACCAATCACACAGTGAGTTATCCAGCACAACTGTAGCCTCACTGTAGACTAGTAGGTGGAGAGATCTATGCAAAGCCTCTGGCAGACAAAATCTTTGCTGAAATATTAATAACAATGCAGAAGTACTTCTGACATAAATTCATCACTTTATCTCCCTCATCTGGAAAGAAGCATGCTCAGAGATTTCAGGGATACCATAAATGATATTACCACCAATAAAGGAAACAAGTCGGATTGCACTCATTATACAGGATCCCCTTGCTGTCTGCCACAAGGGGTCATCCTATAACTGTCGCCATCTGGTGTCTGGAGAAGTGTAGGGACGTGGAGACAAAAGGTAGCGAGGAGGAGGTAATTGCAGAACAGTGAAGTAAAAACAGAGTAAAAGAAACAATGAAGTTATCACTACTCTTTATAATTACTGGTTACCGTCCAGTTGTATTATTGTGTACATGCACATAATGACTTTTTAAACACTCCTTTTTAAGATCTATTTTCAATTGGCCAATCACCTTGGAATGGACTTTTACATTATATAAATGCATGTTAATAGTATTTCTTTTGTCAAAGGTACTTTTTTTTTTAATCAGTCAGAACCCAAAAGCATTTAGGTTTAATTTAAAAAAAGAATTGTATCCCAGGTTCTGTGGATCTTGCAATCTTACTTCACTTACAAGTTGGAATATGCTTCCATGGGAACCATGTGATAATCTAGCAATGAAATGGAGTAAAAGGTTAATTCTATCTTGGATCTCTATTAGTATAAAGCAAAGTGGAAGCAAGAGTAATAGTCTTGTTACAATACTACAACCTAACATCATTGTTTGAAAGCAAGGCTATTTACTATGGGTAAATTGGATAAATTCAATTGACTCTATTAAATATCTTCTCTGAGGGAAAAGGATATGGCAAAAAAAAATCATTTTAACACACCAAAAGATTTTCCAAGAAACCTTCTTCCAATTTTATTTGATCTTTACATTTCTCTCATGAACCCAATTTGTTCTTCACAGATTAACATTAATAGCCCTGTTTTGTTTTGGCAAACACTTCTGCCAGTATACTGCAATCCATACTTATTAAGGAGATGAGCCTGAAACTCAAACAGACTTGGGAGTTCTTTCTGTTCCTCAGGGAAAATTGGAATGCATACTACCCTAATTGTTTCTGGCATCCTACTGCTCATTAATTTTGTTTAATAACAGAGTTATCAAATTAGTTGAGACTATAAATTAATAAAAAAAATCATTGCATCCCGGTGATTCATCGGTGCTACAAATTGGTCTGCATATTTTCAAACCTTAAGGAGTGAGGTATCTTCCAAATAACCTCAATAGTAGTGAGGGTAGGGCAGTTAACAGTAAATTTCATTAAACAAAAAACCTCATTCATACAAGTGCTAAGATTTATTATTTATGCCGGAAGGCTCAACTGAGATTTAACTTCTTTGGAGCTGCTGCCTTCATTAGCTGGTATGTCAACATGTTTTCTCCTTTATCCTTAGTCTCAGAATATGTTTGCCTGGCTCTGTACAAGTACAATTCTGCACTATCTGTGTAGAGTATGATGCGCGACTGTCCAGTTTTAATTAGATTAGATTTCATCCTTTTTCTGTGGATCTAGTCCAGCTCTTCATTTTTAAAATAAAAATTACCTCCAACATGAACTTCTGAAGGTTATAGTGTGCCTCCTGCTTCTGGGAGAGAATATATATTTAACCATATACTACAGCCTTATCTGATTAGTCACAAAGAACTGTGAATGGAAAATTACTTGGGGGGGGGGGGGTGGTGTGAAGGTCTACTTTTCCTTGTGATGAAAATACATTTGTTATTACTTGGCAGAGAAATAGTAAAACAAGTCACCTCTCATGAACGATTGCTTCTGAACTCAAGATTAAAGAGACAATGAAAAATCATGATTTACATACCCAACATCTATCAATAATACCATCATATTCAATGCACAACTTACAGAACAATCACTTGTATAGTACCCTGCATGGCAGTAAGATACATTACTTCAAATGTAACCAGAAAGAGCTCTGTAATACAGGAGCCAATTTTTCTCCCCTAAGAATGGGGTTCCTAACAACATCTCCATCCCTCCTAACTAACAATTTTGAAGTGGAGACTAGTCTTCAGTACAATCTATGAGGCAAAAAGCTTAATTAAACTAAATATTAATAATACATTTGCAAGAACAGAAATCTGACCTGACCAATAGCTATCTTCTCAGCTACATCCTAATCATGTTAAGTGACAGAAAGAATCATCAATAATGCCACTGAGTGGTAGTATCTCATCAATATGCAGATTACAGTGAGTTAGTCCAGTTTTCACTTAAACCACTCAGTCCTAGATCTCATCTCATTTCCATGCATGGATGCAAAAGTCAAAAAGGAGAGGATGGGAGAAGCTATCCGTAGTGCCAAAGCTGCATTCAACTGAATACAGAGTCATACAGTATGGAAACAGGCCCTTTGGCCCAACTTGTCCATGCCAACCAGGATTCCCATCTAAGGTAGTCCCAATTGCCTGCATTTGGCCTATATCGCCCTAACTTTTCCTTTCCATGTACCTTTTAAATATGGTGTAAGGAAAACTCTTCAGTGGCTGAAGTCATACTTGACATAGATCATTGTGAACCTGTAGACAGAGAATCACAGGTAATATTTTCAGGAGAAACTAAAAACATATGCTCACTTATCTTTGGATGCTTCATCAAATGACTTTCCTCCATCATGGGGTCATGAGTGGGCTTGTTCAACTTTGTTGTATCTGTTCACTCACAGAGTGACCTCACATTACTGCATGATAAAACAGAGAAGGCTGGAAACTTTGTTTTTCTCTCTCCACAGATGCTGCCCTGACCTACTGAGTATTCTCATCAGTTTCTGTTCTTAAAGCTGGAAATGCTCAACACATTGAGCAGAATCTATGAAGAGAGAAACAAAGTTCATGTTTCAATTTGATTACCTTGCAGCATCTCTCTCCACAGATACTGCATGACCTGTTGACTACTAGAAGTATGCTCTGCTTTTATTTCAGATTTCCAGTATTTGCAGGGTTTAATTGTTTTTTTTTTAATTATTGTGCCACATCTGTCGAATGTGAATTGTACAGTTTTGGAACTGAACTTGAAAGAACATTGGCACAAACATTAGAAGGTAATATTGAGGCTGATTAATAAGAGAAGCACTATAATGTTCTAATAGCCCTTTGATTTAGGTCAAGTGCCTTATGGCCATTTGACAAAGATCTTAATTTTGTCTTCGAAATCCATTTCCTCCAGCACTAATATCTTGCAGAGACATAATTCACAGTGGAGATTTTATCATTAGTGTCCTTACACCAGAGGTTCATGTGGCAAAAAAACATTATTAATTCAGAGATTTGTCCAATTTAAGGGCCCACTATTTACAATTATTAATTTCCATTGATTCCAGATATCTATTTGTACAGAGAACACTAGCAGAAAAAAAATGCATCCCTATATTACAGACCTCTCATTGGCAGAAGAAATATTCTGCTGCCTCAGTGTTCTTGTTTTTAATTCCTTTAATGTCTAGTCCAATTGTTTTAAGAAGCTGGCAGACGTTAAGTTTTCCACAGCAGCTCAAACAATCTGTCATGAAGCATTCCAATTAGCATAAGATTTTACCAGCCATTGAATTATTTTTACATAAATAAATGATGAATTTAAGTAGCAATACTGTTTGATAGATATATATATATATCAATTATTATGTTATATTTTAGTGAACAGAATAAGTTACATCCTCTATATGTGGTAAAATCTATTATGTTAAATTGTGAAGTCTCTGCAGTAGAACAAGCCCATTCCTTATGTCATAGAAAAGCTGTGCTTTGTTTGAATGAAAAAGATCATCTGCAATTTAAATCAATGAATCAATTAGCTTTAACGTCAAGGACACTGTCTGAAGTCAAGGGACAATACATACTGTCAGACTAAGGTACATATGCTTGCACTCATTTTGACAGCCCCATAGCTCACTGAAGTTATCATCTAGGATTTGTTGTAGACATTCTGAGGTAAAAATCTCATTTTTTCCACTTTACTAAACACATGTGTGTCCCTTATCACTTCTAACTCTTCAGAAATGCTCGATTCTTTGTTGAACAAGATCTCACAGTCTCTGATGAACATGTCACACTTAGTGGTCATAATTCCAAATGCTTTTCCCCTTACACCCCCAGAACAATACAATAATGTGAAAGCTATTCAGCCTGACATCCCCCTTCCAACTCTTTGAATGAGCAATTAGTGACGTTCTGTTGCTCTTTCCTCACAACCTGGTACAGTTTTCTTAGTTTATTTATCCAGTTCCTTTCTGAAAGTTATTAAAGAATCTGCTGTTGACATCTTCTCAGCCCAATGCATTCCATATTAAGAGGGCTTGGTACAGAAAAGATAATCATTTTCTTACATTCAGCTTCCTTAAATTCGTGTCCTCTGGTTATAACCTTTCTGCCAGATGGAAACACGTTCCCTTTATTTGCTCTCTTAAAATATTAAAATTCATTCTACCTGTAACAGGTTCATCAAACCTACACTTTGTTGTTAATCTGTGTCTGTTCACACTAGTGCAACTGAAGTGTGGTATCCCATTTCTACACCCGCTGAAATGATAAAGAACACTGAGCACATAACACCTGCTGATGAAATTCAAGAGCAAATCTGGCCACACCTGGGATCAATGTCACAAGAAATTCCATGGTGAATGTGGAGATTATTCCAACCTGTGCTGAAAGAGTCTTCTTGCTCCCTCTTCCATCTCCCAACACATCCACCCACACAGCACAAATATACACACACACACACACACACACACACACACACACACACACACACACACACACACACACACACACGGTTCCCATAGAGCTGGAGGAGATATGCAAGCTTATTGCCCATTACATGACTCCTCTCCTCTTAGTAATGAACATTTTATCTATTTATATCTGCATGTGTTGGGCATTTCTCCTTAACAGTGCAATGGGCTGGTCTTTTTGTCTTTATCAGAGCAATGTCACAGGAGATGGGGACAAGGTGCTTTAAAACATATTGGACCTCACATTGTGGTGTCGATTGAGTCGCTGGTAATTTTCTTTTTAAACCAAGCTTTACTATTTTTTGAAATAGAAAACTGAGTTCTGCTCTCAGGAAACTTCTGCTGTGGAGTGTTCCCGAGCAACAACATGGTCGGTAAGGGGAAGTTGTGACAAAGAGTCCCAGACCTGAAATGTTAACTGTTTCTCTCCATAGATGCCACCTCACCTACTGAGTGTTTCTGAAGTTTTCTGTTTTTATTTCAGATTGCCAGCATCTGCTGTTCATGATGTTTTGATGTTCATGATCAATACAGGAAAGTCACAGGTAGATAGTAATGCTATGGAATCTAAGAGATGCAGCGACTTTATATTGACATTATCAACCATAACTAGTACAGACTATCAAACCTATTTGACAAATAGCAGAGGGTTACTGAATTGCATTTTGTAGAGCATATGCTTTTTACACCATCTTCCCAGTAAATACTATGAGGCTCTACTTTGATTAGGTATATCAAATCACTGTGAGGCATGCCACTCTAGAGAAATGCAATGTTCAATTGGAATAGAAGCTTTCTTTATAGTTGTTCCACATCCAATGATGTTCTCTATCATATTCTCAAGACAACCCTGCCATTGAATAAGAAACACCAAAAATGTCCATGAGATGGTACAGCTTGCAATCTTCATGGTCATCATTCCTTGCACTGGCAGTAGTTGACACTTTGGCCTCGTGCCTTGTTTCAGACCATTGCAATGTTTAAGTGTGTGAAGTGATGGCTCTGATTTGCCAGGGTCCAGGATTGGCACATAGTTTCCTTATTAGTTGGTCATACTGAGAAAAGACTCCCCAGGGCCAAAGCTACACTACAACAACATAGCAAATAGCATGACTTGGCAACTGCTGATCCTATCGTCACTGAGTCAAAAGAATCACTGCTTGTTCAGGGTATAATAGCTCTTACGATATACGTCGAGCTCAGTTTGCAGCTGGAAGCTGGAATGCACATAATTGCCATCTATTTCTCCCTGAACCTTTGGGAAATCCCAACCTCAAAATCCATGTAGACACAAGAGATTGCAGATTCTGGAATCTAGAGTGAAAAAAAAACAAGATGCTGGTGGAATTCAACAGGTCGAGCAGCATCTGTGGAGGGAATAGGACAATAGACATTTCAGGTAAAGACGCTTCATCTGAACTGAAAGACAAAAGGGAGATAGCCAGTAGAAAGTGAAAGGAAGGCACGAAGCAAGAGTTAGCAAGCAAAAGGTGGATCCAGGTGAGGAAGGGTGATAGGCAGATGGAGGAGGGAGGAGTGGAAATAGCGACAGAAGCTGGGAGGTGATAGGTGGAGGCGACCAAGGGCTGAAGATGATGGAATCTGATAGGAGAGGAAGCAGAAGCATGGAATCAAGGGAGAGAGGTGGGGAGGGCAGATGGAAACAGTGGGGAAGGGGAACCAGCTGAAGGAATGTACCCAAAATCCAGGTCCCCACTCTGCTTGATAATCTGTTCTCAATAGAAGGAGGACTAAGTCTAGTTCATTAATGACCACTCTGCAGGGAGTAGAAGACTGAGGTGAATGGAAAAGTTCAGTTGTACATGTTAAACTTGCCTGACCAGGAGATGATTGCAAGCTAGACTCCAAAACTGGTAGTCAGATAGTATCCTGATTGCCATTTACACCAAAGACATACAGGTTAGGAAGTTGTGGGCATGCTATGTTGGCACTGGAAGTGTGGCGGCACTTGTGGGCTGCCCCCAGAACACTCCATTGCAAAGGATGCATTTTAATGATGTGTTTCGATGTACATGTGACTAATAAAGATATCTTATCTTGTCAATGGAATTGATTAACTGTGTATTTCTCTCTTTGCCGTTTGTGGGTCTTTGTGAAAATTCCTGTCTTGTTGGCAAAATAACAAGGTTAAACTTCAAAAGCGATTCATTAGATGTGAAACACCGGGGACAATCTAAGCATACAATTTGTTCTCGATCGATCCATCTATCTATGCCAGTGCAGCAATTCTGCTGCTTCTGTCAGAACAGACTGTAATTGAGCCTGCCATTCTGCTATGACATACAAATATCACCCGGTATCTGTATTGTTTCAGGCTGAGGCACCTTATACCAATGTAATCAGCTCTTGTAATTTATGAAAATCCATTATCAGAACTTTATGACAATGAAATACAAGTTTCTCTCTCCCCCACTGACTTATTGTGGTGACACAAGAGACTGCAGATGCTGGAATCTGGAGTAACAAAAACACATTGTTGGAGGAACTCAGCAGGTCAGGCAGCATCTATGGATGGAAATGGACAGTCAATGTTTTGGGTCGAGACCCTTCCTCTGGATCCTTGATTGTGGCTGCAGTGTGGATGCATTGCAGCAACTCACATGTCAAACTTGCAAGTATGCCCACCCATGAGTGGGCACCCACAGGCAGCTGGAGGACATCAGATGCCATCCTGAAGTGAGTCAAAGTTCTTGAATTCCTTACCTAAAAGTACCTAAGGATACTTTACCATAAAAGCTTCAGAGTTTCATTGCAGCTAACTGCTGGAAGGCATATGGCATGCTTACCTTTATCAGTCGAGGCATTGAGTTCAAGAGTCAGGAAGTTATGCTGCAGCTTTATAAAACTCTGGTTCGGCCGTATTTGCATTCAGTTCTGGTCACTCCATTATAGGAAGGATGTGGAGGCTTTGGAGAGGGTGCAGAAGAGGTTTACCAAGATGGTGCCTGGATTAGATGGCATGTGCTATAAGGAGAGGTTGGACAAACTTGGGTTGTTCTCTCTGGAGCAGTGGAGGCTGAGGGGAGATCTGATAAAGGTTTATAAGATTATGAGAGACATAGATAGAGTTAGATAGTCAGTATCTTTTTCCCAGGGTTGAAATGTCTAATACCAGAGAGCGTGCCTTTAAGGTGAGAGGGGGTAAGTTCAAAGGAGATGTGCGGGGCAAGTTGTTTTTTTTTACACACAGAGAGTGGTGGGTGCCTGGAATGTGCTGCCTAGGGTGGTGGTGGAGGCAAACATGATAGGGGCATTCAAGAGGCTCTTAGGCACATGAATATGTGGGAAATGTAAGGATATGGACCTTTAGGCAGAAGGGATTAGATTAGTTGGGCATTTGATTACTAATTTAGTTAGATCAGTACAACAAGGTGGGCCAAATGGCCTGTTCCATGCTGTATTGTTCTATGTTCTATCTTTTACATGCAATTTGAAATGGCCATTAAGTACTGTTCTTGCCAGTGACACCTGTGTCTCTTTAATGAATGAAATCAAAGAAGAAAATTAAACATTGCACTCCAGGTACCACTTTTTTCATACTTCATTGAACTCAGAGTCATCGAGTTTTCCAGCACAGAAACAGGCCATTCACCCCAACACATCCATGCCGACCAAGATGCCTATCTATGCTAATCCCATTTGCCTGTGTTTGGCCCATATCCCTCAAACATTTCCTATCCAAGAACTTGTCCAAATGCCTTTTACATGTTGTAACTGTACCTGCCTCTACCACTTCCTCTGTTAGCTCGTTCCATATACTCACCACCATCTGTGTGTAAAACTTGCTCCTCAGATTGCTGATAAATCTTTTATCTCTCATCTTAAACATATGCCCTCAAGTGTTAGATGCCCTAACCCTGGGGGAAAATAGTGACTTTCTACCCCATCTTTGCCCTTCATAATTTTATAAACTTCTCAGCCTGCTTCACTCCAGGGAAAACAGTCCCAGTCAAGACAATCTCTCCTTATTACTCAAGCACACCAGTCCAGGAAGCACCCTTGTGAATCTTTTCTGAAACTCCTCTAGCTCCATTACATCCTCCCTATAACATAGCAACCAGAACTGCACATAATACTAAGTGCAGTCTGACCACATTTTGTACAAATGTAACATGACATCCCAACTTTTATACTTAATGCCACAGCCAATGAAGGCAAGTCGTACCTTAGAATTACTGTTTAACTTTTGTATATTCTTAGTATATATAGTAATATATCTCAAGTTCTGAAGAAATTGACTCAAGCTAAGTGCTTCAAGAATAATTTCTGCTTCTTTACTCTGATTAAGTAGTGACATGAGAACGTAGGAATCATTAGCAAGGTGCCTTACAGTGAGTGGCATTCCAGTTCAGACCCACACGTGCAGAACTTTCAGCACCAGTCACGGGGGAACCATTAGCAACAGAAACCCTGAGTGAGGCTAATTGTTTCATCCCTTCCACTAAGGTCACTTGAGGACAGAGCATGGATCTATTCATTCCAACCAAGAAAACATATGAAAGCAGACAAAGACTTGAGAAGCTGACAAAATGGGTACAGGTAATTCGTGTAGTGGACAATTGTGCTAGGAAAATAACATGGATCAGTTCAATCAAAAGGCCTGTGTTTAAAATCCTTGAAAAACTGGCTGAAAAATGGGAAATATTTGCTGCAAAATTCAGCTCCCACACTTGCTCACTTTTTGGTGATCCATGCAGTATCAGCTTCAATATTTTGATCACGGTGTCCACGTGTATCCCAGGAGCGAGTTGCACCAGATGCCCACGTTGGTGTGAGGTATTGCAGCGCTGACTCAACCTTGAACTTGAGAGGTTGAGTGGCCTATTTGAGCTCATGTGTTTGTTTGTCTGTATTACTCCTAAATAAGGATGCAGGGTAGGCAAATCATGACATCAGTCACCATGTAAATCTGATTATGTAGCAGCACTGCCACACAAGTACAAAGAAAATAGGAGCAGAAGTACACCATTCAGCCCCTCAAACCTGCCTCATGATTCAATGGCTGATCTACACTGGCCTCAACTTCTGTGCCAGTTCCCCATAATCCTCAATCTTTCAAATATTTATCTACCTGCACTTTTGAGAACTCTCCAGTTAAATGCTTCTATTAACGTTACACAGCTAAACACATGCTTAGTGGCTGAAAGGTCCTGCTGCCAGCACTGGTTAAAAGGGTCAATTGTTGGGACATTCCAAATTGAGTCTTGTCAACTGTAGCATCTGAGATTGCTTTAAAATTGCTAAAGTATAGGGAGTGACATGGCAGGTGATGATGTGTTCTCAACTTAGCTTTATGGCTCCTGTACAAGTCCATTTTTCCCAGATACAGCAGCATTGGTGATTACTACCCTTGGAATAGAGCATGCCTGGGAGATAGGGCAGTGCATGCATGGAGGTGGACAAGCTGCTGGAAGTGGGAGCAAGATAAGAGGGAGAAGATGCAAGACCATACATATCTGCAGAGATAAGGGGGCAAGCCAACCATCTGATCCTTAGTGCGAAAGGGAAGGCAAAATTCTAATGTTACATTGTGCCAGCTTGTGGGAGATCCTGTCACCATACGAAACTTATGGTTCAATGCAGGGCACTTTGGTAACATCACTCAGATACCCATGGCTCCGCATTACCAGGTTCACTGGGCAGAATTAGTTGGCTGAGGACATCCTGGTTTCAACATTCAGATGCATTAAAAAACAATTTAAAAAAATTAAAAACAAATAATGAATATTGTTTCAATTTTTTTAAAATCACTTAATAAGTTTTAAATAATTAAAAACACTTACAGCAAAAATTTTTTTTAATGTAGCATTTCCTATTATCTTTCTTCTCTGCGGCTATAATATCTCTATTAACATCCACGGCCGCAGAGAACTTGTGTCAGGTACAGGAAGCTGTGAGTAGATTCCCCAGCGTGAGTACTGGAGAATCTCAGCAAACTAAAGCCTCACTGCTGGGCTCCATGCAAAGTCCAGTGGTGAAGTGTGCTGACAGTTCATCATCAAGAACCCATGACCCAGCTGAGGATTTCCACTTTGGATACTGAGCAGAGCACTGAGTTTGCTTGCGTTCACCTGGGTAAATGCCAATGATTCACCTCAGAATCACCGACATTTACCAGCTAGATTTGGCCCATTATTTCCTGATTTCACGATCAATTAGGTTGCGAGACATAATGGCAATGAACATCAGTCAAGTTCAGCAGCATTATTTAAAGAAACATTTTGCTCATGACGCTCGATGAGTTCTGGAACCGGTTACTCAGCAACTACAGTTGAGGAAAGAGTCTCAAAGCACCCAAGGCTGCCCTGAATTAATACAGGACTGCAGACCATAATATTTGACAAGGTGCCACATAAAATGCTGGAACAGAGATAAGGGTTTATGCTATTGGTGTTAGCATGGATGGAGGATTGGTTACCTCATAGAAAGCAGAGAGCTGGAATAAACAGGACTTTTTCAGGATACAATTAGTGGAGTACCTCAAGGATCTGTTCTTGACCCTCAATTGATTATGGTTTATAGTTATGATCTAGAAGAGGGAGCACAGTGTGAGGTATCCACATTAACCAATGACATGAAAATAGGTGGAAGGTGATGTTGTAATGAGGACATTTGGACACTGCAACTGGATGTAGATAGGTTGTGAGTGAGTGAGTGAAGACTTGGCAAATGAAGGTAAATGTGGGAAAATGTGAGGTGATGCAGTTTGGGAAGAGCAATCTACAGGCAGATGTCATCTAAATGGAGAAAGATTCAGATGAGAGGGACCTGGGTGTCTTGTGCATGAATCGCTAAATGTTAACAGGCAGGGGCAGCAAGTAGGTCAGAAAGCAAATGGCATTTTGACCTTTACTGCAAGACAGATGCAAATTAGAAATAGGGAGGTATTGTTTTAGTTGTACAGAAAGTTGGTGAGGCCATAGCTGGAGTAGTGGGCACAGTTTTGCTCCCTTTACTTAAGTGAGGAAAAACTGGCATTAGAAGCAGGCCAAGAGAGATGCCTTTTGATAAGAGATGAGAGGGTTGTCATAGAACATGGAAGTGGACAGACCATTCAGCCCATGATGTTGTGCTGATCTTGATACTGATTTACACTAAATGTCCTCCTCCTGTTTATCATCCATATCCCTCTATTCCTTTCATATTCATGTGTCTATCTAAAACCCTCTTAAACTCTACCAAACTGCCTGTTTCCACTACTACCGCTAGCAATCCATTCCAGGCACCTAACCACTCTCTGCATAAAAAACATGCCCTCATATCACCTTTAAACTTCCCCCCACTAAATTTTAAAACATGTCCTCTGGTGTTTGACATTTCTACCCTATCTATGCCTCTTAACTTTAAACAGTTCTATCAGGTCTCCCCTCAGCCTCTGACAGTCTAGGGAGAACAACCCACATTTGTCCAACCTCTCCTGATAGCTCATACTCTCTAATCTAGGCAGCGTCCTGGTAAAGTTCTTCTGCAGCCCCTCCACATCCTTTCTATAATGAGGCGACCAGATCTGCATACAACTGCATACTCCAAGTATGGTCTGACTAAAATTTTATATAACTGCAGCATGACATCCTTATTCTTATACTCAACACCCCTACTAATGAAGGCAAACATTCCATATGCCTTCTTTACCAGCTTATCCACTTGCGTAGCCATTTCCAGTGAATTATGGACATGGACCCCAAGATCCCTCTGTACCTCAATGCTATTAAGGGACCTATTATTAACTGTGTACTTTCTCTTTTGCTTGACCTCCCAAAGTGCAACACCTCACACTTACTCAGATTAAACTCCATCTGCCACTTCCCTGACCATATCTGTAACTGATCTATATCCCACTGTATTCTTTAATAGTCCTTTCCACTGTCCACAACTCCACCAGTCTTGAGGTCATCCGCAAACTTGCTAATTCATTCATCTACATTTTCATCCAAAACATTGACATATTTCACAAACAACAGAGGTCCCAGCACCAATCCTTGTGGAACACCACTGGCCTTTCATCACCTCTACTCTGTCTTCTATGGGCAAGCCAGTTCTGAACCAAACTTGCAATTCACCCTGGATCACATGTATCTTTATCTTCTGAGTCAACCTACCATGAGGGACCTTGTCAAATACCTTACTAAGGTCCATGTAGGTAACTTCCACTGCCTTCCTCTCATCAAGCACCTTTGTCACCTCCTCAAAAAACTCAGTCAAGTTGGTAAAACTTGATCTGCCCTGCACAAAGCCATGCTGACTGTCCCTAAGCAGGACATGACTTTTCAAATGCTCATAAATTCTATCCCTCAGTATCCTCTCCAATAGCATCCCGACCACTGATGTGAGGCTCACTAGCCTATAATTACCTGGATTATCCCTATTTCCCTTCTTGAACAAAGGCACAACATTTGCTACTCTCCAGTCCTCTGGGACTGCGCCTGTTACAGGTGAAGACACAAAGATCCTTGTCAAAATCCCAGCAATCTCCTCACTTGCTTCTTTCAATATTCTGGCATAAATGCCGTCAGACCCTGGGGACTTAGCCAATATAATGCTTCTCAGAAGATCCAGCACTACCTCCTCCTTAAAATCTCAAAATGTCCCAGCACATTAGCATGCTCCACTTTGATTTCACTATCCATCAACTCCTTCTCCTCGGTAAATACTGACACAAAGTACTCATTTAGTACCTCAGCCACTTGCTCAGACTCCAAGCACAACTTATTCCTTTATCCTTGAGTAGAACCTACCCTCTGATTAGTTATCCTCTTTTTCTTAAGTATAAAGAAGTCTTTTTCAAGTATAAAGTGCCTAGGGATTATCCTTGACCTTGCTCACCAAGTACATTTCATGGCCCCTTTTAGCCTTCCTAATCGCCTGCTATCTTTATATTCCACAAGGGTCCAGTTTGATTTAGCTTCCTAAACCTGACGTATGCTTCCTTTCTCTTTCTGACTAAATTGAGGACCCCCTCGAGTCATCCAAGGTTCCCTCACCTTTCCATCCTCGTCCTTACTCCTTACCAGAACTCTGATCAGCTGGTCTTTAAACAATTCCCACGTGAGACCTGGACTTGTCCAACAGCAGTTACTCCCAGTCAATGCCCCTTAGCTCCTGTGTTATTCTGTTGTAATTTGCTCTCCTCCAATTTAGTACATTCCTGCAAGATCCAATTTTATCCTTACCCATAACTATCTTAAAACATAATGTTGTGGTCACTATTCCCAAAACGTTCACCCACCATCAGGTCTGTCACCTGGCCTGGCTCTTTTCCCAAAACTAGGTCTAGTATGTTCTCTCCTCTAGTTGATTCTCCACTTACAGTTTCAAGAACCCCTCTTGGATGCACTAAAGAAATCCTGCCCTATCTAAACTTCTTGTATTAAGGAAGTTCCAATCAATATTGGGGAGTTAAAGTCCCCCACTATGACAAACCTGTTGTTTCTGCACCTTTCCATAATCTGTCTATATATCTGTTCCTCTACCTCTCAGTGCCTATTGGGGGGCCTATACTATAATCCCATCAGCAGAATTGCACCTTTCTTATTTCTGAGCTCCACCCTAGTTGACTCTGTGGATGAGCCCTCCAGTAAGTCCTCTCTGAGTGCTGCTGTGACATTCTCCCTTATCAGTAATGCAACCCCTCCACCTCTTTTAACCCCATCTCTATCACATCTAAAACAACAAAACCCAAGAACATTGAGCTGCCAGTCCTGTCCCTCACACATCCAGGTCTCTATAATGACAACAACATCATAATTCCATGTACTAATCCAGGCTCTAAATTCATCCTCCTCACCCATAATAGTGTTGAAATAAACACATTTCAGCCCATCAGTCCCACCATGTTTATTAGCCTGTCCCTTGCCATCCTTCCTTCTCATACCATCTTTCTTACCCACTACCCTACCACCTGTTGCCTTGCTGCTGTGTTTCCCATCCCCCGCCACTCTAGCTTAAACCCTCCTGAGTAGCACTAACAAAGCTCCTGGCAAGGGTATTAGTTCCCCTCCAGTTCAGGTGCAAACTGTGTTGTTTGTACAGGTCCCACCTGCCCTGGAAGAGAGCCCAATGATCCATAAATCTGAAGCTCTCCTTCCTGCACCAATTCCTTAGCCACATATTGAACTGCACTATGCATTTATTTCTCACCTCACTAGCATGTGGCACGGGAAGTAATCCTGAGGTTACAACTCTGGAAGTCCTGCTTTTTAACTTTCTACCTGGCTCCCTAAAATCACATTGCAGGACCTCATCCCTGCTCCTGCCTATGTCATTGGTACCAATATGAACCACAACCTCTGGCTGTTAACCCTTCTCTCTCAGGATGTCCTGCACCCGCTGCAAGCCATCCTTGACCCTGGCACCAGGGAGGCAACACACCATCCTGGAGTCTTGATTGCAGCCGCAGAAATGCCTATATGCGCCCCTTACCTTCGAGTTCCCTATCACTACCACTCTGCCTGACTTCACCCTTCCCTTCTTTGCCTCAGAGCTGGGCACGGTGCCACTGACCCGGCTACTGCTGCTGGCCTCTGAAAGGTCATCCCCCCAACAGAATCCAAAGGGGTATTCCCATTACTGAAGGGAATGGCCACAGGGGAACCCCTGCTCTGTTTCCTTACCCTCCTTACTTCTCCTGGTGGTCACCCATCAATCTGTAGCCTGCACCTGAGGTGTGACCACCTCACTAAACTCTCATCTATAATGTTCTCAGAATCCCGGATGATCCCGAGAACATCCAACTTCAGCTTCATTTCCTTGACCCAGTCTGTCAGGAGCTGCAGCTGGGTGCACTTCCCACGGAGGTAGTCACCAGGGAGACCGTGAGGATCCCTGACATCCCACTTCTTGTGTGAGGAGCATCCTACTGCCCTGACTGCCATTTCGTCGACACTGTCAAAGGTCGTGGATTAACAGGAAAATAAAAACCTTACCTGATTCTTACCTGCTCCTCACCTGTGCCTCCTCAGTGAAGCCTCTCTAGCCTAAGCCTCAGCTGCCCACTCCTACACTGACCCACTCTCACAATGGCCACTCCAAAATGGCCACTCCATTTGACCTTACCTTCTTTTTATTGGCAAAAGTGTGTGGCAACTCAGCCAATCAGAAACATTTTTTTAAAAATCTGCTGGCTCCTCCTCTCTGCTGCTCTAGCTGCTGCATCTGGTGAAAACAAGCTCTCAATTGAAAAATTTTCACAACCTGTCCTGTCACAAGCTGCTAAAGAAATTAGATCTATCTTCTTTGGAGTTTAGAAGAAAGAGGAGCCATCTTATTGAAACATGTAAGATCTTGAGGGGACATATCGAGGTATATATATCGAATGTTTCAATTAGTGGGAGAATCTTGAATGAGACGATGCAGTTATAAGATTACAGGGCAGTCATTTAAAACTGAAGCCCACAGGAAAACTTCTCACAGAGAGTGGTGAATCTATGAAATACTCTACCCTGGAGGGTTCTGGTGCTAGATAATTGGGAGAATTTAAAGAGCAATTCGGTAACTTTTTGAAAGATCAGGGAATTGGGAGGTGAGGGGAACTGGTACAGAAGAGGCGACAAACCATGATTAAACTGAGGGGCTGGGTGGCCTACTCAAGCTCCTATTTTCTTATGTTCTTCTGTTCCTGACGAACAACATCACCCTATTTTAAACCACTCTACCTTCTCATCTCTCCCTTGCTCTGTAACTTCCTCCTGCCTATAACTCTCCAACGTATCTGTATTTTTCTAATTCTCACTCCTTGATCATCAGCAAATTTATTTATTCCATCAACGGTATCTGTGTCTTCAAGAGCCTAAACTCTGGAATTTGCTTTTTAGAACCAGATCTTTCAACCTCTCCATTTTCCTATCTTTCTTTTGGATGCTCCTTTAAGTCCAGAAGCCATGCTTTTGCTCAGAGGCTCCGGTATCTCCTTGTGTCTTTCTGGATTTGACAATGGTCCTATTAAGATGTTGCTGTCATCACTGCTGATGAGGAGGAGACAGTCAGTGAAACTGAGAGTGGCTGTAGGGAGCCACAGAAGGGAATACCAGGAGTATACAATGATTGAGGTCCTCATGTATACTTTTAAGTTTACTCCTCATAGTGTTGCTGTTAACAGAGCCACTGCTCACCGCTCCAGAGACCCAGATTCAATCCTGACCTCTGGTGCAGTCTGTGTGGAGTTTGCACATTTTCCCTGTGACTGCAATGGTTTCCCTGGATGCTCCAGTTACTGCCCTTATCCCAAAGACGTGCGAGTTGGTAGGTTAATTGGCCATTGTAAAATGCCCCTTGTGTGTGGGTGAGTGGTAGAATCTGGGAAGTTGAAGACAATGTGGGATGAGTGTAGGACTAGTGTAAATGAGCATTATCACAGACACTTAGTGTAAGATGGTAGGCACTGACTTGAAGGGCTGAATGGTCTTCTTCCGTGATGTCTCTTTCTACGATCCTGTTCTATGACTCCTGTGCCTCATTCCTCACATTAAAACAATTGCAGGTACCACATCTCTCTCTATCAATCTTCTTCCTTTCCCATCTAAAACATTCCAGCATTCCACTTGAAGCTCTCTTTCCATTTTGCAAGAGCACAGAACACCAGGCGGAAACAGAGAAACTGAGGTTGTCCTCCACAGGTGGATGCCTCTTACACCTGCAGAACCCCCGAAGAAGCAACAAAATAAACTGCATGAACACTGGAAATGTAGCTACAAGAGCAGGTCAGAGGCTAGGAATCCTGCATGGAGTAACTCACCTCCTAACTCCCCAAAGCCTGTCCACCATCAAGTCAGGAGTGCGGTGGAATACTCTCCCTTTTCCTGGATGAGTGCAGCTTCAGTGATACTCAAGAAGTTCAACACCATACAGGACATAGCAGTCCACTTGATAGGCACCCCATTCACAACCAGTTATTCACTCCACCACTGATGCACGTTAGCAGCAATCTGTACCATCTACAGGATGCACTGCAGCAACTCACTAAAACCCCTTAGACAGCACCTTCCAAACCCATGACCTGTACCAGCTGGAAGCACAAGGGCAAGGCAACAAAAATATGGGGAACACCACCACCTAAAAATTACCCTCCAAGCCACACACCATCGTGACTTGGAAATATATTGGCACTCCTTTACTGTCGCTGGATCAAAATCCTGGAGCTCCCTCCCTAATAGCATTGTGGGTACACCCACGCCTCATGGACTGCAGTGGTTCAGGAAGGCAGCTCACCACCATCTTCTCGAGGGCAACTAGGGATGAGCCATTAAATGCTGGCTCAGCCTGTGAATCCCACATCCCTTGAATGAATATAAAAAATAAAATGGAGAGATAGGACCCTGCTAACAGAATTCAGTCTTATCCACCCACTTTGGATACAAGGCTCAATCATGTGGACTTGAAGTTATCAGCAAGTGAGAAGTGATCGTGCACAGAATGATAAACTTAAACATCCTTACCTTGAGCATTTCAAATCAAGTCTTTAACCTCAGTCGTCCTCAAAATGGTGCAGTGCATGTTCATATCGTACTGGAGGAAACACTGACTCTGAGACACAAAGGACTCATGACAAACCTGTATTAGCTCAGATCACCACAGCCCATGGGTCCAGTAAGGACTTCCAGTCACCTCCTGATCTGGAGTGCAGCTGGAACAAAGCAATGGTAGTTCCAAAGTTCCTTTTTTCAATTAAAACCTCATAAAAAAAAGGTCAAAGACAGAATCAGTTCCCCTCCAAACATATAAATTATGTAATTATGAAAAAGATGCTGAATGACTGTTCCCACATTATCTGTGATTTAATCCCTCCATTTCAACATCAATTTCCTCAGTTGTGCTTGATGAGAATTGTACAGAGACTGCACGTCAGCTGAGGTTGTATTTGTTCCTCTATTACAGTCTCTTTATTCTTTTCTTATTCTTTTGAGAATGTTATTTTAGTTAAAATAGTAAATACCATTCAATATATATCTTGAAAGAATATAAGAATATCATTTTGGATTTTAAAAGAAACTACAAAAATCAAAACAGTTCTTTCAAATGTCTTGACCTTTAAAGGGAGAATTCACGGCAAGGAACTGATTGTTTATTTTCAGTACTGACTTTTTTAAAATATTAATTCCATGCACTTTTGGAATGTTATTTTACTAGGGTACGTGCTTGTATTTATATTTAGTTGCAGTATTTATTTATGATGGACAATTTATGCAGGAATTTTGATTTCTTTGTATGTAAACAGTTAAAAAAATGTAGAGGAAAATTTCAGCTGGAGATGAACAAACCTTTTAATGTTAAGATACCAATCTTCAGATCCCCTATACATGCATAGCTGAAATAAAGCAATTAAAGGACAATCCATTATATCAATGGGCACATTTGCCTCAGAGTGACAAATTATGGTTCAATATAGCTTCTGTAAAGGTTCACTGCACACAGTTGAGGACTAAGTTCAACCTATGGGAGCCATGGATAGAGGCAGAATTCATGAGTTGCTGGCAACAAAAGTGAATGAATAATTTTTCGGATGACTGCCCACAACACAGAGACGTCTGCTTAAACCCCGAGGATTATTGCCTGAGCCTCAAGCTTGGTTAAAAGCCTACCTTTGGAACCGCAAGTTATGTACATTACAAATCATCTAAAGCATCTCTGTTAATCATACCACAAGGAGAAGACAACTCATTCAAATAAGGCAATCCAACCATAAAAAAGTGAACTGCTTTTATTTTTTCTGTAAATCCTTTAATATTTTAATTATCCCCTAAACTGTACCAATAGTCATTATTTAATGAGTACTCATAATCAGAATATTGGAATTAAAACAGGTCTTTGAGCCTGTTTTACCATTTGAATGGATCATGGGTTATGTGCGTTTCATCTTACTTTATTTATCTAGTATACTTGTTATTGCTAATCTATGATTTTACATTTGAAGCTGTACATAATTTTAAACTTCAGTAACAGCAGCCTATTCCTCATTGAGTAGATTCGTTGTGGCCAACTGACCTTACAGAGGAATCACAGCTCCCCCTTAAATGAATATCTGCTTGTGTGCTCCATTACATTCATTTATCAGCCCTCATTATCCTGATCTGCAGTATCCAGCCTTGTTCAATTTTAAGCCTCTCATGCTTGTTTTCAATCACACTTTGGCTTTACTTGATGGATCTTTCTCTTCCTCCACTTCTGCTCTCATGCACATTCCAGGTTTTAATCACTGTACCATTGGTGGTTGTGTCTCTAGAGATGCCTTAGAAATCCTTTGATACCCTCTCACCTCCTTCACCCCTTTCTTCTCCTAAGACAATCCTTGATATCTAACACCTCTACTGAACCGGTGGAGGAACTCAGCAGGTCGAGCAGCATCTGTGAGAGGAAAGGAATTGTCGGTATTTTGGCTTGAAACCCTGTGTGCAGTAGTCCTGGTACAGGGTTTCAACCTAAAACATCAATAGTTCCTTTCCAGCATTTGCGGTTTCTTGTGTCTCCATCTCAACTGAGTTTTTGGTCAAGTGAATTAAGATCTTCCTATATGCTTCATTGTTGACTTTGTTTGATTACACTTTGGGGATGTTAAAGAGGGTGCCTTAATGCAAGTCATTGCTACAGTGAATTAATAGAAAAATTGTGAGATAGAAATGTGAATTAAAAATACATTTCAGCAAGTGAAATTTAACATATAAACAAAGACAGAGTTATAAAGTGATAAGAGAATAGACAATAATGATCCCTAAAGATAGATAAATATCAAACAAACATTTAGAATGGGAATAGGGTGGCAAATGCTTGTGGTCATGTGGTCCACACACTGCTGTGAAACCCCAGATTACAAATTCAGTTCTTCCCTGACCAGTCTCTTCAAAGAGCCATCTCCCACTCTATTCCTGGTGAACAAATCTCCCAAAATAGGTGCTGGTGGGCACTCATACCCAGCTATACATCCTGCACATTGTTCAAGCAACAGCCCAACTCACAGAATTAGACTTTACAGATTCCTCCATCACAGTTCCTGGGCACACCTTGTCCTATTGGCAGGGCAGACCCTTCAGATGGGTAGGAAAAGTGGTGTGCAGACAAGAACAAGTGGTCCTGGGAGTCCTCAACATTGATCCAGACCCCATGAAATTTCAGGACATCAAGTCAAATTACCCACTGCCCTTCCTCAATAGGTGAATCAGTGCTTGAATAACACTTGGAAGAAGCACTGAAAGTAGCAAGGACACTGGATGGACTTGGGTTGATGACTTCAATGTCAATCACCAAGAGTGGCTGAGAAGCATCAACACTGAGTCCCAACAGAATGGGAGGGACTGTCTCAAGTAGTGAGTGAACCAATACAAGGGATAACTTACTTGACCTTATCCTTACCAAACTACCTGGGGTAGAATGCATCTGTCTATGGTGTGACTGCCACATGATCTTTCTGGACACAAAGTCCAATCTTCATACATCGTCTGCTGAGTTCTGAGATACTGCAATTCTTCTGAATGGAATAGTCTACGAACAGATCTGTAGCTCAAACCTGGGCACCATGAGGCACTGTAGGCCATCAGCAATAGAAAAGTACACTACTCACAACCTGTAACCTGATGACCATTCTTATCCCTTATTCTCTATTGCAGGCAAATTAGGTTATCAATCCTGGTTCAATGGACATGCTGGGAAGAGCACCAGTTAAAAATGTGGTGCAAACCTTATGAAGCTGCAGTACAGTACTACATGCATGCTAAACAACAAAAACAGAATGGAATAAGTGATTTCACATCCAATGCATCAGATCAAATTTCTGTAGTCATCCAGACATGAATCGTGGTAGACTATTAAACACAAGGAGGAAGGTCCCAAAGCATTTCCCACCCTCAATGACAGAGGCACCCAGAACACATGAATGTTAATGTCTGATCAACTTGGAACCATGTTCAGCCAGAAGTGCCAAGCAGGTGATCCATCTCTGCTTTCTCACCATCACAAGAGCCCACCTTCAGCCAATTCCATTCACTCCACATAATATTAAGAAGCACTCAAAGTCGCTGGATATAGCAGAGACAATGGACTAGACAACATCTTGGCTATAGTACTGAAAACCTGTGCTCCAGAATTAACTACATCTCTAACCAAGCTGCTCTGGTTTGGTTACAACTTTTGCATCTTCCCGACCTTGTGGAAAATTACCCAAGTGTGTCTTTCAATCCAACTAATAATGCCCAATCAATATCTTCACAATCATCAGCAAAGAGATGGAAAGTACTGGGTACCTAGGTTAACAGTAGTATTGAGTGCAACTTAGTCTCCAGCACCTGCTCACTGATCTCCAGTATTAGCTGAGCTCAGCTCCAGACCTCATCACAGTCTTGGTTCAAATGTGGCCAAAGGGGCTGAACTCCAGAGGTCCTTAACATCAAGTAGCATTAGATGTATGATGAAGGAGCTATGATAAATCAGTAGTCAGTGGGCATCAAAGGGAACATAATCCAGTGGTTGGAATGCTACCTTGCAGAAAGGAAGACAGTTGTGGTTGTTAGTTCTATCGTACCAGCCCCAAAACATCACTGCAGGAGTTCTTCAGGACAGTGCCTGAGATCCAAACAACTTCAGCTGCTTCATCGATGACTTTCCTTCCATTGTAAGGTCAGAAGTGGAGATGTTTGCTGATGATTAAACATTGTTCAAATCCTTTTGCAAATCCTCAGCAACTGAAACATACAAAGAGCAAAAAGAGATTCACAGATGTAATTCGATATCTGTGTGTGCAGCAAGACCAAGACAACATTTAGGCACGGGCTGATAAGTGGCAAATAATACCATCTCCAAGAGATAATCCAACCACTTGTCCTTGGCATTCATCAATGAGTTTTCTATCATTCACATCCTGGAGCACACCAGTGACCAGAAGCTCATTTGGAAAAGCTACCTAAAGACTGTGGCTATAAGAATAGGCCAGAAACTGGGCATCCACTGGCAGGTGACTCATCTCCTAACATGCAAACCCTTCCCAACATGTAAAAGGCACAAGTCTAGACCATGAAGGAATGTTGTCCAGTTGTGTGGATGAGTATAACTCCAACAACGCTCAAGAAGCTCAACAGCCTCAAGGACAAAATCAGCCTTCTATCACCCTAAACATTCATCCCCTCCACCACAATCGCACAGGGGCTACAGGGTGTCCCATCTACATAAAGCAATAACTTGTGGTGCTCAGTCCTGGCGAGCTCCTGCTCACTCAGCCTGGAATATCTAACGGTGAAGTGTCAACTATTCTATCTGCCAAGGGAGTTTGCTTCAGCTATCCTGATGACAGTCTACTTCCCACCACAGAAGGACATGAAGCCTGCACTCAATAAGCTATACTGTGTGGTCAACAACCTTTAGACAGGATACCCCGAGGCCCTCTTCATCATCGCAGGAGACTTCAATCAGGCCAATCTCAAGAGTGTGTTACCGAAACACTATCAGCACATCTGCTCCACCAGGGGCGTTAACACCCTTGACCACTGCTATACAACCATCAAAGATGCATTCCGAGCCACCCCTCGTCCTCACTTTGGGAAATCAGACCACCAGGCTGTGCTCCTTCTCCCCACATACAAACAGAAACTGAAATGGGAGGATCCGGTACGGAGAGTCGTGCAGTGCTGGTCTGAGGAAGCAGATGAGCTCCTACATGACTGCTTTGAGACAGTGGACTGGTCCATGTTCAAAGACTCAGCTGCCAGCCTTGATGAGTATGTCACCACCATCATGGACTTTATCAGCAAGTGTGTGGAGGACTGTATACCAAAGAAGACAATACAGGTGTTCCCAAACAGGAAACCATGGATGAACCGGGAGATCCACTCCCTACTGAAGGAGAGGACTGCTGCACACAAATCTGGTGATCCTGATCTGTACAAGAAATCGAAGTATGACCTTCGGAAAGCTATCAGGGATGCCAAGAGGCAATACTAACTCAAAATAGAGTCCCTGACCAGCCGTCAGTTATGGCAGGGCTTACATGCCATAACAGGCTACAAGACAAAGTTAGGCTGCATAGCTAACAACAGCGCATCCCTTCCTGATGAACTTAATGCATTCTATGCGCGTTTTGAACAAAAGGGAAGTGGATTGTCACCGTCCACCCTGACAGCCACCAACACAGCTGAACCTGTGATCACAGTTGAGGATGTAAGATCAGTCTTCCGGAGAGTGAACACGAGGAAAGCACCTGGCCCAAATGGTGTCCCGGGCCGTGTGCTCAGATCTTGTGCTGATCAGCTGGCAGAAGTATTTGCGGACATATTCAACCTCTCCCTGCTTCAATCTCAGGTTCCCTCCTGTTTTAAGAAGACCACTATCATCCCGGTACCAAAGAAAAGCAAGGTAACATGCCTCAATGACTACCGACCAGTGGCTCTGACATCCACCATCATGAAGTGCTTTGAGAGGTTGGTGATGGCAAGCATCAACTCCAGCCTACCAGACAACCTGGACCCATTGCAATTCGTCTATTGGCGAAACAGGTCTACAGCGGATGCCATCTCCCTGGCCCTAAACTCAGCTCTGGAGCATCTGGACAGTAAAGACACATATGTTAGACTATTGCTTATTGACTACAGATCTGCCTTCAATACAATAATTCCAAGCAAGCTTGTCACCAAACTCTGAGACCTAGGACTCAACACCTCCCTCTGTAACTGGATCCTTGACTTTCTAACAAACAGACCGCAACCAGTGAGGATAGGCAGCAATACCTCCAACACGATTATTCTCAACACTGGTGCCTCACAAGGCTGCATCCTCAGCCCTCTACTGTCCTCCCTATACACTCATGGCTGTGTGGCCAGATTCTGCTCTAACTCCATCCACAAGTTTGCAGATGATACTACCATTGTAGGCCGTATCTCAAACAGTGATGAGTCGGAGTACAGGAAGGAGAAAGAGAGCTTGGTGGAATGGTGTCATGACAACAACCTTTCCTTCAATGTCAACAAAACAAAAGAGCTGGTCATTAACTTCAGGAAAGGGGGCAGTGTACATGCACCCATCTACATCAATGGTGCTGAGGTCGAGAGGGTTGAGAGCTTCAAGTTTCTGGGAGTGAACATCACCAACAGCCTGTCCTGGTCAAATCAAGTAGATGCCACAGCCAAGAAAGTTCACCAGTGCCTCTACTTCCTCAGGAGGCTAAAGAAATTTGGTTTGTTCACTTTGACTCTCACCAACTTTTACCAATGCACCATAGAAAGCATCCTCTCTGGATGTATCACAGCTTGGTATGGCAACTGCTCTGCCCAGGACCGCAAGAAGCTGCAGAGAGTTGTGGACACAGCCCAGCACATCACGGACACCAGCCTCCCCTCCTTGGACTCTGTCTTTACCTCTCATTGTCTTGGTGTAGCAGCCAGCATAATCAAAGACTCCACCCACCCGGGACATTCTCTCTTCTCTCCTCCTCCATCGGATGGAAGATACAGGAGCCTGAGGGCATGTACCACCAGACTTAAGGACAGTTTCTACCCCACTGTGATAAGACTATTGAACGGTTCCCTTATACGACGAGATGGACTATGACCTCACGTCACTTGTTATGACCTTGCACACTATTGCACTGCACTTTCTCTGTAGCTGTGACACTTTACTCTGTACTGTTACTGTTTTTACCTCTACTACATCAACGCACTTTGTACTAACTCAATGTAACTGCACTGTGTGATGAATTGACCTGTACGATCAGTTTATAAGTCAAGCTTTTCACTGTACCTTGGTACAAGTGACAATAATAAACCAGTACCAATACCAGTGCAATTACTTGTCTCCCATAGGCTACTCAACACATGACAGCTACTGTCAGAAAGGACAAGGGCATCCACTGCAGGTTTGCCTTCAGGTTGCACCTTATCCTGACCGAGAAGTACATCACTGTTCCTTCATCATCATTCTGCCTAAAGCTTGGAATTCCCAACAACACTATGGGAGTATCTTCACAGGAAGAGCTGCAGTGGTTCAAGAAGGGAGCTTCCCACAACCTTCTCAAGGGAAATTAGGGTTGGTAATAAATGTTGGCCATCCTGTTGATATCCATATCCGAAAAAAATGAATAAGCAAAGAAAAAGAAAAAAATACGTGTTAATTCCTTACTTTCCCTTGGTGTTTAGTCAAGGGAGAATGAAGAGGTCATTGGATGAATGGATGAGCTTAAAAACAATATTAATGCAATTGGGATGGAAATGAGATAAATAATTGACAATGAAGACACGAGTATTGTGTTGGTCAACATAGGAGTAAAGTGGTAAAGAAACATACAAAGAGTAAAAAGAGATTCACAAATGTAATTCCATATCTGAGAGACTTCAGTTGTTGGGAAAGATTGGAAATTGAAAAAGTTGAGCTTCTTTTTAGAAGTGAAAAAGCTGGAGAGCTGACAGATACTTTTTCAATGTTTAATGGTTTAAGGCAGGTTAGAAGAGAATTGTTTCAATGTTTGACAGAATCCATAGTTAAGGGCCATAGAAATATAGCAGTTAAGAATAATTTATGGGTAGCCTATTAGTTGGGTCACTGGACTGACATCCAGAGAGCAGCTGAGGAATTTAAATACAATCATTAAATAGATGTAGACTAAAATCTCAATAATATTGACCATTATACTACCCAGTTATCATAAAAATCTATCTAGATCACTAACGTCCTTCAGGGAAGGAAGTCTGCCACCCTTCCCCAGTCTGGTACCTTTGTGACTTCAAACCCATCAATGTGGTTGACTCTTAATTGTCCCCTTGGTTCAATGGCAATTAGAGATGAATGATGAATGCTGATGTTTATCACCAGGGATGTCCATCTCCAATTAACACAGAAGTGTAGGTAAATCAGTTGGGAAATATGTAGCAATGGTTAGAATAGGGAACTTGTCGCTCTGGGAAATGATTGAGTCAAATGATTCAGGTGCTTTCAAAGGAAAACGAGTAAGACAAGGAGAACATGAGAGACTAGGAAACTGAAATGTTTGCGGAAGGTCAAGATAACATTGAATAAGGTGACTGAAAGTTGAGATACAAAAGATTTATCTGGATTATTCCCATAGGTAATCATCAATATAGACTGATTATTCACATTATTGCAATGTGGAGTCAGGAATGTACATCAGGTTCTCCATAAGGAATTCAAATGTTATCTGACACCCAAGGATTAAAATGATACTTTGTAAACGCTTCTTTATCTCTCTTCTTTTCTCTGTGTTCCCTCCCTCATTCATTCTATTACTTTAGATTTTTGCCCATTGATTACAATACTCCAACAATGTGTTTCACACATATTCATGTACTTTTTTTCTTTAAGATATTTTACTTTTGAGAGAATGTCTGTTTGATCCAATTCACAATTTGCAATTAACTAACCCCTGACAATCTAATGATACTTTTATGTTTATTTGTTATAATGTGCTACATTTTACTAATGAGATTAGTAAATCCAGAGAGACTGAGTCACCTGGGACCATACTTGTTGGAATTCAGAAGAATGAGAGGGGATCTTATAGAAAAATATAAAATTATGAAAGGGATAGACAAGATAGAGGCATGAAGGTTGTTTCCACTGATAGGTGAGACTAAAACAAGGGGACAATAGTCTCAAGATTTAGGGGAATAGATTTAGGACGGAGATGAGGAGAAAGTGCTTTTCCCAGAGAACAGTGAATCTGTAGAATTCTCTGCTCAGGGAAGCAATAGTGGCTACCTCATTAAATATACTTAGAGGCAGTTAGATAGATTTTTGAATAGCAGGGGAATTAAGGTTTGTGGGGAAAAGGCAGGTCAGTGGATTTGAGTCCATGGCCAGATCAGTCATGATCTTATTGAATGGCGGAGCAGGCTCGACAGGCCAGATGGGCTACTCCTGCTCCTAATTCTTATGTTCTTATGTTTCATTGTGAAGGAAAGAAAGTTAATAAAAACCACATAATATCTTTTGTATTTAATTAAACAGATGTTATTAGCTTAGTCTTCATGGAAACACACCTAAATTTACAATTTAAGCTGATGATATTCTTATTCGTACCATAATGAAGTCACACCTTTATTAGAGTAGCACATCCTTAATGTTAAATCCATGCATTGAAATCAACATTGGAGATCTTTGAGGCTCCTTTGGCATTAAAAAGCCTTCATCTTAGTCAAGATGGGGTCTTGATTTATCCATATGATGCTGGAGAAACTCAGCAGGCCAGGCAACATCTGTGGAGAAAAACTTTTCTCCATGGATGTTGCCTGGCCTGCTGAGTTCCTCCAACGCCATTGTGTTCTTCATCTGGATTCCAGCATCTGCAGTCTTTTGTTTCTCTTTCTCTTGATTTATCCCACTTTTAGCACAAGGTGCCATCTTGGTAAAAGACTTGAAAAACACACTTGGACTGTCAGATCTCCCTCAGCCTCCACAACTTCAGAGAAAAGTTTGTCCAACCTCTCGTCATTGCGCATGTCCTGCGCAACCTTCCTACAATGGGGTGACCAGAACTGAATGCAGAATTCCAGTTGCAGCCTAACCAGAGCTTTATAAAGCTGCAACATAAATTCCTGACTCTTGAACTCAATGGCTCGACAAATAAAGGCAAGCATGCCACATGCCTTCTTTACCACCCTATCAACTTATGCGGCCACTTTCAGAGAGCAATGAACTTAGATCCCAAGATCCCTCTATACATCAACACTGTTAAGGACCTTGCCATTAACTCTGTGCTGTCCTTTTACATTTGATCTGCCAAAGTGCAACACCTCACATTTAGCTGAATTAAACTCCATCTGCCATTTCGCTGCCCACTTCCAAAATAAAAGTGGCTTGAGTACTGGTCGAATCTTGACAAAATGTCCCGAAACTACCTGTTCCAAAAAATCTCAGAAGTCCACATTGAATGTAATGCATTCAGCCAATCTCAAACAGCAAGTGGACATGAAGGGCCCATAACTATAAGACACTTGAGCAATCTTGACCATTGCCTTGGTTACCCCTGTCCTGTTCATGACCATGTAGAAGAAATTGAGGTTTCATTTATCAAGATGCTACTCATCTTTTCAATGTGGGACAGCGGGCAAATTATTTGCTAATCAGCTCCTTAATGACTCCCTGACTGCCATCCCTGATGTCTTAATCTCTTGTCAAGATAACATCTTGGAGTAAACATGGACTGAACTGCTGTATAGAGTCATAGAGTCATACAGCACGGAAACAGGCCCTTCAGCCCAACTCATCCATGCTGATTGCATTGCTCATTGAGCTAGTCCCATCTGCCCCCGTTTGGACAATAGCCCTCTAAACCCCTCCTATCCATGTACTTATCTAGATGACTTTTAAATGTTGCTAATGTGCCCGCCTCAACTACTATTTCTGGCAGCTCATTCCAAATACGCACCACCCTTTACATGAAGAAGCTGCATCTGATGTCCCTTTTAAATCTCTCGCCTCTGATCTTAAACTTACACACTCTTGCTTTTAGCACCCTCTCCTTGGGGAAAAGACTACGTGTTTTCACCCTGTCCATGGCCCTCATGATCTTGTATACCTTTATCAGGTTACCCCTCAATATCCTACATTCCAGGGAATAAAGTCCTAGTCTACACAACCTCTCCTTGTAACTCAGACTCCCAAGTCCAAGCAACATTCTGGTAAATCTTTTCTGCACTCTTTCTAGTTTAATAACATCATTTCTATAACAGGGCGACTAAAACTGTGCAGAATACTTCAAGTGCAGCCTCACCAACATCTTATACAACTGCATCATAACTTCCCAACTCCTATACTCGATACCCTGATTAATGAAGCCCAGCATGCCAAATGCCTTCTTCACCACCATGTCTACCTGTGATGCTGCTTCCATAACATTCCCCAGGGCCCTACCATTCACTGTATAAGTCCTACACTGATTTGATCTTCCAAAGTGCCATACCTCACATTTATCTGGATTGAAAGTCATTTGCCAATCCTCAGTCCACATATCTGGCCAATCAAGATCCCCCTGTAATTTTTCATAACCTTCTACACTATCTACAACACCACTTATTTTAGTATCATCCACAGATTTACAAACCATGCCTTGTACGTTCACATCCAAATCCTTTATATAAATTACAAACAACAAAGGTCCCAGCACCGACCCCTGTGGCACCCCACTAGACACAGGCCTCCACTCCCGAGAAACAACCCTCAAACATCACCCTCTGCTTCCTACTGCAGAGCCAATTGTGAATCCAATCTGCTATCTCCCCCTGGATCCCATGCGATCTAACCTTCCAGACCTTGTCAAGGGCCATGTAGACAACATCCACTGCCCTACCCTCACATATCCTCTTGGTTACCTCCTCAAAGAATTCCAAGAGATTTTTCAGAGACGACTTTTCACCCACAAAGCCCTGCTGACTGTCCCGAATCAGATATTGATCTTGATCAAATCAAAGGCTTATTCGCATAGGAAGTATGTAGGAAAATTAATTTGTCTAAGTCTCGAGCAGAAGTTGAAATCATTGTATAATAACTGTAATGCCACCTAGGTAAATCACTGAGGGGAAAAAAAAGAACTTTCAGAATCTGTGGTCAATGGAATTTGAATATCCATGAAGGCCAAAAATCGAAAGGTTTACATAATCATCAACCCTACTTCACTGTTAACCTAGGTGGTGCTTCAATGGTGAAGAATTGTTGTACAGTGTTAAATTTCAGAAAGACTCATATCAGAGATATTAATAATTCTGAGGCAGACAGAAATGATTCAGAGTTGTAGAACATGGAAACAAGCCCTTCAGCCCACTGAGTCCACACTGACCATCAAACACCCATTACCCCAGACTTCCAGGAGCTTGAGGTTTGAGGAATGAAGTTTTCTGTTGATTGCAGTTGCTGAGTGGAAGAGGAACAAGAAAGAATTGGGAGGAAAGAGAACCAGCTTACTGCCAAAGTGTAAAACTAAAGCTTCACGAAGCCAAGATAATGCTCAGAAGTTTAAATCAACTCGACAGCTTAGCTCTAGTTCTGACAAGGATCATCAGAATTGCCACCTATCACTCATGTCTGAACAGAGGAAGAGATCAAAGAACTTATATCGAAAAGGCAAGTTAAATCCAACCTGTTACTTGATGCTTACTGGCAGCTTCCTTCAGTTTAGCAATTAGAGTAAGTAGACTGTGGTAAAAAAAAATCTGACAAAACACTACATAGGTTGCAGTTAAAGATCTTTAGCTGGGATTTGTCAGCCTTGTCTCTTAATAAACAATGCCATTTGTTGGAGAACATGGAAACGATAGGATTTAGAATTTTATAGTCATGGAGCAATACAGCAGAAAAGCAGGCCCTTTGGCCCAAAGAGTCTATGCTGACCATCAACTACACATTTACACTAAACCTACCCTATCCTGTTTTATTCTCTGTATATGCCCATCAACTCCCCCTAGATTATAGCCCTCACTCACATATTTGGGACAATTTACAGCAGCCAATTAACCTCCCAACCCACACATATTTGGGACGTGGGTGGAAACCAGAACACCTGGGGGAAACCCACACAGACACAGGGAGAAAATGCAAACTCCACACAGACAACACCTGTGGTCAGGATTGAACTCAGGTCACTGGAACTGTGAAGCAACGATTCTACCAGCTAGGCTACTCTGCCACCTTTGTGCTTACTTATTTTAGTGACAGTTTCTGTGATGGTAGCAGTGTCCTGTCAAATAGATAAGCAGGAAATGTAATCAGTACCTGTGATAAATTGTAGACAATCCTCTCTATAATTTTTTGGATGACTTCACTATTATGGAAAAAATTATGGAAGGAATCTAAAGGATAATCTTTTCCAGGATACCCTTCAAAATTTAGTCTCTTCAGCACGCATTTTTTCATCATGGTGGATGACAAAGTCATGCAAAATTGCATCTGATGTCCATATATGTTTGTCGAGAATCATGGTGGATCCTGTGTGACTGAATGCATTGGTACTTGTGCAGCTAATGCAAGCTAGAAATATACAGAGTAGACGGATTATGGCATCAGGCCACATACTATGCTGATTTGACAACTTTGCTACCATCTTAAGAAATTGAAAGAAGTACAATCTCTCAAGCCACTCCACTCCAGCTAATGTCCACTGTTATCCCCAAGAAACAAAAGCAGAATAGACCCATCACAACCAGATAGCATCCACTTCTTATAATCTGGTTGTCAATTGATTTTAAGACCATAAGACACAGGAGCAGAATTAGGCCATTCAGCCCTTCAAGTCTGCTCCATCATTCGATCATGGCTGATTTATTTTACCCTCTCAACTTCATTCTCCTGCCTTCTCTCCGTAACGTTTGACATCCTTACTAATCAAGAACCTATCAACCTCCGCTTTAAATATACCCAATGACATGTCCTCCACAGCCGTCTGTGGCAATGAATTCCACAGATTCACCACCCTCTGGCTAAAGAAATTCCTCCTCATCTCTGCTCTAAAGGGACGTTCTTCTATTCTGAGGCTGTGCCCTCTGGTCCTAGACTCTCCCACTACTGGAAACATCCTCTCCACGTCCACTCTATCCAGGCCTTTCAATATTCGGTAGGTTTCAATGAGATCCTCCCTCATCCTTCTAAACTCCAGCGAGTACAGGCCCAGAGCCATCAAACACTCCTCATACATTAACCCTTTCTTTCCTGCGATAATTCTTGTAAACCTCCTCTGGACTCATTCCAATGCCAGCACATCCTTCCTTAGATATGGGGCCCAAAACTGCTCACAATACTTCAAATGTGATCTGATCAATGCCTTATAAAGCCTCAGCATTACATCCTTGCTTTTATGTTCTAGTCCTCTCAAAATGAATGCTAACATTGCATTTGCCTTCCTTATTACCGACTCAACTTGCAAGTTAACCTTTAGGGAATCCTGCACTAGGACTCCCAAGTCCCTTTGCACCTCTGATTTCTGAATTTGCTCCCCGTTTAGAAAATAGTCTACGCCTTTATTCCTTCTACCAAAATGCAGGACCATACACTTCCCTATGTTATATTCCATTTGCCACTTCTTTGTCCATTCTCCCAACCTGTCCAAGTCCTTCTGCAGACTCCCTGCTTCCTCAACACTATTGACTAACTATTGCAATGATTTTATGATTTTTTTCATGCAGATTTTTAAAAAAAAATTTGTTGACATCTACAAGGGCTATGTTAATTAGTATTCTCACGGGGCTAGGAAACTTCACAGTGACATACAGAGCAGAATGAGCTGCTTTAAGTAGGAGGGAGAGAAGGGAAGGGTTTACATCAGGAGTCACATCTGCCCAGGATACTGAAGGAGTGATCCTCCCAGTGGAATCTCAGAAATAACATGTGATACGTCTTCTACAAAACACTCTCACCTGCTCTGGCTACAACAATCTCACAGCAGGGCAAGTTCTACATTGCCCTTAGCTGTCAAGGTGACTGTAACCTTGAACTTCTACACAATGGGTTCATTCCAGTTTATAATTAGAAATATTTCCAAAATCTTGCAGTTTGCTATTCACTGGATGGTAGGTTGCTGGCACATTCTGAGCCAAAATAGATAATTACACTTCATCCTCTTGCCAGAGGAAAATAGAATAAGGTTGCTGTTTTATAAGGGTACAGATGCCCCCATGTTTCAGAGTATTGTTGGGTGCACGTAACTTGCTTTGTGATCACTACATGTTAATTCTGCAGCATACTGAAACTGTTTGGAATTTCTTTCTCTAACCACCATCCTATCAATCTACTCCCAGTTGTCCTTAAAATCATTCAACAAACAATCTGCCAGAGGAACTCAGCAGGTCAAGCAGCATCTCAAGGTTTTTACGGCTTAAAAATCATTCAAGGCTTTGTCAACAGTGCCGTCAGGCAGTAACCACTCATCTATAACCAACTATATGGATGGTCAGTTTGTGTTCCACCAAGACTACATGGCTTCAGGCCTCATTACAGCCTTGTCTAAACAGGGACAGAAAATTCAATGTCTTGAGGCAAGGTGAGAGTATCTGCCTTTGACAGGAAGGCACTGTTGAATAAGTGTGGCATCAACAAAGGAAACAGGAGAAACCGACCCATAAGTTGGATTTATGACAGTGCAGATAAAGATGATTACACCTGTGAGCTGTGAAATTTGTGCACATGGGAAATTCAGCTTAATCTGTTGTTTGTAATACATACTGTATATTTTGGAATGAAAATGCAGCTGGTTTGATACGTTTGCAGACAACACACAAATTGGAGTTGTGAATAGTGTGGAAGATTGTCAAAGGATATAGCAGGATATAGATGAGCAGGAAATATGGGTGGAGGAATAGCAGATGGTGTTTAATCTGGACAAGTGTGAGGTGACGTTTCTTGGGAAGTCAAATGCAAGAAGAATGTATGCAGTAAATGGCAGTACCCTTATGACAGGAGCATTGATGTGCAGAAGGATCTTGGGCAGCAAGTCCTTAGCTCCCTGAAAGTAACAACACATGGATAGAGGGGTAAAGGTGTAGGTCATGCTTATCTTCATCGGTCGGGGTACTGAGTATAAAAGTTGGGAAATCATGATGCAGCTGTATAAAACTTTAGTAAGCCCACACTTGGAGTACTGTATGCAGTTCTGGTCACCACATTACAGGAAGGATATGGAGGTTTTGGAGATGGTGGAGAAGAGGTTCAACAGGATGTTGCCTGAATTGGAATGTGTTATCAATATGGAGATATTGTACAACAAAGGACTATTTCCTCTGGACAGTCAGATGCTGAGGGGTGACCTGGTAGAAATTTACAAAATTATGACAGACATTGATAGGGTAGATAGTCAGACTCTTTTCCCAGGTTGAAAATGTCAAATATATGATTCAAAATGTGTCAGTCTCCTTTACACTGTGCAGAATCAGGCCTTGCACTCTCTGAGAGACTGAGTGGCCTAGAGCCAGCTAGACCATGCCTGTGCGATTACAACTTGTGGAACTGGTGTCCAGTCCCATTTTTCTCCATTGGATATCATAGCACATCTCTAGGATCCTCCATGCATTAGTTCAGCTGATCTGTGGAGGACATAAACCATTTGCAACTTGCTCAGTGTCTATGATTTTCAACTACACTTAATTTTTCACGGAAATTTGATTTAGTCTTATAACGCATGGTGTTACATGATCCCCAATCAAGGCCACTCTTTTCACAATATATCCCCTTACTTCCTGTGGGCATTTACAAAGGGTTCCATTTGCAAGTACAGAGACAGTTCACAGTTTTCAGCTATTAACATTCAAAAGTGCATCTATTAAAACAATCTACATTTAATAGTTGCCAGAACCAAAGGAAGTCGTTTCCTAATGGCCATCATGTTCAAAGCTTTTAAATCGCTGATGGTTTTATGAAAGGCCCCATATTGAGCATCTCAAGCAGCAAATCTTTTTAAGTTGTGTTATTTTAATAGCTGCCAGTAGGTATAACTGTAAAACAGAGAGTATGTATATCTTGTCAGACAAGGGCTCTGAACCAAACTGTAAATTGCTCTGAAGTATCCAAAACCTTTAATTCGCACCCTTTGGGTCAGTAACATTTATGAGATTAAATATGGAAATGAGGCTATTAAGTGTCCATGGCAACACTTCAACAAATGACTTATTTAAACTTCATAGCACATTTTTTTAGAATTCCGCTCACAACTTCTTTACAGAATTAAGATTTGAATTGAACATTAACTCCTTAAAAGCCACAATCCTTGAGTATTTCCCGGCAGCACCAATCTCATTTTATGTTCCCGTTATAATGTCTGAAGAGACAATTTCTATACATTTCTTTTCTTTAGGAACCAAGTGGGATAAAAGCTCAACTTCATCCACACCATCAGAATTGCTTTTTCTGAGTCCAGGCATAATCTTTTCAAGTGTTTGTTTCCATCATTGCAATTAACTGCTTTTTGTGAAGACCACAAGAGTCAAAACATTACTTCATAAAAAAGCATTCAGTGGGATGATTCAGTTTTTGGTTTAACCCATCACTATGTATTTTTATACAGGACAAAATGCAATGAAATTTGCTTCCAGCACAAAGAATAAGCAGAAAAACGTCTAATGTCATGCAATATTCTAAATAAATACATGACTTAAAAATCATATCTATAGTAACGTACTTAAGGCTAGTGGTTAATTTAGTGTGTGTGCCAACCACATAAATAAAACATGCATGGCCTATATAAGATGACATCTGTTGTTCTCAAGAATTTTGATTTATTTTAAGTAATTTTGTGTTAAGAAAATTGGCTTACAATTTACCTTCTGTAAGTTGCCTTGGTAATGTTTAATTACCTGAATTAAATATTATACAAGTGTGCTGTCTTTGTTACACTGCAAACCATTACTTTTCATTGACATGATTGGCTTGGGTCAGTGGAGACTCCGCTAATTAATTAAGTTACATATGCAAAATTTCAATTATAATTAGCTGATTCTCCTGCTTTTAGCTCTGGTCTGTGGATGTAGCATTAATAGGGTTGATTTGACATAAATATTCCATGTAAAAAAATCTGATATATTACAAAATGATAGTAATTGGACAGAATATAGGAAAGCACCTTGATAAATAGATAGTATCCAATTTACTTGATAAATACAGAAATATTTGCTACCATTTCAGTTGTGACATATGCTGAATAACTTGCTATGTTTAAGCAATAGCTGTGGGAATTACTTTGTTCAAAACAAAAAAAATTATATGTTTTTTTTGTCTTACTATTCATTGCTATAAAGAAAGATCACTTAGATTTTTCCTATCACATCAAGTAAATTGTTTCCTCTGCCTCTCCAGGTGCAATTGAGTTGATGTATTTAGTGTTTAAAGTAACAAATATGATTGAGGAAAATTAATTAATAATTCAATTTCTAGTTTCTTTCCATAGTAAGATAAATGCTTATATATTTCACTATGCTTCCATCTGATTATTCTTTCGAGGTATTTACAGAAGTAACCCCCACTGTTGTATAACCTTGTATTGTAAGCTGGTGAATAAGGACAGTAAGTGATTCTTGTTGCGACATCTTCAACTCATACCCTCATTGTGACATTACGTATTTCCAACAAAGCAAAATATCCCTTTGAACGAACAATCGGGTCTGAAGGCTGCAAAATGCATGGCAAGTTTGGTTTGATTATCAGTACTTTATCCATTATAAGATTTCTCTGTGCTTGTGCCCAAGTAATTTGCTGAAACGCAATTGCAGTCGTGAGCCTTTGCAGGCTTTTCTTTTCAGAATGTCAATTACTTTTTCCATTGACTTAATATCAAACAGAAAGTGCCACTTTTGACAGTAAAGCTTCAGGTGAACATGCATTCTTTATCATTGAAAAACACACATTGTTTTCATTAATGAAACTGATTTCAGCAATTTTGTCTGTCGAATATTCTTGCTCTAAGAAGTTTAACTCTCTAAAGCTTGAAAACTACTCTCATCTGAATGTAACAGAGAGGAGGCCAATTAGCCTCTTGAGCCTGCTTGACCATTCAGCAAGATTATAGTTGACCTTTAACCTCAGCTCTATTTTCCTGCACGAACCCCACATCCCTTGATTCCTGGAATAAGCAAAACTTTATCAATCTCTGCCTTGAATACACTCAGCTACTGAGCCCCCACAACCGTCTTGGGAAGAAAATTCCAGCAATTCACTACCTTTTTTAGTAAAGACATTTCTTCTCATCACAGTCCTGAAAGGCTGACTCCTTGTTTTTAGACTGTTGGTGTTCTTGTGGAATTAATTGTTTTGTTTTTGAGAGTTATTGGCTTAGAAATGATAAAGCAGAAGTAAAACAGGGGTAAAAGCATTCAATGAGATGAGTGGTGTGTGCGAACACACTAAGTTGGTCATGTGCCAGCATCCAAGTTAATGAATACGTCAACAGTGGTGTCCAGGACCCAGAGCTGAAACAGACAATGGGCTCTTGACAAATGCAAATAAACAGACAACTGTATTTTGATGATCCCTTTATCAAGCTGGTTGGCCAGATTTGTTTTTGTATTGCTCAGAGCTCCATTTTGAATGACTAGTCACATCCAAAGATAGCTACCACCAAAGAGGCAAGTTTAGTGAAATATGTTTACCTGAATGTAGAAGCTGTGATAACAAGAACCTCTGTCCAGTACCACTGCGTATCTGAAGGTTGTTGCTGACTCCAAGTTGGACCCCTCCTATTTCCAAGCAACCCAGCCATTCCGTCATCACTTTCCTTCTATCAGCCAGTGCTGCCCCCTTTAACACTGCCCCATCTTCTCCCAGTCATTGCTCTAAACACCATTCCCTCCCACTCCAGTACTGATCACCCTCCATTCACTTTGAACTCCAGGTCCTTTCCCAGCTCCCGAACCTTTTAGCTATCAGCTCAGCACTTGGCTGAGAATTTTTTCCCAGTCTTTTTCCCAGGGTTGGAGAATCCAGAACTAGAGGACATAGGTTCAGGGTGAGAAGGGAGATTTAATAGGAACCTAAGGTTTTTTCACTCAGAGGGTGGTCAGTGTATGGAATGAGCTGCCAGAGGAAGTGGTTGAGGCAGGTACATTAACAACATTTAAAAAGCATTTGGACAAGTACATGGATAGGAAAGATTTAGATGGATGTGAGCCAAATGTGACTAGCTTAGATGGGAATCTTGGTCAGCATGGACCAGTAGGGCCAAAGGGCCTGTTTCTGTGCTGTATGATTCAATAACGCTAGTTCCAATCCTCTTTATCTGGAGCCTCCCTGGGGAAACCCAGCTCACTGTCTTCAGGTATGAATGAGGTCCAAAGCCTAGTACTGAATCGCAATGATATTTTACTAGTTCCAACATGATAAGGTGGCAGAAAACTTGCAAGAAGGTCTTTTCGCTCCTCACAACTTAATTACATATATATATCACCGGCTATGTTCTGGAGATACTCATAAGGTAATAGTCAGGCCAGGCATTTATTGCTTGGAATGTAGGAAAATGAGGGGCAACCTTATAGAAGTGTTTAAGATTGTGAGAGGCATGGATAAGGTGGATGGTAACAGTCTTTTCCCCAGGGTAGGGAGGTCTAAAACTAGGGGCATAGGTTTAAAGTGAGAAGGGAAAGATTTAAAAGTAACCTGAGGGCCAACTTTTTCCACACAGAGGGTGGTTGAGGCAGATAATAGTAGCATCATTTAAGAAGCACTTGGATAGGTACACAGAGAGGCGGGGCTTAGAGGGATATTGGCTGAATGCAGGAAATTGGGACTAGCTGGGTGGGCACAGTGGTCAGCATGGACTGATTGGGCTGAAAGGCCTGTATCCCTGCTGTATTGCTCCATGACTCTAAATCAGGGGATCACAAACAGACTTGAGAGCTGACCTATTGAGACAAGGCCAGACTAACTACTCTTAAACTGAGAGTAGGAATTAGTCCAAACTGACAACTCAGCAGTAAAGGGGGTTGGTGGAGGAGTGTTCTGTAATTGATATCAGAGGAAGGTTGATGAGATTTCTGACATAATGAAGGATGATTGTGCTGAATATAGGTCAATTATTGCAGCTCTAGTTTTCTACAGAATTTTATAAAGGCAGAATTCTTAGCTCACCTCCAACCATGACCTTCCAACACAAAGTGAGAGGTATAAGTGCTTCCTTATAATGAGACAGTATGGAGCTCCCTTCACAACTGCTCCAATAATCAGGCAGCCAATCACAAAGTAGACAACATCCATTCCTAGGCACAGCTATTGGGAGTCATTAATCAGTGTGCTTGATTAGTTAACATCTTGGAACCATTGATTCAAAATTCAATGGTATGTTTGACAGTCACTCTCATTTATAACATGAAATTTGTTGCAGCTGTGCTCTTGCATTTGGTTGGTGCAAGGGAGATCTAAAGCTAGGGCTGCAGAGTAGCAATGGTTTCCTAGGAGTCATTTGTCATTTTTTTTTGGCTACTTCAAATAAAGGTGGAATTGATGATTGGTAACTGAGTAAGAGTTACAAGTATCATTTTGTGCTATTTCCTGTGTCAACCTGTAGCTCAATCAGTAATACCTAGTCTTGGAGGCCCGGAAATCATGAACTGAAACTAGAGCGTAAAAATCTAGACTGGTACTCTAGTGTAGAATTCAAGAAATACTGCACTATTAGATGTACTGCCTTTTCTGTGAAGTATTAAACTGAAGCCCTATCTTCTTTCCCAGATGGATGTAAAATGTACTGCAATACTACTTTGAAAAGCAGGGGAGTTATCTGTAGTAGCCTGGCCAATATGTACCCTGCAATCAATATTTCTAAAAATGATTCTGGTTATTATCGCACTCCTTGTGGGGTTTTGCTGAGCCATCATTTCTGCACAATGTTTCCCACACTGGAGCTATAAGTGCACTTCTGATGGATTTCATTGGCTGTAAATCCTTTTAAGGTATCCTAAGTGAGAACTGAAAGGCACTTTGTAGATGCTAGGTTTTTTTTCCCTTCTTGGATAAAGCTAGATAGATTGTGAATCTTGATGGCAGGTCTTCCTGAAAATGATGGCATATCTCTGTCTGCACATCCTTAGCATCTTCACTCCATGCCTTTTACTACAGTTGGACATGCTCAGTGTCATTTTATTGTATATGGCATTAGATATTACAAATAGACCATCCTTGCTCATTTTTTGCCAATAGTATTGCTGGTAAACCACTAAGTCCAGTCCCTAAAGGACCCAAAATTAAGTTTCAGATGAATTTTACAGCAGCTTACTGATCAGCACACTGCCAAAGAAAAACAACCAAATCTCTGTAACAATGAATTATCTGGGGGTTAGCAATGTACCAGATGTGCTGCATTTTCACTTTGGATTGAAGTGCACTTTCCACTTAAGTGCAATTAATTCCCTAGATAGTAAACTCAACGAGATTAGCACACATCTTCTGTGCAATAGTACATTGAAAGCCACTTTCTCTGAACAGCAATTTGACAGCAGATAATGAACAAAAGAAATGTCTTACACTTTTTTCTTATATTGCTGCTCTGCAGCCTTATGTGTACAATCATTGTATTTAATGATGACAGTAATTTCTATTGATAAAAATCCAAAAGCCATTGAAGATATAGAACTGCCCTTAGTGGGGACATTCTGTTAACACTGGTATCATTAGTTCCAGCAGCAGAGAGCTTGCCATATGATAGGTGATTTCTTTATGGATTTCCAGCATCAATTCTCTATCTTTCTGCTGTAGTGTTTCATTCTGTATTTTCAACAATTACAAAAACACCAATTCCCATTTATAGAGCAGTTTTAATAGAACATAAAACAGTCCAGCACAGGAACAAGCCCTTCAGCTCACAATGTCTATGCTGAACATGATGTCAAATTAAACAAAATCTTTTCTGCCTGCACATGATCCATACCCCTTCCATTCCCTGCCTGATCATGTACCTGTCTAAAAGCCTCTTAAACACCACTATCCTATCTGCTTCCACCACTTCCCCTGGCAAACCATTCCAGGCACCGACCACTCTCTGTGCAAAATACTTGCTCCACACATTTCCTTTAAACTTTCTCTCTCTCATCTTAAGTGCATATCATCTAGTATTTGTCATTTCTACCCTTGGAAATAGACTCAGTCTACCCTATCTACGCCTTCCATAATTTTATAAACTTCTATCAGGTCTCCCCTCAGCCTCCAACACTCCAGAGAAAAATTGCATGAAACATCCCAAGGCTGAGCTATACAAGGTGTGTAGGGCAGATGACCAATAGTCTTGTCAAGAGGTGGGTTTAAAGGATTCCAGAAAAGGAGCTAGAGGTAGGATAGGAAAGGTTTAGAGGGATGTGGGCCAAACACGGGCAAATAGGACAAGCTTAGATGGGCATCTTGGTCAGCATGGACTGGTTGGGCTGAAGGGCCTGTTTCTGTGATGTATGATGACTCTATGACACTTTGAAAGCAGAAATGTCAGGAGGGAATTGCAGCTAAAGGCACAATCACTTCATCAGAAGCCAGTACAGGTCAGCAGCCAGAGTTGTTGAATGGGTTAGGTCCCTATTAGCAGAGTTTGCAATGACTATAACTGCAAATCAAAGTTGTTTTAAAAAGTCCTCTCTTCTCCCTATTAAACACAAAAGTGAAAAAAAATAATAGAGAGATTTGCAGTCATATAGTGGCTATTATGATCTCTGTCTGTCCCAGGGAACTCTTCCTACCAATAAAGAGTTTTCTGATGTGTGGTCAGTGTTATATTGTAAGAAATGTGGCAGCCAATTAGTGCACAGTACAATTATGCAAACATCAATGTGATAATGATCGGATGATGCTTTAGTGATTTATCTTGGCCTACACACTCTTCCTCCTCCCCACACCTTAAATGGTTTGAAACTAGATATGCAGTTATTATAGCACTAAACCAACATTGTAAATCTGGAGTCAATGACTTCAGTTTCACACTCTATGAATTGTGAATCCAATTCTGTGGCTTATAAAGTGCTTAGAGAGGCTCCATCAGAACCCATCGCCATTCAGGGAATTTATCTGAGCATAACAAATATTAAGAGAGCAATAACTTGCCTGCCTTCTCAGTCTAAACATGTTTATTTCTAAATGTAGGGGCAGATATCTGAATGCATGTGTGCTGTAAGGAGGGAAATCTGCCCACTATCATCCGAGCAGCTATTACTGAAACCGCCAGGATGATCCTGAGCTGTTAGAATATGACAACAAGCAATCTGCTGGAGGAACTCAGCAGGTCGAGCAGCAGCAGATTGTTTGTTGTTCTAGATTCCAGCATCTGCAGTACCTTGTGTCCCTGTTAGAATGTGACAGTGTCTCCAAAACTCATTCTCTACCTGACATCCTCCTTCTGCCTCACTCCCTCATCTTGGTTTTACAAGCTGCAAATGGTATGGTCCTGTACCTCTTACCTCTTACCTTCTCGCCTCACCTTGCCTCACCACAGTCTTGCACTTTTGCCTTTCCCCTTTCATAGATTCTTTGCCACTGCAAAGAAAGAAAACCTTACAGACAATTGAGTGCCTGTTGATGCTGGTAGAGCAGTTCAATCAGTCCCATTGCCCATCTCTTTCCCCTCTGGCTCTGCAAGTTCCTTTACCCCCAAGCTATCCAGTTCCTCTTTGAAATGATATGGTTGAGGTATGAAATGTCATGTTTCCAAGTTTGCTGATGATACCAAATGGGATTGTAAGTACAGAGGAAGATATAAAGAGGATACAAGCGGATATGGGCAAATTGAGTGAGTGGGTGAGAACATGGCAGGTAGAATATAATGTGGAAAATGTGAAGTCATCCACTTTGGTACACACGATGGAAAAGTGGAGTAAATGGTGAGTGATTGGGTAGTGTTGATGTTCAAAGGGAGCTGTGTGTCCTTGTACACGAGTCATTGAATGCCAACATGCAGCCGCAGAAAGCAAATAGGAGGCCAAAAGATAGTATTCACTATGAGAGGGCTTGATTACAGATGAAGGAAGTCTTATTGCAATTGTACAGGGGCTTGAATGAGACTATTACTGGAGTGTTGTGTACAGTTTGGGTTCTTTACCGGTATAGGAAGTGCCAAATATTCTGGATCCAGGTATGGTGCATGTGTTGTACGAGGAGAGGTTGAGTAGACTGGGACTGTGTTTATTGGAGTTTAGAAGGATGAGAAGAGATCTCATTGACATTTGCTAAATTCTTAAAGGGATTGACAGGTAGGAAGCAGAGAGGTTGTTTTCCCTGATTGAGAAGTCTACGATCAAGGGCATAGTTTGGGAGAAGATTGTTTAGGACTGAGATAAGGAGGTTTTTGTTTTCAGTTGGGCGGTGGGTGAACTTTTCAATTCCTCTAGCCCAGAGGGCTGCAGAGCCGTAGTTATTGTGTTCATTCAGAACAGAGACTGATAGATCTCTGGGCATCAGGGGAATTTGCAGAAATTGAGATGGAGCTAGAAAAAAGACGATGAAATGAAACATCTGCCTTGACCTTGACAATTGGCAGAATGGGTTCGATGCACTGGGTGGCCTCCTCCTACTCTCACTTCTTATGGTAAAATTTATGTTAAAATGGTCATTATTCCCAAGCGCCTTCTGACTGATACTTACTCCAGTTCATTCCCCATAACTGGTAAAGTCTGCTTCCTTAGAACATAGAACAGTACAGCACAGGAACAGGCCCTTCAGCCCATGATGTTGTGCCAAACTAATTAAAATAGTAATTAAATGCCTAAATAAACTAATCCCTTCTGCCTACACAATGTCCATACCATTCCACGTCCTTCTCCTTGGTAAATACTGACGCAAAGTACTCATTTATGACTTCATCTACATCCTCCGTCTTCTAGCACATGTTCCCTCCTTTATCTGTGAGTAGTCCTACCATCTCCTTTGTTATCCTCTTGCTCTTGACGTATGTATAGAATGCCTTGTGATTATCTTTAATCCTACTTGCCAAGGACTTTTCATGGTGCCTCCTGGCTCTCCTAATTCCTTTCTTGAGTTCTTTTCTAGCTTCTTTATAATCCTCAAGGGGTCAGTTTGATTTTAGCTTCCTAAACCTTACTTATGCTTCCCTTTCCTTCTTGACTAATTTCACCACCTCTCTCGACATCCAAGGTTCTCTTGCCCTGCCATCCTTGTCCTTAGTAAGGCATTTGACAAGGTTCCACATTGTAGGCTTCCTCAGAAGGTCAGAGGGCATGAGATCCAGGGAAGCTTGGCTATGTGGATTCAGAATTGGCTTGCCTGTAGAAAGCAGAGGGTTGTGGTGGAGGGAGTGTATTCAGATTGGAGGGCTGTGCCTAGCTGTGACCCACAAGGATCGGTTCTGGGACCTCTGCTTTTTGTGATTTTTATTAATGACTTGGATGAGGGGGTAGAAGGGTGGGTGTGCAAGTTTGCAGATGACACAAAGGTTGGTGGTGTTGTGGATAGTGTAGAGAATTGTCAAGGTTTGCAGAGGGACATTGATAGGATGCAGAGCTGGGCTGAGAAGTGGCAGATGGAGTTCAATCCAGAGAAGTATGAGGTGGTACACTTAGGAAGGACAAACTCCAAGGCAGAGTACAAAGTTAATGGCAGGATTTTGGGGAGTGTGGAGGAGCAGAGGGATCTATGGGTCCAGATCCACAGATCCCTGAAAGTTGCTTCACAGGTGGATAGGGCAGTTAAGAAAGCTTATGGGATGTTAGCTTTCATAAGTCGAGGAATCGAGTTTAAGAGCCACGAGGTAATAATGCAGCTCTATAAAACTCTGGTTAGACCACTCTTAGAGTACTGTATCTAGTTCTGGTCGCCTCATTATAGGAAGGATGTGGAAGCGTTGGAAAGGGTGCAGAGGAGATTTACCAGGATGCTGCCTGGTTTAGAGAGTATGCATAATGAGGAGAGACTAAGGGAGCTAGGGCTTTACTTTTTGGAGAGAAGGAGGATGAGAGGAGACATGATAGAGGTGTACAAAATATTAAGAGGAATAGTTAGGGTGGACAGCCGGCACCTCTTTCCCAGGGCACCAATGCTCAATACAAGAGGGCATGGCTTTAAAGTAATGGGTGGGAAGTTCAAGGGAAATATCAGAGGAAGGCTTTTTACCCAGAGAGTGGTTGGTGCATGGAATGCACTGCCTGGGCCAGTGGTGGAGGCAGGTACATTGGTCAAATTCAAGAGATTACTAGATAAGCATATGGAGGAATTTAAAACAGAGGGATATGTGGGAGGAAGGGGTTAGTTAGTCTTAGGTGAGGTTTAAATGTCGGCACAACATTGTGGGCTGAAGGTCCTGTATTGTGCTGTGCTGTTCTATGTTCTATGTTCCTTCTTACTGGAACATACCTGTCCTGTACTCTGTGCAGTTGGTCTTTAAACACTCTCCACATGTCAGATGTGGATTTGCCCAAAAGTAGCTGTTCCCAATTAACTCCTCCTTGTTCCTACTGTTACGGACTCAGTGAAAATCCCTTTAAGATAGAAAGTGTGTGTGTATGTGTGTGTGGGGTGTGCTTACGTCAATAGAAGATAAAGGATGTAATGACGTTGTTGAAGAAGTTAGAAGAAGAAGAAGAGAGAGAGAGAGAAGAGAGAGAGACACCAGCCTGCTAGTTTTCTCTATCGATGGATGAGAAACAATAACTGTGTCTGCCACTGAAATCCATGTATGGAAGTTGGAAGTAATCCGGTGGAGTTCACTTTGTTGCTGACCTGTAGAAGGAAACAGGTATTTATGTGGACGACCACGATTCAGATGCTTTTCGGGGTGAGGAAGTCACTACCGAGTAAACACTAAGGTGTCGTTGGGGTTCCATCGTGGAACATTTGGATTTCGTATTTACTCTCTATATGTTTCTCTACGTCTACATCTTATCTTCAGACAACGGTGGTTGTTGAAGAAGCCCTTGCTCATATTTCACCTTATGGCTTGTGGAACTGAACTTTAAGAACCATTCCTGGACTTGGAGTTTGGGACTTTGCCACACACACACGAAGAGTTTAGTTTTAGGGGTTAACGTTCAAGGTTTAACATTTTTGAATTCTAACATACTAACATTTTTACTTTTATTTTACGTATTATCATAAGTAGTGATTAATAAAATCGTTTTTAACACTGAATCATACTCAGTGTGTTTCTTTTGTTGCTGGTTCGTGACACTGCCTAATACTCTTGTAATTTTCCCTGCTCCAATTTAATGCTCTCCTGCAAGGTCCATACTTATCCTCATCTATAGCTATCTTAAAACTTAAGAAGTTGTGGTCACTGTTCCCTAAATGTTCTCCCACTGAAAGGTCAGTCATCTGGCCAGGCTTATTTTCCAACATTAGATCCAGTATAGCCCCTCCTCTCGTTGAACTATCTACAAAGAAACTTTAATCCTGGATGCACCAAATTCTGCTCCGTTTAAACCTATTTCACTAAGGAGGACCCAGTCCATATTAGGAAAGTTGAAGTCACCCACAACAAGAACCCTGTTGACTAGCACGTGGCACCCAGTGTAATCCAGAAATTACTACCTTCGAGGGCCTGCTTTTCACCCTCTTTCCTGACTCCCTATACTCACTGTGCAGGACCTCATCCCCTTTTCTACTTATGTCTTTGGTGCCAATGTGCACCATGACCTCTAGCTACTCACTCTCCCCCTTGAGAATGCTGGGTCTCTTGGACAGTTGAAGACATTAATTACACACAGTGGCAGTATCTGAGCTAGTGGCTGTGTGAGGTAAACCAAGTAATGTTGTGTTTTCTTCTTGATTTACCTCACACAGCCACTAGCTCAGATAATGCCACTGTGGGTAATTTATGTCAGAGCCCAGAGGCAAGGTCTGTATAGGGGAGGAGCATGGGACATGAGTTCCTCTTAGCCAGGGTAAGGGAGAGTTCACTGGAAGGAAAAGACTTTGATGGAACATCCAACAGGTGAAGACTTTGTATGTGTGCATAACAAAATGCTTGATGCATTCGTAGATTTGCCCCATACCTGTGTGCAATGCCAAAAAGCACAGAGAACAGAACTTGGAAGTTGGAACAGCTGTGTTCTAACACTCCCCCAGCTAGCAGATATGTTGCTTCAGCACATGTTTGTCTGGTCTAATTTCAAATGGCAGCATGGCATTCATTGTATATCTGCTGCCTGCCTTCCCCACCCCTCACCAACCTTCCCCCTCTGTGTGGGTTGGGGTCCTGAAATTTGTTGACGACAGATGGTGACACATCGTCACAGTGGCTCAGATGTCACAGGCACAATGTTCTGCCCCAGAAGGACTGCCACCAGGATACAGGCACTGTCCTTCATGATGCAATGCTGAGGGTGACACAGTGCTTGGATGTTGAGGGAATCAAGTTTCTTTTAATTGAAATACAGTATCCATAGAGATGGATATGTTCTGTCCTAACACTAGAAAAACTTACTCTGTGAAATGTAGTTATCTATCTCTGTGTCACTAACCCTCCCCTCCCTGATCCTTTGCACTTTATACAACAGCTGGTTGATAGAGAGATGTTGCAAACTGGTCCAAATCCAATTTGGAACAAGGCTGGGGCCTAAATATTCATGGCTACAGCCACTTCAAGAACCTATAATATGGCCCTCCTTGCCCCACTCAGAGGTTTGAGCTGGCTGGTACAGAAAAGAAACTGCAGTGAAGTTATTCTCACTTATGTGCCAAACCTCAGGTAATGTTCTTCAGTGTGACTTAGGCAGGAGATTGTTCCCCAGATGTCCTGGATGGATTTGATTTCTTTCTTCCCCCTTCTCCTCCTCCCTCATTTTCACAACTTGTCCTTCTCTGCCTGTTTCAGTTCAGTTTCTAGCCATGTTCTACCACAATGTCATTGCTGACTAATACTCTTGTGTCTGGGAGAAATTGGTTTGTACAGAGGCCCAGAAATCACACAGCTTCACATCTCTCACTGTCAGTTTTAACATTCTGTATGAACTCAAGGGAACACCAAAATCCTTGCAGAATCATAACATTAGTTTGTAGAAATCAATCAACAATTTACCAGGTAAATGGATAATCCCTTTAACTAGTACCTCTGGGTGCTATCTTTCTTGCTACTGAACACATATTTACATTTACCAGATTAAGAGAAGGCGTCAGTTAGAAGCTAACATCTTTGGCCTGTTTATGTCACAAATGTCTACAGGTGTATCAGACAACATATTGAAATAATTCAACTTCAAAAAATGTATTCAGTAAAAGCCGGTGTCTGAACCCAATTATCCCACAGCAACATGCTGTCAAATACAAATAGGCCTTTGGTTAATTGTAATGTAACACCCCAGAATATTTGTTAAACCACAGGGCTGGTAACCAATAGCTCTTTGATCTAGATTATATTCAATTAAAATGAAAACACTGACAACAGTCTGCACCGGAAAATGTAGATCATCATCTGAGAACAGTTATCAGCTAAGGATAAAATGTGGAGTGGTATGTAACTGGAGATATCTCATTATGTTAATTCTGAAAGGGTATGGAAGAAAATAATTTGAAGGAACACAGGAGAATTAATAATTAAGAAAATTTTAAGTACTGTGGGTCAATTTACAAAATGTTATGACTATGCATGGTTATTTTCAATTTCTAATTATCCTCCAACCATCTTTCATGGAGATTATGGGGCTGCAGGACCACAAAGGTCTTACAGCATTCAGCAGCTCATCCCCCCAACAGCTCTCCCTAATCACTGACATATCCTTCGGAAGTGCTGCAAGCCAAGCTGAAGTTAATAGTCTTGTACATCATTGATTCACACAAAAACAGTGCTCTTTGCTTAATGTTCATGACTGTGCATTGGTGTGGAGGGGCACATTGTAAAAGCACCAGCTGAAATTGCAGCCTTCGCTGCCCTGATGTGGAGAGGGGTGAGAAGGAGACGGATACAGAGGAAAGTCTGTGTGAAGTTCTGGTTTCATACCACTAGGGGATAGTGTTGTTTCTTCCTCATCCAGTCAGTCTCTAATGTCTACACAAAATCTGCATTTGTTTTACATTCTGAAACAATATGGTAAATGAAACAATTTAGCATTATTTACATTAAAGAGAGAATAAGTTTCATTTTGGAAGAGAGGAATTCCTCAGTTCCTTCTGGGTCTGTAAATGAATGGTTCTATTTAATATATTTCCGTGCTTTCCCCTGGTAACATCAATTCTCTTGAACCTTGTTGGAAGTAGCCACTTATAAGATATTCTCAGTCCTTCAATTGAAGCAAAATCATCATTGATATCTGGGAGACAGCCCAGGAATAATGGTGGTCAGCACTTTCAAAATGGGATACTTGCTAGCGTGAGATCTCTGCCCACCTCTCAAACATTTTCATTCCTCTCTAGGTGTCTTTCTATGAGCCATAGGGACCAGTTTTATTTTTTTTCAATATTTTGAGATCACTTAATTTTTTGGAATTCAGTTGGTAACTCCTTCTTGGCCTTTATAACTTTCTTGCTCAGAGTTTAACATTGGAGTAGTGAATAGCACATGATCATATCAAAAACATCCAGACCTTTCCATACACATAGATTTCTCCCGTTCATTTGCAAAACAATGCAGGGTCTCCCACTGACCTGAGTACAAGTGCTACATATCTTCTAGTAGAAGATAACTGAGGTAGAGTAGCTTTCCATCTAAAGGCACAGAATATCCTCTCCTATAGCTGCCTCTTTGTTCACCAAATCACATTGTAGTTGTGTCTTCAAACAAAGTAACTGGAGAAACACATGCTGTCAATCTTACGGGCCCTCTACTGTTCCTATAGTTGGCTTGCCTGTTGTTATGACACAAGGTAAGTCATCACCTGTATCCTCACTCAATTTTCTTTCTGGCTGAATTTTTATGCAGTGCTTTAGTACTGAACAACATTCTCATTTTCCTCTGTTACATAGCAATGCAAAGATGGAAATTAAGCTTCTTTTAATGGCCTGCATCATGTAGAATGTAGAACATAGAACAGTACAGCGCAGGAACAGACCTTTAAGCCCACGATGTTGTGCTGATCTAATTAAGCTAATGACATCTCATCCCTTCTGTCTGCACATGATCCATATCCCTCCTTTCTCTGCATATTCATGTGTCTATCTAAGAGCCTCATAAACACCTCTATTGTATCTGCCTCCACCATTACACCTGGCAGCGCATTTCAGGCACCCACCACTCTCTGTGTAAAAAAAAGTTATCCTGCACATCTCCCTGAAACTTTCCCCCTCTCACTGGAATGCAGAAGGACTGGAAGATAGGGCACGGCACATGAACAGCACAGCCAGTTGCTAGAAGAAGGTTGAGTGGGAATGATCTGCTGAAAGAATTCAGCAGGTCAGGCAGCATCTGTGGAGGGAAATGGACAGTCAACTTTTGGGTCAAGACCATCCATCTGGATGTTGACTGTCCATTGAGAAATCCAAATTGAAATTCACTGAGCAACATTGTATAAAATGTCTGTGATTCAATGCAAGAAACCCTCACAGAAACTTAGCCCACCAGCAACCCTGGAGCACTGTAAGAATTTCAATCCCTGTTGCTTAAATGGTAACCAGAGCCATTAACATTTTTGTGCTGTCTTCTACCAGGCTAGAACTGGAGATGGTTGCAGCATAATACACCTCACTGTCTATAGCTGCATAGGGGATTCACTGTCACTCAAAGATAACTTCCTACATTTAATTATCTTTTGCCAGAGAGCAATAAGCAGGGATAAGACATGTTTTTGAGGAAAACCCAGGGAACAGGATGCACACGTTGCTTTGCTAGCGCTGCCTGTTGGTTCTGAGCTGTATGAAACTTAAGTGGGACTCTACTGATAAAAACACAAGAGAAAGAAGCAGGAATAGGCCAGTTGACTGCTCCCCCCTACCCTTTCCCTCAGTCCCCCACCATGCCTGCTCTGCCATTCAATAAGTTCATGGCTGATCCTTTACCTCGGAACCATTTTGCTGTACTAATCCCAAGTCCCTTGTTTCCTCAATATCCAAAATTCTATCACTCTCTGTCGTGAATACACTCACTGGCTGAGCCTCCACAGGCCTCTTGAAGAGAGAATTACAAAGAGTCGCCATTCTTCAAGTGAAGTAATTCCTTCTTAGTTTGTTTCTGAATGGCTGACCCTATCCTTATCTTGAGATTGTGATCCTTGGTTCTAACCACTTCAGCTAGAGGAAACATCTGGCTTTAGTTCCATTGATTTATCCGACACAATCCTTCACCAATGCTAGTTCCTTAGCTCCTCATTCCCTCTACACCTGCTCTTCTCCACTCCTTCTAGGACGTTGTGCAAAAAAAAGCTTCTGGAGGAACTCAGATGGGTCAGAGAGCATCTGTAAAGGGAAATGGACAGTCAATGTTTCAGACTAAGACCCTTCATCTGGATGTTGACTGTCCATTCCCCTCTGCAGGTGCTGTCTGACCCATTGAGTTCCTCCAGCCACTCGTTTTTTGCTCCAGATTCCAGCATCTGCAGTCTCTTGTGTCTCCACTTCTAGGAATTATTCAGGCCCTTCTTTTTTGAAGACAATCACAAGATGTGCGCTCAGTTTCTCATGCTCAACACCCAGATGGATTGTGTCCATGTCCTTAGAATGTAGGAGACTGAGGGTGACCTTATAGAGGTGTGTAAGATCATGAGGGGCATAGATCGGGTGAATGCACATAGTCTTTTTCCCAGGGAATAGGAACCAAAAACTAGAGGGCATAGGTTTAGGATGAGAGGGGAAAGATTTAAAGGGGAAAATTCTTCATGCAGAGGATGATGGATATATGGAAAAAGCTGCCAGAGAAAGTAGCTGAGGCAGGTACAATAATGACATTTGAATGACATGGATAGGAAAGGTTTAAATGGATACGGGCCAAACGCAGGCAATGAGGAATAACAGAGGTGAGCACCTTGGTTGGCATAGACAGGTTGGGCCGAAGGGCCTGTTTCCATTATCTATAACTCTATGAATCTGCCCTGCCCTCTGCAGTAATTCACTATGTTCTGTCCATCTGAATGTCTGTGACAAAGCAAAGGGTGGATAATAGTGATAAGAGCTATCTACTACATCACGTCTCCATTGTGCTCAAGTGGACAGTTTACTGACAAGAAAAGCCAGGCAGCCACACATGGTACTTTAGTCAATTTGACATCCTGAACTGTACTTCAGGAGCCCAGTGTTACCCACAGGAGCAGGTTACTGTGGGCCACTGAAGGTTGGACATCGTGAAAGCAGAGCCCTTGTTGCCTGTTATGCAGTCAGCAGCAGCAGGGCAGGAGGAAAGGAGGAGGAGGAAGGCAAGAGATAACCAGAGAGGTCTTTTTCCACCCAAGGTGTCTGTCACCTCCTCATCCTGCATAGAATGCAGTCATCGTTCCCCATTCCTCCTCCTCCCCATCCCCCATGACTGATGCAGTTGGCACTGGTTGCACACAGTCATGCAGATGGGCAGGCAATACAATGAATGTATGCAGCCTGCATTGGGAGGAGGGAACCAGGGTTAATGGGACACTATGATACACATACATATCTTCAGGGGCAATAAAATTTAGGTCCCATTACTCCTGATCTTACCTACAATTAGATGAAGATGGTGTATAACGTCATCTGTTGTCTGAACAACCTGTTGTAACAGATCAGCGAGCTGCTGTGAATATCCTCATTCAGCTCTCCTCCACTTTCATCAGCAGTCATGCTATGTTTGACCTTTTAGGATCTCTGGTGCTCAAGATAGCCATTCAGCAGAGACTACCGGTTGGTTCAGTTGTTCATCCATGGTCAGAATTCTGGCCCAGGAGATGGATGACTTAACAAGGTCAATGCTTTCTGATCCAGTTTAGTCAGCTTGATGCATGATTCCAACTTGTACTTAGATGATTGGTCCAGCTATCTTGAATCCAATATACTTGGAAGATGCTCTCCTAAATCACAGAAAACAAAATGTTATTGATTCGTGCATCCCCATTTTTCATCTCTTATCATTGTTACAATCATGTGCAGCGGCAAACTTTGAACTACTGAGGATACATGTGTGAACCTTACCAAAATTTCCTTTGCTTTGACGGATGAGGTTAGGTTAATTGCTATGTGATGTCTGAGCCACAGTACTGTAGATGCAGTAATATGATCCCTGATACTGAACTATACAGGTTTGTTTAATAGAGAAAGTGCAGGAAAGGTTCATCCTTTATGTATAATTTATATATTGATTATAGGACTTGGGATGTAATGCAACAAATCATTGGTTAGGCTGCACTTGGAGTACTGTGTCCATTTTTGGTCACCATACTATAGGAAGGATGTGATTAAACTAGAGAGGGTGCAGAAAAGATTCACAGTAATGTTGCCAGCACTGGAGAGCTTGAGGTTATAAGGAGAGATTGGATAGGCTGGGGCTGTTTTCCCTGGAGTAAAGGAGGCTGAGGGGTGACCTTATCGAGATTGATAAAATTAAGAAAGAAATAGATAGGGTAGATAGCCACAGCATTTTTTTCCCAGGGTAGGGGAGTCTAAAACCAGATGGGACAGGTTTAAGGTGAGAGAGAGAAGATTTAAACGGGACCTGAGGGGCAAGTTTTTCACACAGATGGTGGTGGACATTTAGAATGAGCTGCCAGAGAAGGTGATAGAGGCAGGTACAATTACAACAGTAAAAAACATTTAGAACATAGAACGTTGAACACTACAGCACAGTACAGGCCCTTCGGCTCATAATGTTGTGCTGACATTTTATCCTGCTCTAAGATCTATCTAGCCCTTCCCTCCCACATAGCCCCCATTTCTCTATCATTCATGTGTCTATCTAAGAGTCTCTTAAATGTCCCTAATGTATCTGCCCCCACAACCTCTGCTGGCAGTGTGTTCCACACACCCAGCACTCTCTGTGTAAAATAACTTACCCCTGACATCCCCCTTATACCTTCCTCCAATCACCTTAAAATTATGACCCCTCCTGTTAGCCATTTTCGCACTGGGAAAAAGTCTCTGACTGTCCACTCGATCTATGCCTCTTATCATCTTGTACACCTCTAACAAATCACCTCTCATCCTCTTTCTCTCCAAAGAGAAAAGCCCTAGCTCGCTCAACCTATCCTCGTAAGACATGTTTTCCAATCCAGGCAACATCCTGGTAAATCTCCTCTGCACCCTCTCTAAAGCTTCCACATCCTTTCTATAATGAGGCGACCAGAACTGAACACATTATTCCAAGTGTGACCTGACCAGAGTTCTATAGACCTGCAACATCACCTCATGGTTCTTGAACTCAGTACCCCGACTAATGAAGGCCGACACTCCATATGCCTTCTTAACAACCCTATCAACCTGCATGGCAACCTTGAGGGATCTATGGACATAGACCCCAAGATCCCTCTGTTCCTCCACACTGCTAAGAGTCCTGCCATTAACTTGTATTCTGCCTTCGAATTCGATCTCCCAAAGTGTATCACTTCACACTTATCCGGGTTGAACTCCATCTGCCACTCCTCAGCCCAGCTCTGCATTCTATCAATATCCTGTTGTAATCTACAACAACCTTCTGCACTATTCGCAACACCACCAACCTTTGTATCATCAGCAAACTTACCAACCCACCCTTCCACATCCTCATCCGTCATTTATAAAAATCACAAAGAGCAGGGGTCACAGAACAGATCCCTACGGAACACCACTGGTCACCGACCTCCAGGCAGAATACACTCCATTTACCACCACCCTCTGTCTTCTATGGGCGAGCCAATTCTGAATCCACATAGCCAAGTTTCCCTGGATCTCATGCCTCCTGACTTTCTGAATAAGCCTTCCATGAGGAACCTTATCAAACTTATTTGGACAGGTAGATGGATAGGAAAGGATTAGAGGGATATGGCCAAACACTAGCAAATGACATTAGTGTAGATAGGCATCCTGGTCAGTTTGGATGAGTTGGGTTGAAGGTCCTGATCCCATGATGTATGACTATGACTCTGAATCTAATTGACATCTTGTCACTGGAGGCTGTAAGCTCCATTTTAGGTCCAGGCTTCTGTTAGAAGCAAGCAACGTCTCACCATTTTCAAAGATTCCAACAATCACAAGCTAGGAGGTTAGTAGTTTCATTGCTACTTAAAAACATCATTAGCTGCATTCTTTGTAAGAATAAAATTGATAATGATATCTTATGGATTATTTGAGGGAAAATTTGATCTTGAAGGGACCTTTTAAAATTCATTTGCTTTGTCTGTGAGCACACAAATTATCTTCCCATCACTTAACTCTGTTGTTCCCTTAATACTATCACATCCAACAATCATTTCAGTCCCTCTCATGAAGACTTATCCATTATCAACAATTAACATTGTCCCTCCCCACCAATAACCCCCCAGCACGTATGCCTGCAACCACACCAAGTGCTACACCTGTCCCTACACCTCCTCCCTCACCATCATTCAGGGTCCCAAACAATCCTTCCAGATGAGGCAGCACTTCACCTGTGGGTCCAAGGCTGTCATTTATTGCATCCAGTGCTCTCAGTGAGGCCTCTGGTACATCGGTGAGACCCGACGCAGATTGGGTGACCACTTCATCGAGCACCTTCGCTCCGTCCGCCGCAACAGCCTGGACCTCCCGGTAGCCACCCCCTTCAATTCCACATCCCATTCCCATACTGACATGTCTATCCATGGCCTCCTCTACTGCCACGTTGAGGCCAGGCGCAGGTTGGAGGAACAGCACCTCATATTCCACCTTGGGAGTCTCCAACCTGATGGCCTTAACATTGATTTCTCTAACTTCTGGTAACCCCACACCCTCTTTTTCATTCTTCCCCTCCCCAAAATTCTTTGTCTTCCCTTATTCCTATGGCTCCCTTCCCCCGCCTTGATGACCTGCCCATCTCCTCTCCTCCCCTCCCCCACCCTTTATTCCATGGTCCACTGCCCTCTCCTACCAGATTCCTTCTTCTTCAGCCCTTTGCCTCTTCTACCTATCACCTCTCAGCTTATTACATCTTCTTCCTCTCCCCCACCCACTACCTTCCCCCTCTCACCTGGACTCGCCTATCACCTGAACTCTCCTATCACTGCCTGCGTGTGCTCCTCCCCCTCCCCCCACTCCCCCCACCTTCTTATTCTGGCTTCTGCCCTCTTCCTTTCCAGTCCCGATGAAGGGTCTCGGCTCGAAACGTCGACTGTTTATTTCCCTCCATGGATGCTGCCTGACCTGCTGAGTTCCTCCAGCAATTTTTGTGTATTGCTCCAGATTCCAGCATCTGCAGAATCTCTTATCTCTCCATTAACATCAGCCCTGCAGAATTCCCACTGTTGCGAATGGTGAGTTGTCAAAAGATAAGGCTTGAATTTTTCAGTTTTATTTAATGGCTTATTTGGGGGAAACAAAAATTCTGACAAAGTTCTATACCAGCAATATATGTCAACCAAATGGAAATTACGTTTTGCTTCAATAATGCTGAGCACTGCCTTCAAAATGCAGATATTGTGGACATAAATTGTTGACCAAAGCAATTTGTTTGTGGAATGTGTGATAATAACTTGGGAAGAAATACTGGAAGATTAGAGCACTGAAGGAAATGAGACAAACAGTGAGAGATGTTCATGATACATGAAAGAAGATGAGCAAAAGATGGAAAAAATATTTAACAAATAGCCAGAACTGATCTGCAAAGACGGTAGTTGTCATTTTTGCAGTTTGCAGATAAACTGTCTGTCAGCTTTTGAGGGATGTGCGCTGTACATTATATATTAAATTAAAAATTTCACTTTCAATATCTAAAGCAGTAGATATTACTGACAAAAGCTGTGACTAAAACGAAAAGAAGGTGTGATGCAGAGGAGAACCTGAATGGTGCAATCAAAACTCATGTTGATTCATACAGATGAACCCCTGGTGAGCTGTTTCATAGAAGATCTCCTGCAGCAGAAACTGTATCAAGCACACCCACTTTGCAGCAAGAATTCACCAGAGGTTTTTTGAAAATGATTTGGAATTCATTCTTCTTGATGGATATCTGAGATACTCTTCTGAGATACATGGTGATCCACGTGTAAGTGTCTTATTTATGTCCTTTGATGTTGTGCATAGAAATGGAAGAAATACCATAATGGCTCATATAAGAGTTATGTAAGCAAGCAGTTTTCCCTCTTCAGCAAGATTGGAAATGTTCTGAACACATTCTACACACTTTGCAATTTGCTACAGAATGTGCTCAGCACCAAATGTGATCTATTAGTGATGACGACTTAGATTTATAAATTCATAGAGAGATACAGCAGGAAAACAGGCCCTTTGCCCAATCAAGTCTGCACCAACCATCAACCTCTCATTTTACACCAATCTTACATTAATCCAATTTTTTATTCTCCCCACATTCTTTTCAACTCCCCCCCCCCCCCCCCCCCCCAAATTCTACCACTCACCTACACAATAGAGGCAATTTACAGTGGCCAATTACTCTACCGACGTGCGTGTCTTTGGGATGTGGGAGGAAATCGGAGCCATCCAGAGGAAACCCATGTGGTCACAGGGAGAACACGCAAACTCCACACAGACAGCACCCAAGGTCAGGATCGAACCCAGGTCTCTGGCCCTGTGAGACAGTGGCTCTACCAGCTGTGCCATTGTGCCGCTCACTTGAGATGTCCTGAATTACCTTTTACTAGCAGTCTGACAGAGAACTGCTGCTGAAGTATTTTGCACAGGTCAACTTATTTCTGACTTCTAAACCAGCAGAATGCAGGACAGATGTCAGACACAAGCTACAGGTTGTGGTGGAAGGAGTGCCCTCGGATTGGAAGGCAGTGACTAGTGGTGTCCCGCAGGGATCGGTTCTGGGACCTCTACTTTTTGTGATATTTATAGATGACTTAGATGAGGGGGTCGAGGGCTGGGTTAGTAAGTTTGCGGACGACACTAAGATAGGCGGTGTTGTGGATAGTGTGGAGGGCTGTCGGAGCTTACAGAGGGATATTGATAGGATGCAGAGCTGGGCTGACAAGTGGCAGATGGAGTTCAATCCGGAGAAGTGTGAGGTGGTACACTTTGGAAGAACAAACTCCAGGGCAGAGTACTGGGTGAATGGCAAGGTACTTGGCAGTGTGGAGGAGCGGAGGGATCTGGGGGTTCATATTCACAGTTCATGGAAAGTTGCCTCACAGGTGGAAAGAGCAGTTAAGAAGGCCAATGGGATGTTGGCTTTCATAAATCGCGGGATTGAGTTTAAGAGCTGCGAGGTGATGATGCAGCTTTACAAAACTCTAGTTAGGCCACACTTAGAGTACTGTGTTCAGTTCTGGTCGCCTCATTATAGGAAGGATGTGGAGGCCTTGGAGAGGGTGCAGAGGAGATTTACCAGGATGCTGCCTGGATTAGAGAGTATTGAATATGAGGAGAGGCTTAAGGTGCTAGGGCTTTATTCACTGGAAAGGAGGAGGATGAGAGAAGACATGATAGAGGTATATAAAATACTGAGAGGAATAGATAGAGTAGACAGTCAGCACCTCCTTCCCAGGGCACCAATGTTCAAGACAAGAGGTCATGGCTTTAAGGTTATGGGTGGGAGGTTCAGGGGAGATGTCAGGGGAAGGTTTTTCACCCAGAGAGTGGTTGGTGCATGGAATGCACTGCCTGGGGTGGTGGTGGAGGCAGATACATTGAACAGGTTCAAGAGCTTGTTGGATAGGCATATGGAGGAGTGTGGGATGGGGGGATATGCGGGAGGAAGGGGTTAGGTAGTGTGAGGGTGGTTTGATGGACGGCACAACATGGTGGGCCGAAGGGCCTGTTTTGTGCTGTATGGTTCTATGGTTCTATGGTTCTATGGTTCAATACACAACCTCCTGGTCTGTACAGAATCTAGGGAAGGAGCTCAATTGTCTGAAGGAGTGTTGAAGGCCCTGTGGAAGGTAACTCCCAATTAAATTGGATCTTAATATTACTCTAATTTTTTAATTGATTTATATCACTTAAATTAGTTTTTAAGTAAATTCGAGTAGGACTACACCATTCGGTCCCTCAAGCAGATTCCAAATACTCACAATGCACTGAGAGGAAAACTTTCACCTCTTTTGTCTTAAATAGTCAGATCCTTGGCTGTAGATCCTCACACAAGAGGAAACATCCTCTTTCATCCACCTTGTCAAGACTCTTTGGGATCTTCCATGTTTCGATCAAGTCTCCTCCCTCTCTTAAACTCCAGCCAGTACAAGTTTAGCCTCTCCAGTCTTTCCTCAAAAGAAAATCTGTCAATTCCAGGTATCAGCCAAATAAATGTGCCCTGAACTGCTTTTGATGCATTCACAGACTTGTTTAAGGAGGATTTTAGTGCTTTACATAGGACACCAGATGATGTCTCAGCAATGTAGTCATAGAGTTATAGAGTCACAGAGCTGTCCAGCACAGAAACAAGCCCTTCATCCCAATTCGTCCATGGTGGCTATAATGCCTTTCTGTTGATCCCAATTGCCTGCATTAGGTTTGTATTCCTCCACTCCTTTCTTATCCAAGTACCTGTTTAAATCCCTTTTAAATGTCCATAATTGTATCTGCCTCCACTACCTCCTCTGGCAACTCGTTCCATATAAACACCACCCTCTGTGTGGAAAAACCTGCCCCACAGATATCCTTTAAATATTATCGCCTCTCACCTTAAACCTATGTCCTCTAGTTTTGGACTCTACTCTGCGATAAATATCTCTTACGCCACTGAGAATGGACCCAGCCTATCCAATCTTTCCTTGTAACTACAGCCCTTCAATCCAGGCAACATCCTAGTGAATCTCTTCTGCTTTCTTTCTAGTGTTATCACATCCTTCCAGTAATGAGGCGACCAGAACTGGTACACAATACCGGGAAGTTACAAGGAGGCTGACACACCTAAGTTGCAGGAAGTAGCTGGGTGACTGTCAGGAGTAGGTAAGGGAACAAGCAGTCAGTACAGGGTACCCCTGTGGCTGGTGCCCTCAATAACAATATATTGTTTTAGGTAGTGTTCAGGGGGATGACCTACCAGTGGAAAGCCTCAGTGGTCAGGTCTCGGGCACTGAGTCTGGCTCTTGGCTCAGAAGAGAAGGGGGGAGAAGAGGCAAGTAGGAGTGAAAGAGGATTCTTTGGTTAGGGAAGCAGACAGAAGGTTCTGTGGACAAGAATGAGACTCGTGAATGGTATGTTGCCTCCCAGGTGCCAGGGTCAAAGATGTCTTGGATCAAGTCTATAGCATTCAAAGGGGGAGGGTGAGCATCCAGAGGTCGTGGTACACATTGGTACCAATGACATAGACAGAAAATGTGACGAGGTCCTGCAAAGTGAGTTCAGGGAGTTAGGTGCTAAGTTAAAAGACAGGATCTCCAGGGTGATCTCAGGATTACTACCCAAGTCACGTGCTACTGAGGCAAAAAGTAGGAAGATAGTACAGTTTAACATGTGGCTTAGCAGATGGTGCAGGAGGGAGGGCTTCAGATTTTTAGATCATTGGGCTCTCTTCCAGGGCAGGTGGGACCTGTATAAACAGGATTGGTTGCTCCTGAACTGGAGGGGTAGCCAATATCCTTGTGGGGAGATTTGCTAGTGCTGCTGGGGAAGGGTTTAAACTGCAGTTGCAGGAGGGTGGGAACCAGAGTGGCAGGACAGCAAATGGAGAGGCTGTGGGGAAAGTAGATGTTAAGACTACAAGCAAAGATGGAAACTAAAAGGTTGAGCGTGGTGGGAATAATGTTCTAAGTTGTGTCTATTTCAATGCAAGGAGTATTGCAGGTAAGGCAGGAGAACTTAGAGCATGGATCCGTACATGGAATTATGACGTTATAGCCATTAGTGAGACTTGATTGCAGGAGGGTCAGGACTGGCAGCTCAATGTTCCGGGATTCTAATGTTCTAGACATGATACGGGGGAGGCGTGGGATTACTCATCAGGGAAAATGTCACGGCAGTGCTCAGAGAGGACATACTGGAAGGATCCACTACCCAAGCAATTTGGGAGGAAATGAGGAATAAAAAAGGGATGACCACGTCAAGGGGACTATATTATGGACCTCCCAACAGTCCACGGGATTTAGGGGAGCAACTTTGTGGATAGATAGCAGATAGTTGTAGGAAATATAAAGTTGTGATAGTAGGTGACTTTAACTTTCCGCATATTGACTGGGACTCCCATACTGTAAAAGGACTGGATGGGACAGAGTTTGTCAATTCTGTTTGGGAAAGTTTCCTTAATCAATATGTGAAGGTTCCAACCAGACAGAACATGATACTGGATCTCTGCTTAGGGTATGAGACAGGGCAGGTGACAGAAGTGAGTGCAGGGGAACTCTTTGGATCTAGTGTTCATAATTCCATTAGTTTCAAGATAGTTATGGAGAAGGATAGGAATGATCTTACGGATAAGATTCTAAACTGGAGGAAGGCAATTTTGATGACATCAGAAGGGATCTGGCAGGTGTGCATTGGAATAGGTTATTTTCAGATAATGTGGTAAACTGGATCAGCAAATTTGCAGATGACACCAAGATTGGGTGCGTAGTGAACAGCGAGGAAGGCTGTCAAAACTTGCTGTGTGATCTTGACCAGCTAGGAAAATGGGCTGAAAAATGGCAGATGGAATTTAATGCAGACAAGTGCGAGGTGTTGCACTTTGGGAGGTCAAACCAGAGTAAGACTTACACAGTGAATGGTAGAGCACTGAGATGTGTGGTAGAACAAAGGGAGCTGGGAATATACATCTATAGTTCCAAGAAAGTGGCATCACAGGTAGATAGGGTTATAAAGAGAGCTTTTGGCACTTTGTCCTTCATAAATCAGGGCATTGAGAACAGGAGTTGGGATGTTATGTTGAAGTTGTACAAGACGTTGGTGAGGCCAAAATTAGAGTACTGTGTGCAGTTCTGGTCACCTACCTACAGGAAAAATTATCAATAAGCTTTAAAGAGTGCAAAGAAAATTTACAAGGATGTTGCCAGGACTTGAGAACCTGAGTTATAGGGATAGGTTGAATAGGTTAGGACTTTATTCCCTGGAGTGCAGGAGAATGAGGGGAGATCTTATAAAGGTATATAAAGTTATGAGGGGTATAGATAGGGTGAATGCATACAGGCTTTTTCCCCTCAGGTTGGGTGAGACTAGAATTAGAGGTCATAGCTTTAGGGTGAAAGGTGAAGTATTTAAAGGGAATCTGAGGGGGAACTTTTTCACTCAGAGGGTGGCACGAGTGTGGAATGAGCTGCCAGTGGAAGTGGTGGATACGGGTTCAATTGTAATATTTAAGACAAGTTTACATAGGTGCATGGATGAGAGAGGTATGGAGAACTATGGCCTGGGTGCAGGTAGATGGGGCTAGGCAGAAAACCAGGCTGGCATGGACTAGATGGGCCATAGGGCCTGTTTCTGTGCTGTGTGCTCCATGACTTTGTCTGTACAATACTATTTAACTGAAACATTACCTCCTTACATTTATGTGCATGTTCCAATACTAATTAATAACATTCTATTAGCTTTCCTAATTATTTGCTGTACTTGCATACAAGCATTTTACTAATCATTCTTCTGCATCTCAGAACTCTGCAATCTCTCATCATTTAAATAATTTGCTTCTTTTACATGCCAAAATGGAGTATTTTACACTCCCCACATTATGGTCTGTTGGCCCAATCTTTGTCTACACACTCAACCCATCTGTACTTCTTTGTAGCTTCCTGATTTTCACAACTCACTTTCTCACAGCAGTTTTAGCAACCACACCTTCCTTGCCTAATCCAAGTCATTTTTATAAATTTTCACAAGTTGAGTCTCCAACACTGATCCCTATGGAACACCTCATTACATCTTACCAGACAGTAAAAGATCAATTTATGCCTGCTCTTTCTGTCTTGTTAGCCAGCCAATCTTCTATCCATACCAATATGTTACTTTCTACACTCTGACCATTTATTTCCCCAATAACTTTTGATGCCACAGCTCATCAAACACTTTTTGGAAACCTCAGTGCATCCACCAATTCCGATTGATCCACAACACATGTTACTTCTTCAAAGAACTACATTAACTAGGTCAAATCTTATTTCCCTTTCAGAAAACCATGTTGGCTTTGGGTGGCTTCCTTTGGTTTATCTAAATGCTCTGCTCTAATGTCTTCAATCATAGCTTCTAACATTTACCCAATGATAGATTTATGCTAGCTAGCCTATAGTTTCCTGCTTTCTGTCTCCCTCCCTTTTTGAATGAAGAAGTTACATTTACTAATGGAACTTTTTCCTCAATCTAGGGAATTTTGGAAAATACCAACACTGCTTCTTTTAAGTCCCTAGAATGAAATCGATCATAACCTAGAATATTTTCAACTCCAACGATTTGTTCAGTACCATCCCCATGGTGATTGTGATTTTCATTCTGTCCTCCCTCCCTTCCTCTTCATAATTTACCTATTTCTGGGATATTGCTCGTATTCTCCAGATTTACAATTAATGCAAAATACTATCTCCTTGTTTTATTCACCATTTCCCCAGACTCACTTTTTATGCAATCAACATTTATTTTGTTCATTCTTTTTTAAATATTCATAAAATCCTTTACTTCTTGTTTTTGTGTTTCTAGTTAGTTCAATGGATACTGTTTTTTCCTTTATCATCTTTAATCATTTATTTTTAATTGTTTAAATTATTTTATTCTTGTGGTCCCGGGTAGAGCAGTTGCCATACCAAGCCGTGATGCATCCAGCTAGAATGCCTTCTATGGTGCATTGGTAAAAGTTTGTAAGTGTCAAAGGGGACAAGCCAAATTTCTTTAGCCTCCTGAGGAAGTAGAGGCACTGGTGAGCTTTCTTGGCCATGGCATCTATGTGGTTGGACCAGAACAGGCTGTTGGTGATGTTCACTTCTAACAACTTATAGCTCTCAACACTCTTGACCTCAGCACCATTGATGTAGACAGGAGCATGAGCACCGCCCCGCTTCCTGAAGTCAATGACCAGCTCTTTTGTTTTGCTGACATTGAGGGAAAGGTTGTTGTCATGATACCATGTCGTTAGGCTCTCTATCTCCTTCCTATACTCTGACTCATCGTTATTTGAGATACAGCCCACTATGATGGTATCATCTGCAAACCTGTAGATGGAGTTAGAGCAGAATCTTCCCATGCAGTTTGGAGTGTATAGGGAGTAGAGTAGGGGGCTGGGGACACAACCTTGTAGGGCACCAGTGTTGAGAATAATCGTGCCGGAGGTGTTGTTGTCTATCCTTACTGACTGCGGTCTGTTGGTCAGGAAGTCAAGGATCCAGTTGCAAAGGGAGGTGTTGAGTCCCAGGTCTCGGAGTTTGGTGATGAATTTGCTTGGAATTATAGTATTGAAGGTGGAGCTGTAGTCAATAAACAATAGTGTAACATCGGTGTCTTTACTATCCAGGTGCTCCAGGGATTAGTATAGGGCCAGGGAGATGGCAACCGCCATAGACATGTTTTGGTGGTAGGTGAATTGCAGTGGGTCGAGGAATCTTTAGCCCATGGCTGCTCAACATGGAGAAGGAGCACTGATGCTGGTGTCAAGAATCTCAAGGTTATGTGTCAGGAGCACAGAGAAGCCCTGTGTATGTGGTGGAAGGAATGCATCACCTCACAAACTACACACATGCTTACTTCATCAGGACTAATAAATACCTGAGTACCCACAACAAGGTAGCCACTGCCACAGCAACAGCAGGAAGAGGAAGAAAAGGAAGAGGAAGATGAGGAGGAGGAGGAGAATGATGACGACGATTGCTGCTCGCAAGCTACTCCATTTTACAGAATGGTCACAGTAAAGAGTCCTGGGTTACTTTTGGTCCTGCTTTGCCAAAATAGTAAGTGTGTTGTGGGAATAGCATGAGCAGAGGTCTGGAACAGGCACAACCTCATTGAGTTTCTTTTACCGAGGAACTGTTGGGTTGGAACCTGGAGCATGTTTTCAAAATTTGTTCGAGGAGATAGCCTCTGGTGGTATAGCTTGATATATTCAGGGGAAAGACTGAGTGGCTAGAAACTGGATCACCCATTTTAGGAAGAACAAGAAGTGTTGTAGAACACATGCTGACTCCAGCCCCTAAAACCCAAATGTTAGAACATCAACGTTGTGGAAAGGGCAGCATATAAGTGCCAGAATTAGACAATGTCTTTTCAATGTTGTTGGTACTATCTATGCAAATATGAAATATTCTTTTTCTCAAATGTCTAACATCTAAATTCATGGCCTAACTCAACACATAAAAGATATGATTTAATACAATAGATTTTCTGAGTCAGAAATGTGTGTGTCAGTTCTCCAACCCTGTGTTTTATATATATTCTTTATATTTGCATACACACTAAAATGTTGATATTTATTATTTTAGCAAGGATTTGTATTTCCAAAGTGAAACATGCAAGTGCACACACACACACACACACACACACACACACACACACACACACACACACACACACACACACAATGAATGAAATATATTTAAAAGTTATAATTTTGTTGACGTGGTGTGATTCTCACCAATTGTTGGTTTACAGAAACTGAAATTCGATTAATCTCTTGACTAAAGTATTTTTTATTAATAACTGAAATTTTTTCCAAACAATAATAATATTCAAAGAAAGGCAGCCATGAAATAAAAAAAACTAAAGGATTCGAGCGCTACCTATTTGTCATATGAGCAGCACTGGCTATTTGACCATTCTGTTGAGTTGACCAACCTTGGGTTTCCTGTTGAAGTAAGAGGGTGAATGCTGAAGTAGGGTAGGTTGTCTATTGCTCACACAATAGATGACCAAAATTAAGAAGGAGCTCTAATTTTCCCAGAATTTTTTTGTCCAAGATTTTTGAGCATTTCCTTCATTGAAAAAAGAACATGAAAATATAAAATGGCTCAGAATCTGGCTTGGTATCAGCATTTAGTTTATAGCTGTCCTAAAGTTAAACTCCAAACCTAAAAAATACATGTTTTTTTTCTTCAGATTAGGTAGGTGTTATTTTTCTGGCAAACCTCACACAGAGCTTTTTTTTCCCAAATCAACTTGGATCTGTCTCTGGGTGAATCACTAAATAAATTTTCTGTCAAGAGGTAGAACTATAAGCCTTTCACTATCTACAGACATGCTGAATTTATCTTCATGCAGGCAGACTACAAACTCAAGTGTTTCAGAAAACATATCTTTAGATGTCTTTCAGATAATTCAGACTAATACAAGATTCGACTATGTGATGTTCGAGGTTCAATTACAATGACTCTGTTAAGAAAACCTTTGCACTGAGGAAGAAAACGTCCACAGTTTGCTGTCAAACATACTTTTCTCAACTTGATAATTTATTGGTTTCTCAAATAACAGGTTAGGTTGATTATGGGACTGCGGGATATGTTACAATCAGAATGTCAAGAAGAAATGAGGGAACTGGGGGTGGCCAATCCAAAGTTCAAGTCAGAAATGCACAAACCTACAGGCCAGACACAGAGGCTAGAAGTATATGACAGAGCTTCCTAGTAAGAAATAGATGCAGTCATTCAATACCATATTTTCCAAATCAATGGGGGGCAGAGAATGTCCTGGCACACTCCCTGTCCTGGCTCCACCACCCGACACAATTATGCAGTCAAGAGCTCCCAAGAGGAAGGTGCCAAAGGGAAAGGGAAGGGTGTATTCATGCAGAAGGATATCAGTATTGTTCCAATAAGCCTGTTCCTTATTGGAAAGTGGCAAGACAAATAAATTGGATGGTAAAGAATGTGTATGGCATGCTTGCCTTCATCGCTAGGGACATAGAGTATAAGAGTCAGGAAGTCATGTTGCAGTTGTATAAAATTCTGGTTAGGTCACACTTGGAGTATTATGTGCAGTTCAAGTCACCCCATTATAAGAAGCTTGTGGAGGCTTTGGAGAGGGTGCAGAAGAACTTTACCAGAATGCTGCTTGGATCAAAGTGTATTAGTTATAAGGAGAGGTTGGACAAACTTGGATTGTTTTCTCTGGAGCATTGGAGGCTGAGTGGAGACCTGATAGAAGTTCATAAAATGATGAGAGGCACAGATAAGGTAGACAGCCAGAATCTTTTTTTCCAATGTACTAGAGGGCATAGGTTTAAGGTAAGACAGGGAAAGTTTAAAGGGGATGTGTGGGGCAAGTTTTCTACACAGAGAGTGCTAGATGCCTGGAATGGGCTGCCAGGGGAGGTGGTGGAAGCAGATATGATAGTGGTAATCAAGAAGATTTTAAGATAGACACATGAATATGCAGGGAGTGGAGGGATATGGATCAGTTGGGATTAGTTGAATGTGGCATTATGCTCAGCACAGACATCATGGGCCGAAGGGCCTATTCCTGTGCTGTACTGGTCTATGTTCCATGAAACTTCCACTGTGTGCTTTGGAATGCCATACAGATGCGACATTGATGTATGAGTAATCACTTTACTTTAAGTATTCTGGTGGTCACATGCAGCTTCCCTCTATGTTGGCTAGTTGTCTTTTGATGTAAGGAGAATGAAACTGGGTAACGAAAAAGGTGGAGAGAGGGCTGATGTTGACCATCTCACCAGAACCCAAGATCACTTTGCTGGCTCCCATGATCCAATCATCAATCATCTGCACTTTGTGACCAGAGCAAGAAGTTTACAAGTATTGTTCCAGAAGTGATGCAGTTTTGTTGATTTGTATCTGTCTTGATGTATCCCTCTTGTTGTTCTGATGTACCTTTGCAGCTGTTTTATTTTCAAGTCCCTCTCACCCAACATTTTCTCTCAACTAAGCAGACAGGCCAGGTCAGTGAGCTGATCCAGGTTGCATGGACGTGTGTTCTCACAGCTGCTAAGCCAAGATTACTGAGGATACACTTACACTTTTGCCCCATGCCAGTGAGAGAGCCTTGCTTTCGTAGTGCAAGAAGGGAAATAGTAGTAATTACTATGATTGAAAAGAGTTTTTATTTTAATGAACTTGTATTAGTTATGATGACTTTATGTATGTGGTATCATTTGAACTAAGAAACCAGAAGCCAATGCATTACTTTTATTGCAACATTGAATGGTGCCAGGTTGCAGAACCTGATGAAATTATTGTAAACTGGTACTTTCAGATATTGTTCCAACTCCCAAATACAACCAGGCCCTACCGGACCTTCCAAAGCACAATACTGAGTGATGCAATATTCTAATTCACCTAACTTTCCTCTAGTGTTACCTGGACCAATAGTCTACTATTGTATATCCATCAAGATTTGAACTCATCTTCCCTGTGGGCTTGTGAATGCAGTGCAAGGATGTTCTGTGCTGTTAGAGAAGCCTCCGTTCAGAAGAGACATTGGAATGAGACCTTGCTATATGATCTCAACAAAGATCAGGTGAAGTCTTCTGATGTCCTTCCAACACTAGGCTAACAGTATGTAAAACAAATCAACTGCTCATTCAGATTATTTTCTCACATCATCTGCTGAATATGCACATAGAAAAACAATGACAGCATTTTAAATATTCCTCTCCTCTTCTCTGCCAGGCCCCAGTGCCTTTTTACTTCATCTGGACAGGATCTGACCTCCAGGAATAGAATGTCAATCTGCTCTGGAGCTGAACTTCAGTTCATTTCACCCACATTTCGCCCAACTCCTCACTGCCTCTGCTTCCTCCTTTTGATATGCTAATATATCTGGCAGGACACACTACTAAACTCAAGCCACAACTCTGTTAGTTCAATTTCCCTTTAGGCTGCATGTATGGCATTGCAAGTATTCAATGATGGCTTCTTTCTTCCAAACCTTACTCTACTTCCATCTCAGTACTCTGTATTCATCCCCCTGCCAAGGCACTTTGATTGGTCAACTATGATTCCTCTTGGATTTTAAGAAGTATAACACTGAGACTAATTAATTGAAAATCAAAAATCTACAGATGTTAGGATTGTTTCTGATTCCCAGTCTCTCTCTCTCTCTGTCTCTCTGTCTCTCTCTCTCTCTCTGTCTCTCTCTCTCTGTTTCTCTCTCTGTTCTGGAGCTGGTTTTGGCCTTCATGGGACCATGGAAACTGTTGACAGCAAACTGACAGGTCATTTTGCGTCTCTCTCGATTAATCCATGGAAATTAAAGTCATAAATGCACAAAAGTCCACCAAATTAGCATAGTCAGCATTAAGAACAAATGCTGTGTTAAATCCAGAGTTCCAAACAAGCTAACGTATTACCATGTACATAATACCCTAATATAATATACCTAATACCTGAATAGAATAGATAATCATGTAAAGTTGCTGGTACATTAAGCATCATGTTATTTCCCTTCTGTTATAAAAGAAAATAATATTTAGTTGGAAGAAGTATATGACCTCTGTTCCCCAATGAAGTGCCATTTTACCCATATGATACATCATTTTTATTTCAAGCTTAGAATTATATAACTTGTCGAAGCACACTAGTCATATGAATAAATTATTAGCATAATAATTAATTCATGATAGCTGCTGATTAGTACCAAGGTTTTGATCTAAAAATATACTTTAATTTGACTTGTTGCCTGTGTTCTGCTGTTTTATTTAAATGGTAGCTATCACTTTAACACAATTTTGTAAGGTTAGTCACAGCTAAAACATGATCCTCAATTCCATAGTCTAAAATGTTAAAAGGAAATAAAAATTACAAAGTGTACCATTAAATGATTAAATCAATGCCCTGCCACTTCACTTAAAACAAAAAGACTGCAGATGCTGCAAATCTGAAACAAAAACAGAAAATGCCAGAAGCACTCAGCAGGTCAGGCAGCATAGTGAAAGGCCATTGGACTGAAACATTGACTCTGTTATTTTCTCCACAGATGCTGCTTGATCTGCTGAGTATTTCCTGCCATTTCCTTGACCTGCTGCTCTCCCAGTGAATTTAGTACAAGGGATTGGAAGAAACCCAGGGAAACATTGTTCCATTGTCTCTTGTGCATTGAAGTTATCTGCAATCATGTTTTTATTCAAGGCATGTTTCTAAGAAATTTATGCTTAAATTTATGGGATTTCTCAGAATTGAAATTTAATTAGCTTAAAGGATAACATACCTCAAATCCCAGCAGATACAATATGACAGTGGATAAGCAATCTGTGAGGGAACCCTCCATCGACTCTGTCTACACTTCCCGCTGCCTCAGGAAAGCAACCAACATAATCAAGGACAGCTTCTATTCCACTGTTATCAGCCTCTTGAACGGACCTCTCATACGCTAAAGGTAAACTATTGATCTCCTAATCTACCTGATCATGGCTATTGCACTTTATTTGTCGACCTGTACTGTACTTTCTCTGTAGCTGCTACACTATATTCTGCATTCTGTTTCCTTTTGTACTACCTCAATATACTTATGTATGGCATAATCAATGTTACCAATGTCAGTTTAACTGTGCCAACAAGTATAAGTAAAGACTCTCAGCTTGAACCACTTTCCAGCAATTGGGAATGGAACTTCCCAACAAACATAGGATCCATTCAACATGACTATGTTTAGGAGCCATGTGGCAGTTGGATGGGTTTGGCAGCAAGAGTGAACAGTCAGGTCCTTTCTTCTGTCCAAGGGAATGACAGAGGCAATGGTGATAAACAACAAGACTAGGGGTAGATTTTCTTTGCACCTGTTAATACTTTAAAGATGATTGGAAACCTGTTTGTTTTGTACAGCATCAGATAGTCTGAACTAATTTCAGAGTGTCTTTCCAAACTTTAGTTATATGCAGAGATTTATTTATCTCTGTAATAAAGGAGATAATTATTTATTAACTAAGAATAATAGGCACAGTAAACAGTTGTTACCGAGTTTGCAGATATCAATTACATGCACAATAGTTTTCTCACCTACTCCTTTCTACATGATGCGCTGTTCCAGCAGATTCCAGCTGCTCAAAGATGTCTTTCAATATGGATCTTTATCTGAGAAGGAGCCTTGTTGAATATATTTACTTTTGATTTTATACTCTTTCCTATCTTTTCAGTTCCTTTTTTGTGCTTTTCACTAAATTAGTTGATTTTGAGGCATATGGTTAAAGAAAGCCATCCTGAATGTATAAAAAAGAACATTTTTCTGATCTGAACTAGTATGCTTGTCTCAGTCTGTAAGAAAATTTTCATTCCTTATTAAAACCATCCCACCCTTTACTGCATACTCTTATCTAGTTTTTGCATTGATATATTCTGCCACTTCACAGTTAATGCCATTGGACTTCACTGTTACATTCCTTCCAACTTCTTAATGCTACCCATAACATCCCCCTGCCTGCATGGGTCTTGTTATATTCTTTGCTGCCTGCAACATGATTTCCACCTTAATCATTAAGACCACTCCTCTCTCATTTATCATTTTCCTGATTTCTTCCCTGTAGACCTGATATACTTAGCTCCCTGTCATGCCAGTCATGCAGCTGTGTCTTAGTAATAGATAAAATCCTCCTGGTGTAATTTAGCCTTGCAATTCATTCAATTTGTCCCAATACTCTATGCCTTTGTACAAAGCCACACACTTTAACCTGTCCTTCAGTGCCAACGTTTTATTTGTACATTCCCAATTACACTCCCCTGGTTTAATTATTTTATATACCTTCTCACTGCAGCCTACTCCCTTCCCTTTATTGATTCTGTTACAACTTATTCCATTGCCACAGTGCTTTCCCTCCATTCCACAACTACCTCTCTTTTACTTACTAGTTTATTTTTGGGGAATCAAGTTTCCAAGTCAGTTGTGGGGGTGGGGGGGGGGGGGGCGATGGGTTGAGGGTGGTGAGGAGAGGGAGAAGTTAACACTATTTGGTCATGTTTGCTGAAAACATCAGGCTCTAAGATCCTCACAGTGCCCCATGCGCCACCTCCATGCTCTCATGCAGATGACTTACATCAAACATTCCACTGTGCATCACATTCTCCTTGATCTGCCCCAGTTCTGGTCTGCGTGCGGTTCTGGTCGCCCCATTACAGGAAGGATGTGGAGTCGTTGGAGAGGGTGAAGAAGAGGTTTACCAGGATGTTGCCTGGATTGGAGAGTTTGAGTTTGGAGAAACTTGGATTGTTTTCTCTGGAGCGTCAGAGGCTGAGGGGAGATCTGATAGAAGTTTATAAAATTATGAGGGGTACAGATCAAGTTGATAGTCATGGTCTTTTTCCCAGGGCGAAAATGTCATATAAGAGAAGACATAGCTTTAAGGTGAGAGGGGGAAAGTTTAAAGGAGATGTGCGGAATAAGTTTTTTACACAGAGAGTGGTAGGTGTCTGGAACACACAGTCAGGGATGGTGGTGGAGGCAAATATGATAGTGGCAGTTAAGAGGCATTTAAACAGGCAAATGAACGGGCAGGGGATGGAGGGATATGGATCATGTACAGGTACAAGGGATTAGTTTAATTTGGTCCCCTGGTCAGTGCAGACATCATGGGCCCAGGGGTCTGTTTCTGTGCTGTATTGTTCTATGTTCTATGTTGTAAGTCCACTCCACAAACTTGTCACCTGAGGAACTGGGACATGAGTTGTCCTTTCCCCCTGCATCATAGATGGGCCACATATTGCTGACGTAACCTGTGCGGATCCTGTCTCCAAGCCCACCTCTAAATTATATACAGTCTCAACTGATGCTCAAATCACATTGTGTTTTATTGCTCTTCCACTACTGATTGGCCTGGTAGGAATTCTTGGCTGCCATGTAAGGTGAAAGGCACACAACAAGGCTATGATGAGAGGAGAAGGATAACTAAGCAGTCTAAATAAAAACCAGAAAATGCTGGAAATACTCAGTAAGTCAGGCCACATCTGCAGGTTGAGAAACACAGCTAACGGTTCAGGTCAAAGACCTTTCATCAGAACTGGGATGGAGACAGAAGGAACTCGTTAAGCTGCAGGGATGGTGGGCAGAGGGGGTTGTCTCTGATAGGGTAAAACTGGTAAAGCCAAGGGAATAGACTGTAAACAAGGTTATCTGGTCAATGAGTGAATGGGAGCAGTTAGAGAGTGAGAACGTAGGCAAACGTGTGTAGACAAAAGAATGCAGGAGTTGAGAAATTCAGAGCAGGAAGACATACCCGGCAGGTCAACCAAGTAGTCCACTCTTATGCATTTGCACTCTTAAATCTGAATAGATTGTGTGTTGAGTGAGAGGGCGATGTAAGGGTAAAGATTAGGTAATGAGGGTTGGGTCATTTCCTGTTGTCTCTGCTCTACCTTTGGCCACAGTCTCCACAATGGTTTCTGAAATGTTAGTGAACATTGTCTCCCCCGTGCAAGTAATGACATTCAGACACGTCAAACAATTGGTGGTTAGCCACTACTGCCTCCAATTATGCCTGTCAGAGAGAGAGAAGGGGTTTCCCCACTGTTCAGGTGAGTGTTTGTCATGGCTGTTTATGTGGCTATTGGATTTGGTGGTGAGGCTTCCAGCAATGCTAAGTATGCAAGGATCAAGGGACACAATCTAAATCAGGTGAGATTTGTGATTGATAGAGATTGTCCGCAGGTTAGTGAGAGGGGCTCTGTGTACAAGGTGACTGGTGGGATATGGCATTTGAAGATGCATTCACTGACAACATTATTTGGGAAAATCCTATGACCTCGGCTCCTGTTTTCTGTCAGTGACTGCCATAACCATTGCCACTACAGCCTTAAGCAAGTGTCTACAGAGAGCATCCTTGCTTTTTGAATCACATCTCCTCTCCTCTGTACACTGTCACCCATGACACCAGTGCAGCACTGGAGAATTTCTGGACCTATTCACGAATTTGTGGTTAGTACATTCACTCAAAGAACTACAGCCCAGAATAAACTTTGAAGAAAGCTGGTGTCACTTCTGTCAACTACTGTGGAGCTCACTTTTAAAAGGTGTAGTCTGACTTCAAGCTGCTTTTTGGTGGTCTTGTTACACATAATATTTCTGAATGCCTACAGTGTCCAGCTAATGACTACAAGAGGTTATTATTATCTGCATTGAACAGTAATGAGCAGATAGCCCAGAGTAATCACACTTCTTGAATTGGAAGTATCATTTACAGGTTTAATGTGTGTTGTATTCCAAGTCAAGTCAAATTGAATTTATTGTCATATGCACAAGTACAGTGGAGGTACAGTGCAATGAAAAATTTGCTTGCACAGGCATGTAGATTCAGACAACACACAGAATATAAATTAGACATAAAGTATACATGATGGTGAAGAGAGAGAGAACAAATCCTGTGCAAAAGAAGATATTAGTACAAGAAGAAAACACAATCAGAGACAAGTCCATGGTAGTGCAAGAGGTGGTCTGTAGCATTCCATTGCTGAAGTAGGATTAGGGTTATGCAGGTTGGTTCAAGAATCTGATGGTTTTAGGAAAGTGGCTGTTCCTGAACCCGGTGGTGTGGGACTTCAGACTTCTGTACTTCCTGCCCAATGGTAGCAGCAAGAAGAGAATATGGCCTGGATGGTGGGGATCCTTGAAATAGATTCCCCCTTCTTGAGGCAGTGCCTCCTGTAGATACTGTCAATGGTAGGGAGGATTGTGCCCGTGATGGACCGAGTTATGTCCACTACTGTCTGCAACCTCTGCGTTCCTGTGCATTGGAATTGCTGTACCAGGCCATTTGAAAGTGCAGGAATGTAAGAAGCTGCAGGGAGTAGTGGACTCAGCCCAATACATCACTGGCACATCCCTAAAGTATCTATAGGAGGCACTTCCTCAAGAAGGTAACAACTATCATCAAAGATCCCCACCATCCGGACCATGCCACCTTCTCGCAGCTGCCATCAGGCAGAAGGTACAGAAGCCTGAAGTCCCACACCACCAGGTTCAGGAACAGTTACTTCCCTTCAACCATTCTCTTCTTAAACCAATCTACATAGCCATAATCACTAGCTCAGCATAGCAACACTACGACTACTTTGACCAATTTACATTACAACGGACTTTTTGTTTGTTCTAATTGTGTTCTTTCTTGTATAATTTTTGTATAATTTATGTTTAATTAATGTTTTGCTTGTGAATGTTGTGCATCTGATGCTGTGATGCTGCTGCAAATAAGTTTTTCATCACACCTGTGCATACATGAGTTGTGCATATGAGAATAAACTTGACTTTGACTTTGATGCAACCAGTCAGGATACTTTCAACAGTGCATATGTAGAAGTTTGTTAGAGTATCAGGTGACATGCCAAATCTCCTTAAACTCATTTTATTGAACTTAGCCCCCAATAATGATTTAAGTATTAGCGACCGAATGTCTAAAATGAATGTGGTCAAGTGAATGATTCTACTATCTCCTGTTACTCTTCTCCAAGACCCAAATTTTTTGAAGGTATTTGTCCCTATTCCCTGATGCTATCATCTGCTTTAATACTTAATCTCTCCCAGTCTCCATCCTCTACAACCTTCCTTTCTTGTTCATCCCCCTACTGCTCCCTTTGCTCTCTCTGGATTTTCCTTTTTTTTCAGATTTCCTACATTGGACTGTGTAACACTGTCAGCCCTGTGAGCACTTACCAGATAATTATCTAAAGACATGAGTGTAGAAAAGCAGCTGAAGAAAACAAGATTGCTGCAATCTTGTATCTACTGAGAATAATTCATTCAATACAGATTTTTTTATTGACATTTTTGAATCATTAGTATTCTGTCTACAGCCTCTCCTGAGTACAAATCCACGTCTGTTCATCGTCTTGATGGTGAACTTTAACTCCTGATGTGCTGGTACTGGTGAGGGTGACGTAAGCAACTGATGGGGACAGACCAAAAATTCTCTGCAATATGTCTTTCCAGCTCTTTAACAGTAGTATCTTAATTGTTTAATATCCAGGTTGCTGACCAATTACACCGAAGTTAATTGCCAACATACATGTCTCAATTTGAGCCCCAATATTTAAGGGTACATTATATGTATGAAATTTGAAAATTCATGAGTTAGCAGCACAGTACAGCAACATAAAGCATACAGGAGCCATATTGAGGCTATCTCAAAGTTCAAGGAGTCCATTTTCCATATTTTCATATTTCCTTATGACACGGAAGGAGACCATTCAGCCCACAGAGTCAATGCTGGCTCTCAGAGCAATCCCATACCTGCAGACATCCCTGAATCCTCACTGGCTATTATGCCAGGGGATTTCTGAGACCAGAGGGACATCATATAGTGAGTGGAAAAATCTTCCAGCTGCAACAAGAAGGGATGGTTAGAATTTACGATAAAATGAACAACCGGTGTCTGGACCCTGGGCTAATAAGCGAATGAGCTAAGAGCTCTTTGGATCAGAACAGTGAGCACAATTGGCAAATTCACCTTCCACCTTCTCCTGTGCACTCAGCTCAGAATTCCTCATACCAATTTGCCTTGCAGGTGCATCATCCCTCTCTGTCTCTACAATTCCACACTTTTCCATCTATCCAGCACCACAGACAGCCTCACCTTCATACCAAGCCATGCCAATCCCTCAGCCTGCGTGGAGGTCCATCGTACATCTGCACAACACATACTGTTACTCTCAGTCAGAGACCTCGAACCCACCTCACTCAAGAAAAGAACACCAAATGAAGGCAAAGAACCAGAGGTGGCTCTCCAACCATCTCACAACCAACCTCCTCAGAGCCCTGGAGATAACAAACACGATAAAATACATGGGTATCTGGGCTGAGGAGATAGTGGGAGAGCATGGTTCTAGGGCAACCTCATCTGGCCTCGTTGTCTACAATACTGACTCATGTGGACTTGGTGTCACCTATAAAAGACTTTTGTCATGTGGACCAAGGCAACTTGTGAAAAAATTACGGAACAGTTCCAATTCATGTCTTTAATTTCTCGTGTGATCCTATGGATATTCAGCTGAATGACAATGATGACACATCTTCAGAGGAGTTCACTCATCAAGGGAAATAACTCAAGGGCAATCAGTCTTGATCTCCAGCTATCCTGCATCCTCAGCCCTCTCTTCTGATCCTTTCAGTACAGCCCCCCCTAAATGCCATCTCTCCAATATAGCCCCACACACCTCCTCACCTCCACACACCCATCCTAACTTTCTGCCAACTTCAGTTGCCTTAAAGTAATTTTCGAACAATTTCCACCGTCCAAAATGTCAAATACTCGAGGGCAAAGGTTTATAGTGAGGGGGGAAAGTTTAAAGGAGATTTACAAGGCAAGTTTTTTTGTACAGTGAGTAGTAGGTGTCTGGAACGTGCTATTAGGAATGGCAGTGGAAGCAGATATGATAACAACAGTTAAGAGGCATTTGGGCAGACACATGAACAGACAGGGAATGGGAGGATATAGACCATGTGTAGGCAGATGGGATTAGTTAGATTGGCATAATGGTCAGTGCAGACATGGTGGGTCTAAGTTCCTGTGCTGTCCTGGTCTATGTTGTATGACTCACACTTAGGGGAGGTAGATAGCTGAGTGTTCACCTGGGGTCTCACATGTTACACATGAGCAAAAAGTACATGATAGTGTCAAGCCCAGCAGAAGAGAACTCACTGGATGTTCCAAGCTCAGAAGTGGCTGGTCAATGGTACCTTGCTCAGAATCCTCCTGGTTGGCATGAAGGTCAGGAGAAGGACATGAGATCAAAGAGAGCAACACCACCTGCTCCAGGAAGGTATATATAAGATATAAGATGTATTTATTAGTCACATGTACATTGAAACACACAGTGAATTGCACCTCTTGCGTAGAGCGTTCTGGGGGCAGCCCGCAAGTGTCGCCACGCTTCCAGCACCGACATAACATGTCCACAACTTCCTAACCCATACGTCTTTGGAATGTGGGAGGAAACTGGAGCATCCAGAGGAAAGCCAAACACAGGGAGAACGTACAAACTCCTTACAGACAGCGGCCGGAATTGAACCCAGGTCGCTGGCGCTGCAATAGCACTACGCTAACCGTTCACACCCTTCTCCCCCGTAAACATAGCAATCCCCTCCTCCTCCAGACCTCCTCTACTTGTATCTCCCCTCCTGTCTTTCACCCTCAGTGGCTGAGCCCTCTTGACACAGGCTGCCAACAGTCAGCTAGAGTGCACAACACCTTTAGTGAGACAAAAACCAAACTGCTGGAGAAAGTCAGTGGGTCCGGGAGCATCTGTGGAGGGAGATTGACAGTTGACTTTTCAGATCAAGATGTTTCATTCAGGACAGTCCAGAAAAAGGGTCTTGACTCAAAACGTCCCCAATCCATTTCCTCCACAGGCGTTACCTGACCAACTATGTTTTTCCAGCAGTTTGGTATTTGATCCAAATTCCAGCATCTGCAGTTTCTTTTATCTACACCTCAAGTGAAGATGCCCAACACACAGTTCCATAGGAATTACATCTAATCAGCATTTAAGTACTAAACTGGCAGGTTTTAGTTTAATACCTCCAGGAAAAATTCATCAGTTGTGTGTTATATGCAGACTTCCAAACCAATGCACCTTATCTTGTCCTTTGGCCAGAAGAATCCCTGGACTGTGATTTTTCATGCTTGGGAATGTATGATAAAGTGCAGGCAGCATAGCCACAACTTGTTTTTGGTGGGTGCTTCTCTCCCTGCCAATGCAAACTTCAAAAACTCCTCATCTGACCAAGATAAGATGGAAAACAGCAGATGTGATCATTATTTTTCTCAGTAAAAATTGGCACTGAAAACCTACAGCACTGATAGGATTAGTTTGTTTGAAAATATGGAGAATACACTTATGCCTTTGAAATGAAGCCATGAGAACAAATGTTTCTGGAATGTGGATAAAATCTTGCCAAGGTGTCCCAAAAAGTCTCCCATTGCATTTCAGAGGTACTCTTCACAGGTCCATCTGTGCGGAAATGGAACAGTACTACTCCTTTAAGAAGCACTTGAAATCACCTTCAGTGTCATGTCAACTTGTAAACAGCTGATCATAGTTTGGGCAGAAATTTAGTTGAAGCACTGGTCACCTAAGTGGAGTCTCTTTAATGATCCCTAACACATTTTCAGTGAGGATGAGCTGCTTAATGAACCTCTGGATGCCTGCCCCCAGTGCTACAATGGCATCTTGTTCTATATGTAAAATCACCTGGCTTTGCAGCTTGCAGACCAACCTTGTCCACCTCAGAGGTTCTTTACAAATTCAACAAAAGTCAATGACAAAAAAAGAACTTGCAACAAAGACAAAGATCTGGACCCCTTAACTGATGCCCCTATAACCCAAAACCTTAACTTTAGAAATACTAATGTTCTTCTCAAGCGAAAGTTGGGAAGGAAAACCAGGCTGATGTCATGTTGGGCACTGAGAGTTAAAATGACCTGTCTCAAGAAAACCCCAGTACCTTACATTCCTCCACACTCTCGCCTCTGTTCTTTTTCAATACACCAATGCTATTTCAGTGTTTAGTGGTTTGAAAAATTATTCACTTCACTCGCACAAAAGACAAGGAACTATCACATCTGAGGCAGGGGAAATTGCTTTGCCATCTTATAACCTTTTTTTTGGTAGGCATTCACCTCCCATAACACCATGTTCTAACTTCACAGTGTCTGTGCTAATGGAAGATTTATCTCAGGGCAAACAAGGTTTTCTCTCAGTAGAACAGGAAGAAATTGAAGCCACACATTCTGCTGACCTGCATGAATACCTACATGAACTGTTCTAATACAAGTAATTTTCCTTTTTGTTCTACAGCCATACATATTTCAACACACATTCACTTATTGATACATATGACAGCCAATGATCTGTGGTCACTTCTGTAGCTAGTCCTTAGTTGTAAATTTTGCCACTTACTGGGGCTGTGTGATGTGTGACTGTAATATAGCATTTTCTAAGAAGTTATCAGCTACCCAAAACTAAAGTATTAGTTGTAGCTGGTTGACTATTATCAGGTGTGATATTAGAGTGTTTGAAAAATCTCAGTTGTTCAGTACACCTGCTAATAGGTTTTTAGATCACCTTTTTTCAGGTAGGGGTTGAATCTGTTCCATGGTGCCCATCCAACCGGCTCTACAGGGCTATGTCAAGCTAGAAAATTTAGACCAAGTTACGTGTTCATATTTCTGATGGGGCACGTGCTTGAATGTAATCTTAGTTCCATTCACGAAATTGTGACAATATGCAATGCTAATTTCATTTCATCTTACCTCTGTCTTACCCTCAGAGAGCTGAACATATATTAAGTGAAATAAAGGACCCCACATTAATACTATTTATAGGGATCATGAGTATATCCAAGTTATTACTGGACTACTTCTTTTAACTACTGGAGTAACTCTCAATACCTTGAACGGTCTACAAGGACTCATCCCTTCATCCCACCAATGCTGAAGGAATTTGTCCTTGATTTAAAATCTTACATTGCATCCAGCAGATAGATATTCCACCAAGATGAGAAGAGGGAGTCACAAAGAGGGGAAAGGTACCTCTCAGTCGAATATCAGAACAACTGCCTTCAATGATCCATTTTCTTACCTCAACTTCAGCAAGTACCAAGGCTTGAGATTTTGGGCAAGTTTATCCCTTTCACCCCATTTCTTTTAGATGTTTTGCGGACACTCAGTACTCATGCTTCTTATCACCTGGAGATACAAGAGACTGAAGATCATAGAATCTGTAGCAACACACAAGATGAAGGAGGAACTCAACACGTCAGGCAGCATCTGTGGAGTGAAATAACAATTGACATTTCAGGTCAAGACCCCTCAACTGGGCACGAAATGTAAGTCAATAGAATTTCTAAAATATTCAAGACATTTACAAGAAGGTTCTCAGACATCCATTCTATTACAAAATATAAACTTTTTTGCAAGATATCATGGGGAAGACTACAATCTGTAGTGCATGTACCTTTGGAAAAGTTAAATGTTTTAGGTACAATATCATCAGATCTCCATGTGACTCACCACAGTTGACCTAGTAACTACTTTCAGCACTTTTTTGTTTTTATTGCAGATTTCTAATATGGTGAAGCTTACTTTTTAAATCCATTGAGGTTTGTACTGACTATTTTTCTTGTACTGACATCAGTGAAGGCAAACCACTTCCCAAAGGAAGATAAGAGATGAGACATTTGTGATGGGTCCATTTTCCTCACATCTTCCCAGCAATTTAAAAGAAAGAACTTGGCATTATGTAGCACTTTCTTTGACCTCGGTATGTCCCACTGTGCTTTAATGCCACTGAAGTACTTTGACATGAGCTCACTGTGGAAGAGTAGGAACTACAGTTGCTAGTGCACAGACAAACAACACAATGATAAGTTCTGATTGGGTTATACTTATTGACCAGGACCCTGGGGATGATTTGTAGGCTTTTCTTTGAATGAAATCCATGACGTCTATCTGAGAGTGCAAACAATTAAAATTCAAAAAGATGACACCACTGAGATGACACTTTGATCACTTTGCACTAAATGGACTTTGTTTCTTTTGTTCTAATTGTGTTCTTTCTTGTAAAAATTGTGCATAATTTATGTTTATGTTTTTGTGAATGCTGCTTATATGATGCTATGTGCCTGTGATGCTACTGCAAGTTTTTCATTGTATCTGTGAATACATGTTCTTGCGCATATGACAATAAACTCGACTCTGACTTTGACAGTACTCCAAAAGCATTGCAATGGAGTTCCAGTTTATAGTTTACGTTTCTTTTAATGCAGCATTACTGTACTGGGGGGAGTATAGTGGTTATGTCATTAAATGGATATCCATGGAGCTCAAACTAATGATCTGGAAATGTGTGTTCAACTCCCACCATGTCTGCTGGGGACCTGAAATTCAATTATTCAGACAATTTTGGAATTAAAAATAAAGATGATATCAGTAATGCAACTGTGATATGACCTGATTGTCATAAAACCCATCTGGTTCACCAATGCCCTTTAAGCAAGACAAGCTGGTGGATATGTAGTTCATTGCTTGACTCCCCAAGCTCTCTCTGTCATTTACAAGGTTCAAGTCAGCAGGGTGATGTCGTGCTCTTTATGTGTCTGATTGGATGCAGCTCCATCAATATTCAATGAATTTACCTCCAACCACCATTAAATTTGATCATCACCCAAACCTCAAATGGGTATCTTTAAACCTTCCCTCTTTCCAACAATGGACTACTGTGGATGCCTTTCTGCTGCCTGGACCCCAACAACTCACAAACCATTCAGGCTTCCTGGACAACATCTTCCAAATCTATGACCTCTACTTTATCGGTATTTGAGAACATGACTATAGCCAAGTTTCCATCAAAGTTACAAAACATCTAGACATATAAACCAAATATACTCATTGCAAAATTCTGAAACTCATTGCAAAACATCAGTGTGGACATTCAGCACATGACGCTAGTAATACAAGAAGTCAACACGTCACTGTCATTTCAATAGCAAACTGGAAAGATAATTAATGCTAATCCTGCCAGTGCCAGTCAAGTGGCATCTGTGAAAAGAGAAACCGGTCAACGTTTTGGGTCAGTGACCCCTCCTCAGAACTTTAACCACCTTATGACACCCTGTCTTACATTGATAAATGAACCAGGAAACATTTTATTTCCTGTACTTAATTAGTTCAAAAATATCACTGAGTGCTTACTTACATGGCATTGGTCTCAATTATGGTTGAACAAGTGAGTTGTTCAGTAATTCAAGCTAAGATCTAAATACACAATGTCAAATTTGTCCTTCGATTCCAAATCAAGAGACTTTCTTACGCACCATTGGTCTGTAAGCACAAACTTCTGCTGATTCTTCTTAGCTGGTGTTGTTGACATGGAATTGCTGCCAGATTACAATTGCTGCCAGGACACCTTTGAAAATTTGACATGATTTTGGTCCATGCTTGAGTTGTTATTTCCCAATAAAGCCAGTGGCAGTTTTCAATATGGAAGTATGACACAACATTTGACAAATTTAGTGTATCTGAGGCTCCTTATTTTCTTGAAGAATTGATCACTAGGGCAAAAAAGATGCTTTGAGTCACTTGTGCTGAGGACACCATGGACTAATAAAAATTTAGAGTAGTGAGTGAAGACAATGGGTCCACAATATCTGCATTATTTGAAGAAGAGTTATCTGGTTTGATCAAATGTATCTGTTGTCTGCTAAATTATAGTCAAATGCACATCAGAGTATTATTGTATGCATTAAAGGTTTCTGCCTTTATCACCCTTGCAGGCACTGCTTAGATAAAGACCTTTCTCTCCTCCAGTCCTGCAATCAGTAATTTTCAATCACCACACTGTTCTTTCTGCACTTCTGAATTAATAATAGGGATAAATTCTCAGAATTTTTCAGCTCCAAACTGATGAAGGCTCTGGGAGTTTAAGTTGATGTTGACTGAATTGATTAAAAAGAAAAAAAGGGTCAGTGACATGAAAGCATCTCTTAACGTGAAAATAAGTCCTGTTTGCATTTATATTTCCTGCCCTGGCTTTCTCAGATCTCCCAGCTCTAGTGGGTAATTGATTTTATGAAGGATTCATCGATTAGGCTCTGGTCTGGGGTAGTCCTAACTCAAGTCTTACATGTAAGATTCTTGCATTACTTATTACAGAGGAGTAGCTGAAGTGGTATTCTGAAGCCTTCCCTGTGGGCTAATACCTCTGCTTTCTTCCACACCTCTCCAACACCAGTATCCACCCAGTGTCTAGACGATATTCCCAAACCTTTTAACACCAGCATCCACCCAGTTTCTAGATGGTCCACTCCAGCAGAGATATCACTGTGGAACCAATTTTACTGTTGGATGTCCGCCCAATATTTAGAGGTGATGACCTAGTGTTCACCCCGTCCAGTTGTCAGGAGTGGGACTCCATCCATTCAGTTTCTGACAGTTTGAGGAATGTCACCACCACCTCAAAGGTTCAAAGCGAAGCATCCTAAATATCATAACCTAGCCTTTCTCCTTATAGATGCTGACTGACCAGCAGCATACTCCAGCCTTTCTGCTTTTATTTTGAACATGGTATTTCTTTCTGTATTATTAATCCTTATTGATGTATATAAAATCATGAGGGGCATAGATAGGGTGAATGTACGTTGTCTTTTTCCCAGGGAAAGGGAATTGAAAACTAAAGGGCACAGGTTTATGGTGAGAGAGAAGAGATTGAAAAGGGACCTGAAGAGCAACATCTTCATGCAGAGGCAGAGGGTGTTGGATATATGGATGAGTTGCCAGGGAAATAATTGAGGCAGGTACAATAACAACATTTAAAAGACATTTGGATATGTACACGGACAAGAAATGTTTAGAGGAATATGGGCCAAATGCAAGCAAATGTGAGCATCTTGGTCAGCATGGACTAGTTGGGCTGAAGGGCCTGTTTCTGTGCTATAGTATTCTGTGACTCTATGACTCTAATCAGTCTCAAAATGTCTTTCTCCACCTATCCCTCTGATAATGTTAGTTTCAAACACAGAATGACATGCCATCTATCTCAGAAACATTGGCCTCTTCATCTTGTTAATGAGGAGAAAGAACAGCATCAAAGAGCAGTTCCTGCAGTGCAGACAAATTGTGGCTACTTCTACCATTCTTGGGCAAAAGTTGAAGCACCAGATATGGAGTACGTCAGATCTTCAGGTCATGGAATGCACCTGGACTCAAAGGTGATGCAAGGGACAAAGCAAAAGATGCCTACGATCCGAATGGTCTATTTATTACTCCTACACTTGAAGACCAAAGGAGAGTTGGCTTGAGAGAGAACTCTGTTCCTCCACACAACAGATATTGCCATTGTCCTTTCCTTATGTCCTGTTAAGACATATTAAATTTTGTGTCCCCTAGTCCAGCTATTCCTGAGGGATAAATTCATGGTTATTTTATAATAAAGTAATAAAGTAATCCAGAGGAAATCACTGCAGAATACTACAGCATTTTAAAGTGATCTGAAGCAGGATCTGTGGATGTTCTAGGGATTAGTGTTTAGAATTATGTGTTTCTAAGATTTTTCACTCCAGAAAAGATCATTATCAAGCTAATAGATTTTATTCATATACAGAGTTCTTTTCCTATGGTACTATTCATGTGTTTTCTACATAATGCTGGAAAATTTCATAGTGTGGTATAACTGTATATCATTAACTTCTACATGTACGCATCAATTTCATTCATCCACAGTAAAGGTGTTCGGTTTCACATTTCCAATCTTTTGTCACTTCACCATCAGTCAAAAACAAATGAAAAATATGAAAATCAAAAACTGAAGATGTTGGAAATCTGAAATATATATAGAAAACAAACCATCTGCTGGAGGAACTCAGCAAGTAGAGCAGCATCTGTGGGAGGAAAGAAACTGTAGAAGGTTCGGGTCGAAACCCTGCATCAGGGTTGTCCTGATATGTCCTGATGCAGGGTTTCGACCCGAACCATCGACAGTTTCTTTCCTCCCACAGATGCTGCTCTACTTGCTGAGTTCCTCCAGCAGATTGTTTGTTGCTCCAGATTCCAGCACCTGCAGTCCCTTGTGTCCGGAGTAGAAATAATAAAACTATAAAAATAGAAATAGAAAATACTGGAAATGATCAGCAGGTTAGGAGGCATCTGTGAGAGAAAAACAGTCAATGTTTCCAGTCTGAGACCCTTCCTCAAAAATGGGAAAGAGAGAAACATGTTAGTTCAGGTATCAGAGAAGCTTTGAGAGGAATGGGTGGAACAAAGCAAATATCTATGATAGGGTGAAGCTGGATGACTTCCTGTGGCAGTTAAGGAGTAGTTAAAATCAGATTAAGTTTTTTTATCTGTGAAATGTGTTGTTAACGTTGTATAGTCTGTGTAATGTTGTATAGTCCGGATTATACATGATAAGTATGTTTGTTTCTGGAAATAATGGTGAATCACTTATTTCCTTCTATCTTGCTGGCCATTATCACCAAATCCCTGTTGATATTTTGAGATTTCAGCCCTTTACGTGTTACCTGCTGTTGACAACCTCGGCTCCAGAGCCATATACAGTTTTTTAAGGACATCTGTGCTGCTCCTACTCTAAACTAGCTTCACAGTCCTGCAAGGACTGCTTCTATCCCAGCTGCCTTCTTGCCAAACTCATTACCCTGGACACAGGTTTGCCAACAATTCCCAGGAATCAGTAGGACAGCTCCAACTTCCAAACAGGGGCTGCAGAGCCATGTGGGATGACGTGGAACATTGTTGACACTGCGGCTTCTGACCCGAGATAGGATTCCCCAGCTTGGGACCTACTGAAACTGCAAAGTTTCAACCCAAAACATCAACAATTCCTTTCCACAAATGTTGCACGACCCACTGAGTTCCTCCAGCAGATTGTTTGCAGCCTTTTATACATGGTCAGCTGATTTAGTGGTTTATTCTCTAATTAATTAAATGACAACATTTGGAATTTCCAGAGACAATGATGAGGACATCACAATGATGAGAATTTCATCACTGGTCCTTCAGGAAAATTTAGCAAGAATTTCTAAGTATGCATGACCACAGCTAAACATAGAGATAGGGTAGCTATTGGCTGTGATTCCTTTCTTCCCAGAGGAGTTGAATAATTAAAAATAAAACACATTTCTGTACATTTTTTTGTGTGCAAACTGTGTATGAAAAAGATTTTGCACATACTTTGAAGTGTTTACACCCATTTCCATTGGGAATTCCACACATCGGGAGATTGAGCCTGACCCATCTTGTCATGATTCACCCCAATGCTGGGTTCATTTTCACACTGTATTTTGCATGTCATCATATCACGTTGTACTTGCCTGAGCTAGTATAATACCCACTTACACAGGGGGACTGAACATGTCCAAAGTCTTCACGTGGGACGTAGAACAACATCTAGAAATGTAAAACATAATCAGTATGGGTTTCAGAAGGGAGAATCCTGCTGATTTTTTGAGCAGAAAACAGAAAGAGTAAACAGAGGTAATACAATTCATATAATTTATCTAGATTTTCAAAAGATCTTTTGATGAGATACCCCATAGTAAAGTAATGAATAAGGTCAACAAATACAACATGAAAATATGTAGCTGGCATCAGGACAGAAATCAGTCAGTGGGAGTAGATGGCAGCTGCCTGCAGTGGAAGAGGGTGTGCTGTGGTGTTCCACAAGGCTCAGAGCTGCAATTACTTTGTTCATAATTTACATTAACATTAAAGACTCTGGGATCAATATCACTATTTTTAAATTTGCAGATGATACCATAGCTGAGGGCTCATCAATACAAAGGACTGCAACATATTAGAGAAGGACATTAATAAACTGGAGCAAGAAATTTGCAAGTGAAGTTCATTACAGGAACTGGATGGCACAGTGGACCAGCTAGTAGAGTCACTGCCTCACAGCACCAGAGACCCAAGTTCAACGCTGACCTGGGCGGGCACAGTCATGTAGGGAAGGCACAGTAGTGTAGCAGTTAATGTAACTCTATTACAGCACTAGCAACCTGTGTTCAATTGCAGCCGCTCATTGTAAGGAGTTTGTACATTCTCCCCATGACTGCATGGGTTTCCCCCGAGTGCTCCGGTTTCCTCCCACATTTCAAAGACGTACGGGTGAGGAAGTTGTAGGCATGCTATGTTGGCACCGGAAGCAAGGTGACACCTGCAGGCTGCCCCCAAAACACACTATGCAAAAGATGCATTTCACTGTGAGTTTCGATTTAAGTGTGACTAAAGAAATCTTATCTTATCTTACCTCAGGTGCTGCCTGTGTGGAATTTCCATGTTCTCCCTGTGATTCCATGTTAGAATTGGAATTGGTTTATTATTGTCACTTGTACTGTAGTACAGCGAAAAATTTGTCTTGCATACCATTCATACACATCAGTTCATTACACAGTGCATTGAGGTAGTGCAAGGTAAAACAATACAGAATGCAGAGTAAAGTGTCACAGCTACAGGGAAAGTGTAGTGCAGGTAGACAATAAGGTGTAAGTTTATAACAAGGTAGATTCAATTTAACAATCTATTTTGGTGACACCAGATTTGGTATCAGGATAAATCAGTGCACCAGTTTAGTGCACCAGAAATGAGTGATATCCCACTCAGTGTTGTAGGAACTTCCATCATAATGAGCCATATACTATTTGAACTGATATTCAAGAGTCCATCTTATCATACTAGGGAACTGTTTAATAACAGCAGAATAGAAGCTGTCCTGGAGCCTGGACGTGTTTCCAGGCTTTTGTATCTTCTGCCCAAAGGGGGGGGGGAGGGTGGAGGGGAGAAGAGAGTAGGTGGGGTCTTTGATTATATTGGCTGCATTACCGAGGCAGCGAGAAGTATAGACAGCAGTCGCTCACAGAGATCGGAAGATCACCAGACCTGTAAGAAGATTTAAAAGAACATTGTTAGTAATTCCTAGAGACATAGAATTTAGAGTTAAAAGAATAGAGCGATTATATTGGAAGTAATGAGTAGATCTGCAGAGAGCAGCTTGCAATGAGTCACCATGCTCCAACGCCATCTTGCCTTCTTGCATGTGCTTCCTTTGGGTGTTCCAGTTTCCTCCCACATACCTAAGACATGAAATTTGGTAGGTTAGTTGGATGCTGTAAATTACCCTGAATGTGTCAGTGAGCAGTAGAATCTGGGAGAAGTTGATGGGGAGAATAAAAAATGAGATTAATGCAGGATGAGTATCAATGGGTGATTGATAGTTGGTGTAGACTCTGGGTTGTAGGGCCTGTGTCCATGCTGTATTACTCTATAACTCCATAAATGTCAGATAATTCATAGACAAGCACTAAATAATCTTGCAGTTCTAGATATTTAAGGGAAAGAAGTAAACTGCATGATAAAAATTTAGTCTCCTGGGCCAAAGAGGTTTTTAAAGAAAAAAGCTTGATTGTTATACTGTTAAAAAATCCAATCACATGTGATTTATCAAGGTGTGATTTTTATGGACTTTTGCAGTTAGTCTTGTTGATAAATAGTCAAAGTTCACATCAGTTCAAATAGTATATGGCTCGTTATGATGGAAGTTCCTACAACACTGAGTTGGATATCACTCATTTCTGGTGCACTAAGCTGGTGCACTGTTTTATCCTGATACCAAATCTGGTGTCACCAAAATAGATTGTTAAATTGACGTGTCCTCAGATGAAGAGATCCTGATTGTTGCTTCCTATCTATTTCAAAGACCCAGAAGCCATCTTGTTTTCACAGACTGCAGCTGCTTCCTGAGCTCAGAGCTGCTGTCCTGCTTGCTGAGAGGAGGAGCACTGAAGTTAAATAGCTGCCTTCACAGCAATCTCTGGGGAAACTTGGGCTAGCAAAGAGTTAAATAGTGCAGTATTGTGCACGGGCCCCCTCCCCAGCCCAGGGCAAGAGACATAACATAATAAATTGGATCAGGAATCGATCTTTCAGCTCCTCAAATCTGCTCTGCTATTCACTGAGACCATGGCTGACCTTCTACCTCAATACCGTTTCCCTGCCTCTTCCTAAATCCCTTGGTTCTTTTAATATGAAGCAATGTCAGCTTTGAATGCAATTAATGACTCAGCCTGCATAACCGTTCATGTTAGAGAATTCTAAAGATTCACAACCCCGAGTAAAAAGGTTTCTCCTCATCTTTGCCCTAAAAATCCCATTTCTTCATTCATGGGAGGCTGGTGCAAAAATTACAGGGGCCCTGCCAGAGATATTTAAAATGTCCTTAGTCACGGGTGAGGTGCCAGGGGACTGGAAGATAACTGATATTGTTCTATAGTTCAAGGAAGGCTCTAAGAATAAGTCAGGAAATTATAGGCCGGTGAGCCTAACATCAGTTGCGGGTAAATTATTGGAAGGTATTCTAAGGGACAGGATATATAAGTATTTGGATAGACAGGGCCTGATTAGGTATAGTCAACATGGCTTTGTGCATGGTAGGTCATGTCAAACCAATCTTATAGAGTTCTTCAAGGAGGTTACCAAAAAGGTCGATGAGGGAAAGGCAGTGGATGTTGTCTACCTGACAAGGTCCCACATGGGAGGCTTCTCCAGAAGGTTAAATCGCTTGACGTTCAGGATGAGGTAGCCAACTGGATTCAACATTGGCTTAGCAGGAGAAGTCAGAGAGTGGTAGTAGATGGTTGTCTCTCTGGCTGGAGGGCTGTGTCTAGTGGTGTGCTGCAGGGATTGGTGCTGGGTCCGTTGTTGTTTATCATTTATATTAATAATTTAGATGATAATGCGGTAAACTTGATCAGCAAGTTTGCAAATGACACCAAGACTGGGGGCGTAGTGGACAGCAGGGAAGGCTAGCAGAGCTTGCAGTGTGATCTTGAACAGCTAGGAACTTGGGCTGAAAAATGGCAGATAGAATTTAATTCAGACAAGTGTGAGGTATTGTACTTTGGGAGGACAAACCAGGGTAAGACTTGCACAGTGAATGGTAGGCCTCTGAGGTATGCGGTAGACCTGGGAGTACAGATCCATAGTTCCTTGAAAGTGGCATCACGGGTAGATAAGGTCATAAAGAGAGCTTTTGGCACTTTGGCCTTCATAAATCAGGGCATTTAGTACAGGAGTTGGGATGTTATGTTGAAGTTGTACAAGACATTGGTGAGGCCGAATTTGAGGTATCATGTGCAGTTCTGGTTACCTACCTACAGGAATGATATCAATAAGCTTGAAAGAGTGTAGAGAAAATTTACAAGGATCTTGCTGGGACTTGAGGACCTGATATATAGGGAAAGACTGAACACAACATAAGAACATAAGAACAGGAGTAGGCCTTGTGACCCATCAAGCCTGCTCCGCCATTCAATAAGATCATGGCTGATCTGGCCGTGGACTCAAATCCACCTACCTGCCTTTTCCCTATAACCCTTAATTACCCTGCCATGCACAAATCTATCTAACTGTGTCTTAAATATATTTAATGAGGTAGCCTCTACTGCTTCCCTGGGCAGAGAATTCCAGAGAATTGAATAGGTTAGGACTTTATTCCTGGAGTGCAGGAGAATGAGGGGAGATGTTGTGGAGGTTTACAGAATTATGAGGAGTATAGATAGGGTGAATGCATATAGGTTTTCCCCTAAGGTTGGGTGAGACTAGAACTAGAGGACACAGGTTTAGGGTGAAAGATGAAATACATAAGGGTAATCTGAGGGGGAACTACTTCACTCAGAGGGTGGTATGAGTGTGGAATGAGCTGCCAGCAGAAGTTGTAGATGCGGATTCAATTGTAACATTTAAGAGAGGTTTGGATAGGTACATAGGTGGGAGGGTTTTAAAGGGATATGGTCCTCGTGCAGGAATATGAGACTAGGCAGAGGATCAGGTCAGCATGGACGAGATGGGTTGAAGGGTCTATTTCTGTGACTCTATCACTCTATCAGTCTATGACTCTATCAGTACTGCCATCCCTGGAATCTTCATTGCACTCTCTCCATGATAAGTAAATCCTTGCTTGGGTAAGATGTCATGATCTTTGTCTGTTCAGCCCATCTCTAAAAGAGCATGCTTGCAAATCAATACTTAGTGACAATACAGTTGGTGTTCCAGCAAGGGCCTATGATTCATGCACAGTTCTTGACTTTCTGTTTGATGTTATTATTATACTGTGAAAGAACGAGGAATGTACTAAGTTGCAACTTTCGGATCCAATTGCTGCTGGTCAGTGAGAGAGACACACTATGTATGGTACTGATTACATATGATTGCATAGGATATATAGCACAGAAACAGGGTGTTCAGTCCAAACAGTCCATACCAGTATTTATGCTCCTCTCTGAGTAGCTTTGTGGACTAATTTTTAATTCTGCATTTATTCAAAGAAAACCTTGGTCTCTGGCAGTCATTCTCCTTCCCTACCTTCAAATATTGTTTCAATTTGTGCCTAACCAGTTCAATTGTATTCTATTCTGAATGTAAATTCAGTTTACTCCTCATTGGCAGGTAGTTTCCACATAAATTGCCAATCTACTTTCAAAATCTTAATTTACAATCAAAATGTGATTTTACCCCTTGCTCCTCTCTCTGCAGCTTTTTCTGGATATAGGCCCTACTTTCTGCTCCATACCTTGCGACCATTGTCCACCATACTCCTTTTTTTCCACCTTCAATAGCAGAGCTTTCAATTAAAATTGGGCTTGCGACACTCCTTAAATCTTCTGCCTTGCAATGTCTCTTCATCCTTAAATATTACTTCAATGGGGTGCCCATTTTCTCTTTCTGAATGAAGACTTGTAAGCTCAACATTTTCTGTAAAAAGTGATGAAATTTGTGTAAAAGCCTTTAAGTGTTTGGTTATCAGACTAGTTCTTAAATCAGCTGAGAATGGAAGGATATGGACCTTTGCAGGCAGAAGGGATTAGGTGTCATTAGCTTAATTAGCTTGGCACGACATTGTGGACCAAAGGGCCTGTTCCTGTGCTGTACTGTTCTATATTCTATGTTCTATGTTCTATGTTCTACTTACTAATCCTCCTGAAAATGAGAAGCAAATGAGAAAAAGAAAAGAAAATTTTGGATTCTGGCCAAGAAAAGCTCAATTTGATCAGTTTCTTTCTGTATAGGGTCACACACAAATCAGATACATTTTCTGAAATCTATATTCTGGGCCTCCATTGATCATAAGATTTTTTTCATCCAGAGTGACATATGGGATTCCTAAGGACGCTGGTGTGTAATGTAAGCCTGAGATTCATGTTCACTATGATGTCAATTCTGTTCGGGGTAAGTGACCTAAAATAAATTTTAGTTTAATTCTGTGCAATCACAAGATCACAAGACAAGGGAGCAGAAGTAGGCCATTCGGCCCATTGAGTCTGCTCCATGAGCTAAAGAAAAAGGAAAAAAGATAAGAAGAAAAAGAAAACAAAATATTCCTTTATATATAAGGTCAAGATTAAATTCATCAGGATTTTTTTATTCCTTTAATAATATACAATAAAAACAGAAAATACTAGAAAAATTCAGCAGTTCAGGCACCCTCTGTGGAAAGAGAATGGTGCCTACTCAGCTGGTCCCAGTTCCCTGCATTCTGCCTATATCCCTCTAAGTCCCCCCTATCCATGTACCTATCCAAGTGCTTCTTAAATGCTACTATTGTACCTGCCTCAACCACTTCCTCTGACAGCTCGTTCCATTTATTCACCACCCTCTGTGTGAAAAAGTTGCTTCTCAGGTCCCTTTTAAATCTTTCCCCTCTTACCCGAAGCCTATGCCCCCTAGCTTTGGACTCCCCTATCCTGGGGAAAAGACCATTACAGTCAACCTTATCTATCCCTCTCATGACTTTAAACGCTTATATCAGGTTGCCCCTCATTCTCCTACGCTCCAAGGAATAAAGACCTAGCCTGGCCAACCTCTTCCTATAACTCAGGTCCTCTAGTCCTGACAACATTCTCGGCAATCTTTTCTGCACTCTTTCCAGTTTAAGCACATCTTTCCGATATCAGGGTGACCAAAACTTTGCACAGTGCTCCAAGTGTGGCCCCACCAATGATTTATACAACTGCAGCATAATGTCTCAGCTCCTATACCCAATGCCCTGACTGATGAAGGCCAGCATGCTACATGTCTTTTCCACCACCCTGTCTACCCTGTCTGTTTACTGATCTTTTCTGCTAGTGCATTGTTTAAGAATGTTTGAAAGTCTTAAAACAGGAAGAAATACTGTAGCTTCTGCATTTCTTTTATTTTATTTTAGACTGTTAGATAAGTTAGAAGAAGCCTACAGCACATTGCTGGAGACACAAGAGACTGCAGATGCTGGAAACCTGGAGTAACACACAAAATGCTGGAGGAACTTAATGGGTCAGGCAGCATCTGTGGAGGGAAATGGACAGTCAACATTTCAGGTGGAGACCCTTCATCAGGTCCATTTCCCTGCATAGATGCTGCCTGACCCACTAAGTACTTCCAGTGCTTTGTGTGTTGCTATAGTGCATTGTTCTTTTATTGTCTACCCAGTGATTGACATGCAGAGAAACTAGACTCCCTGATAAAATGCTGCCTCCTTGCCAGGCTGTTGGTAACCTTGGATACGGAGTTAGTGGTGACCTTCTCATCTCCGTAAACATGTGTTTTCTCACTTAAGCAGTTTTAATTTAAAAATTATCTCCTGTATATAAACTGCTGATTGTGCCAGGCATTTATTTCAGATAGTATTTCAATGCCCTTTGGAAGAAAAGAATGTGATCCTGTGACTGAGACTTTAATGTACAAATACAGGGGCTGAGCTCTCTGGAATGCTAAACATAACTTCAAGCAGCCTGTGGGAACTGAAAGAAAATGGTTCAACAGCAGCTGAAAGATAAAGTGTTGTAGATGGCCATCTGCCGAATATCCAGATGTTTCTGCACTTCAGTTTATATTACCCATTACATTGATAGGACTTGACTTTATTTTCTATGTCATAAAATTGAAGAAGGCAATAGTAGTTCAATGCTGGTGATTTTGCATGGGGATGGGTGATTGTCCATGAATGATGGTTTTAAGTTTGTAGATGATAATCAAATTGGTGGGGTAAAGGATAAACAATAACAAGTTATTGTTATTGTCTGAGAATTTTATAAAACTCTGGTTAGGCCGCATCTGGAGTATTGCATTCAATGCTGGCTGCTCCATTATAGAAAGGATGTGGAGAAGATGTAGGAGGTTTACCAGGATGCTGCCCGGAATAGAGGGCATGTGCTATAAGGAGACGTTGGACAAACTTGGGTTGTTTTCTCTGGAGCAGCAGAGGCTGAGGGGAGACCTGATAGAGATCCATAAAATTATGAGAGGCGTACATAGAGTAGAGAGCTGGTATCTTTTTCCTACAATCAAAATGTCTAATACTAGATGGCATGCATTTAAGGTAGGGAGAAAGTTCAAAGGAGATGTGCGGGGCAAGATTTTTACATAAAGCGTGGTGGGTGCCTGGAATGTGCTGTCATGGACAGTACTGGAGGCAGATATGATAGAGGCATTTAAGAGGCTTTTAGATAGGCACTTGAATGTACAGAGAATGGAGGGATATGGACCATGTGCAGACATAAGGGATTAATTTAATCAGATGTCATGAGCTTAATTAATTTGGCACAACATCATAGGCTGAAGGTCCTATTCCTGTGCTGTACTATTCTATGTTCAATGTTCTAAATCATATAAGGACAAGCACAAAATGGTCAAATAATTTCCAAATTAAGTTTAAAACACATAAATGCAAGATATTACATTTAGGCACAAGAATAGGGAGGTCACTTATTACTTGGAAGAGGCTAGTCTAGGTGGGATTTCACTGCCAGATAGCAAAACCATAAAAATAAGTCTTGATTTATTCTTCTGCAAATGGTATTGAAAATTAAGAAAGTTATGCTAAAGCTGCACTGAATTAATGAATTGGACTGCACTTGGAGCACTGCATACAATTTTGTCTGGCATATTCTAAAAAAGATACGCAAGCATTAGAAGGGGTGTGGGGAAGAATTATAAGAGTAATACCATAAATGTAAGGGTATACATACCAGGAACAGATGAATGGATGAACAGATTGTGTCTCTTGTCTTATGAAAAAGAAGGCTGAGGGAAGCCCAACAGAAGTCTTTAAAATCTTGAGAGCATCTGATAATGTGGATTGGGAGAGAGTGTTTCCACTCGTGGCCAAAACATAGCTGGAAGTCATCAATGTAAGAAAATCACAAAAAAAGTCAAAGGTGAATTGAGAAGAAATCTCTTTGTCCAAAGTGTGGTGGGAATGTGGAACTCCATATCGCAAGGAGTGTTTGAACTGAATTGTACAGATAGGCTTAACATGACACCAGCAAAGATATGAGTGAGAGGGGAACACAGTGACAGCTTTAGATGTGGAATAAAGAGAGAAGGTTTGATGAATACTATTATAGCCTGGTTGGGCTTCTTTCTTATATCCCAATATTTGTTTCACTCTTTAATGGATATTTAAGATATTAGATAAAATTAGAGTTTTTGTTTCCTTGCTGGTTTGCTGTCAGCTAGAATTCTTCAATCTGATTTTCTGCTCCATTTACTTAATATCGTCACTGTTGCTGGAAGGCAGGAACCCTCTCCAGCAACTGATGGAGAAGGGATAAACCCACATCACAGGGATTGCGCACTCAGTGTGGTAAGCTTTCTTCAAGGACATTGACAGAGCCTTTTCACTTCGCTGTTGACTGGAAATCCTGCCTTGTATATTAAAGAGCTGATCCATCATTAGGATTGTAGCCTGCAGCTCAACAAATGAACAGATACATTGTCGAAATTCTTAGATATTTCAAAACACTTCAGGCACTTGCCAATGCTTTGCATGCGAATGAAGGGCATATTGAATCAGAATCAGAATCAGGTTTATTATCACTGACTTAAATGACATGAAATTTGTCATTTCGTGGCAGCAGTGCAGTGCAAAGACATAAAATTACTATAAATTACAAAAATAAATAGATAGTGCAAAAAGAAGGAATAACAAGGTAGTGTTCATGGGTTCATGGACTGTTTAGAAATCTGATGCTGGAGGGGAAGAAGCTATTCCTGAAATGTTGAGTTTGGGTCTTCAGGCTCCTGTACCTCCTCCCTGATGGTATAATGAGAAGAGGGCATGTCCTGGATGGTGAGGGTCCGTAGTGATGGATGCCGCCTTCTTGAGGCAGCACCCTTTGAAAATGCCGTTGATGGTGGGGAGGGTTGTGCCTGTGATGGAACTGACTGAGTCTACAACTCTCTGCAGCCTCTTGTAATCAAGTTTCTTTGTGGTTTTGGGCCTCCATACCAAGCTGTGATGCAACCAGTCAGAATGCTCTCCACTGCACATCTATAGAAACTTATAAGAGTCTTTGGTGACATACTGAATCTCAAACTCCTAATGAAGTAGCTGCTGTTCTTTCTCATGATTGTATCAATGTATTGGGCTCAGGATAGATCCTCATATATGTTGATGCCCAGGAATATAAAGCTGCTCACCCTTTCCATGGCTGACACTTCAATGAGGACTGGTGTGTGTCCTCCTGACTTCCCCTTCCTGAAGTCCACAATTAATTCCTTGGTCTTGCTGATGTTCAGAGCAAAGTTGTTGTTGTAACACCACTTAACCAGCTGAGTAATTCTCCTGTACACTTCCTTGTGAAGTGAGAAAGTAAAGTTGGAAGTGAGTTTAATGAGATCTTGGGCTGTTCACTGAACAAAAGTAGGCCTAGACTGAACATATTACCAGACCAACATATTTAAGTAAAAGGAACACAGTGCAGTGCCCTTCCGATGATTGGTTCTGGTGAGGTTGACATAAACCTCAGTCATGCTCACGGATTTCTATCTGATGGCTGAAGGGAATTATCTGACAGAGGGAAAATCAGAAACTGATTCAGAAAGTCAAAACACCAGTGACAACATCCTGGCCACCTCTTTACACAGCCTGACTCTAAACACTAGGGCATGTGATTATTTGAAACTCAATTCCCTGTGAGACACATTTTATTAGCTTTCTTCTGGGCTAACAGACATGGTATGAGGAAATGTGAAAGCCTTTTAAATCAGTGCATGGAACAGCAGTGTTGGTGACGTCTGCAAACACTGTGATTGTCTTAGTGCCTCAAAGGAGAGAATGAGACAGTAATCAAAATGTTGTGTGGTAAATAAATGATTAAATAGATAAACAAATGAATAAAAAACAATTTCAGATTAACAACAACATTAAGAATAAAATGTTTTCTGTAAAATGCTAGTAATATTAAACATTATGAAAATAAAAATGCTAGCACTAACATTTTATGCATTATTTGATAAACATTTTTATAATTCATAATCTAATTTCACTTGAATATTTATTTCTCATTTCATTAAAAGCACAGAATCAAATAAAGAGTAATGAAATTGGTATGAATGATAACAAATGGGAATAAGAAGATAATCACAAAGCAATAAAAGTGCCTGGAATACTTAATCCAATACTGAACGGTGTGAAAAGCAACAAGGAAGGCCTGTCTACAACAAAAGCAGAAGAAGCAGAGAGACAATGAGAGAGAAAAAAGTTCTGGGTCAAGCAGCTGTGTTATTAAAACAGAAAATCCTAAAGGTATTCACTTAGACCAAAGGAGCATGGCGGGATTTGAAATCCAGGATGATTATTTTATAACTGGGCTATTTCATACTGCCACAAGCTGCATCTTGGTTAGCTGATCCTCTGCTCCACCATTACTGCCAACCCAAGAGACTGACATTGTTTAATGGAGAGTGCAGCAAAACATTTTGGGGGCAGCACCAGATATATCTATAAACTGCAACAAATTATCTGCTAGAGGAACTCAGCAGGTCGAGTGGCATCTGCAAGGGGATAGGAATTGTCAATGTTTCACATCGAAACCTTGAATCAGGACTACTCAACCCACTGAGTTCCTCTGGCAGATTGTTTGTTGCTCCAGGTTCCAGCATCTGCAGTCTCTTGTGTCTCCATACCTATGAAATGATATGCTAACTGGTGAAGCTACATCATAAGATTGCCAAACTAACCAATGCCCTAAACTTTCACCCTTGATACTGTTGTGGCTTCCTTGCATCCTCCCTGAAATGAATCTCAGCAACACATCTTGGCTTCTTCATCAGAATCTCCCAAGCCTGCAACCTCAACCACTGACAAGGACAAATGCAAAGGCCATATGTGAAAGCCATCTGCCTCAAGTGCTCATCAAAGTTATTATCCTGAGTTGTCATATATTGTTGTTGCCACATTGTCACTGGATCTGGAACTCCCTACCCATCAGCAATGGGGGAGCATCTTCAACAGATGGACTGTGGCTAATCAAATTGTTAGTGAGACACCATCATCTCAGGAGAAATTAATGATGGACTATTGATGCTGCGGTAATTATTCTGTAGATGTTCACCAGGTTCATGCAATGTCATGTTGGAGTTCCATCAGGCTCAAGACAGCTGACACAGGCTTTCCAACAACTCTCCAAAAATCCCCATGTATCTATGCATCAGCGGTTCTCAATAGACTGCCTTGTTGTCACCTATATCCAACTCTTGGTGTAGAATAAACCAAGGGACTAATCAGCCCAGAATGAAGAAAGCAATGCTTTCCTGAAGATTTGTTTGATGGATCGGATCTTGGTAGTAGCAAACATCATCCCTGAATATTTATGTTATTATTTCAGGAAGATTGCTTTCAAAATCCATGGGGAATGGATACTAGATGTTGTGCTGAACTAAATATGAGTCAATTGATGAAGTATTCACTTCGGAGGCATTGTACCCTCAAATCAGCAATCTTGCATTGGCCAAAGTTTAATTTACTTAGCATTGGAACAAATTTGTGCAAATTGAAAAATTAAGTGAAGGAGAAAGAAATAAAACGTATGGACATATTAAAATAATTAAAATATCATCATAGAAACAGAAACTGAATTCCCAAGGAAGAATTGCAAACAAATCATTAACAATAATGGATTATTAATAATAATTGCCAATGAACTGCTGTACTAGCTCTATCTTTCCCAAGACACAAGTACTAACATTGGTGCCAACACAGAACAAGTAATATGTGCACAAAGATTTAGAATCACTGAAAAACAAATCCTCCAAGACATTTGTACTGTATTTTTGTTGGGTCATCATTGGTTGTCGTAAATATTTCTTTCTCATGTTAACCATATAACCTATTTGTCTAGTTAAATTTAATTGATTTAGTTGATTTCCTTGGAATGTTCTTATCTCATTTTGGCTTTTTTACTTCACAAGTAACATGAATTATTAAACAATAATCAATTACTCAATCAGTCCATAGAGTGAAGTCATTTGCAAGGAAGTTTAATTGGTGGTACATGTGTGCAGTGGCCCATTCAGACTGTATCAGTCTAAACATCCAATAAGCTGCAATGTACCATGCACTGGGGTCACAGAGTCATATACAACATGGAAACAGGCCCTTCATTCCAACTTGGCCATGCCAACCAAGATGTCTATGCAAGCCAGTCCCATTTGCCTGCGTTTGACCCATATCCCTCTGAAGCTTAAACTTAAATCAACCTGTTTATATTCTGTTGCAAGATATCATTATACTCTTCACAGTTCATAATACCACCAAGATTTGTATAATCTCCAAAATAAAAAAAATTACATCTTGCACCCCAAGTCAAGGTCTTTAACGTAAACCCTTAAAAGCAATGGCCCCCAACACTGATCACTGGGTTACACCATTGTTCATCTTCCTCAGCTTCAACAAGCAACCATTCACTCTGGTCTTCTGTTATTTGTCATTGAGCCAACTTCATACCCATGCTGTTACTGTCCCTTTTGTGTCACGTGTTTCAGCTTTGCTGATTAGCCTGTTATATGGCACTTCATAGATTCACAGAGACATATAGCATGGAAACCATAGAACCACAGAACATACAACAATACAGCACAATACAGGCCCTTCAGCCCACCATGTTGTGTCAACCTTCAAACCACTCCTAAGACTATCTAACCCCTTCCTCCCACATATCCCTCTATCTTAAATTCCTCCATATGCTTATCTAACAACCTCTTGAACTTGACCAACGTATCAGCCTCCACAACCACCCCAGGCAGCGCAGTCTATGCACTGACCACTCTCTGGGTGAAAAACCTCCCTCTGACGTCTCCTTTGAACTTCCCACCCATTACCTTAAAGCCGTGCCCTCTTGTATTGAGCATTGGTGCCCTGGGAAAGAGGCGCTGGCTGTCCACTCTATCTATTCTTCTTAATATTTTGTATACTTCTATCATGTCTCCCCTCATCCTCCTTCTCTCTAATGAGTAAAGCCCTAGCTCCTTTAGTTTCTCCTCATAATCCACACTCTCTAATCCAGGCAGCATCCTTGTAAATCTCCTCTGCACCCTTTCCAACGTCTCCACATCCTTCCTATAATGAGGCAACCAGAACTGGACACAGTACCCTAAGTGTGGTCTAACCAGAGTTTTGTAAAGCTGCATCATTACTTCGCGGCTCTTAAACTCGATCCCACGACTTATGAAAGCTAACATCCCATAAGCTTTCTTAACTACCCTACCTACCTGTGTGGCAACTTTCAGTGATCTGTGGATATGAACCCCCAGATCCCTCTGCTCCTCTACACTGCCCAGAATCCTGCCATTTACCCTGTACTCCGCCTTGGAGTTTGTCCTTCCAAAGTGTACCACCTCACACTTCTCTGGATTGAATTCCATCTGCCACTTGTCAGCCCAGCTCTGCATCCTATCAATATCCCTCTGTAAGCTTCGACAGCCCTCCACACTATCCACAACACCACTGATCTTTGTGTCATCTGCAAACTTGCTAACCCACCCTTCTACCCCCTCATCTAAGTCATTAATAAATATCACAAAAAGTAGAGGTCCCAGATCCAATCCCTGTGGGACACCACTAGTCACAGCCCTCCAATCTGAATGCAGTCCCTGCACCACAACCCTCTGCTTTCTACAGGCAAGTCAATTCTGAATCCACATGCCCAAGCTTCCCTGGATCCCTTGGCCTCTGACCTTCTGAAGAAGCCTACCATACGGAACCTTGTCAAATGCCTTACTAAAATCTATGTAGACCACATCTACTACACTACCTTCATCAATCTTCCTGGTCACTTCCTCAAAGAACTCTATCAGGCTTGTGAGGCAAGATCTTCCCTTCACAAATCCATGCTGGCTGTCCCTAATCAGTCCATGATTCTCTAAATGCTCATAGATCCTATCTCTTAGAATCCTTTCTAGCAGCTTACCTACCACAGACGTAAGGCTCACTGGACTGTAATTCCCTGGACTATCCCTACTACCTTTTTTGAATAAAGGGACAACATTCACCACCCTCCAATCCTCCGGTACCATCCCTGTGGACAACGAGGATTCAAAGATCCTAGCCAACGGTTCAGCAATCTCCTCCCTCCCTTTGGCCCAACTCATCCATTGGCAACTAAGATCCCCACCTAAGCTAATCCCATTTGCTTATGTTTGGCCCATATCCTTCTAAATTGTTCCTTTCCATGTACCTGTCCAAGTACCTTTTAAATGTTGTTAATGTACCTGCCTCAACCACTTCCTCTGGCAGCTTATTCTATATGCTAATCACCCTCTAGGTCAAAAAAATTACCCCTCGGGTTCCTATTAAATCTCTCCCTTCTCACCATAAACCTATGTCCCATAGTTCTTGATTCTACAACCTTGTGAAAAAGACTGCATGTATTCACCCTCCCTATGTCCCTCATTTATATACCTTTATAAGATCACCCCTCAGTTTCCCACATTCCAATGAATAAGATCCTAGTCTGCTCAACCTCTCTCCATAATAACAACCCTCGAGTCCCAGCAACATCCTCGTAAATGTCCTCTGCACTCCTTCCAGCTTTATCAGAAGCCTGCTGGAAGTTCACGTACTGCACATTGACTGCATTACGATTACTTGCATTGTCAAAGACATGAAGAATGTTAAATCCACTCCCTGCAGTAACCTTCTTCCTGTCCTGTGAACATCAGACCCATTACCAGTCTAAATTCAAAAGGTAAATTTCATGTTTTTTTCTCATTGTATTTCCAATAAAGTTCATGATGCAACACTTTAAACTTCTATGAGTTTTGCTGGCTCAGCACACACCTACACATGCTTGAATCGAATATGATTTGTTTCAAACAACCATATAATCATGTGCCTTGTGTATTAAACAATTTGGAAGTTTCTTGAACTCTTGGTCCTTTCTTTGCAATCAAGTTATTTGCCTGTTATCCAACCTCCAGAAATTAATATATCTGCCTCAACCACTTCCTCTGGCAGCTCATTCCATATACTGACTGCTCTCAGAATCTCATATGGTTTATTGGGATGATACCTTTATTAAAATAGTAACAGGAAGCATTTATTGCTGATATTAAGGTACATAATTTCACCTCTACTTCTCTGTTCTGAACATTGGTATTGGTATTGGTGTTGGTTTATTATTGTCACTTGTACCGAGGTACAGTGAAAAACTTGTCTTACAAACCGATCTTACAGGTCAATTCATTACACAGTGCAGTTACATAGTAAAGGTAATGAGCAGATTTGTAGAGAGCAGCTTGCAACGTGTCACCACACTCCGGCGCAACATCAGTCCTTTGCAGTAAATAGATTAAAATCTTGGGTCCTAATATAACCTAAGCATGAATCACCCCTTTACAAATGAGAGGTGACCTTATAGAGGTGTATAAAATCATGAGAGGCATAGATAGGGTGAATGTGCGCAGTCTTTTTCCCAAGGAAAGGGAATCAAGAATTAGAGGGCATAAGTGGAAGGTGAGAAGGGAGAGATTTAACAGGAATCTGAAGGGCAACTTTTTCACACAGAGGATGGTGGGTATATGGAATGAGCTGCCAGAGGAATTGGACAGGCACATGGATAGGACAGGTACAAGTGAAACCTTGCTACTGAATGCTACTGAAGTCAACAAATATGTCTGTGTTTGATTTAATTTTTTTTGTCAGAAACATAATTGAAGCATGTTGATTCCCTCAGTTGAATATGTGTAAAGATGAAAAACAAGCTCAGTGGGCAGAAGCCACAGCCTCTGTGATAAATGGGATGATTTCAAGTTACCTCGGAACCTAGTAATAGGGTACATTTGAATCTTGGTCGTGTGCAGGCAGCTGCTTCTGAGAGATAATTTCACAACAAGATAGATTTGTCTGACAGAGAATTACCTGTCAATTTTTGTTTTGAAATTTAAAACACGTTTCCGTGTTAGTAAGATGAAGATTATTCAGCTGTTTATAAGTATAAAATTATGTCAACGGCTTTCAGATGCTTGTTATAAAAGCTGCTGTATGTGCAGAGTCTTGATAACTGTGAGGAAACCAATTGTTTAAGTTGATGACTGTGTATAGCTTTCAACACTGATACTGTTCTCAAATTGTAACCACACTATAACCACAAGAATAAGAAGTCATAACAAGAGTACAAGAAACAAAAGAAATCGTGAACAACGTTTTTAAGTCAGAAAATTAATTTCTGTTGTGGTTTAATCATTCCATATTTGCACTCTACATGAATGTATTCTGTATATTCTACATTTAAGGATGTAGATGTTACTAGCAGTACTGGGATTTATTGACCACCTTTATTTTCCCTTGAGAATGGGGTGTTAATCTGCCTTCTTAAATGACTGACAGCCGTAAAGCTACTCCTACAGAACTGTTAGGTATGAAGCTGCACTATATTAACCCAGTGACAATAAAAAAATAACAATTCTTGTCCTGGTCACAATACTCCAATAAATTGATCAAACATGATTTTCTTTTCACAAAACTTTAATTTTTCAATGTGTTCTCCTCGATTGACTTTAAAGCTTCAAATATTCTCCTTTAGATGGGTGTTAAGCTAATTGGCCTGCAGTTTCCTGCTTTCTGTCTCCCTCCCTTAATGAATGAAGGAGTTACATTTTCTATTTTTTAATCAAATGGAGCACTGTAGCACCACAAAGATGCACAGATTTGGAATGGTAGGTCTATCTGGACCACTTAAACTTGGTGGTCAAACAATGCAACAGAGGATATCAAGTTCCTGGGTATCAATATCTTGGAGGATCTATCCTGGGTCCAGCACATAGCTGCAAGCATGAAAAAGGCAGGCCGGCGGCTCTGCTTTCTTAGAAGTTTAAGGAGATTCAGCATGTCATCGAAGACTCCGACAAACTTCCACAGATGTACGGTGGGAAGTATTCTGACTGGTTGCATCAAGCTTTGGTATGGGAATTCCAATGCACTGGAATGCAAGAGGCTACAGAGAGTGGTGGACTCAGCTAGTTCCATCATGGGTACAACTCTCCCTACCATCGAGGACATCTACAAGAGGCAAAGTCTCCGGAAGGTGACATCCATCATTAAGGACCCCCACCATCTGGGCCACACCCTCTTCTCGTTGCTGTCATCAAGAAGGAGGTACAGGAGCCTGAAGACCCACACTTCAAGGTCCAACAACAGCTTCTTCCCCACTGCCATCAGGTTCTTGAACCGACCTGAAAAACCCTAATTCTGCCTCGGACTATATTTCCTTCAACTTGAACTAATGTCAATTATGTTTATGTTTATTTGTGTTGTATAAGTTATGTATATTTATGTTAATTTAAATTTATGTAATTTATGTTTGTCATGTTTGTAATGTACTGAGCTGCTGCTGCAAAAAGCTAATTTTCATGGCATTTATACCCTGGGTATGTATGCCCATGACAATAAACCTGAACTGTTCTTGGTGTGAAAGCAGAACTGAGATTCACAGAAACTGTGCAATGGTCACTCCTATCATTAGTATCATCATACAATATATTTGTGACTGATAACTTGATAGGGACAAAGTCAAGAAGGTGATACCTTTCTCGTACTTCTCTTGCAGCTGTTCCATGTCCAGTGCATTAGCTTCAGCCCTCGGTCAGCTCAGTCCGTGTTGTTACAACCAAGCAACTCTTGGGGATGGACATTAAATGCCCACCTGGGATACAGCATGTGCCCTCATACCCTACATACTTCCAAGACAAGCACTGATTCATCAGCTGAGAGCTGAAGCTACTCAGCCAGAGCTTCTCTTGCCCACTTTTAACCTGAAGCCAAGGGAATTCATTGGGCTTAGAGTCAATGTTGAGGACTCCCACTGCCACTCCCTCCTGACTGTACACCTCCGAGCAGAATCTCTGGTGGGTCGATCTTGCCAAAGCAACAGAATGTTCCCAGGGATGGTGGTTGAGGAGTGTGAATACAGACTGACAGGTGTGATTGCATAAGGACACCATGCCAAACTGCTGCTTAAACAGCCTGTAGCCAGCTCTTCCAGAGCTGACACTATTCACAGAACTGAGGGTGAAGGAATTCGCAGGGTCAACTCTTTGGGCCTTTGTGGTGTCTGAATCCATTTTCTGGGCAAGAAGCTAAATGTTACCTTTTATTCTGTTTTTCCTTGTAGCAGTCTGATCGAAGTGAAAGACTGTGTGGATCAGATTGGATAATGATGGCAGCTAACGTTCTCTAAATACATTAACAAACCAGTTGGGTTTCTCACAGCACTATGAGAGTTTGGAGTTGCTTTTACTTTCATGAGTGACTCATTTGAGATGCAGTTATTTTAAAAAATTAATTCAATTTCACTGCCAGCCTTGGGAAATTTTGAATTAATCTCTCTGGATTACTGTTGAAAACCTCTGGATTAGTAGTCCAGTAATATATAAACTGTAAGGCTAGGTGTGGTCATTATAATAAAGAGATTTTTTTTTAAAAACAGACAAAAAAATTGGATACTTTAATCTATTTAATCCAAACCGTGAAGCGCAATTTGATCAGCCTTTTCACCGTGTAACCGGTTTGCTTTAATATTGTTATGCTAGCAATGTTCTTAAAGTTTGTCTGCTCTATTGGGCATAGAGTATTCATAATGAAAAATATAATTAAAACTGGATCTCTGCTTAGTTAGATTAAATGTTCATCTGGGATATTGAACAAAGCTAAATCTCAATTGTAAGTAATGAGAAGCAATGAGTAAATGTCTCATCAGTATGGAAGGCAACTGGTGGGAAGGTTAGAGGCAAAGACTCAGAAAAAACAAAAAAAAAGAATCATTTAATAGGTCTCTAGGCAGTAAAGCTTAACAAAATCTGCTCCCTTTCAGGGAGATTCAGCCAGAGATTCCCTCTGTAGATTCCCATAAGGAAGGAAGAATGCACTTGCATTTGCAAAACACTTTATCATAACCACAGAGTTTCCAAGAGTGCTTTGTAACCAATGAATTGCTTCTACGCATCACAAATGACCCACAAATAAGGTTTCACCTCTTGAGTCATTTGGATCTAATGTTGGGATTATGCCCCCTTGTTCTTGAATCCCCTGCCAGATGAAATGTTTTCTCTCTGTCTAACCTATGTGATGCTTTTGATTCAAGTGAACCAAGCACTAAATAATTTTTCTTTTCATTTGGTTGTTTGAGGGAATAATGTTAGCCATGTGCCAAACTAAATTATACACAAAATCTGGAGTAGAACTTCACTGTTGAGGTTGGTTTTAGAGAGAGGTTTAAGAGTAGGAGTTATATAGCACATTGAGGAACACCTCTGTGAGCATTCAAATCTGTAAATTTTGACAGGTGATTGATACTGAGTTTATTTTTTATTGAATTCAGTTTAATGAGCTTTGATTAAAGAAGAGCTAATTGTATGTTGATAAGATGATTGCTGGATGTAGACAACAATGCCAGGCTTCCCCACTAACATATTTCTGAACAGTCCATTAACCCATGAACACTACCTTGTTATTCCTCATTTGCATTATCTATTTATTTTTGTAACTTATAATAATTTTTATGTCTTTATGTCTTGCGCTGTACTGCTGCCGCAAAACAACAAATTTCACAACATATGTCAGTGATAATAAACCTGATTCTGATTTTGATTCTGACTCTGTTAATGCCCATGGTATATTTTCATTTGTTCTGCTGAGAGAAGTCGGAAAAATAGATTAAAATTGAAATGGATTCAATATAGATCAGAACAGTGTGATTTCTAGGGATGTCTGAAGCTGGGTTAAGGAAAAGTCATTGTCACTGTGCCTGTAACCGCAAGAACTAATTTAATCTGTTTGTTTAGTGCTGCTTTGCTGGCTGTTAGGGTGAAGTTTGCTGTTTAACCCACAATGGGTTCTACACTGGATCCATAGAGGACTGTGGGTGGCACAGTGGCACAGCTAATGGACCCACTCCCTCACAGCACCAGAGAGCCGGGTTCAATTCTCACCTTGGGTGCTGTCTGTGTGGAGTCTCCCTTGTGACCGTGTGGGTTTCCTCTGGGTGCTCCAGTTTCTCCCCACATCCCAGAGACATGCAGGTTGATGGGTTACTTGGCTGCTGTAAAATGACCCGAGTGTGTAGGTGAGTGGCGGAATCTGGGGCGAGCTGATGGGAATGTGGAGAGGATAAAGAATTGTATTAGTGCAGGATTAGTGCAAATGGGTGATTGATGGTCAGTGTGGATTTAATGGGCCAAAGGGTCTGTTCTTGTACTGTATTCTCTAAAAAAGTCTGCATTGAATGGAAAGACAACTGATTAAAATTGAAACCATTGAGGATATTCTATTTTATTCCCTACATTGAATGAAAACAGGTGTGTGAAAATGCATGTTTCATATCTGAAGGGCTGGCTAATGCAGCCTCCAGTATAATGAGCTGGAAGTGTATTTTCATTGCGTCTGCAATTCTAATTCTTGTTGACTAAAGCCAATAATTCCTAAAATAGTTGCTAAACAGCAATAAAGATTTTCTTTTAACAAGGTATAAATAATAGGTCACAAGAACAATTGACAGAATGATTATACGTGTCACCTTCATCAACCAGCCCAGATTCTGTCACTTAACCAGCATCAGAGGACAGAGTAATTGTGAGATCAAAGGACAAGGTCAGGCATTTCACAATGCAAAGGACTCAGATGAAATCTGTGCTGGACTTATAGACAAACTCTGAGGAGCATGGCTCATGGAGATCCTCAAGGTATTGTCCTATCTGTCTTGTTAGGGAGTAATGACCCATAATCAGTAGGTATACAGTATAATAACCATTGAATTTGTTAATACAGGCAAGAACCAGCCTTCAAATTACTTCCAAATGTAACTTACAAACAGTAATCGGTTTTGAAATCACAAGAAGAGCTGATAAACCTTTGAGTCAAGTCCCGAGAGGAACAAAAGTGCCAGAACATTTAACATTCTAAGTAAAAGAGAGGTTTTCACTGACAGAGTACATACTCCACAAACTTGAGAAGGCATGGAAGTTGTTGAAGTTTCGGTTAACATGAGGTTGTTTGAATGTCTGTTTGAGTTTGATCAACAACTTCCAGCACGAGAGAACCAGGTGTCAGGCACAACATGAGGTGAATAGTGCACAAAAACAGAGCTCTAGAAGGAAAGGGACAAGTAGAGAAAACAGCTAGATAGTGCGCAACCAGAGCTGGGTAGATACAATGAAGAGTTGGAGCTACAAGTGAGAAGCAGAGGGAAGGATTAGTCTAACTCGTCGAGGTGCAAATTTGTCACTGATGATCGGATTGACTTTCTGTTCATGGCCTACACTGTTTGTAATTACGTATGGCTGAATCAATGTCACAGGAAGCACCTATTATACATTGTACAGTAAAACTCTGAAACTCCAATATCTGACAGTTCAGAAATACCAGTGGTTTGGCATGTGGCTCACCAGCCATGCTCCCTTCCAACTTGGCAGAGCCTTGGTGCCTGTGTTTCCTTCCCACTCACTGGGTTCATTGGAACATTTATAATAATTCTATGTTATAGCTTAAAGAAGTGAATTAAAGGTGTTTGGGTGTATTAATGGAAATAACATCCAATAGTCCAGAAAGTCACCAAAGTCCAGAGTGTGACAAGTTATCAGAGATTTACTGTGTGAGGACTGACCTAAATCCTGCAAACTTCAAGTATTTAATGCATGTGCACAAAAATGCACACTTCTCTAAATACAGGGGACACAAAAAAGGCTGCAGATGCTGGAGATTGGGAACAACACACAGAATGCTGGAGGAACTCAATGGGTCAGGCAGCATCTTTGGAGGGAAATGGACAGTCGATGTTTCAGGTCAGGACCATTCATCAGGACCAGAAAGAAAGAGGGGAGAAAGACAGTATAACCTCCACCTTTTTATACTGGCTCTCTGCTCTCTTTCTTTCCAGTCCTGATGAAGGGACTCGACCCAAAACGTTGACTGTCCGTTTCCCTCCATAGATGCTGCCTGACCTGCTGAGTTCCTCCAGCATTTTGTGTGTTGCTCCTCTAATTACGGGCTTAGGTAGGGCCCTGGAGAGTGTTATAGAACAGAGAGATGAGAAGTACAAATACATGGTTCCCTGGAAGTGGTGACAACAGGTAGACAGGGTGGTGAAGAAGGCATTTGGCATGCTTGCCTTCATTGGTTAGGGAATTGAGTACAAGCATTGGGATGTCATGGTACAACAGTATAAGATATTAGTGAGGCCACACTTGGAATATTGTGTGTAGTTCTGGTCGCCCAACTATGGGAAGGATGTCATAAAGCTGGAAAGAGTGCAGAAAAGATTCACAAGGATGTTACTGGGACTGGAGGGCTTGAGCTATAAGGAGAGGTTAGACAGGTTGGGAACTTTTTTCCCTGGAGAGTAGGATGCTTGGGGTCACCTTATAGTGATTGATAAAATCATGAGGGACGTAGATAAGGTGGATGGTCACGGTCTTCTTCCCAGGTTAGGGGAGTCTAAAACTAGAGGGCAGAGGTGTTAAGGTAAGGAAGATATAAAGGAGACTTGAGGGGAAACTTTTTCACACAGAGGGTAGTGGGTATATGGAACAAGCTAGCAGAGGAAGCTGTAGAAGTGGGTACAATTACAATGTTTAAAAGGGACAAGCAAGGCAACAGCATCTTTCCCCTCACCTCTTCAATTATCATCAAGAATGTAAACATGTGCATATATATGTATGAAGGGCCCTGATGCTGGGTCTCGACCCAAAATGTTGACCATGCCCTTGCCTCCTCAAATGCTGCCTGACCTATTGCATTCTTCCAGTGGTTGTTTATTTGCTCCAGATTCCAACATCTGAAGTCTTTTGTGTCTCCTATGTGCATAATACGGTTGGCTAAGGTGGCTCTTCAAAAGCAGTCAAATTTAAATTCCTCTTCATATCCTTGGTTTTCTTTGAAACAGAGGCCTCAGTGAATTCTCAGTCCATTCCAGTAGGAACCTTGAACATTGCCACAGAATAATACACAGCTGCCTCAGGGGAATCCTGTATAAATCTGGAGCTAGTGATATCTGTAAACTGAATTAACTCAGACTAAGTTATAAGGTTTTGGATACTTGATCCTGGGAAAGCCTGAGTGTTTTGACATTGCAACATTTCATTAGATAATTCTAAGCACTTAAGACGATTGATCAGATGGGTAAGGCCAAAACACAGTGGTACAGCCCCCCCCCCCCCCCAACTCTTGTGGACACTCCTATACTGCTTTCCAGATGCCAAGGCAAAGCAGTATCCCTCAGAATGACAATAAGCTCTGGAGCTTGTCCTGCCCAACCTCAAATGACAACCTTCACTTCAATGTTGCTTTCTTTGGAAGCAAAGCCTTCTATTCACCTTGTCTTCCCTCCCATGGTCTCCCATGGTAAGATGGTGGCAGAGACACACTGAGCCACAGTCTGAGCCCCACTGAGGACAGTGGACACTTGATGTCCATGATGTAGGAGTTTGGGCCCTGTACCAAATGCTTCTTCTTGTACTTTCACTCCTCCTCCTTGGAAAACGGTTGAAACAAACCTTTTGCTACTACCATCTTGATATCAATTTGTCGTGCTTTGTTGGGCAAGAGACTGCTATCCTTTCTGAGAATGTCGGAGCCTTTGCCCCCTCGCTGGCTGTCTGACACTACCTCCTCGTCAGGAAAGCCCCACAGTCATCAGTCCAGCTGCAGTCACACGGGGAACAGACTCAACAAATCAAAGTTAAAAGCAGCACTGAAGGGAAGCTCGTGGGTGAATGGTAAATGTCATCATTGCCGAGTGGGCAAAGTTTCCTTAGACTTCCATGGTCACATACTTTTGTTCATTCATGGTATTATTGTAATCATCTGCTATAGGCTTTCAAATACAGTGGAATGTGCAGCAGGGCTGAGGAAGATACTAAAGGATGGCCACTGTATGGCACTCTCTCTCATTCTTGGCCCTTGCACTTTATATGTCTACCTGCATTACACTTTTGCTTTAACTTTAAAACTATGTTCCGGATTCTGTTTGTCGTTTTTACAACCTTGATGTACTTATGTATGGAATGATCTATCTGGATGGCATGCAAACAAAAGCTTTTCACTGCATCTCGGTACATGTGACAGTAATAAACCAATTACCAATTCCAATTCTGCAGGTCACCTTCAAATTTCCAGCACTGTAGCACAGACCATATCATGGTGCATATGTTTACATACCATCCAGGGAAGTTCAAGCTACAATTTAACAAGTGAGGCAAATCACTATTACACCCAAAAGTATCGATATCCAGCTGTTAGGTCCATAAAAAATTTACAGTACATGCATTCCTTACCCTAAGTTTCTAAGTGCTTTGGTACTTTACACCTAAATAGTATTTTGGCACAAGAGAATCAGGAACAAAATGTATTATTCTCCCGCGATATTGTCTGTGCATTCATTCTATGTTAAAATTCTTGCTTTCCCTCTTTGCCCTTCTGTCTCTCCAGCTCTTTACAACTCACACATGTCTTTTATTGTGGACACAAGAGACTGCAGATGCTGGAATCTGGAGCAACAAACAATCTGCTGGAGGAACTCAACAGGTCAGGCAATATCTGTGGGAGGAAAGAAATTGTCGACGTTTCGGGTTGAAACCCTGCATCAGGACTGAGAGTGGAGAGGCAAGGTAGTCAACATAGAGAGGGGAAGGGGAACGGCAAGAAAGGATCCTGAGGTGATTGACGGATTGAGGAGGGGTGTAAGATGACAGGCGGGTAGTGTCAGGTAGGGGAGGTGAGCTGGGGTTGAGTTGGAAGGCTGTGGCAGGCGAATGATTGATGGAGGCAGAGAGAGAGAGAGAGAGAGAGAGAGGAAAAAGGGAAAAAAAACAGCAGATGGAGCAAGGTGGGGGGAAGGGAGTGTGAAGATGGGAGATGGCTGCTGGAGGGTGATGGACTTGAACTTCCTCCCAAGGGTGGAGAAGTTCAGTTGTCAGCAACAATTGGAAAGGTTGGGCTCATTCCTTTTTGAAGAGAGCAGGCTGAAGAGAGATTTAAAATGAAGTGTGTAAACTTATGATGGTGAGGGAGGCAGAGAGTATAAGAATGGCAGAGATGTTCGTAACCTGGAGGCATAGATCTGAGGTAATTGGTAAAAATATTCAATGCAACCAGGTAGTGAGGATCTGAATCTTGCAGTATGGAAGTACGGTAGACACAGAAATGCTCATTGCATTAAAAAAGCAAATATGTGTCATGGATTTTGATGGATCTCTGAAATTAAGGGGACTTTAAGTATCTCTCCCTTCACACTTCACTGCTTCTTCAGACATGGTCCTGAGCTGATTGGACAAGGCCAGAGCAACACAGTGCAGCACAAAGACTCTGACCAGAAGTGGACAGTTTCACCCCCAAGAGATCTTAGACTGTCATTGAGGCCTTGCTTCCAGGACCAACATTTGGCAAAGCTATCGCTGATGTTGAATGTTTGTGAATTTATTTGACAGCCACAGGCATCCAAAAGTACACAGGAACTATAAAAAAAATAAACAAACAATATGATAAAAATATTTTTGTTTAAATGAAGACTCCATAAAATGTTGCACACACACTTAAAATAATTAAATACACTTAAACTTATTGACTAAAGGCCAACTTACCATGGCCTCAGCACCGATTGCAGTGGGATTGCTGTGCCTGTGGTGGATTAATGGGTGCAGTCGCAGTAAGCAGGTTCCCCAGTCTAGCATTCTGTGCTGCCATGTTAGACTCCATTTGAATTTACCAGCACTACAAAGGACATCCGGGGCCAAAACATAATTGTAGTGGAAATCTGCACCTCAGACTGTGCTCAGGAGCTTGGCACTTCTGCTCAGACTGGAGCGGACCTGCCAACATTTCAGCAGGTAATCTGGCCCTCTGACTCGTTCTTTCTCACTTGTTTTGTGTGTCTCCACTTCCCCAGATCTCTTCTGTTTGTAACTGAGACAGCATCTTTCAATAATGGGCTGGAGCATGTTCCTCATGGTCAGTCACAGCAATGGAAAAGGGCAGTGGCGAGGGACCAAGGCAGAGAATGAAGGAGCCTCTGAGATAATGGGAGAAGTGACTGGTGCAGATCATCTTCATGGTGATTGTCTTTACCTTCTGGTAAACTGGACATGCAAATTATGTAATCATTAGCGATCTGTTCTTCCTTGAGTTCATTCACGGGATCCAGACAAGCATTTATTGCCCACTGAGTGGCTACCAGCTATTTCAAAGGGCTATTATGAATTGATCATCATTGGTCTGAAGTCACAAGTAGGTTATATTGGCTAATGGCAGTGCATTCAATACCCTGAAGGACATCAGTGAACCACGTGGACTTGTGTGACGACCTGTGACTGAAGCACTAAACCACTATACTCCTGACAAACAACAGATTTAGGGAATTTTCAGATGTTTTCACTGTTCTATGAATGTGAAACTTCAGCTAATCAGTTTGCTTCCCACTCCACGGGCAAACCAAATGCAGCCGACATCAAACTTTTAATTATGCATTAGATATGCTGACCTGAAGATCCTACTATTGTCATCAGAGTCTGTCTTTTAAGACTTTCAAAGACTAATATTTCCCCAGAATATTTTGCTTTGTACTAATTTAATTTATCATCTAGTCCCCATGAGGAGAATTATTTTAACAGAAAATTGAAATAATTTGGGAATTACTAACCTAATCAAGATGCACCTGCTTCCCTTATCTCGCCTGCATCAGTTCATAATAAACCTATCGAATTTTTGAAAATCACCCTGTTGTTTTCTAACTGCAAACTCTGCAGGCTTTTCTTTAAACTCTCTCATGTGGTGCACTGCTCCAAGTGGGCTCAATAATGAAAGATTGATGCTTAAATTTTCATTATATTCATATATTAATTTTACTTCAGTGGAAATACTATTCCATTCAGAGATACAGAGAAAGAATCAAATCCAGGGAAGTCTGCTCTTTACAACACACACACACACACACACACACACACACACACACACACACACACGCACACACACACACACACACACAAACACACACACACACACACACACACACACACACACACACACATGTATGTAGTTTCCACAATACACATTGACAATTAAATCTCTAGTATGATTGCTTTTAATTGACATCCTGAATTCAACAAAGGCATTATAAATTTACCATATGATTATAAAATACCATATCTGTCAGGGTGAAATGCTGGTGCAACAAAAATCAATGCATGTCTGTGAACACTTACCTCTTTCTATGCAACACACATAGCTCACACAGATTTGCATATGCATTGGGCAACTGGTTTATGCAAAAATTTATACTTCAAATGAGTCTCTTCATCTCCTTTCTCATCTATATTTATCCACATATCACTCCAGATTTTCTTATTCATTTCTCCCTTGAGTACCCATCTAGCTTCCCTTTGTACTTCCAACTTTAACTGTTCCATGGGGAGTGTGAAGTCATGCATTCAAAGCACTCTTTGAGTAAAGAAAGATCTCTGAATTCCTTGCATCATACGTTGGTTCTCTCTTATGTTTATGACCTCTACTTTTAGGTTCTCTCACAGATGGAGATATCATCTGTTCATTTACCATTCCATCAAGCTGATGGAATTTACTGCAGACAAGTATGAGATGTTGCACTTTGGGAGGACAAACCAGGGTCGACCTTACACAGTGAATGGTAGGGCACTGAGGTGTACAGTAGAACAGAGGGACCTGGGAATATAGGCCCAGAGTTCCTTGAAAGTAGCAACACAGGTAGATAGTGTCATAAGAAAGCTTTTGGCACTTTGGCCTTCACACTGTAAATCAGGGCACTGAATACAGGAGTTTGGATGTTATGTTGAAGTTGTACAAGACACTAGTGAGGCCAAATTTAGAGAATTGTGTGCAGTTCTGGTCACCTACCTACAGGAAAGATATAATGAACTTGAAGGAATGCAGAAAAAATTTACAACAATGTTGCCAGGACTTGAAGACCCAAGATAAAGGGAAAGTTTGAATAGGTTAGGACTTTATTCCATGGAGCACAGGAGAATGAGGGGAGATCTTATAAAGGTACACAAAATTATGAGGGGTATACGGTGAATTCATGCAGGCATTTTCCCATAAGGTTGGGTGAGACTAGAACCAGAGGTCATAGATTTAGGGTGAAAGGTGAAATATTAAAGGGGAATCTGAGGGGAAACTTCTTCACTTAGAGGGTGGAACGAGTGGGGAATGAGCTGCCAGCAGAAGTGGTAGATGTGGTTCAATTGTAACATTTAAGACAAGTTTGGATAGGTAGATGGATGGGAGGGGTTTGGAGGGATATGGTCTGGGTACAGGTAGATGGGATTAGACAGAAAATTGTTGGCATGGACTAGATGGGCTGAAGGGCCAGTTTCTGTGCTGTACTTCTCTATGACTCTATCTGATTCATCTAGTTGGTGACCGCTAAGTTTTCTCTTTTCTGGAGAAAAGAGCATCATTACAGTAACTCTCAGTTCTGGTTTTATCCTTGTCATTTTTTAACCTTATATCATTCTTCATTATTTATTGCTTAAAATGAAGAATGGAATAGTCAACAAAATTATAATGTGATCTGCTTTTATATTCTGTTTCTAATACAAATGCATCCACTTGATAAATCTTTGAAATCTTTTTGTAAGAATAAAACGTGAACAATCACTGCACCAAAACCTGTCCTGCATGTATTATTATTATTATTATTATTATTATTATTATGGAATAGAACTGATCATTAAATGTGTTTGACTGTGGCATTTTCTCCAAGTGTGTGTGACGTATTCTATTCATTGTTCAGTCTAGTGAAAGTCAAACAATGCACCTTTCCCTATCCTGGATTATAACTCCCTCTCTGAGCTCAAAATGGAAACTCCCCCGTGTGATTTTAGCTCCCACTTTATCCTTGTACCTCACATGAGCTTCCCTGTTCACATTCTTTCCAATATCCTTTCTTTAATAATTCCTTCCCAATGCCTTTCTCTCTTTACTTAACTTTCTCATTTTTTTTCACAGCAATGTTGCTAACTATCTTGATGTATAAATAATCCATAAGCACAGCATACAAGTCTAATATTTTTGGTGTTGGTTTAGTACATTAGCTTAATACTTTGGATTGGACAAGGCTAAGTAATGTTTCTAAAAATATAAGGACTATTTGTTTGGAACAATTGGTTATACAGAATAGGTAGAGCTTTGTATTTAAGCTTTGCTTAGTGCTAAATAGTGATAGAATACCCCCACTTGCCTGGATGCATGTTGCTTCAACAGCACCCAGGAAGCTTGGTATCATCCAGGAGAAAACAGCCTGCTTGAAAGGCACTCCATACATTAAGTTAAATATTCACTCCCTCCATCACTGCAGACCATGAATCAATGTGTACCATCAATAAAATGTCATGCAATTATGTAGTTACTCACCTACACTACTCCAAGAACAGCAGGAAGCTGGAAAAAGTGTAGAAAAAATTTGCCAGGACTCAAGGGACTGAGTTATAGAGAGAGGTTGAACAGACTAGGATTTCATTCAGTGGAGTGTTGGAGAATGAGAAGTGATCTTATAGAGGTATAAAAAATCATCACGGGCATAGATAGGGTGAATGCTCACAGTTTTTTTTCCCAGGGTTGGGGAATCAAGAACTGGAGGGCATAGGTTTAAGGTGAGAGGGGAGAGATTTAATCGGAACCTGAGGGGTAGCTTTTGCACCCAGAGGGTGGTCCATATATGGATTGAGTTGCCAAAGGAAGTGGTTGAGGCCAGTATATTAATAAGATTTAAAAGACACTTGGACAGCTACATGGATAGGGAAGGTTTAGACAGACATGGACCGAACACAGACAAATGGGACTAGCTTAGATGGGCATCTTGGTCGGCATGGAGCAGTTAGGCTGAAGGACCTATTTCTGTGCTATGTGATATGCCGATTCTATGAACCATTAATGGAATCTGTAAGTTATAGAACTGAAAATGTTCCCAGTCTATCCCTTGGTTTGGTTTCTGAAAGACAATACTTGCTAGAGCTGAAGCTAATCTGTCTCAAGATTAAAATCCACACTGCAGTTCTATTTATTTCTGATAAAGTGGATTTATGTAAACCAACTGCAATTTGTTTTGAGTCTTGGTTGTGTATAAGCAGACCATGATCTAAACCCAGGCCCTTTAATTCTGATTCATTCAAAATTAAATTAATCCACCCCAAATTTACTTGAAGTTTACTCTTTAGCCTTTATTCTAATTGGGTGCTGATTTGGTTCAATTTATATTTCCAACCTTGGCATAAACCCAGCACGTCATAAACGAGTTGGAAGTCCTTGGAGATATAGCCAATGTAATTACTCAACCAGTTGTAGAGTTTTCAACTATAGCTTGCAATAAATTGGAATAGAAATGAGCTCAGGTGGCACATAATAACCTGAGTCTCTCTTTCTAAAAGCATCTTGTGAATAGTTTACACTTTGCCAATTAAACAAGAATAGGATAAGCTTGCGCAAGGCTGCAGACATGAACTTTACTTTATTTCGAAGTGGGAATAAAGGTAACACAAGAGGAAAGAGCTGAAATTAAATTCTTGTGGTGAAAGAATTGTCAGTTGCTCAGAGTACAACTGGGAGATGTGTTTCTGCTTGTCAGGGTATTGGCTGTTGGTTATACTTTCCTTTGCATATTCAGTAAGTAGCATGAATGGCCAAAGATAATTTTCTTCCTCTTTGCGTCTGCTTCCACCAGTAAGTGTAAAATTAAATCTGAGGGTTTTTTCTCCTGGTTCTGCTCAGTTGTGAGGAACTGGAAAGTTATCTTGTTGGAACAGCTCATCAGTTTTTGTTCTTAATTAAAATGTGAGTTACGTCATGTAACAACAACATTGAGCAGGGTACAAAGGAGCACTGAGCAGACCTCATGTAAAGAAACATGAAGGGACACTGTGTGAACATGTGGGGAGAGGGGGATTTGACTTTGATTTCTAGCATTGACAGGTATGCACAAGTAGTGCCCACTAGTAATACTCGATTCTATAGATTTGGTTCTGGTGGGACTTCATTGTGTAACAGTGAAGTCAATTGATGGTTGACACTTCCACATCTGTTTAGAAATTGTGGCCAAGGAGAATTTTCTGCTTCTACATAAAAAGTGGGGGAACAATGTTGAACTGGGCTTATATAAGCAGCTAGGGAGTGAAATAGGGTGTGAATGCTGCTGTTCATTTTTTGTTGTTGTTACCAATTTGCTCATAATTTCATAAGCGAGCAGATATTTTCAACATAACCCATAATACTCTGTACTTGGAATCGTGCGGGACTGGTGAAAGTATGCAGAGTAGACAAATCATGAGGTAACTCCTCACGCTGCCCTGGGCTGATGCCGAGGTTCGCCCTGTGGATCTGCAATGAGACAAAGAATTAGTGGTTACTTGTAAATTAGAAGAGATTGTGAAATGAGGGGAAGTGTGATGTGAGAAGATAGATCAGGTGTGAACCTACTTTCATTTTCAATAACCCCATGGCCATCTCTTCCTTCTGCAGACCACCAAGTCAATGGGCATGGTATTGTCTAGTACCATTCGACTATTGGCAGCAGCAAATATGTGCCACCCTTGTCTGCCAGAGAGTGGGAAGTGTATTATGGGCTGCATCGTGATATGTCTGTGTGATATTTTCCTTCATTTGTTAAGTAGCTGGGGGGGCATGTCACTTATAAGATTCAAGAGTTGGGAAGAATTGGAAAGTTTGTGAGAGTGTGGTGAAATATTTAGTCATGAGTTAACTGACTGACTAGAATATACATCATGAAGCAAGTTATGAAAGTCAGTACAGTTGTTGGGATCTGAGATTTGTTGATATGTTCACTGACCTTGACCAAGTACATGCGTTCATTATGTTTTTGTCCAGCATTGCATCCAAATCCTGGGTCTTTCACTGTTGTTAATGGCTTAGGTCACTAATAGCAAGAACATGGCAGGATAGATATTGAGAATGTGTTTCCTCTGGCTGAGAGTCTAGAACAAGGGGCCATATTCTCAAGATATGTGGCTGACCATTTAAGATTGAGATGAGGAGACATTTTTATTTCATGCAGGTGTTATTAAATCTGTGAATTTCTCGATGTCAGTGGGCTGTGGATGCTCACTCATTGAGTATATTTAAAGCTAATTTTAGGACTTGCTAATTTTCCATGTCTTGCTATGTATATAATATTCCTATACTTCCAGCTGTACAAGAATCTAACCCAGGGAATTAATAAATCATGAGAATTCCTTTTCTGTGGTGATAAACTTTTACTTGAAATTGAGAAATTGCAGTAACCTTCATACAATGGCTGACACTGTGATACCCTCACACTTTATCTCTCTGTACTACAAGTTGAACCCTGCATACTTGCAGTTACTGAAGGGGTGAATCCAGAGATTATCTGATGGGATGTGATTTCTTGTGATTGATCAAGTCACCATCCCTGGACTGTAGTTACCCTGCGACTGAGGCGTCTCACCTTTACGGTAATTGTCAGCTGTGATTATAGTTTCCCCTTTGACCTGCCAGCTTTGTACCCCCTACTCCTCCCTCACCCCACCTCCACACCTCTCCCAGTCTATCACATTATTCCTGCATATTTTTGCAAACAGTTGCAAGGTAAGCCATGGTATAAATCAGAAAATTAGTGCTGCATGTAACAGCTATTAGAGTAATCACAGTGGACTTTAATCTACATATAGACTGAGCAAATCAAATTAGTATGAACAATGTAGAGGAAGAATTCCTGAAATATATGTGAAATGATTGACTAGATCATTCATAGATGGGCGGCACGGTAGCGTAGCGGTTAACGCAACGCTATTAGAGCGCCAGCAATCGAGGTTCGATTCCTGTCGCTGTCTGTAAGGAGTTTGTACGTTCTCCCGTGTCTGCGTGGGTTTCCTCCAGGTGGTCCGGTTTCCTCCCACATTCCAAAGACGTACGGGTAGGTTAATTTGGGTTTAAAAAAAAATGGGTGGCGTGGACTCGTTGGGCCGGAAGGGCCTGTTACCACGCTGTAAATAAAAAAAATCAAAAAATCAAGATGCTGAGGAATCAATTAGGGAACAGGCCATTTTAGATCTAGTACTGTGTAACGAGACAGTTAATTAATAATCTTGCTGTAAAAGGTCACTAGGAAAGAATGACCATAACATAATTGAATTTTACATTAGGTTTGCCTGTGTTGCAGTTCAGACTGAAGCCTGTGTTCTCCATATAACAAAAGAGATGATGAAGGTGTGAGGTACACGTTGTCTGGAGTGGGCTGGAAAACTGCATTAAGTGGTAATGACAATGAACATTTATGGAAATAATACCTGATATGAAACAAAGTATTCCAACCATAGATTACTGAAGAAATTAAAGAGAGGATTAAATCAACAGAAAAGTTTTATAAAGTTACCAGAAAAAGCAGTAAGATAAGATATCTTTATTAGTCACACGTACATCGAAACACACAGTGAAATGCATCTTTTGCGTAGGATGTTCTGGGGGTAGCCTGCAAGTGTTGCCATGCTTCCGGTGCCAACATAGCATGCCCACAACTTCCTAACCCATGCGTCTTTGGAATGTGGGAGGAAACCAGAGCACCCGGAGGAAACCCACGCAGACATAGGGAGAACGTACAAACTCCTTACAGACAGCGGCTGGAATTGAACCCAGGTTGCTGGCACTGTAATAGTGTTACACTAACTGTTACAATACTGTGCCTGCTGATTGAAAGTATTTTAGAACTCAGAAAAGGGTGACCAAAACATTGATAAAGAAAGAGAAAATAAAATACAAGACTGAAGCAGCAAAAAACATGAAACAAGACTGTAAGAGTTTCTATGGGTACCTAAAAAGAACAAGACTAAGAAGGGTAACTATAGATCACTTACAGACAGAGACAGGAGAAATTACAATAGAGACCAATGAAATGGTAGACGAATTTTAAACAAATATTTTGACTTCACAAAAGAAAACATAAATATCCTCACTAAAACACTGGAGAATTAAGGTTCTAATAAAAATGGGAAATAAAAAAAATTAGCATTGGTAACACAACTAGAGAGGTCATTGAGTATGGACACTGACACATTCCAAGGGCTAATGATCTACATCTAGAAGGGCTGAATTTCCTAATCCTACTCCGATTTATTTTTAAACATTATGTTCTTATATGGCTATGTAAGATCAATGGACTTCTAGATGTTAAGGGAATTCGAGGATTGTGGTGCTGGCATTGGAAAGTGGACAAGGTGCAGGATCAGAAACAACACTACTGAATGGCAGAGCAGTCCTGGAAAGCTGTACCACCTGCTCTAGCTTCTTGTTCATATCTTCTTTCGTGAGGCTAATGTTGTATATTTCTTGCAAAAAGCCTGGATTTAATGACACATGAGTGGACCCCATCAGGGTCCAGAGAAATTATGTTTGTTGAATGATAAACTGCCTTTGAATCTGTGTGGAATGGGGAGAATATGGATTGATAGTTGGACATAGATACTTATAGAACTGTTTTATGGAAGGAGGATTGGCAAAGCTGGGCTGCTATCTAGATTTCATGTGGTAGTATTACTTGCAGCTGACTTTACATTGCACCTTTGAATGCATCCCAGGTATCCTGTTCAAAAATGTGTAGTCATCCTCCTTTACCATCTGCACCTTCAACATCCTCCTACTCTTAAGAACATAGAACACAGAACAGTACAGCACTGGACAGGCCATTCAGCCCACGATGTCGTGCTGATCTTGATGGCAATTTATATTAAATGTCCTCCTCCTATTTATACAAGATAATACAAGATAAGATCTTTATTAGTCACATGTACATTGAAACACACAGTGAAGTACATCTTTTGCGTAGTGTTCTGGGGGCAGCCAACAAGTGTCGCCACACTTCCGGTGCCAACATAGCATCCATATCCCTCCATTCCCTTCATATTCATGTGTCTGCCTATAAGTCTCTTAAACTCCACTGCCTGATTCCACTGCTAACCCTAGCAATCCATTCCAGGCACCTACCACTCTCTGTGTAAAAAAAAACCCTTACTTCACCTTTAAACTTTCCCCTCTAACCTTAAAAGCATGTCCTCTGGTGTTTGACATTTCTACGCTGGGGAACAGATTCTGACTGTCTACCCTATCTATGTCTCTCATAACTTTAAAAACCTTTCTCAGGTCTCTCCTCGGTCTCCTGAGGCTCTAAAGAGAACAACCCAAGTTTGTCCAACTCGTCCTTGAGCTCATACCCTTTAATCCAAGCAGAATCCTGTTAAATCTCCTCTGCACTTTTTCTACAGTCTCCACATCCTTCCTATAATGGGGTGACCAGACCTGCACACAATACTCCAAGTGCAGTCTGACTACAGTTTATAGCTGCAGCATGACTTCCTTACTCTTATACACAATGAAGGCAAGCGTGCCATACACCTTCTTCACCACCTTATCCACTTGCGTAACTACTTTCGGTGAACTATGGACCTGGACCCCAAGATCCCTCTGTACCTCAATGTTATTAAGATGTCTACCATTGACTGTATAATTTCTCCTTTCATTTGACCTCTCAAAGTGCAACACCTCACACTTACCCGGAAAGTTGTTCCTCTTCAAGAGTCTGTGTCATTTCTGGTCGTATTTCCAGTCCTCTGTGCTACACTTTGTGGTGGAGTACACTGCATCACTCCAACATTATAGTTATTGGGTGATACAGCACAGAACCACTGGAACCTTTGGCCCACCACTGGTATTTTTTTGCCCATCTGTACTAATCCCATTTGCCTGCATTAGGACCATATCCTTCTATACCTTGCCTATTTAAGTATCTGTCTAAATGTCTCTTAAATGTAGTGATTGTATCTGATTCCACCACCCCCTCTGGCAGCACGTTCCAGATATCAATCACTCTGTGTTAAAAAAAGTTTTCTCTCAGATCCTCCTTTTCTCACCTGAAACCTGTGCTCTCTTGGTTTCGCTACTCGTATCGTGGAAAAAAAAAAGATTCTGATGATATACCATTCTCGATACCTCGGCTGGTGCATATAGAAGCAATTATAGCACCAGCGACACGGGTTCAATTCCAGCCACTGTCTGTAAGGAGTTTGTACATTCTCCCTGTGTCTGCTTGGGTTTCCTCCGGGTGCTCCAGTTTCCTCCCACATTTCAAAGACATACAGGTTAGGAAGTTGTGGGCATGCTATGTTGGCACCAGAAGCGTGGCGACACCTCCGGGCTACCCCCAGAACACTCTATGCAAATATGCATTTCACTGTGTGTTCCGATGTACATGTGACTAAGAAAGATATCTTATCTTATCTTAGAAGAACATCCCTGGACCAGTCAGGGCTCCTAAAGCACAAGCTGAGCATTCCACTGGCTTTTGTGGTTACTTCGTAAGTGAAGAGAAGAATTAGATTGCAGCACTCCTGTGCTGTGTTGTTTGGTATCCACACAAGGGCAAGGTTTTAGGCAGCTGGCCTTTGCTCCTGAGTACTCAAGTTCTAAGTCAGCTTGGAAGATTGAATGGTTTTGAGAGAGTGGACTGCCACACGATGAAGAGATCATACCTGTTGGAGAAAACACCTGGAGGAGGATAATCCTGTGGCTGTAGACCAAATGAATATTAATGGATTGGGATGGAACCCTTCTCAGTTACTCCATAACCAAAGCGGGTCTGGATGCCTTGATAGCCAAACTGTGGTTCTATCTAAAGCTCCTGGGATTGTCCAGTCACGCTGCTCCCAAACATCCCACATTGGTACAGGTTATGGTGACTTTCTGACTGTATGAGTAAGTTCTGAACTTAATACTACAGCTAACAAAATTAAGATTGGTCCTCTCAATATTTTCTCCAAGATTTCCTCATGAAAAAGCAAACAAAATCAATTGAAGAAAGCCTTTTGCGGAGTGACTCAGGACAGCAAATATGAAGCAGTGGTACTGATACTGGCTGATGTGATTCAGGACAGGACATTCTGCCCCTATCATGCATTGACACAGTAACATTCACAATAAATTCAAAAGCTGCAGCTAAAGTAATAACGTGCAATTAACATACTTAAATTGGCAATATGTCACCAAAGAGGGGCTTTCTCAATCCCTATGCAATGTGCTTGGGTTAATTTCAAAAGCCAATGGGTTCACATTGGACTTCTCTACAGCAAACATTTTTGGTAGATGGACCACCAGCACTATCCTGCCATATAGAACCCCCTCCTCCCTGGGAGAACACCACAGTGTGGGATTCCGTGAAGAGCAGAGTGGTGCTGAGTGGAGTCTCCGTAACACAGGGGAGCATATTAAATAGCATAATTAGAAAATATCACCTGAAAGCCAGCAAGAAGAAAGAAAAGCAAAACCAGAAATTTAGCTAAATGTCTCATTTACAATATGTGCGACAATTTTAAGAATATATCAATTAGCTTTAAATTTATAGTTAAAAATATGAATAAATGAACACAGTAATAAATTAATTTAAATCTCACCTAAAATCCATTTACTAAATATAATTTCATTTACCTCCCAGTCATTTTTATTAGCTTTGGAAATAAACTACTCCCAACTAATAAAAGAATAAGTGAACAAGAACTTTGGAACAGCAACACAGCCTGTGTTTCACTTCTGCAGGAACAGTCTCTTTCTTTGGATATCCAGACAAATAGTAATTGTGCTGAAGAGCACCTTGCAGACACAGAAGGGTAGCAGAGGAATATCTGGATAGTTTTCTTCAAAGTACAGTCACACCTTACAGCTTGACTGCTTGCACTCACCTCCACAGCTGCCTCCTTGAGGTGGATACATTTTGAAAGGAGAGATTGATGGCTATGGAAATCTGGACAGAGGAAAAGTTGGGTCCTAGGGTAGATCAGGCATGATCATGTAGGACAGATTGAGGGGCCGAGTGGCCTACTCCTGCTCCTATTTTCTCATGCTATGCAGACATGATAGTGGCATTCAAGTGGCTTTTAGATAGACACATGAATATGCAGGGAATAGAGGGATATTGATCATGTACAGACAGAGGTGATTAGTTTAAATTGGCATCATGCTTGGAACACACATTGTGGACCGAAGGGTCTGTTCCTGTGTTGTACTGTTCAGTATTCTAAGTTCCATGTTCCATGTTCCATGTTCTGTGTTCTATGTTCCTTGTGTGACTTCCACGGTGCATTCCTGTTCATCTACAGAGGGAGGGCATCTTCCAATCTCCACTTCCTGCATGAAGGCCTCAGATGCAGAGCTGGAAAACTTTGGAGACTGTTCCCTTCCATGCTTTACCATTCTTCAGTATCTCCCAAATCAGATCTTACTGTCAACTATTAGCTCTGCAGTTCAACCCTACTTCTAGATTTACGGGTTGGCTTAAAATGAGCAGGCTAACTCAAGTTCACGGTGCTCTTAAATGAAATGCAATCCTTTGAGGCAATAAGATAATAAACAGTGATGTCAGTACAGCCTACATGCTGAAATCATTATTATGAATGAGCAATGCAAATGTGTGCTGCCTTCATTAAAAACAGTGAGCATAGTTTAAGCCTGTATCACCATTAGTGTTTGAGCTATCCAGCAACTTCCTATGTATCTATTTCAGGCGAAAGAGCAAGGTAGACAGAAACACAAATTACTAAAATTAGCAACAAACATTAGGAAGACCATAGAAAAGTAGATAAATGCATTGGGACTTATCTATGTGTAAAAGAACTGAGGACAACAGCGTGAGTACTTTTAAGGAAATGGTAGATGGAAAATAATGGAAGGTTGGATTGACAGGCTAAGACAAATTACAGCGGGTGGGGCTTCTGTACCTTTAGAGAATAAACACAGGACCATGGACCAATGGACCAAATGTTCTGCTTCTTTGCTGCAAGAGCTTTCAATGAATATTGAAGCAGTGACTCAAAAAACACAGCTTTGATTGTGTGAGTATGAGAAGGCACAGTGTGAATATTGAAACAACAAGTCCTCACTGTGATATTCTTCAATACATAGATAAACAAAGAAAGACAGACAAAAATCCAATCTATTGGATGGGATGCAAAACAAGGTTTTTCATTGTACTTCGGTACATATGACAATAATAAACCAATTTACCAATCAGTAGTGAACAGAAGGTAGCAAAAGTGGCATGAGGACAGCTTCCAGCATTTATACTAATCAATATGCGTTATTGGCTGTTTTAAGAAAAAATGCTATCCACTTTCTTTGAAGATGATTGGGGAAATACTCCATTCTATGGGAAAATAAAATAAAAACATTCAAATTATATACTGCAATTTTTTCCCAAAGATGTTAAACATGGTGCACCACATTGAGAATATTTGAATAACCACCTTACATCAAACTGTTGAATAAATTATTGTCAATTAGAGCAAGGTAACAATGAAGCTGCTCATACACATAGTTGAACAGCATACATATGGCAGTTTATATGTTTTATTCCCAAAATTGTATTAATTTTACACAAGGAACAAGAATTGCCACAGGGTGCTTGTACGAAGCAATAAATCTTTACATGTAGATGTCAGCAAATAGAGATTAGAGCTAGAAATACCTTGCACTGGGTGACTGTGGGCCACTTGTAGACCCCCAATGAAGTTTTAATTCAGAAAGAGAGCAGCAGTTCATACAAAAGCCTGTAAAACCCAATCACATGTAGTATCAGGAGCAGGGACAGAGATATAACAGAGAAGGTGAAAGATCCATTAAGAATAAATATTTTAACCATCTTAAAATGTTCATCAGTAAATTAATTAACCCCAATTTTAGTTCTGACAGCTGCTTCCAACTGCATGAAGCCATGGGGATTAATTGTCCTGGCTGTTAGCTTCACATATCTACCACATAAGTGGAACAACCTTGCATGGCAAAGTTACAGGGCCAGAAATTGCAATAAAGTTGGACTCTCTGAATGGAGAACTAAACTCCATTAAGTGATAATTTATGAAATGTCTGACAACTTGCATGATGAAAGAGACACCATGAGTTCCGTCTCTCTCCAGGTTCAGTACAATTTGTGCCTATCCAGTATTACCCTAAGCAGTGCTGATAAAGTCTGCTTTTGCCTTCATGTTCCCATTACTAATGATCAAGAAACTATCAGATTTATGGTATTATAATGAATTAGTCCTGCTCCAGCCATTTAAGGCTGGAAATGAATGTTGTAGAGGACCCTGGATAGTGACATGATTTATGATTCTGACATCACATTCAGACTTGAAGATTCATACTCGGATCAGTGAATCTGTAGAGTTTCGTTCCTGCAGGTAATACTAGTCCCTAAAAAAAAATTCCTTTTTTGTACCTGATGGTACTTTTTTGCCTTTGCTACCATAGGTCAGAAGTTATCACCTCAGCCTTCAAAATTGTTCTGTCATCAGTGAAGTCAGATGTAACATAAGCATTTCTTCATAAGGTATTATTTTAGAATATAGTTACAGTTATTAGGGCATGACACAGTAAGTGTAACATAGATTGGATGATAATAGTGACATTTCCCTACATTTTACAAAACTTTCCACCAAAGAGTCAGTGGTTCCTTCATTGATAGCAGTTCAACACTATGATTCGTCAACTACTTGCTGTATCATTTTTTCATGCCACTACTCGGATTATAGAAGATAACTAGACCTGGGCCCTTTTCCCATCTGATAATTGACAACAACACAAAAGGAGCTCTCAGAGGTGTACTTCACTGTTCCATAGGTACATGGCTGGTCCTACTTTCATGGGGGAAATTTAGAGTCATGGACTCATAGAGCAATACAACACAGATACAGGCCCTTGGGCCCTATGAGCCCATGCCGACCATGGCACCACCCAGCCAGTCCCCGCATTCAGTCCATATTCCTACAAGCCGCATCCCTTCATGTTCCTATCCAAGTACTTCTTAAATGATACTATTGTACCTGCCTCAACCATTTCCTCTGGCAGCTCGTTCCATATACTCAACAATCTCTGTGTGAAAAACTTGCCTCTCAGGACCCTTTTAAATCTTTCCCCTGTCACCCTAAATCTATGCCCCCTAGTTTTGGGCTCCCCTACCCTGGGGAAAAGACTGTTATCATCCACCTTATCTGTTCCTCTCATAATTTTAAACATTCCTGTAAGATTGTCCCTCATTCTCCTACATTCCAAGGAAAAAAGACCAAGCAAAAATTGTGTGTAATTTATGTTCAACCTCTCTATAACTCAGGCCCTCTAGTCCTGGCAACATCCTTGTAAACCTCTTCTGCACTCTTTCTAGTTTAACCATGTCTTTCTTATAACAGGGTGACCAAAACTGTACACAGTAGAGATTGTAGGTACACTTCGTACACCTACTCTGCCATTTACTCATTAACCTCTCGAGCACTGGCTCAGCAAACACAGATGCAACTCCATTTACTTTTCTTCTGTTTGTACTTTTTAATTTTTACATTTCTGTTTCATTTTTTCTCTCCCTTAATCCACACCTTCTTCTTTTGCAGCTACCATTGGGCAGAAGGTACAGAAGCCTGAAGTCCCACACCACCAGGTTCAAGAACAGCTGCTTCCCTTCAACCATTCGGTTCTTGAACCAACCGGCAAACCCCCAATCACTACAGTTTAGCAACACTATGATCAGATTGATCATTTTGCACTAAAATTGAGTTTTTTTGTTCTAATTGTGTTCTTTCTTGCAAAAATTGTGTATAATTTATGTTCAATTTATGCTTTTCTTGTGAATGCTGCTCATATGATGCTATGTGCCGAAAATACCACTGCAAGTAAGTTTTTCATTGCACCTGTGCACACATGTACTTGTGCATATGACAATAAACTCAATTTTGACTTTGTATTCCTATTTCTTTCAATATTTTCCACAACTTTCATTCATCCTCTTGCCTATTTTGCATTTCACTCTTTTGTGCTCTGTGCTTTTATTTAATTGATTAAGCAAGTATCCCATTGCAAATAACATTCATGAGGACTCAGACACAACATGATAAAACTGTAATAATCATGGTTCAACTTGCAAAAGGATATATATATATTGATATCAGTGGTGAAGAAAAATTTGCAGACATTGTTTTCTGCCATCAAACCTGCCAGTGCAGTTATTTTCTAGCCAAGTAATGGAAGGAGATATTATTTGTGCCATATAGACTAAACATCATGGAGCTAATTTTCAGAATGCCACACCAGCAGCTGCTATTTATTGATAGATAAAATGCACATTAAACACAGAAGTAATCTTTGGATTGCATACATAAATGTCAAACAGCCCATGGGAGTGAAATCATGATAGCAAATATTTTCTTTACGGATTATTCTATGAGAAAATAAATACTTGTCACTTCTCTCTAATCGACAAAAAAATGAACAACTGTACCAACAAATCTGTAGATAAAAACATCTATTTAACATATTATTTTCATGTCATAGCTGAAATATAATATAATGTCCACAGGGATAGGATGATGGAGGAATTGAAGTACCATTGACAAAATACTCATTGAAGTTTGAGCTAATGTAATGATTATTATCAATCTGGGAATATATTATAATGCACAGTGATAAGTTGTAAAAATGAGAGTGATCACAAAACATTGCAATTAGCATCAAATGGTACACTTTATACTAGACTTGCATAATTTACAACGTTAGGTAGCAATAATTATGAAAGAATTGTTATGTAATAGACTATCATTCCCCTCGTCCATCCATCAAAGTCTGATGCTTACAGTAAACCAGTTAGTCAACATTCACCAATACTTTACTTGTTTTGTAAATTAAATATGCAAAGGTAGGTGCAATTAAAACATCAAGATAAGTGGGATGCATTGGTGGAAAGTGGGGTGGGAGGAGTTTTAATAATAACCTTTAAAAGGAAATTAAATGTATATTTGCAAAGGAAAGGTTTGTAAGAACAGGAAAATGGGACTAGTTCTGTAATTCTTTAAAAGATCCAGAAAAGGCGCAGTGAACTGTGTCACCTTTCCAAGTCTGAGCATTCAATAATCTAAGGTTTTTTTTAGGAAATGTAACCGTCACCTGTGAGTCCAAGCCTCAAGGAATGTTAAGTATTGCCTCTCTTGTCTGGTGCTTGTATAGATCCAACTTGTAATTTACAGAGGCAAATGTGGAACATAGGGGTGTATTTTCATTGATCCCTGCATACAAACAGAAACTGAAATGGGAGTATCTGGTACGGAGAGTCGTGCAGTGCTGGTCTGAGGAAGCATATGAGCTCCTACATGACTGCTTTGAGACAGTGGACTGGTCCATGTTCAAAGACTCAGCTGCCAGCCTTGATGAGTGTGTCACCACCATCACGGACTTTATCAGCAAATGTGTGGAGGACTGTGTACCAAAGAGGACAATATGGGTGTTCCCAAACAGGAAACCATGGATGAACCGGGAGATCCACTCCCTACTGAAGGAGAGGACTGCTGCACACAAATCTGGTGATCTGATCTGTACAAGAAATCGAGATATGACCTTTGGAAAGCTATCAGGGATGCCAAGAAGCAATACCAACTCAAAATAGAGTCCCTGACCAGCCGCCAGTTATGGCAGGGCTTACATGCCATAACAGGTTACAAGACGAAGACAGGCTGCATAGCTAACAACAGCACATCCCTTGCTGCTGAACAACGCATTCTATGCGCATTTTGAACAGAAGGGAAGTGGATTGTCACCGTCCACCCTGACAGACTACAATGCAACTGAACCTGTGGTCACCATTGAGGACGTAAGATCAGTCTTCCGGAGAGTGAACCCGAGGAAAGCATCTGGTCCAGATGGTGTCCCTGGCCGTGTGCTCAGATCTTGTGCTGATCAGCTGGCAGAAGTATTTGCGGACATATTTAACCTCTCCCTGCTTCAGTCTCAGGTTCCCACCTGTTTTAAGAAGACCACTATCATCCCGGTAGCGAAGAAAAACAAGGTAACTGTGTTGTTATGTGTTGTTATGTAGTTATAATAAAGAACTACAGTTCCCAGTAGGCAATGCAAGGGGTCACATGGGAGAACAGGAAGTGGCTGGAAAGAGCGGGAAAAGCCAGCCAGCCTGGTGTTGTAAGTCTGTGCAGTCTGTTGTTTTGTTGTTTTAATAAATGTTCCGATGTTAAACCCACGCCAGGTTTGTCTCGTGACGAAGAACAAACATAACAGTAACATGCCTCAATGACTACCAACCAGTGGCTCTGACATCCACCATCATGAAGTGCTTTGAGCGGTTGGTCATGGCACACATCAACTCCAGCCTCCCAGACAACCTGGACCCATTGCAATTCGCCTATCGGCGAAACAGGTCTACAGCGGGATGCCATCTCTCCGGCCCTACACTCAGCTCTGGGGCATCTGGACAGTAAAGACACCTATGTTAAACTATTGTTTATTGACTACAGTTCTGCCTTCAATACAATAATCCCAAGCAAACTTGCCACCAAACTCCGAGACCTAGGACCCAACACCTCCCTCTGTAACTGGACCCTTGACTTTCTAACCAACAGATCGCAATCAGTGAGGATAGGCAGCAATACCTCCGACACGATTATTCTCAACTCTGGTGCCCCACAAGGCTGCGTCCTCAGCCCTCTACTCTACTCCCTATACACTCATGACTGTGTGACCAGATTCTGCTCTAACTCCATCTACAAGTTTGCAAATGATACCTCTGTTGTAGCTCAAACAGCGATGTGTCAGAGTACAGGAAGGAGATAGAGAGCTTAGTGGAATGGTGTCATGACAACAACCTTTCCCTCAATGTCAACAAAACAAAAGAGCTGGTCATTGACTTCAGGAAAGGGGGCGGTGTACATGCACCTGTTTACATCAACAGAGCTGAGGTCGAGAGGGTTGAGAGCTTCAAGTTCCTGGGAGTGAACATCACCATCATCATTCTCTCTTCTCTCTTCTTCCATCAGGTAGAAGATACAGGAGCCTGAGGGCATGTACCACCAGACTTAAGGACAGCTTCTACCCCACTGTGATAAGACTATTGAACGGTTCCCTTATACGATGAAATGGACTATGACCTCACGATCTACCTTGTTGTGACCTTACACCTTATTGCACTGCACTTTCTCTGTAGCTGTGACACTGTACTCTGTACTGTTATTGTTTTTACCTGTACTACATCAATGCACTCTGTACTAACCCAATGTAACTGCACTGTGTAATGAATTGACCTGTACGATTGGTATGCAAGACAAGTTTTTCACTGTACCTCGGTACAAGTGACAATAATAAATCAATACCAATACCATTCTCCTGTGCTCCAGGGAATAAAGTCCTAACCCATTCAACCTATCCCTGTAACTCAGGTCCTCAGTTCCCGGTAACATCCGTGTAAATTTTCTCTGCACTCTTTCAAGTCTATTGATATCTTTTCTGTAGGTAGATGACCAGAATTACACATAATACTCTAAAGTTTGGCCTCACCAATGTCTGATACAACTTCAACATTACATCCCAACTCCTGTAGTCAATGCCCTGATTTATGAAGGCCATATGCCAAAATCTCTCTCTACAACCCTATCTACCTGTGATGCCACTTTCAAGGAATTATGGATCTGTATTCCCAGGTCCCTTTGTTCTACCGTACACCTTAGTGCCCTACCATTCACTGTGTAAGTCTTACCCTGGTTTGTCCACCCAAAGTGCATCACCTCATACTTGTCTGCATTAAATTCTATCTGCTATTTTTCAGCCCATTTTCCCAGCTGATCAAGATCACACTCCAAGCTTTTATAGCCTTCCTCACTGTCCACTACGCCCCCAATCTTAGTGTCATTCGCAAATTTGCTGATCCAGTTTACCACATCATTTGAATCATTAATATAGATGATGAACAATAATTGGCCCAGCAGTAAATAAATAGTACAATAGCATGGAATCATGACTGATGCTGGAGGGATGGACCATGTTTTCAGTTCAATTGTATGGAAAAGGTGACCCGAATGCTTGCCAATGTTGTTGCAACAGCAAGACCATTGTGGAGAGGCAGGAGGTGGGTCATGAGCAGTGTAATCCTGAGACAACAGTTGTATCATCCCACACAGTAACTAAGGCCGAAAGAGCAACTCTGCACCTTTGGGGCAAAATCCAGATCACCAGTGTCAATTAAGTGGGAACTGCAGGGGCCAAAGAAGTCTTCACTGTGCATGCATGCACATGGAGAAGGTATGCTGGACACCACATGATGAGCCAGGACATAGTGAAGTCCCACCAAGTGTATTCAGAATAGGAGATCTTGATGCCAATCAGTGTCCAATGTTGACTTGTCTCTACTGCCATTAAACACATACAGCTGAACAATTATTCAATGGTAGGAAGCAAAACATCCTCCACACAAGCAATGATCATTAAAGGGATCAGATCTTATATGTGAATATTACATGCATTACCCTCTCATGATATTGGCACTGAGCTCCAGGGCTATCTCCCATGTACCTGAATTAGAATAAGAATCAGATTTATTATCACTGATTTAGATGATATTTTTTGTTGTTTTGTAGCAGTAGTACAGTGCAAAAACAAAAAATTACTATAAATTACAAAAATATATAAATGGCACAAAAAAAAGAATAACAAAGAAATGTTCATGGATTCATGGACCATTCAGAAATCTGATGGCAGAGGGGAAGAAGCCGTTTCTGATCTTTGAGTGTTGGTCTTTAGGCCCCTGTACCTCCTCCCCGATGGTAGTAACAAGAGGAGGGCATGTCCCAGATGGTGAGAGTCCTTAGTAATGGATGCTGCCTTCTTGAAGCACCGCCTCTTGAAGATGTCCTCAATGGTGGGTAGGGAGCCATAATGCACCTTACTGAGAGGTGTAGGTTGGCTCTAACCAATGCAGGACTGGCTTTAAGTGAGACAAGCTACTCATGAGATTGGCCTTTTGCAGAAGTACCCAGTCGATGAACTGCACTGTTTGGCTGAATGCTGCAATCATTGCAATGAGCAGGCAACACACTGCCTTCCAACATTGTTTCTGTTTTGGCTGTTTACGCTGCCTGCAAAACTGAATTCTCTTTTTTTATGGAAATGCTTAACTTTTTACATGAATTTAAACATTAAAATTAATCTTAATAATTTAAGAATTGCAAGAAAGAAAGTGAGCGCAACAGGCAAGAACTTCAATAGAGGAAATGCTACTCAAAATAGGATACTATACAAACAAGGAAAGCTTATTTGGCCCTTCAAGACGTTACTGATTGTGTAAAATTCGTTCTGCTGTAAATGTGAGTCACACAGGACTAAAATAGTTTTTTTGGACTTCCAAATGAAAACCCTTGATGTTTGATCACTTTTGTTGATACAACATTAAAGCAATACTTTCAATACAAAGGCAATATTGACATATGCATCCTCTCCCATTTTAATCTTGGAAATGTGCAAACATTCTTTCTCATTTGGCTATGTTTCATGTTTCCTGTTCTGATGTGCTTTGCCTTATCTATCTATTCACGTTAAAATCCATCTGCTGTCTCACAGTCCATCTGCTTAAATGATCTGGCTCACCTTGAAAACTATCAGCTTGACTTACTGTACCCTTGATTAGCTTGCTGCTATCAGCCAGTTTTGGAACTGCATTACAACAGGCATTCCCTGCATTACTTCTGTGAGAGTAACCCAGAACAAAGCTCTCTATTTGTTTCTCACCTTAGGCAAAAGCAATTGCTTCTTATTTTTACCTTTTGGGTGTTATTGGAAGTTTAGTCTTCAATTAATTGGAGGTGGAGACATAAACACATTTATTTAACTTTCTAGTTTGCAAACCCAATTTGATTTCCATTTAATCGAGAACTGGTAATTAATGTGCAGCAGTCTGTTTGCCATGTGGAATTTTTCAAGTCCAATCCAAAGATATCTTTAATTACTGATTTTGTTCTCTAAGAAAACAATTCTAACTCCACACACTCAGTGGAAACCAGACAACTAACATCAGACAAAATGGAAGCTCCAACAGCTGTCAGGTTCTGTTTTGTACATGCTCCCTTAAAATTACCAAGGTCTTTTTTAAAAGTTGTACCAGTTGACTAGAGTGGGACTGTGCAGATAATTTTCCACAAGGCTTCCACAGTGATGAAGTTGGTTTGGACCAGAATAGGCTCTAAAAACAATTTTTACATGTTTTTTGTTACACCTACAATGTGGCCAGGAAAGGCAAGAGTTCTCCTCTGGACATAAAGAAAGATTTGGCCTCAGCTGCCCCATTCTCAGCCTCTCTTTCCCCAGAGTAACATCCTCATGAAAGGCATCTTTTGGGTATCAAGGGTTGCAAACTTCAACAAACTTCAACTGCCTCCATCCTCACCATCCTCTGACCTCATCTCTCCTCCCAGCCCAACAAGTTATTGAGCTCTTCTGCTGCTGCCTTCTGTGGCTGGGGCTCTAAGCCTAGACAGTTGACTCTGACATCTGTGGTATTCTTCTCCAAACTTTGTATCCCACATTCTCTCTCGTCTGCCTTCCATTTATATCTCCTCCAGGCAGGTCATCTGCGTTCAACAGGTCTTCACATTCTGTCTCAACTGACACATACACCATCCCTTCATCTCCTCCCTATCACAGACACCCTCTTTGTTTGCTCAGACTCCCTCCCCCCTCTTTCTCTGCAACTTAAACCATGTTTGATTTCTAATTTTTCCCAACTTTGTTGAAGATTTGTCAGCTGAAATCATTATCAGTGTTTCTCTCTCCACAGATACTGACTGATATTTTGCATATTTCCAGCATTCCATTTTATTTCATCCATGTGAAGACCAGACAGCTAACCCTGTCACCAAAGTTGTGAAGGGGCAACATCTAACCACAGTGATTTTTGTTCATCAACATTCCATCCAGATGGGAATTTGCTCAGCTGTATCTAATTGAAGTCCAGGAATTCAAGTACTCCAAGCTTTATTTGTGGACTAGACTAGTGGATGAGTTTGGAATTACATTTTAGCAGCAAGATGGGAAAGGAGTTAGGATGGCATGACATTACAACCAGGAGTCCCTTAGAAACAGAGTTCTCCCTCAATACTAGAGCTCAAAGCTTAAAGGTGAGGGGGAGAAACTTTAAAGAAGATGTTGTTGTGTGAAAAGGTTCTTTTGGAATCTTCAAGATGGAGGACTCTGGACACAGGCTTTGGATTTTAAAAGTAGTTTAATCACAAAGGCAAATGCAGGGACAGAATGGATAAGAACAGATGCACACTCACACACATGCAGGAGACCGTGGACATGAGGGGGGAATTGTAACGAGGATGAGATACACACACAAACACACAATAAACAAGGTACAGCTTATCAAGGGATAAACACTTCAATGCCCGAATACTGTGACCCAACAAGCATAGGCCCTAACACTCCCTGGAATCTGACTAAGACACTCCCAAATCACAAGGTGATGCACACTCTTACCAGTGGTCTCTGCAGCATTGTCTCACTACTCCTGAGGCAGTCGAAAGAGAGAGACCAGAGGATTGAAACACTCTTTATAGTGCTAGGAGGCTGGGTGAAGCCTAGCCAGATGATTTATACAGGCCAATGGTTTGGAGGTCAAGGACAAAGGTGCCTGCCACGGCCAATGGTCAGGCAGGTTCAGGGACAAAGGTGCCTCTCCAAACCAATCCCTATGCCACACCTGATGGGTGGCGTGGAGTCACACCTTGATTGACAGTGGTGTCACTTCCGATCCAAAGAGCAATGCCGTCCTCCGACCAGCGGGGTCAGAGTTGTTACAGTCACGTGACATCCATGTGCTCCCATACGACAGATGTGCAGGGTTTTTTACACAGAGAGTGATAGATGCCTTGAATGTGCTGCCAGGGGTGGTGGTGGAAGCAGATACAACAGCGACATTTAATAGACATTTAGACAGACACAGAACATGAAGGGAATGGAGGGATATGCATCATGTGCAGACAGATATGTTTAGTTTAATTTAGCATCATGGTTGTCATAAACATCATGGGCTGAAGGGCTGTTCCTGTGCTGCACTGTTCTGTATAAGTCCCAGCCAATTGAGAGGTATGATGTTTGTTACTGGGGTGGGCAACAAGTAAGGAATGGAAGAGGTCAAGCTTTGAGGGAGATATTGATGGGTGGTCAGTAGAGGTTGATGATGGTGGGGTTTGCTTCCATGAGTGGACTGGAGAGATTGGGGGGAGGAGGGGGGAAGGATGAACGTTGTTGGTGGGAGAGAGGAAATTGGATATCACAGAAGTCTTTGGAGAGTCAGTGGGTAGGCAGAGGAGGATGTCAGATCTGCTTTGAGGGATAGAGGGAAGTACCAACTGGCAAATACTGGAAGATAACGTCCATTCCATCTAGTGATCTTTTGTCCCCAGTTGCTCAAAGGATCCAGCCAGCCAACAGTATTGCTGAAACAGAGTAAAATCCAAAGGTACACTTTGGACACCTGAATGATTTAAATCACCAACCTGCCTCCATGAAAATTATTGTAACTCGGTCCTGCTAGCAATTCCATTAAAATCAAAAGGTGTCTTCAAAGTCACTTGGCTCAGAATCTGATATTTGTTACATTTTTACATCCCACCCACTCTGGGGCTAAATCCCCAACAGAAACTCACTCACCAATGTGGTAGATACATATTGGACGGTGCCTCATATATTGTATATTAACCACTAAGTGAAGCTGTTACTTTTGCTAAAGGTTGGAGTTCCTATCACCTTCAGAATCTGTGTCATATAATTAACCCTTGCACTGTTGTACGTGCCATGCCTTAGGTTTACGACTGACAGCTGACACAATAAGAAGACATGTTTCTTTAATGCTTCTGGTCTAAGTGCCCCTCATCATGTAGGAGAACCCAAATCTATGATACAACTGTTTCATAGTTAAATACCGAGCAGGAGATCTGAAGAAGTTTCTCAGAGGGCTTTGCTGAAATATTTTCTAATAACACTCCGTCATTGGAGATTAAAAAAAAGTCATAAGAAAGTAAAATAATTTTGACAATTTTGCAGCAGTGAAATGAAGTATCATACGGCAAAATCTCAGACTAGTTACAAAATAGATGGAAGGTATTCAGCCCATCGAGTCCATGACAGCTCTATGCGAGGGCAATCCAGCTGGTTATACTCCCCTACTCTCTCCACATGAAATTGCAAATGTTTTTCTTTCAGTAATTATCCAGCTCCCTTTTGACTGTTTTGCTTGAATCTCCCACTTGTGCATTTCTGATTCTAACCACACTGTATTCAAAAAAAGTTTTCTTCACATCATATTTGATTCTTTTGTCAATCTCCTTCATTGTGATCCTTGACATTTCCACCGAAGGGAACAGTTTCTCACTGTCTAGACCCTTTGAGATTTTAAACACCTTAACCGATCTCCGCTGGTCTTCCTCTGTTCCGAGGAAAAGTACCTCAGCTCCTCCAGTCCATCCATGTTACTGCTGCCATGATGTTGATTGAGGGGAAATTGTTGCTGAACTAACTGAAAGGGCATCTGTTCTTCTTCAGAAGGGATCTTTAACCTTTGTCCAAAACATCAGGGAAAGACGACAGGAGGACTTTTACAACTCACAGTGTCTAAAGAGCACTGTCAAGTTGCTACATCATAATGTTGTCAACTTCAGCTCTTGGATAAATTGAATATTTCAAATGAGCAAATGGTATAATCTATAATCCAAAACAAAGAAATTGGTTTTGTGAATTTCTCAGAGGCTTCTTGACAATCTTTAAATACTGTGTTGAGTTTTCATATGTGTCAGTTATCTTGCTGAACCAGGAGATATTAGATGTGAAAGGAATCATCTGTTCGATTTCTTGAGGTGAATTTGACCTGACCTGACAGTTGCAGTGATAACTGAAATTGAAATAAAAGTAAATTGTGAAAGCAAAGTATTATTAATCTGCTGAAGTTTCAATTTTCATCTACGTTCATGATTGTGGGTCAAGTACATTCACTCTGCTTACAAACTGGCTCTAGTCTATCAACCAATTGGGGAAAAAAAAATGATGTGGATTTCAGAGGCTATTGCAAGATCAGTGGGGATTTCTCTTAAATCCATGTGTGCCTTAAGAAGAAAGTAAAAGATTAGAAGGATATGAGTTAGAGGAGAAATAAAAATGCTTCATTCGTATTGAATTCATTACAGGGTGTAGACAGTATCAGATAAATTAGTGCTAATGAAGCAGTTAATCCAAATAAGATAATGACTGCAAAATCCTTCCCTATCTGATGCCACAATAATAGAAATATGATCATGACTGCACTCATTTCAACCATTATCTTAGACCTGCATTATATGAAAGGGCCATTTGCAGGCATCATCTCAATAACAACTCATTGCGGAGAGGACATCTGAGAAATGTCTTCAGATCTCTTGTTATTTAAACTTGGAAAAAATTAGGAGCGGTACTGTTGACCCTTCGCTTAAATTTGAAGATATTTGGAGTCTATTTATTTAATATTTTCACATGATATCGATCCCCTTTCAATAATTTTCCAACTTAGAGGAACGGAGTTGACGACATAATATTGCTCTGTTTCTACTGAGAAATTTTAGCCCAGTCTTTTTTTTTCTTTGATTTTTGTTTGTTTTGTTTTTGAAATTTTTCTGATTAGTTTAGTTTGGTTTGATATATTATTTATAATTTTTCTTATTGATTTGAGGATTTTTTTCTCTTTTTTTTATTTATATAATAAATCTTTTTCTTTCCTTTCTTTTATATTGTATTCATTTACTAAGAGATCGTTGGATTTACAGATTTTTTTATATTTTATTGTTCTTTATGATTGTTCTCCTCATCTCTTTGTATTACATGTACAAACATTGATGTTATATATTAATCTGTATTAATTTGAAAACTAATGAAAATATTGAAAAAAGAAAGAAAGATCTCTTGTTATTGATGGAGCACACACAGTTCTTTATGAAAATAATTAATCCCTAATCACGGTCTGAAGCTTTTCTTACAGGCTACAATATGATTGACATTTACTCAACATGCAAGATCTCCTTATCTAGTCGTCATACTGCGCTCAGATGCTGCACTTCACGTTGACAATGCTTCACCTGACGTCCTGTTGGAGGCTGGAAGAAGAGGAAATAGACCGATGTTGGTACCAAGAAGGTCTGTCAACCATGTATTGAACAACAGGAGCATGTGACAATGTTCCAAGATTCAATTGGGTAAACACCATTAAATGTGAAAGTGTATTTAAAAATCATTCTCATTGAGTAATCACCACACACCAATAAACAATCTGCCTCTCATAGAGACATACAGCAAGGAAACATGCCCTTTGGCCCAACCAGTCCATGCCAACCAAGAATCCCATCTCAGCTAGGATCATTTGCCTGCATTTAGCCTTTATCCCTCTAAACCTTTCCTATCCATATACATGACTAAATACCTTTTAAATGTTGTTAATATACCTGCTTAACCGCTTCCTTTGGCAGTTCATTCCATGTACTCACCATCCTCTGGGTGAAAAAGTTGCCCCTCAGCTTCCTATCAAATCTCTCCTCTCTCACCTTAAACCTATGCCCTCTAGATCTTGAATGATAACGCACATTCCTGAGGAGGTGAAGTACAAATTATAGCCCACTTGCACCAAATACGGGAGCCAATACTACAGGGTCTAGGGGCCATTGTGTTTGTATTTTTCTCGATGTATCCCATTGTAGGTGCCAAGGAACTTCTTCTCGCAGAGGGTGGTGAATCTTTGGAATTCTCAGAGGTCTGTGGAGGCGGAATCATTTGGGGTACTTAAGGAGAAAGCAGATAGATATTTGAAAGATCAGGGAGTTGAGGGCTATGGGGAACTGGCACAGAGGAGGATATGATATGATAAGATAACGCACGGTAGTGTAGCAGTTAGCGCGACGATATTACAGTGCCAGCAATCAGGGTTCGACTCCCGTCGCTGTCTGCAAGGAGTTTGTACGTTTTCCCGTGTCTGCGTGGGTTTCCTCCGGGTGCTTCGGTTTCCTCCCACATTCCAAAGATGTATGGGTAGGTTAATTTGGGTTTAAAATAAAAATGGCGGCGTGGACTCGTTGGGCCGGAAGGGCCTGTTACCATGCTGTAAATAAAATAAAGTCTTTATTAGTCATATGTACATCGAAACACACAGCATCTTTTGTGTAGAGTGTTCTGGGGGCAGCCCACAAGTGTCACCACATTTCTGGTGCCAACATAGCATGCCCATAACTTTCTAACCTGTACGTCTTTGGAATATGGGAGGAAACCAGAGCACCCGGAGGAAACCCATGCAGACATGGGGAGAACGTACAAGCTCTTTACGGACAGTGGATGACGCAGGAGATGAGGCCTGGGGAAGATCAGCCATGAATGTATTGAAAGGAGGAGCAGAATCAAGGGGCCAAGTGGCCCTCTCTTGCTCTTATTTTCTAATGATCTCATGCTCTAATATTCCCCATCAAATTCCCACCACACCCAGCCCACCACTATTCCCCAAGCTGCTAGATTCATGCACTCCTCCAAATTAAAATTGCATTCAGTTTTCCAAACCCTGTGAGGATGATGACAAAATTAGGATCTGTCTCATGGTCACAGTCTCAAGATAAACAACAGAAAAGACAAAGGCAATGGTTACTGCTCCACATCCTTCAGGAACATTGGTTACATAGCCGGACATTGTGAATAGAGAGTGGCTACAGACTGCACTTTGTGAGGAGTGCAAACAGATTTTTGCAATCATTCCACTATTCTCTCCTATGACTGTTCTCAAATGTTATTCCCAAGTTGCTTTTTTCAAGTGCACAGAGCCAGGTTTTAAATCGCTGGAAGGGCTTTATAATAAAACAGGGAGAAGGTAAACAACATAAGCCCAAGGCATCTTGAAAAAATCCACACTAGAGTGAGGAGAAATAAGTCATAGGAACAGCTGTGAAGTTCTTAGCAGATATGCAGCTCAGCAGATATCTTAATTTTAACATTCAGGAAATTTGACAATAAATACATTACTTTTGTTGGGAGAATTTCAACTCAGCCATTGCATGACCATATAATTCCCTAAGCTTCCTGATCAAAAGAACTGCATGTTTAGTTCAACTTTTGTGTTTATAGAATCACAAAACGTATAATTTGATGGACTTTGGATCTGGGTGTACAACAGAAGGAATTGACAGATTGGAAGTCAGATGTACAAAAGCTGCACATTGTTATAATGAGACTTCCCTGGTTTTAACAGCCCTCAGGGAGAAGCTCTTCTCCACTTAGAAAGAGAGAAAAAAAATTAAACATGCAGGAGTACACAGCAAATTAGCCAGCATCTGCAGAGAGGAACAGTTAATATTTGGGGCTAATTGACTGCCCTGGCAAAGTAACTTTCACTCATTTGTCTTTGTGTTTGTGGGCCGCTGGCTGTGGAATGTGGCAAGTGACCCCAGCAGAGCCCTGCGTGGATCCCAAGGCAAAGAGCAGAGGTAGGTTATGACATTGATGGTCACCAGTAAACCATTTGATTGCTGATATCATTGAAGCAGGCTGCAAGATTTTGCACCATGCATTTCAACATCCTAAGCCTTCTGGGACACTGGTGTTCATATTTCCAGAGAGATTATCCACTGCCTGTGGCTCCTGAGTCCCAGCTGGGCCTTGTGGGAGCTGCCCCCATTTGTTGATTCCCTCTCTCCTGCACAGCTGTGGATCTGTGGGGTGTGTCTGCCGCTGCTGCAGCTCTGATCAGAGATACTGATGAAAGCAGCACCGTGTGTCCACATTAATCTCAGAGACTGAGGCTCTGCGTCACAGATCTGATGCTGGGAAACCCGTGATGTCAGTGCGGCTTCACGTCTGCACTTTCTGCCCAAACCGAGGGGGATGAATGCCTCTCTCATTGACTCATTTCCTTCACGCAGTCCTGCATGACAAATTGGGAAGCTTTGTTGATGCCCCGCACTCCTGTTTGGGAGGAGCAATGAAAAACAAGTCAATGGCTATTTTGGCCTCATTGCTCACAGGTGGAGGAGTCCAGATGAGGCTCTTGCATCTCCACCTGCAGCAGGTTGCAGGTCTTGGTGACCATCTCCTTTGAACACCTCCCTCGCCATTCATATTCTTCCTCAGAAAAATCCAGATCCCAGAATGGAGAATCTACCTTCATGTACAGAGTCCTTCTCATCTTATGACCTCTTCTACCAGCTCAGCCAGTTCCCTGGTACCTCTCCCCCTCCTCCCTTCTCATCATGAGATCCCTGCAAGTTGGCTACTTGAAAATTGACAAATTACTCCACAAATTTGTCAAAGTAACCTCTGAGTACAAGAAATATAATCAAAGGATTTCGGTCAAACAGGCTAGAACACATACCACCAGGCTAGAACATGCACCACCAGACTCAAGGACAGACTCTTGAATGGACCTCTTATATGATAAAGATCAACTGTTGATCTCTCAGTCTACCTCATGTTGGCCTTTGTACTTTATCTGTCTACCTTGCATTGCATTTCAACTGTAACTGTAATATTATATTCTGCATTTTGTTTTTTTTTTCCTTTTGTATTATCTTGACGTTCTTATGTATGGAATGATCTGTCTGGATGGCACACAAACTGAAGCTTTTCACTGTATCACAGTACATGTGACAATTATAAGCCAATTACCACTCACCAACTGTGAAGCTTCAGTCCTTAATCTTGTTTTAAGACAGAAACCTGGGAATCATGCAGTGAGATAATAAAATCCATGTTTGCATTACCATAATTGATAATTAACATACTGAAATTGGAACCTTTCCTCACCAAACTCACGGTAAACTGTACATTAAAATTCAGAACAACTGATTACATATTAGTTATTAGAACCTGAATTTTCTTAAAGCAACAATGCAACAGTGTCAGTTGTGATTCTCAAAGATATGGAGGCTGGCAAACTGTGTCACATAGCATTGCATCCCTCAATGCCACAGGTGGATATTTGCTTCCAATTTTAATCGTGAGCCTCGAGCTTAAATGTTAGGAAGGACTTGCGCTCCTCAACAAATCAGGTAACGCCTGTGTTGGCCATTCACGACATACACAAAGAACGCAGCTGGTGATGTCAGCCCTTACCTGCCACTGATTGGTGGCTATCCCTGCCTGTCTGGGTCACACTGAGATGGGTGCATTGGTAGCAACCTACAGGGACCTCATAATGAGAAGGGAGGAGGGGGAGAGGTGCCAGGGAGCAGGCTATGGTGGTAGAAGAGGCCAGAAGATGAGAAGGGCTTTGTACATGAAGGTATATTCTCCAATCTGGGACTTGTATCTTTCTGAGGAAAAATATGAATGGAGAGGGAGGTCCTCAAAAGAGATGGTCACCAAGATCTGCCACCTGTGGCAGGTGGAGCTGCAGGAGCCTCATCTGGACTGCTCCACGTGAGTGATGAGGCCAAAATAACCATTGACTTGTTTTACATTGCTCCTCCCAGACAGGAGTGCCATGCGTCAACAAAGCTTCCCAATTTGTCTTGCACCACTGCGTGAAGGAAATGACTCAGTGAGAGAGGCATTCATTCCCCTTGGTGTGGGCAGAAAGGGCAGACATGTGGCCCCACTCGCATCATGAGTTTCCCCATCCTCTGACTAGGGATCAGTTGCAACTACGTGGAATAGAGAGCTCTGTCAGATCAGCCCATATAACACTAGAACCACAAAGCAGTCAGCTGTGCCCACCATATGGAGTGAATGAGGCTGAGGGCTGACCTCAAAGAAGTATATAAGATTATGAGAGGCATTGGTAGAGTAGATAGTCAATGTCTTTTTCCCATGTTAAGGATATCAAAAAAACAAGAGGGTGTAGGTTTAAGGTGATAGTAAAGAGATTTAAAGGGGATCTCAAGGATGATGTTCTGTTTTTACACAGAGAGTGGTTGATATCTGGAACTTGCTGCCAGAGGAGGTGATGGAATCGAATACAATCCCCATGTTTACCAGGGGGAACCCACGATGTGACAGGGAGAACATGCAAACTCCACACAGACAGCACCGAAGGTCAGAACCCAGGCCTCTGGTGCTGTGAGATAGCGGCTCTACTAGCTGCATCACTGTGACACCCACATATATTTTATGGGTAACAAAGACAGAAAATTCTGTGAAATCTCAGCAAGACAGGCAGCATCTGTGGAGAGAGAAACAGTCAACAGTCCGGGTCTGTGACCTTTCATCAGAACTGGGACAGAGAGAGATACCAGTTAGTTTTCAGTAGGAGAGAAGGTGAGGGAGGGATGTGTAGAACAAGGGGAATGTCTGTAATAGAATGAGTTGCAATAGATTAATGAGGGCAGTTACCATGTCTGTGTAATGTGCTGTTAATGGCAAGGTGGTGGGACAAATTGAATGTACTGTCCTATATCTACATCTACGAACCTACAAATGCCTACAAAACTACTTCAGCAAAAGTGGAATTAGCTGTGGAAAATAAACAGCAGTTCAATAACATCAAATTGCATTCTGTTGTTTACATGCTTTAATGCTGTTATCACAGGGAGAGTTATCATTTCATTTCATATTCATGAAGTTTTTATGTGGAATCTTGTGAAGTGGGTTTGTGGATAAATGAAGCCCAGTAAACTGCAGTTACTGACAAAACCAAACAAAACAAAACAAAACAGACTTTCAAGTCTTGCAAAGACATTACTGTTACATTTAATTCCCATGTCATAAATAAATATTTGTACAATACAATAATCAACATATTGAAATTAAAACATAATGGTAAAATCCAAAACATTTAAAACATTTGCCTGGAAATTGGACTTGATTCATTTCTGGTGTGCTAGTAAGAAGTACAGAGTAGCACCCTGATGACCTATCAAAATATTGTGAAATTAGTCAAAAATGTGTCAGAAACAGTGCTATGCTAGTTTACACTTAAAATCCAGTGTGAAAACTGGACTTGCTTGGTTTCCCTTGCGAGATGTATGGGAAGCTTGGAACTGCTGTGTCTTTGCTGCACTCATTGCTGGGAGGTGTTGTTCCTTGTCGAGGCTCTTCCCATGGCAACCAGAGAAGAACACTGCCAAATGGTATATTTTGTGGGTGTGGGAATCCTCATCCATGTGATGCTCTGCTCTGATTGAACGCCATACCACGAATGACCCCACTCTGCTGCACAGTGAAAAAAAAGGGTCAGGGATTGTAGTATGCACACTCAGTGAAAGCAAAGCCAGTGGTAAGATTTCCACCATCCTGAACGTTGATACTGAGGTTGGCAGGTACTGTGAACAACACTGACTTCAGAGTGGAGACCCTTTAACTGTCATCATACAAAGGACAACATGTTCCCACCTTCTTATGACTTTTCAGCAAAGGTCATAAAACATAGAACATAGAAAGTAAGATGGAAGAGAAAAAGGTAGAATTTTTTTTGAAAATCCTTCAGAATAATTAAGAGTCCTGTAGGAATAGCATTTTACTATTTCACTTGTTCCCTTTCTGAATCTCTAGAATTGAGTGGCATTTACTTGTCATGCAATGCTTCAACTCAGTGGTAATATTAACACACACAATTTATAAAAGCAAATAATTGTTTAAAATATACTTTGGTGATGTGTCCACGATGTATTCACAAAGAGTGAGAGAGTGTCTAATGTGCTTGCTCCAAATTTTATAATTAAGCAAACACACACACCTAAGTCTTTCCCAAAAGTATTCCATTCACAAAACAGAAAAAAAACACATATCCTGCACCAAAATTAGTGAGAACACTTTTGGATGCCATGGCAACTCTCGCTCTCCTCAATCACTACCTCTACTGCAATTTTGGGAATAAGAAAAGGGTTGATTTCCTCTCAAGTCGTTAACTCTCTGTTTTGATAATTTTCCACACTTGACAAAGGCCTCCTTTCACCTATCATTCAACCTTGCATTTTGACTCTCCAGAGCTTCCTTTAAAGCTTTCCTCTTCCTTTGTGATGCTTTATGACCATTATGCCAGTACAATCTCCTTGCTTTTTTCCCCAGATCCTAATAAACAGTTACTGCCTGTCAACCTCCATCTTTACAGATTGATAACCTAATCAATACAACCTTTGAAAGCTTTGCTGGAAATAAAATAAAATTAGAGAACAGCATCAATTTATATTGTACTTTAACAAAACAAAACATCCCGAGACACTCCTGCACCCTTGTCATCAAACAAGAAATCAACACTGAGCCACAAAGTGGGTTATTAATACAGATGACCATAAACTTGGTCAAAGAGGTAGGTTTTAAAGAATGCTTTAAAGGAGGATTGTTAAATAGAGATGGACATTTATAAGAAGTGAATTCCAAAGCTTGGTACCTTGTCAGTTGAAGGCACAGTTGCCAAAGTGCATTGATTGATTTATAGAATGATGAAGAGGCCTGAATTTGAAAAGGGCAGATACATCAGATGCTTTTGGGCTGGAAGTGATTACAGAGAGAGTAAGGAACAAACCACTAGGAGGATTTGAAATCAGGAACAAGAATTTTAAAATGGAGGCGTTGTAACAGTAAGCACCAGGTTGCTAAACGGCCAGAACTTACTGTGAGTCAAATACAAGCAGCAGAAATCTGAATAGTGTCAAGTTTACAGAAAATAGAATGGGGAAGACTAGCCAGATGTGCATTAAAGTCATTCTGTCTTGATATAACAAAGGCCTGGATGGAGGTGTCAGCAGCTGAAGAGCTGGAACAGGGCAGAGTCAGCCAATCGTACAAAAATGGTAATAGTTTTAGTAATGTCAAGGAAGAGAGATTGGAAGCTCACCTGAGGGTCAGATATGATTCCAAGGTTTTGGAAAGTCTGGTTCACTTTCAGGCAATTTAAAGATGAGCTTTGTTAGAATTTGGCTATGGGTCCACCGGGAATCCAGAGGAGAATCCCAGGTGGATTCTCGAGATGAGATTCCGGTGCCCTGTACACTCTGCAGTGAAAGTTGGATGCTTCACCATGAACTTACTCCTACACAACCTCGGAAGGCTTAGCCTTTACTTGAGGCCCTGCAGCAAGTCAAAGGGTGTGAAGGTAGTTGGACTCCATCCTGTTGAAGTTGGTCATTGTGTGGCAGATATCAGAAATTGCACAGTGAAGTGTGTTGGGTGTTATTTTTTGCTGTGTCTAAATCGAGCACTGGATATTGTCATAGTGAGAGATACAGCACAGGAACAGGCCCTTCAGCCCATCAGGTCTGCACTGCCCATCAGCCACCCATTAACATCAACCTTCAATTAATCCCATTGATTTATTCTCCCCACATTCTCAAGATCTCCCTCTTTCTGTGTTTTTTTTTCAGAATTTAGTGTAGTTTTAATGCAACTGAGTTGCCAGGTCATTTCAAAGAGTAGATAAGAGTCAACCACACTGCCATGGATCTGAAATCATACACAAACGTGGTTGCTTTACTTTTAATCAACCAGATGGAATTTTATTCCAGGTTGTGTGGATGTTGGTCACCACCATGATAGTACAAGGGAGACACAAGAGACTGCTGATGCTGGAATCTGGAGCAACAAAATATCTGCTGGAGGAACTCAGCGGGTCTAGCAGCATCTGTGGGGGTAAGGAACTGTTGATGTTTCAGGTTGAAACCTTGCATCAGGACTGCATAGTATGAGGTTGTCCCAGAGTTATTTCACTAAAATTAAATTCTTGTACTGGCACAGTCACATTTGAACTGATTTCTCTGGATTATGAGCTTGTATATTTCTAGGTAACAATGTGCTTCCATAACCCACACTTTCACTGACTTTTCCTTGCACTCCTTGTGTATGAACGAATGTTTACAACAGCTCTGTTGGAGGATGGGAAGCTAAGGTCCACTAGAGGATGTGCAAGACTTCGCCCTCATTCATCAGCTGAAGGAGGTCGGTAGATGGTGTTCAGCAGATGACTTGCTTGCTATGTTTGACCTTTAGGCTCCTCCCTTTTGGATGGCATGTGAAACAGAGTCAGGACTTTACAGAACCTGGTACATTTTCCTCAGTTGATGCAGCTCTCATTTCAGAGTTAGCAGATTATTGATTCAAGTCCCAGTCCAGTATATTAGTTCACAAGTGAGACTGATACCTTAATACGGAACTGAGAGACAGTTCATTCTTGGAACACAGTAGCTTGTTTGATGTTTATGTATTATACTTGTAAGGTTAATCGAGGTTCAGGTTTTAACTGACAGAAAAAAAACCTGCAAAGTGAATTGCTCCATAATTAACCACTCACAACAGTACGTATGATGTGAAAACGTATGTTTAATATACCAGTAGCAGAAATCTCAGTCTCATGATTAGATTATCAACAACTATAACAACCATCCAAATGCAGTTCACTCAATGTAACAATAGTCAAGGAATATGATCAAGCAAAGCTTGACATGGAGGCAGATAAGGAGGCATAAGGAAGACCAAACTCTGATGATATATGACTTGCAGCACAACCTGTAGTGGTGGTGTTCCCTACTTCTCTAGTCCATCTTGGTGATGAGGTGCTGTTGGTGTAGCCTATGCCCATACACTGCAGGAAGAGACATCTCGTCCTATAGATGGCGTACGCTGCAGCCACATTGGTGGACAAAGTGCAAATGGAGGAAGGCTATATCAGGAGTAAGTGTCCTGGCAAAACCCAAACTGGGGGCACAGAAGACCCAATGCCACTTGACAACATGGTTGACAATACAACAAATAATATGCTGGAGGAACTCAGCGGGTCGAGCAGCATCCGTGGGAGGAAAGGAATTGCCAACATTTCAGGTTGAAACCCTGCATCAGGACTGTGCCTCCATGGTTGACAGCACCTTCCATCACCAGGCTGAGGTTTGAAAGTAGACAGAGTGGTAATTAACCAGACTGGATGTGTTCTGCTTTCTTGTGAACAGGACAAACCTGGGCATACCTCTGGTAAAATTCTCCAGTTTAGAAATCAAGCCCCGGTTTTGTGAGAAGCACTTTGCAAGGTCCACAGAGCCAGACTGACTTTGATATGTTCAATCACTGCCAAATTCTCTGTTAGTTTTATCTTTCTGCGGAGGTAAGGTAGCAGATATGAATGGGTTGCTGGGTCATTTCAATGTCAACCACATTACTGTGGACCTGCAGAACAGACCGGGAAAGAAAGGTAAATTACCTTCCCTTCAGGGGCACTAGTGAACCAGTTAGATCTGCACAAACATCCTCTCATTCATCATAGAGCCATACAGCATGGAAACAGGCCCTTCAGCCCTACTGGTCCATGCCAATCAAGATTCCCATCGAAGCTCATCCCAGTTGTCCATGTTTGGCCCATATCCCTCTAAACTTTTCCTATCCATGTACCTGTCCAAGTGCCTTCCAAGTGTTGTGAATGTACCTGCCTCAACCACTTCCTCTGGCAGCTCATTCCATCTATGCACCACCCTCTGTGTGAAGAATTTGCCCCTTAGGTCCCCTTTAAATTTCTCCTCTCTCACCTTAAACCTATGCCTTCTGGTTCTTAATTCCCTAGCCCTGAGAAAAAGACTGTGCACATTCACCCCATCTATACGCCTCATAATTTTATAACTATCATTAATAACAATTGGTTATTTTTCTTAATTCTACAGTTTTAAATAAATTTAAAATCCACTGCTGCCATGGTGGAATCCAATGGATGTCTCTGGAATGTATTTCCAGGTAACTGACTCACTATTTGTGTAGATAGTCACATGATTAGGGAGTCTAAAACTAGAGGGCCCAGATTTAAGGTGAGAGGGGAAAAGATTTAAAGGGAATCTGAGAGGCAAATTTTTCACACAGAGGATAGTGAGTATATAGAACGAGCTGCCAAAGGAAATGGTAGAGGCAGATACAATTACAATGTTTAAAAGACATTTGGACAGATACATGGATAGGAAAGGTTTAGGAGAATATGAGCCAAACACTGGCAAATGGGATTAGTATAGACAGGCACCTTGGTCCGCATGGACCAGTTGGTCTGAAGGGCCTGTTTTCATGTTGTATAACTGAATGAATCTATGAACCTATGAATTAAATGCTGCATCACCACCTTACCCCGATAATCATCATCCACACCCACTCATTTCTGTATGTATTTGACATTGATTGGTTTGTTTGTTCTTGAACTGAACCACCTTGATCCTTTTGATGCATCAATAATTTTCCATCTACGTTTAATACGCGATTGTGCGGCAAAACATTAGTCCTTAAGTGTTCAAATTTTCCCACTGTGAGATGCATGATCCCCCAGATTAAGTATATTTACATTTACTGCTGAACTTTTGAGTATACCTCCTTTTGTGCTTGTCAGATTAATTATTCTCCTTTAGGTCAGTGTTCTTTTTTTCATTTTTACAATTGAAGCATATTGTCAGAATAAGGGAGTGAAATTGAACAAGCAGTTCAATGCACATAAGATCAGAGGTGCCTGATGTTTCAGCTCACATAAATGAAGAATGCATGTTACAACTCCACTCTGAGACACAGCATTATGTCATCCAGCTTCCTTGAATGAAGGAAATGATTGTATTCAATAAATAATCAAACTTGCTTTGTTGGCATCAATTTAATTATTTGGCAAATTCCAATAGAGGGATACAGCACAGAATCAGGCCCTTCAGCCCACTAAATCCATGCTGACCATCAACCACCCTTTTACACTTATTCTATATTAATCCCATTTTTCTTTATTCCCCCCACATTCTCATCAACTCCCCCTCACCCACACACTGGGAGCAATTTACAGCAGCAAATTAACCCACCAGCCCACAGGTCTTTTGGGATGTGGGAGGAAACCGGAGTACCTAGAGCAATCCGACATGTTCACAGGGAGCACGTGCAAACTACACACAGACAGAATCAGAATCAGGTTTATTATCACTGAGAGATGTCGTGACATTTGTTGGTTTATGGCGTCAGTACAGTGCAAGACATAAAAATTACCATAAGTTACCAATAAATAAATAAAATAATGTAAAAGAGGAATACCGAGGTGGGGTTCATGGGTTCATAGATCGTTCATAAATCTGATGGCGGAGGGGAAGAAGCTGTTCCTAAAACGTTGAGTGTGGGTCTTCAGGTTCCTGTAACTCCTCCCTGATGGTAGTAATGAGAAGAGGCATGTCCCAGATGGTGAGGGTCCTTAATGATAGATGCCACCTTCTTGAGGCACCGACTCTTGAAGATGTCCTCAATGGCGGGGATGGTTGTGCCCGTAATGGAGCTGGCTGAGTCTACAGCCCTCTGCAGCCTCTCTTGATCCTGCACATTGGATCCTCTATGCTAGGTGGTGACGAAACCAGTCAGAATGCTCTCGACCATACATCTGTAGAAATTTGTAGGAGTCTTTGGTGACATACCAAATCTCCTCAAACTCCTAATGAAGCAGAGCCACTGGCATGCCTTCTTCATGATTGCATCAATGTGTTTTGGCCCAGGATAGATCCTCCGAGACATTAACATCCAGGAACTTAAAGCAGCTCACCTTTTCCACCGCTGACCCCTCAGTGAAGACTGGTGTGTGTTCTCCTGACTTCCCCTTCCTGAAGTCCACAATCAATTGCTTGGTCTTGCTGATGTTGAGTGCGTGGTTGTTGTTGCTACACCGCTCAACCAGCAGATCTATCTCACTCCTGTACGCCTCCTCGTCGTCATCTGAGATTCTGTCAACAACAGTGGTGTCATCGACGAATTTATAGATGGTGTTTGAGCTGTGCCTAGTCACGCAGTCATGAGTGCAGAGAGAGTAGAGCAGTGGGCTAAGCACGCGTCCTTGAGGTGTGCCGAACTGAACCCGGTCACTAGTGCTGTGAAGCAGCAATTCTACCAGCTGTGCCATTGTGCCTCCAGTTGCAATCCTTTGGCAAAACAAGCAAGAAAAACTTGTATTAGCTTAATTTCCATGATATAGAACCCTGTACTTGATGGCCATGATAATGTACAAGTTGGCCAAAGAGGAACAGGCCCAGAGAGGAGACCTAAACCTCTTCATCTGTGTATGTACAGGCACGGGTCCTGTTGCTGTACAGTAGAACAGTAGAAAAATCTGCATCAGAGAGACACACATAAATGCAGGAGAAAGCAATTCATGAACTAGAACCATGGGTGGAGGACAGGCAAGAGACTGACCCTGTGGAGCAGAAGGGAGGACCAAGGGAAAGGAAGAAGGATTCATCCCTTCTGGTTTGGGGGCACAAAACTGACTCAAAAGTGACCATTTTTTTTAGCAAACATCTACCTGAAATGCATCTAACACAATGTTGTTGTGGAATCCTTTACTGTGTGCCCCAGTGGTCACTAAGGTCAGGCATTAGACATATTTCTTGGGGCTCCTAGCAGTAATTCCTTTGGTCTGAGCCAAGCAGGAAACTGGGCCCATCCTGCTTCTGAGTCCCCAGAAGATGAAAACATTGCATTATTTTATAATATGTTCCTGTGTAGCAGAAACAGTGGGATTATTCCTTGTAACTTTGTGGCATCCTGAACAACTCCTTCCCCCAGAGACTGTGGCCAAGAGACAGACGACTTGAACTGAATGTGGAAGCTGCTGACAACTCACCAACTTCTATGAAATCAGGTCCAGAGCCCAATTGGTTGTGGCAGGATGGGTCTACCTTCAAACAATGGCCTTGTATGGAGCCTCCAGTGCACAGGATAGCAAGAGGCCGTAGAGGGCTGTAGACTCAGCCAGTTCCATCATTAGAACAACCCTCCCCACCATCAAGGACATCTTCAAGAGTCGGTGCCTCAGGAAGGCGACATCTATCACTAAGGACCCTCACCATCAGGGACATGCCCTCTTCTCTTTACTACCAATGGGGAGGAGTCCAAAGGTACAGGAGTCCAAAGACTCACACTCAATGATTCAGGAATAGCTTCTTCCCCTCTGCCATCAGATTTCTGAATGATCCATGAACACTGATAGAGAAACAAAGGACTGCAGATGCTGGAATTGAGATGAAAAACACGATGATGTTGGAGGAACTCAGCAGGCCAGGCAGCATCTGTGGAGAAAAGCAGGTGGTCAACGGTTTGAGTCGTTATTCCTTTTTTTGCACTATATATTTATTTTTGTAATTTATAGTAATTTTATGTCTTTGCACTGTACTTTTGCCGCAAAACACAGATTTCATGTCATATGTCAGTGATAATAAATCTTATTCTAAACAATGTTATATTTTTGATAATATCAATTGGCCTGAAACATTAGCTATTTCTCTCTCCACAGACATTGCCTGACCCTCTTCACACCTCCAGCATTTTCTGTTTTTATTTCAAACTTCCAGAATCTGCAAGGTTTTTTTTCGCATTTCAATATATATTTTCAATACTCCTCTGTGAATTCTCATTTACCAAGACTTATCATTGAGATATGCAGTGAAATTTAGGAGTCAGCAAAATATAATTTCTAATATCGGCCAAAAGGGAAAGAAAGAGGAGACGAAAGTATGTTATCTTGATGATGTAATGTGATCGTTTTTGCCTCATCACTTTCTCTAGATTGTTATTTTATTCCGATTTGCTCGATCGGATTTACATATTTTCTTTTACATTCTAGAATTTTGTTTTAAAATCATCTTGTTTCCATTCCTCTCCTTAACAACAAATTTACAAAAAAAATCTTGACTCTGTCTTTCAAAATACTTTACTTTGCAAATGTGCTTCCAGGAAGAGGAGGGGAATGTGTGCAGCCAACTTGGACATGCTGGGTACTCTTTTCACCCACATCCCTACAGGAAGATAATGTGGGGAGCTAGCTAAGTTTTCACACCTAAAAGCTATAACAGCTTTCCCTCAACACCACTGAGGGTCAAAGTTGGCTGGGAATATTTATGAGATTCTATTGAAGATAAATTAAATAAGAGGAGTCATATCTTCCTTAAAAAGTAAACTTAGCTTCTTCTTGTCTGTATTTCTATTGTCCATTATTATTAATATTGCATTAGAACAGTTCCTCTATTTTTATTTGTAGATAAGCATTTATATTTTCATATTCCTTTTTTATTAGTAACTTACCACTTTTGTTTTCACTTCAAGTTACAGTGGCCAAACATTTTTTAAATGAGGCCTGACTTATTAAATAAAATGGATGCTTGCTCCATTATTTTCTGTCGTGTATCGATTTTTAACCTGTTAATAGTTAAATTTGGCAATCTTTCTGCTTTCTCAAGTAACCAAACATTGCATTGGATTTTTGTTATTATTTTCATGAACAGCCATGAATGCATTGCCCTTTGAAATAATCTATCACTGTCAGTATCCAATTGATTCTGCATTGCTCGGTCATCTAAGATCAGGTTTAGCTTGAGGCAAAGTAGTCAACTTGCAAACTGGACGTTAGAATTCTGTTGCCTAGGAAACAAAACCAGTCTTTTTTTCAGGTTAGAGGAAGGAATAGTTGGGCAGATGTGTTTTAGTTATAAAAAAGTTAGTAAAATATGCAGCTAGATTTTTGATCTTTTCTCTATCTTTCTTTGATGATGATGAGGTTGCGGCAAAGTCAGCAGAATGGGTCTTTAAATGAGGACGAGTTAGATTAGCCAGCAGTTCTATGTCACTTTCCACAACATCTAAGCTGATGCATCCTCTAAGATCATTGCCATTATTTAACTAATGGTCTAAGCAACTGGATGGTATCCTTGAGGCAGAAACCACATACAGAAGATCAATTCTGACCTTCCAAGCAAAGACTACAGAAAGTACTCGCTGGACCTTAAACGACTGGAGAGGTGAAGGTACAGAAAGTACTCTCTGGACCTTAACCAACTGGAGAGGTGAAGGAGGACAAAAATGCAAGAGAAACCCAGAAATTTCATAATGAAGATCTTTGGAAAGATGTGAAGGCTTTCAACAGGGTCCAGAAGAGATGCCCGATGAAGGGTCTGGACCCGAAATGTCAACTGTCCATTTCCCTCTGCAGATGCTGCCTGACCAGCTGAGCTCCTCCAGCATTTTGTTTGTTGCTCCAGATTCCACCACACCTGCAGTCTCTTCTGTCTCCAGAAGTGACTTACTGGTATGATTCAAGGGTTGAGTGAGTTTGGAAACATGGATCAACTGAAGAAACTGGCATTGTTCTTAAAACTGAAGAAATTGTCAGGGGATCTGAAAGGAGTTATTTCAAATCATTAAGGATCTAGACAGAGTTGGAAGAGAAAAAACTGTTTTCATTGGTGGAACAATAAAGACATAGAGTGAAGGCAATTAGCCAAAGAACGTAAGTAACATGAAAAGGAGTTTCTTTTTATGCATTGAGTGGAATGGAATGCCATAGGGAAGAATAGAGGCAAATCCAAAGGAATTAGATAACTACTGGAAAGGAAAAAAATGCAGGAATATTGAGAGAGAGCAGAGGAAAGAGATTAGCCAGATTGTTCTTGCATTGCTCTTGATGAGCTGAATGATCTTCTGTGCTGTAACCTATCTGAAATTCTGTGGTTCACTTCAATGCACCAGATGTAAATAATTCCTTCAAGTCTTCAAAGTGTAGATGATTTCCCAAAGCATTTTAAGTAACCTCTTGACACAATTGCAATGGACAAACCCTTTCACCCCAACAGAGATGAAAGTAGCTGTGAGTACTGACGACGTACCTGCATTCTTTCCTTGTAATGTCTTTATTTCCCAACTTGACATTTTGTTCTTATCATGCTTGCAATCCTACGTTATGTAAATTTGTTGACACCATGTTAAACTGAAACAAAAAAGATCATTATTGGTTTAATTGTACTCTTAATATATTGAAACTAAATACTTTTTCCTTCTTTCTCTCCTTATCAACCTTTTTCTCTTCCTTGAAGACATCCTTTTAATTCTGCAAACCTTTCCTTATGTCTCCTGATACCTTAAATATTTTACCTGGCCTTATGTCTTGGGACATTTTATCATACACGAGGTATCATATAATGCAAGTTTTGTAAATGCAACATTGGAACTTTGAAGAATTTTGCCCATTTATCTAAATATTTGAGAAATTAGATTTCTTAGCTGGGAAAACAGATTCCCTAACGGGAATTTCTCCATTCCTGTTTGAAAGGCAATAAGAATATATGGAAAAGATGGATTGCATCTTTTGGAATGAGGAATTACAAATAAAGGTAATTGCCACTGGTAAATTCCTACTCCACTGTATTTACAGATAGAAGAGGGCATTTACATTACTCATAACATGTTTACATCAGCAGGTAAGTCACCCCATAGAGTTCTTGTTCTAGGTGCTGAATACCTCCAGTGACAACCCACTGTACATTTCGAAATAAACCACCAGAATCAATATCCTGATACAGAAGGATTCTGAGCTTGACAGCAGTGATGTTGGAGATGTTGATAGGAGAGACGTTTACCATCCCCAGCATCAGCAGAGTATTGAAGGAGAGGAAGTGGAGCAAAGGAGGCATCGGTGACAACAAGTGAGAGGTGGGAACTCTCACCAGAAGTGTGGCGACACTTGCGGGCTGCCCCCAGAACACTCTACGCAAAAGATGCATTTCAATGTGTGTTTCGATGTACATGTGGTTAATAAAGAAATCTTATCAATAAATGCTGATGGAACCCTGTCTTTCCACCTTTCCACCAACATCCTTACCCCCACTGCTGATCCTTAGCTGCCTCACAAGAAGCTAAACCCTGAGCAGATTCTGTGTCTTGCCTGCACGTTACAGAACGACCTCACATGTCATTATTCATCCATTAAATTGCAAGCATTCCCAGAAATTAACTCAACAGTCCCTGTGATCACAGACCTTTTACTTTCTGTGAAATTATTTGCAGTAATCACACCCACTAAAGCTGAAGTTTACATTATGCTTCCTTCCATGCCAGCTACCTTGCTCTAACCCTCTCGCACTACTTTACCAAAGAACTAGCTTCTTGACTGATGCAAGGTGGGTGATGGAGATTCCTCTGGGGGTGCTCTCCATTAAAGGTGAATTACTTGCCTCCACCTTACCAGGAATTAGCTTCCTCATAAGCATGCTTCATAGACTCAGGGAGTCATAGACTCTTAGAGTTATACAGCACCAAAACAGTCCTTTCAGCCCAACTCATCCATGCCAAGAAAGATGTCCATCTAAGCTTGGCCTAATTGCCTGCCTTTGGCAATATCCCTCCAAACCTTTCCTATCCATGTACCTGTCTAAATGTCTGTTAGATGTTGCTATTGTACCTGCCTCAACCGCTTCCTCTGGCAGCTCGTTCCATGTACAGACCACTCTCTGCATGAAGAAGTTACCCCTCAGGTTCCTGTTAAATCTCTCCTCTCTCACTTTAAATGTATCCCCTTTAGTTCTTGATTCCCCAACCCTGGGAAAAAGACTGTGTGCATTCACCCTATCTGTGCCCCACATGATTTTATACACCTCTGTGAGTTCACCCCTCAGTCTGCTATGGTCCAAGGAATAACGTCCTTGCCTGCTCAACCTCCCTTCATACCTAGTCCCTGGAGTCCCAGCACCATTCTCATAAATCTTTTCTGCACTCTTTCCAGTTAATGGAACCTTTACTATAACACAATATTCCAAGTGCTTTCTCCTTCTGTTCTTGTTATGTTGAGGTTCTGGATCAAAGAATTTCCAGCGATGCAGAGATAAATTATGAGCCCTTAGTGTTGCACATTTCCCATGTCTCACCTCCATTATCTGCACAACATCGCTGCAATTTCTGCTGCTCTCAAGCAGGAGAACTGTGCAGCCTAATCTCAGCTACAGATTCTTGGAATTTCTTTCATTCTCCATGGCAGTGAATTGATCCGTGACCTTCTCCTCATCACTGCCAATGGAAAGAGTACAGACCAAAATACCTTTGAAGAAGTAAACATTTGAAACTGAGGCCGAGGATGGTAATTATTACATTTCCTGACATATTTTTCTTTGTGTTTCAATGCCAATATCAGAGATATCCCTGACTGCAGTGAGCTGCCATTTTCCACATCCGTCACCTGCCACCTCATTTGCTTGAAAGTAGAAACTGGGTGTCAATCGATGATTGGTTTTGCAATGTAATCTGATGCCTCTGGGCACCAAGGTGAGGTCAGGCACAAAGTTATTGCCAGGAGCCAGGGAGGGAGAAGGAGAGGGAATGAGAATAAGAAGAATTTCCTCCCAGCAGGATAAGCTAAACACAGCTCCCATCCAACTATATTTTTCTCATCTTGTGCAAGATTAGAAGGTAATTAGCCTTAGGCAGAGATAACCCTGACATCTCTACATCTGCAAAGCAGCGACAGCTGAGGCTGCTGCTTCTCCTGAACAACAAGATGCAATAATGTTGATTTCCAGCTTTGCTTACTTTCTCTTATAGATGAATGAACACCATCAGAATTGTTGTTAAACTGCTACTTTACAACTCCAATTAACATGATGTTTTATAAATTTTTAAACCCATTGGTCTTCTAAAGCTGCATCAGCCCAAACTATATATTTCAGCAAGATGTAAAGGCAATGGTTGCAAATGTTTGACAGGTGTCTCCTTCAATGACGAGCAGCTGAATCAAAAGTTGACAATGTGTAGTTAATGGGGAGAAGGAAAGTCATCAATTTGGCAACAAGATATCAATGGACTGCTCGCAGGGGACAAAAAAGTGGCACATGGCATTTAATCCACAGCAGAATGAGAGATGATAAAATATGAGGAGGGAGAAATAAGGGGAGCAATAAAGAAAGTGCTGAAAGAAAGTGGGTCAGACAGCATCCATGGAGGGAAATGGACCTTCAATGTTTCGGAACGAGTCCCTTCATCTGGACTAAAACATAGAGGGGAGATATATTCAGACCAGATGAAGGGTCTTGACTGAAATGTCGACTGTCCATTCCCGTCCATCGATGCTGCCTGACCCACTGAGTTCCTCCAGCATCTTGTTTGTTGCTCGAGAATCCAGCATCTACAGTCTCTTGCTTCTCCTGTCGGAAGAGAGACTGACTGTACCAACACCTACTGGGATGGATGGTGCGCAGTCGCTGTGCAGTGTAAACAAGATTGTGTGCACAACTCGGATATTGACCAAAACCTGCACCTTCCCATCATTGCTTGCGGAGAACCAACTTTTACAAAGGCTTTGAATGCAGGCTGTTGGCTTATGAGAAATAGAAGAACTTGATAACTATTAAGAATCAGTAAGCACGGACACCTGGGTGTGTATGTATCAAAAAGCCAGCCTTCACAATCCCAGCACAAAGCAGAGGCTCTGAATTTTATACTAAGAAACATTTGGAAGTATTAACTATTTGGCATGGGTTTGGTTTGGTGCAACAGCAAGGGGCGGGTGCTGGGAACTTTAAAAGCTTCTATTTCCACACTTGAAATGCGCTCTTATTTTAATTATTATAAGTGTATCAATGAGCTGACGCAGGTGTTTGATCAGAAAGAAGAAGAAAGCCAAAGCACAGTTTGCTCCAATTGCAGGGCAGAGGTAGTGCAAAAAACAGTGACTGACCAAAAGGAGTTCTGTAATTTCTATTGGCTGTGGCAGTGGGATTTTACCTTCAAAGTGGGGCCACTCATTCAAAGCATTATTGCAGCCAGGACAAAGGGTGAACTTGTCAGTCACCAGCAGGTGGACCATAGACAGACAGACCACAGTCAAGGAAGTGAAGACACAAGAGACTGCAGATGCTGGAATCTGGAGCAACAAACAAGATGCTGGAGGAACTCAGTGGGTTGAGCAGCATCTGATACAGGCTGTTGACCAGAAATATCGACCATTTTTTTGCCTCCACAGTTGCTGCTTGACCCACTGAGTTCTTCCAGCAGTTTGTTTTTTAGTCAAGGAAGTGAACCGGTCTTCCATTTGGAGACATGTCTCACTAGATCGTTGGTGGATTGATCCCCAGGATGGTGCTGAATACACTCAATCTTCATTATCATTGATCTGCTAACCACAGATTTGCATATTCACAAGGTCAGTTCCATGGACCATTGCAGATTTTTTGCACAAACGTATCTATACATATGCTTATATTGAAGGACCAATCATTGTGTGTGTAATATGGTGATCAGTTTCCAATCCATTTGTGTAAAGTGGCTCCCTCCTATACAGCTGCACTTGTGATTTCAAAAATGGACACTGCTTGTAATTATCAATATATTCAATGGAAATATTTGCTATGTGCCTGTGGTGTTGCCGCAAGTAAGTTTATCATTGCACCCATGCATACATGTATTTGTGCCTATGACAATAAACTCAACATTGACTCATTTGACTTTGATAGCTAATATTTCCCTTCAGGTAGTTAAACATTTTAATGCATTTAGTATGGTGTGTTTAGACTTTTGGAACATTATTGGGCATAAGTATGTTTATTTAGGGTGTATTGGGTACAGAGGAGAGGGTCCAAGTGATATCTGTGTTTCCTGTTATCGACAGTAAATTCATCCCTCTTCCTTATGGATGACGAAGGCTTAGTGCTTATACAAGGTTTAACTTGTAGCAAGGAGGACTAGTGAGAATGGGAAGAATATCCTTGTGTCAGCTCTTAAGATTACTGTAATCACTCAACTTCGAGTAGTAGCATTTTACTGCAGAATAATGGTTGAAGATTTTAAAAATCCTTAGTCAGGACTTCTGCAGAAGCAATGTTAATTACATTATTGACCTACTGTAAATGCAGAGGGCAGGGGAACCCTCTGGTCCTACACAAGGCAACGAATGTATGGCAAATGGAAAACTACCGAACAGTGTAGAGGAACAATATATCTTAGGATTCATAATCACTGACTCCTGAAGGTAGCAGGACAAGTAGTTAGGGAGAATTAAAGGCAAAGTGATACTTGCCTTTATTGGCTGAGACTGAGACAAATTGCCATCAATATGTTGGCAAGAGTCTGACATAGGATAGGTACTGATTTTCCTTTGTGTTCACATAATATATACGATTTTATAGAGTAGTATTACTTAACTAAAGCACCAATTAAAACCATCACCCAGAGGTTGCATCTCTTTTTAATCAAATATACCTGTACACTCAATGCCCTATATATGACCTTCAGTAAATTGGAAGTGGGGTTAACAGCTCCCACTGCCACTCTTCTGCCCAATTATTAATTCAGTGTTAATCATTCTCCAATAGAACTTCACACTCGTTCAAAATTATGCAATGTTGACACAATTGAATTTTGAAAAGAAATTTTCTATTTCTTTTAAATAGCCGCTCAATATGCTTGTTTAAGATGGACTCAAATAGCACCATTGCTGGTAACCATTACTGTGGGCATTCGGGTTCATAAGTCGCAGAGTTATTTGCTTATTACCAACCAAGACATGAAACTCTGCTGAAACTTCATGAAAATGGGCAGGCATGCTCCTAGCACTTTTCATTAGAGGTACTCCTGGTAAAACAAATAGACATCTAATGGTGTCCCTTAAATGTAGGTAGCACATTATAATGAGGAAACAACAGCAAATGATAGAAATGATCAGCAGATCAGGCAGCTTTAGTTAAGAAAGAAACAGAGTTAACGTTTCATTGGAAAAGGTTAGAAGATCCAACAGCTTGTTCTCGAGGACAGAGGCAGATAAAGTGCAGGTAAGGAGTGAATCAGAGGGAAGGTATAAAGATGTAACGGGATGAAGGTACAAGACAAAGGGGAAGGGAAAGGGACAAGTAAAAAAATACTGGGTTGAGCAGAGGTAAAAATGGGATTCGCAGAATCCTTAACAACATTTGTAAAAAGTAATGGAACAGAAATTATGACTTGATATTATTGTATCCAAAAGGTTGTAAAGTGTCTAAACAAAGGATGTGCTGACAAGGGTTAGAAATGACTACAATGTAATTGACAGAAGAGAAGAATGAATACAATTTCACTCTTCTATCCAGCAGCATGTCAGCATATCAAGTGATGCTCAGTGCTGTTGACAAAGTTATCACTGTCACCACCCTTCACAAGCAGGGAGATGAACGTATCTGTTTGGCTGTCAGAGAGAGACTTTCCTGAGGGAGCCAGGTGCCACTATCTACTCAGGTCATTCACTGACCAACATCCAAATGTGGTGCCACTGACAGTGGGTTACGATTGCAGGCATTGCCTGGCCTCACCGAGACCGCCAGATGTGGAAGGCTTGTTTAGAAAAGTACATCTCATTACGTTGGATATAACATCAAAAACTTGCAAAGAATAAAATCTCATAGCTGAGTAACAAGGCAGATAAGATTCAGGAATGGCCTACTCTGTCGATCACTATTGTTGAATCAAGGCTGCAAACAGCAACACCCCTGCGAAATATAATGTGGCAATTTGAAAGGCTTCTTAGACAGTACTGTATATGTCAAACCCACAGCATTCCCCACTTGAAGGAACAGGGCACCAAATACATAGGAACACTACCACCTGCAAGTACACCTCTAGGTCACACACCTCGTCGTGACAACCATTTTCATTGTGACAAAATTCTGGAACTCCTGATTTAACATTGCACTATCGAAGTGCATTCACCAAAAGGTTCAAGCTCTTTATTAGATTTCCAAGGACAACTAAGGATGACCATTCATTGCTAGAAAGAAACACAAAACAAACATTTCAAGTTGATAACCTTCTGTCAGACCTTTCTTTGCTTTTCAAAAGATAATTCATGAATATTACAACTAATCATATTTACACATACAATCAAAATTATGGATACATCAACTAATCACCCTTGTGCATACTCATCAGAAGGGGGTCAAAAACATCAATTCAGCTGCCAAAGAGGATCTCTGAGCCAGATGTAGCTAACTATTCTGGTTGACAGTCAATAGTGAACATTCAAGGCGGTTCTATTTACTGTGGTTTACAATTACAGATATAGCATTACCCGTCCAAGATCTCCAAGTATGGATGGCTTGTTAGAAAATACATTTCAACATCCAGGAAGGTAGAGAAAAATCAAGTGCAGAGTATGGAAAGGAATTTTACACTGCATCTAACCTGTGTTGTGCCAATGTGTGTGAAGGTGTTATGCAATGTGAATGAAGGTAGAAGACTTGATTGATGGTGATAATTGATCAGTGAGTATGGGAGTGCCTGGTATGGAGGGCACAAAGGGACTGCTGAAGGCATTGGGAGATGGGATTTAATGACAATTCCACTGTGAGATCGCCAAACTTTCAGTGGCGTGCACATCCAGGGATGCTCTTGTCAAACATGTATGCTGCAGGGAAACAGATCCTTCAGCCCACTGAGTCCATACCGACCATCAACTATCCATTTACACTAATCCCATTTTATTCTCCCCACATTCCCATCAGCTCCCCCCAGATTCTACCCCTCACCAATACATTGGGGACAATTTACAGTGGCCAATTAACCCACCTACTCACATGTCTTTGGGATTTGGGAGGAAACTGGAGCACCCGGAGGAAAACCACATGGCCACAGGGAGAACGTGCAAACTCCACACTGACAGCAACCAAGGTCAGGACTGAACCTGAGTCACTGGAACTGTGAGGCAGCGGTTCTACAGCTGCATCACTTGTTTGTCCACTCTTCCTACCTTAATTTGATATGTCTAGGGGCTCTCGCGTCTCCTGTGGGTAGAAGATCTTTCTTCTTCCATTTCATTGATTAAGGCATCAAAGGCTTTTTTGGAAAATTGGGTGCCCATTCTTGCTCATACCCTGCCCTGGCTTTCAAAACCTGTGGTACAGCTTGCACCTTTGACTACTATCCCCAAAGCACTTGTCCTTTAAGTGACGCAGACATGCCTTTAATCAGCATTAGCTGATATCAGCTGGTCCTAACCACATTTGCATAATGTCTTCCAGTCTAAAAAAGCAATAATTTCCTACTATATTCTGGTTTCTGTCCCTAAGTCACTTCAGTTTCCACACTGCCACTGACCTTTTAATCCCACAGGATTCTGCATCACTAATAAGTCTATTATGCAGTGCTTTATCAAATGCTTTTTGAAAGTTCATTGAGAAAACATCAACAGTAGTCTTCTCGATAATACTCCCAGATTGTTCGCTCCATCAGTTTCTCCACCACTGATGTCTGGTTGACTGGCCTTCATTTGCTGGGTTTATCTTTACTCCATTCCTCGATGAGTCATTAACGGCTCTGCTGACAGAATCCAGCTGCTGACCTCGAGGGCCCAAGTGTTTCACTTGGTACATTGGGGAGTCTACTGCTGAGCTTGAATGTAATGGCTCAGGGCAAGAATGTGTTCACTTCCAGTTGATATCAGGGATTCACACAGAGTTCAAAGACTATGCTGCACAATGTGATCAGTTCCATGAAGACCATGGCTCTCAGCCTGATGTATCTGGTGACAGCCCCAATAACTTGCACGTGGGCTCATTCTTCCACTAAACAGCTGCTCAGCTCAGATATTTTGGCTCTTGGGCCAGTGCTGATCAGGGTTTTCAGAGCAATGCATTATTCTTCCACAGTAATCCTCTGTGAACCTATAGGGATACTGAGGCACAGTCCCAAAAGAGCAGTTGGGGCTTGAAGAGAGATACATCTGGTGTCTTTCCAGTCCACCAGTTCTTTTGTTTGTGTTACTCAGCCAGTTGGACTGGACTGTTCTGTCCACATTATGGTAGCGTAGCTGACATCTTGGCTTTGATGCCCAGAACTTCTCAGGAGCATTCATCATGGAATTCTGCAATCTCCCACCTCCTGAACTGGTCACTGGAACTACACCTTATGTAAACATTTTATTCAAGTAACATCCACTGTGCTGATAAACGTACATGAAGTTTTATATCCAGCTGTGTAAATTGTATCAGTTTTCAAAGTTTTCACATCACACAGTATGGCATCAAAGACAACAGTCCTAAAAAATGGCATCCTACAGAAGATCACCCTTCAAAGAGCCATATTGGATCCTTCCTATTATAATTACTTCAGATATTTTGGCTCCTGTATATCAAATCACTTTCATAAATGAATCTCAGTTTTCAATGTATGTGATCTTTGGTAGCTTTGATACCTGAAAAAGCCTCCATCAACTTGCCTTGTGCTATAAACAGAACAATCCTTCCACTAATTATTTTAGCAACAATAATTATCCAGTATTTCTCAACTATGGTTGGTAATGAGATCACAGTAAAGTTACCAGCAGGGAAGCAACAAAGGAAGGAAAGAAAGAAATGGAAAAAGAAGATTGAGGGAGGAAGTTATATTTACATAACATTGCTGTGTTCTCTGTATGTTTCAGGCAATTAATTCAACCTTAACATCTAGTCGCTCTCATTTTAAGGTAAAATGAATAAACAAAGAAATATATATGAAAGGATAACCCACTTTTGTTTAATTGTTGCATTCTATTTCACGTTTTCTTATGATAGGGAAGGAGGCCATTCAGCCCATCAAGCCCATACTAATTTTCAGAGCAATTCCATCCCCCTACTTATTTTCTCTGTAATCTATTTGTTCACACTTGCCTATTAAATTCTCTGATTCTCTCACCAGTCCCCTACACCAGGCGATGATTTTCAGCAGCCAATTAACCTAGCAACCATGTTATGCATTCAAGCCTTCTGCCTCCCCCAGAAGCCCAACTTTGAAGGCATTAGTAAGAGAACACCTTGAAAAGAATAATAGGATTGAGCAGAACAAACATTGATTTATAAAAGGGAAATCATGTTTGATGAAAATTTGGAGTCGTCAGAGGATGTAACTCATAGGATAGATAAAGGGGAACCAGTGGATGTGATGTGTTTGGATTTCTGGAGTAACGTTCCATATAGAACATTATTAGAGTACATGAAATTGTGGTTATATACTGACATGGATTAAGGCATCGTTATTGGACAGAAAGCAAAAAGTGGGAATGAACAGATTGTTCTCAGGTTGGTAGGTTGTGTTTAATAGCAGGCAATAGGGATTGTGCTTGGGACCTATCTATTCATTATCTATATCAGTAATTGACATAGACCAATGTCATTGTCCCAAGTGTGCTGATTATACTAAACCAGGCAGGGTTATGAATGATTGAGGAGAATGTAAAGAGGCTTCAAGGGAATATGTGTGAGAACATGGCAGACGGAATATAATGTGGTAAATGTGAGGTTATTCATTTTAATGCACAGAACAAAAATGCAGAGTATTTTGTGAGATGGTGAGAGATTGGGTGGTGCTGATGTTCAAATGGATCTAGGCATGCCTGTACACAAGTGGCTGAAAGTGCAGAAAATGATAAAGAGACCAAATGGTATAGTAGCCTCTATCATGACAAAATTTGAATATAGGAGTAAAGAAATTTTATAGCAATTGAAAAGGACCTTGGTGAGAGCAAATCTGGAGTATTGTGCAGTTTTAGCCTCCATAATCTAAGAATGGGTGTGCACGCCATGGAGAGAGTGCAGCAAAGATTTGCTAGACTGTTTCCAGGGATGGCAGGAGAGACTGAGTAAACTGGGACTGTGTTTGTTAGAGTTGAGAAGAATGAGAGGCAATGTCATCACACTTACAAAATTTTTGACAAGCTTGATGCAGGGTAAATGTATCTCCTGACTGAGGAGGATAGGACTGAGGGTACAGTATCAGATTAATGGTAAGCTATTTAGGACTGTGACTGGGAGAACTGCCTCACTCAGAGGGTGGTGAATCTCTGGAATGCTCTACCCCTGTGGAGGCAGGATCACCGAGTTCATTCAAAACGGATGGAAAGATTTCTAGGTTATAGACATTAAGGGAATCAAGGGGTATGGGGATAGTGCAGGAAGTGACATCGAGGTAAAAAATCAATCACGATCTTGATGAATGATGGAGCAGGCTCAAAGTGCTGAATGGACCACTCCTGCTCCTATTTCTTGTGTTTTAATGGTCTCAAGCAGTTTAACGTTGAGCAGTAAAGAAAGATTTCTGTCACATCTAGTCTGCTGAAGATGTGCAGCTTGCACATTCCCTGCATCTATATGAGATGAAAGATAGTGTTTCCTCATTCTGTAAAGATCTGAATGTTTCTTGGTTTTTTTTTCCCCAAAGAACTTTGTGATTAAATTCCAGATATTTCATTTCAGGAAAGTGATGAATTGTACTAATATAATAATTACTATTCTTGCCTGTTATGAATTCCACAGAGAGAAGCAACACCTGTTTTGAGAATGCACATAAAAAGTGGCAGCTATTATAAAATGACTGGCCCACAAATGACTGGTAGGAACTGTTCATGTGTGAGAGATGTATGTATGAATAGCAACAGCTGTCATTGTGGATCTTGTCAACGGAAAAAATATTCATATTTACCAACAATACCTGCAACAAAATTTCTAAGAATTCTGCTTCCAGATGCTTTTATTCTTTTAAAACTGAAGCAAAAGAAAATTATATCTTAACAAGATGAGGGAAACAAACATTTAACTTTGTGGATGTACAATGTACGTGTGAAACAAGTAATACTAATTTAAAACAAAATCTATAACAAATCACACAGATACAAGGATACAGCTAAACAACCAGAAATGTTTGTGATTATGGCTGGTGTCAGAGAATGGAAGTTGTGAAGGAGACATGAAAAGAGGAACTGAATTTGTTTTTGCAACTCTTGAAAGATTAAATAGGATTCAGAAGGCTAAAGTACTTTGGTAAAATCAAAGAGTTTCTGAAGCGATTGTTATCAGAATTTTATTACATGGACTTGAGTGTTAGAAAATGAGCTGTGTAGGCGATCAGACAATAAGATAAGGTAAGATCTTTATTAGTCACATGTACATCGAAACACAGTGAAATACATCTTTTTGCGTAGTGTTCTGGGGGCAGTCCGCAAGTGTCGCCACGTTTCCGGCGCCAACATAGCATGCCCACAACTTCCTAACCCATACGTCTTTGGAATGTGGGAGGAAACCAGAGCACCTGGAGGAAACCCACACAGACACGGGAAGAACGTACAAACTCCTTACAGACAGCGGCCGGATTTGAACCCAGGTCACTGGCGCTGTAAAACGTTACGCTAACCGCTACACTACCGTGCCTGAAGAAGAATACTTCGTGTATCCAGGTTGCAATTCAGCAAGAATTATATAATTTGAAGATAGACTGAGAAAGAAACAATTGGAGCAAAGACAACAGCAAAGCTTTCTGCTTATTTCATAGCTGAAATGTCTTACCTCCTTGAAGCTGCTGACATGCAATAAAACATCAAGGAAAGACAAAGGAAGGACTGGACAAGACCATCAAGTGAGTTTTTTTTAATTCCAAAATAAACTTTATTCATAATAAAAGACAAACTATATACAATTATAAAACAGTGCAAGCCTTTACATTCTTGTACAGATCATTCATTAGTGTTACCTTTTAATGTAAAGCACAGCACCAATGCCACACGTGTGGTTCCCTGGGGACTACCCAGTCCTGTATTTACAATACTTAGGGGCTTTCTCGATTGACCCCGCCCCTCCCTCTCCAGTGGCAGAAGAACCCTCAACTGTAGTCGTTCCCCACTGAGCCCTTGTGTTGGCTGAACCCGGCTTCAGTGCGTCCCTCAGCACGTACTCCTGCAGCCTGGAATGTGCCAGTCGGCAGCATTCCCCTACGGACATCTTAGTGCTAGGAGAACAAAAATTTTCAGGCAGACCAAAGGGCATCTTTCACCGAGTTGATGACCTTCCAGCAGCAGTTAATGTCTGTCTCTGTGTCTGTCCCCGGGAACAGCCCGTATATCAGAGAATCCTCTGTTACGCAGCTGCTGGGGATGAACCGTGACAAGGACCTTTGCATCTTTCGCCACACCCTCCTCGCAAACCCACAGCCCGCAAAGAGGTGGGCGACTGTCTCGTCCCCAGCACAGTCCTCTCGTCCCCAGCGCAGTCCCAGAATGGGATACAGGTGCCTGAAGTGGCCAGCGTAACTCAGAACCAACTGCAGCAGAACAAAATCATTTGGGACCAACATCACTGTGGAGCTGATGGGAATCCTGTTACATAATATATGATGTATGCAGCCTGGGGACCTCCATAAAAACTCTTATAAGCAGTCTTTAGGAAATACAGTTCTGATATTTTCACACTGGCATGTCACTTTGTAAAGTATTCAAATTGGAATTCAGTCTTCAGTGGCAATGTTATCCAGTGGCCATCTTCTATCACCATAAATCACTACATTTATTTTTGGAGTTAATCTGCAAAGTCAAATTGCAAACTGTTCAACCTTTATCATCTCCACTCCAGATCCAAGAACTGAGAACTATGGACGTGGGGGGCCGAAGGGCCTACTTCTGAGCTGTATGGCTCTATTAACCCAAACTCAGTCATTGAATTATAGTATGCAGGCTGCTCTTATGTATGTGTACATTTGGAGACTCTGCTCTCTGCTATTATTCAAAAGCAAATAAAAAACTGAAGACACTAGAAATCTGAAATAAAAACAGAAAATGCTGGAAATTCTCAGCTGGATTCAGGATATTAAAAAAAACACTTCACAGCTAACGTTTTAGTTTGGTAACCTGTCAGCAAAATTGTTGAAAGATCATCAACCCGTAACATTATTTCTCACTCCACAGATGCTGTCTGGTCTGCAGAATATTTCCAATATTTTCTATTTTTATTCCAAAGATAACTTGGAAAACTTTTACTGCTCCAGTGGAAGCATATGTAGAACAAGCCACGTGCAACAGGAGGAGTGCCCAGGAACCCAGACAACCCATTCATCAGCCTTGCCAAGCTCCACCTGCCCCTCCAATGTTAAAGTCTACGTGTTCGGCAAAGGATGGAGAACCCATGGAATTTGTGTGGAAGCAATTCATCCCTGACCTTGAGGGACTGCCTAAGAAGAAGAGAAAGAAAATTCTCAGTAGATGAAAATTTTGGGGACCAAAAGATAGTTCTGAACAAAATAAAAAAAGGAATTATATCTTTCACTCTCAGGATTTATTGGCAGTTAGGATCAAATGAGGTGCTTGAGGAATATAAGAAATGCAAGAGAACACTTAAGAGAGAAACCAGGACAGTGAAAAGAGGACATGAGGTTGCTCTGGAAGACAAGATGAAGGAGAATCCAAATGGTTTCTATATTAAGAGCAAAAGGATAGCAAGGGACAAAATCGATCCTCTTGAAGATCAGTGTGGTCATCTATGCATGGAGCCAAAAGAGATGGGAGAGATTTTAAATGCTTACTCGGGAGACAGACACAGAGTCTATAGAACTGATGAAAAAGACAAGTGAGGTTATGGACCGTATCTGGATTACGGAAGAGGAGGTGCTTGCTGTTTTGGGGCGGTTTAGGGTGGATAAATTTCCATGGCCTGATGAGGTGTCCCCTCGGACCTTGTAAGAGGCTAGTGCAGAAATTGCAGGGGCCCTAGCAGAGATATTTAAAATGTCCTTAGCCATGGGTGAGGTGCTGGAGGACTGGAGGATAATGAATGTTTTACTGCTCTTTAAGAAAGCCTCTGAGAATTAGCTGGGAAATTATAGGCTGGTGAGCCTGATATCAGCCGTGGGTAAATTATTGGTAGGTATTCTGAAGGACAGGATATATAAGTATTTGAATAGACAGGGCATGATTAGGGATAATCAACATGGTTTTTTGCGTGGCAGGTCATGCCTAACCAATCTAATAGATGTTTTCGAGGAGGTTACCAGGAAGGTTGATCAAGGGAAGGCAGTGGACGTTGTCTACATGGACTTCAGCAAGGCTTTTGACAAAGTCCCACATGGGAGGCTGCTCCAGAAGGTTAAGTTGATTGGCATTCAGGATGAGGTAGCTAATTGGATTCAACATTGGCTTAGTGGGAGAAGCCGGAGAGTGGGAGTAGATGGTTGTCTCTCTGATTGGAGGCCTGTGACTAGTGGTGTGTCTCAGGGATCAGTGCTGGGCCTGTTGTTGTTTATCATCTATATTAATGTTTTAGATGATAGTATGGTAAATTGGATCAGCAAATTTGTGGGTGACACCAAAATTGGGGTCATAGTGGACACTGAGGAAGGCTATCAAAGCTTGCAAAGTGATCTGGACCAGCTGAAAAATTGCAGATGGAATTTAATGCTGACAACTGTGAGGTGCTGCACTTTGGGAGGACAAACCAGGGTAAGACTTACACAGTGAATGGTAGGGCAATGAGGTGTGCAGCAGAACAAAGGGACCTGGGAATACAGATCATAATTCCTTGAAAGTGGCATTGCAGGTAGATAGGATCATAAAGAGAGCTTTTGGCACATTGGCCTTCATAAATCGGGGCATTGAGTACAGGAGTTGCGATGTTATGTTGAAGTTGTACAGACGTTGGTGAGACCAAATTTAAGGTATTGTGTGAAGTTCTGATCACCTACCTACAGGAAAGATATCAATAGGCTTGAAAGAGTGCAGAGAAAATTTACACGGATGTTGCTGGGACTTGAGGACCTGAGTTACAGGGATAGGTTGAATAATTTAGGACTTTATTCCCTGGAGCACAGGAGAGTGAGGGGAGATCTTATAGAAGTATACAAAATTATGAGGGGTATAGATAGGGTGAATGCATGCAGGCTTTTTCCCCTCAGGTTGAGTGACACTAGATCTAGAGGTCATAGGTTTAGGGTGAAAGGTGAAATATTTAAGGAGAATCTGAGGGGGAACTTCTTCACTCAGAGGGTGGTGCAAGTGTAGAATGAGCTGCCAGCAGATGTGGTGGATGTGTATTCAATTGTAACATTTATGAGAAGTTTGGATAGGTACATGGATGGGAGGGGGTTTGGAGGGAAATGGTCCAGGTGCAGGTAGATGGGACTAGGCAGAAAACCAGGCCAGCATGGACTAGATGAGCCGAAGGGCTGTTTCTGTGCTGTAGTGCTCTGTGACTCTATGACTATATTTAAAGCAGTCTAACCATTTGCATAAAACTTAGTTTCTTGGGATGCACCAGTGTCAGTCAGTTCAATAGTTCAAAAATGGATCCATTTTCCTGGAGTTTATCTTTCAGGAGCTACCCAAGGAAACCAGACCAATGGACCATGTGAATGCCAGAGAAAATCTGGTTTCTGCAAGGTGAGCTCACCTCTGAATCAGGTTCAGTCCTATCACAGAGAAATGAGTACAAAATTTAGGTTGACAATTCACTGCAATACTGAGAGAACACTGCACAGTTGTAAATGTTATATTCTGAATTTGTCAGTTAACTGAAACCCAGTCTGTTCTTTCAGCTAGATGTAAAAGACCCTGTGACATTACTTGGTGGAAGGGCACAAGAGTTATCTCCAATTGCCTGGCCAACTTTTAACCCTTGGTCAATATTACATTAAAATAGTTCATTATGACATTGCTGCTCATGAGACTGTGCTTTGCACACATTTCACCAGATTACAACAGGAATTACACTACAAAAGCACTTCACTGCAAGTATAGCTCTTTGAGGCATTTTCAGAAGGATATGAAAAGTATATGAACAAAATGCTTGAAGAACTCAATGGGTCAGGTAGCATCTGTGGAGGGAAATGAACAGTTCACTTTTTGGGTTGAAACACTTTATCTGGACTGAAAGATAATGGGGAGGTAGACAGTATAAAGGGGTGAGGGGAAAGGGTGGAGCAAGAGCTGGCAAGTGATAGGTGGAACCAGGTGAGGAGGGGTGATAGGCAGATGGAGGAGGGAAGGGTGGAAATAGCTACCGAGGTTGGGAGGTGATAGATGGAAGCAACAGAGGGCTGAAGGTGACGGAATCTGATAGGAAAGGAAACTGGAGCATGGAACCAAATAATAGAGGGATGCGGGCAGATGGGAACAGTGGAGGGACAGGACCCAGTGGGAGATGTGTGTGGTGTGATGGGCAGATAGAATGGGCGGAAGTGGGGAAAAAAATAGGGTGAAAGGCGGCTAGGGTGGGTGTTGGAGGAACTGAGTTGACCAGAAGGAGAGAGAAAAGGAACAGAGGGGGACGAGGTTACCTTAAATTGGAGATTTTAATGTTCATTCCATCGTGTTGTGGACTACCCAGGCAGAATATGAGGTGCTGTTCCTCTAGTTTGCGTTTGGTCTCATCCTGGCATTGGAGGATGATGAGGACAGCCATGTCGGTATGGGACTGGGGAGGGGAATGACAATAGCTAGCAACTGGGAGCTCCAGACTGCCAGGGTGGATAAGAAATTTAGGTTGACAATTCACTGCAATAATATAAATGCAAACCTTTCCTTTTCCTCTGAACTCTGCTTAATCGAGGAGACCTAATGGAGATATGCAGTCTTATCCCAGTCTAATTTTCAAATGATAAGAGGGACCGCTTTGACAGAAGTGCTTGACGTTAATTTCTGTGTACCTCAGAAATATTGACAAAACAATGATTCTGCATTGCACCAGGAAACAGATGGATTGTTTGCCAAGCTGAATATTTTCATAAGTCTACCCCCAAAGAAAGGCACAAACAATCTAAGTTGTTAATATATTTTATTCTGCAGTAGGGCTTTGCGAAAACCCCACATGCAACCTCGTCAACCCCACTGTAATACCACTGCCCTCATAAACAGAACGGAGTTCTCCACAACTGGTGTGCAAGGAACCCAGGAGCAGGTGTGTATGAGCACTTTCATTTGCAATGTCTACCAAGCCAGCATCTATTGAAGCTAGGAAATCCTTTGGATAGCTGCCAAGTGACCAAGGACTACAACTCTCTTTCAGGACATGGTTGGGAGAGCTATGCCCAGCTCAATGCTGACATAATAAGGAACATACAGATCATGGTGAAACATCCCATTAGCAATTTTGAAACAAACGTTCAAAGGGGAGACTTTTGATCTGGCAGAAACAATGAACGGAAAGCAGAATGCTTGAATTTTCCATGTTTGTTTCATTCATCCTCACACCTCATTCTTATAATTGTAGTGTTCAAACAATTTTGCAACATCAGCAATCTCCCCCAGGATGATCTCCACCACTGAGGCTCTGATCCAGCTCAACGGGCTCTGGTGGGCAAGCCACGTCACAGGAGAAGGAACATCAGGAAGACACTGAGTAGCTTGGATACAAATGATGGGGCAAATGTGGCAAAGTGCAAACTACCCATCCTACCCCAGCCATGGCAGTCTGCAGATCGCACCTAGAACTTTTCAGCAGTCTCAGAACTGGAGGAAGCAAAAGATCCTGAACCCTGAGGCCAGCCTAATGTAACAATTCCTGCTAAAGGTTGCCTCAGGTCAAAGGAAATGCTGTATTTCAGCTGTTTATAGGAAGCATGGTTTAACTTAAGAGTGAAACTTCTCAGCTATGAAGGCATGGAATTCAGGAAGAGTGATGTGGTTCATCAATAGCAGATGTCAGCAGGTGGATCACTGAGACGGGATGCTCAATTAGGAAGGATGGTCTGGTCAGGCACCAGAAAACATGCTTCATTAAATCATTAATGGTTTGACACCAGGACAGTCAGGAAAGTAGAGAGAAAGGGAAGGGTATTCCAGCGTCACCTGGTAAAGTACATTAAGATTGCTGAAACCTCAGAAACATAGGAACAAAGAAACAAAGTACAGAAGTCAGTCATTCAGCTCTTCAGACTTTCTCCATTATTCAACACAATTATGGCCGTCATCCACTTCAGAACCCTGTTCCTGTCTCAAGCCCTCAATCCCTTTGGCATTAAGAAATATATCTACCTTCTATTTAAATATATTTAATGACTGGGTCTCCATTGGTGGAGAATTCACAGGTTAACTATCCTCAGGTGAAAACATTTCTCCTCTTCTCATTCTAACAACGTATCTCATTGCTTGAGTCTGGACTCTCCAGTTATGGGGAACATCCTCCCTTTATTTAGTCTATAGAGTAATACAGCATGGAAACAGGCCCTTTGGCCCAACCGGTCCACGCCAACTAAGATGCCCATCTAAGCTAGTCCTATTTGCCTATGCTTGGCCCACATCCCTCTAAATCTTTCCTATCCGTGTGCCTGTCCAAGTGCCTTTTAAATGTTGTTATAGTACCTGCCTCAACCATTTCCTCTAGTAGCTCATTCCATATTTGGACCATCCTCTAGATGAAAAAGTTGCTCCTCAGGTTCCTATTAAATCTCTCCCCTCTCACCTTAAACCCATGCCCTCTAGTTCATGGAGAGACAAAAGATTCTGCAGGCGCCGGAATCTGGAGCAACACACAAAATGCTGGAGGAACTCAACTTCGCTCCGTCTGCCGCCAAAGCCAGGGTCTCCCGGTGGCCGTCCACTTCAATTCCACTTCCCACTCCCATAGTGGGATGTCTATCTATGGCCTCCTCTACTGCCATTTTGAGGCCAAATGCAGGTTGGAGGAGCAACACCTCATATTCCACCTTGGTAGTCTTCAACCTGACAGCCTCAACATCGATTTCTCTAACTTTTGGTAAACCCTCCCCTCTCTTCCCCCCCCCAACTTTTTCCCCTTGCCCCCCTTTGTTTCCCTCATTCCTGTGGCCCTCTCATAGACTGCCCATCTGTTCCCCACCTCCTTCTCTTTATTCCATGATCTACTGTCCTCTCCTGGTCCTCCTTCTTCAGCCCTTTGCCTCTTCTACTTATAACCTCTCAGCTTCTTACTTTCTTTCATCTCCCCTCCCCCACCTACCTACCTTCCCCCTCTCATCTGGATTCACCTATCACCTGGCAGCTTGTGCTCCTCCCCCTCCCTTTTTATTCTGCTCTTCTTTTCCAATCTTGATGAAGAGTCTCGACCCAAAATTCCAACTGTTTATTTCCCTCCATAGATGCTGCATGAACTGCTGAGTTCCTCCAGCATTTTGTGTGTGTTGTCCTTCTGGTTCTTGATTGCCCAACCCTGGGAAAAAGGTTGTGTCCCTCATGATTTTATATACCTCTATAAGATCACACCTCATTCTCCAATGTTCCAATGAATAAAGTCCTAGCCTGCTCAACTTCAGTCCTTCGAGTCCTAGTAATATCCTCAAATATTTTCTACATTCTTTCCAGTTCAATGGCATCTTTCCTATAGCAGGGTGACCAAAATGGAACACAATATTCCAAATGGGTCTCTCCATCTAGCCCTGTAAGAATTTATAAGTTTTTTTGAGATCACCTCTTATTGTTCTATACCCCAATAAACATAGACCAAATCAACCCAATCTCTCCTCAAATATCAGTCCTGGACCCAGTCCAGTAAATCTTTACCACCGCTTTCTTCATGGCATCTACAACTTCCTCCACTCATCGGTCTTGCTGCAGTCACGATGCAGAAGCAGTAATACAAGGGAGCCTGGCATTGAGAGGAAACACTGATGTAATTGGACAATGTTTGATGCTTTTGCTCTTGATTGGATGTGTAAATATACAGTAGTTTGGAATATTGATTGGATGTTATGTATGATCTGTGGTCCAGTGGATGCTCACCAGCAGACTGAAGACCACATGGAAACTGATGCAATGGAAGATCTGATTCCTCCTTCTCTCTGTTTACTGGGGATCTGAACATCACTGGCAGGTTATGAATTTATTACCCATCCTTAATTGCCCTTGAAGCAGCATTGAAGAGCTCCCTTCTTGACATTACTTGGAATATTCTGTAGTATTGACCTTGCATCAATAATTGAGTACAACATCATTTTCAATTCATTATATTACATGCCTTGGAGGCAACCTTGTGGATGTTGATGTTACCACCTGGTGGGAGATGTTGCGGGTTTACCAAATGATGGCAACAAAGCCTTGGTGAGTTGCAGCCATGAATATCAGAGAATGTTTAGGGCAATTGATGAGAAATTAATCAACTTTTTCACATTATCCTTGTTAAAATCAGTGAGGTAGGACCGGCACTTTACTCACAAGAGAATATCCCGTTTCTGCCCTCATTCTTTCTCTGTTCAACAGTAACTCCAGGAAGTTAACAGTGGATGACTCATTTGTGATAATGCCATTAAATATTACATGCATGTTCTTGTTTTGGAAATGAATATAAGCAAGAAAGCCTGTAGTGTAAATACTACTTGCCTGATAGCAGCCCATAGAGGAATGTTGTCAAAGCCTTGTTGCATTGGACATGGTCTCTGAACCATGTTAATGTGGAATTAACTCCTCTACTAAATCAAAGGGTACATGTTTTCAGTTCTTCCAGAGAGGGTCTCTCATTGTTGCTCTGAATTTTCTCCAGCTGTTCTTTTGTCTCCTCTTTCCTTGTGGCTCCAATTCGTATCCTCACCTTCCTGAACCTCATTTTGTTCCACAGAAAACAATGGTACCTCTGCTCAACTGTGCCACTGTAAAATTGTACATAATGCTGCATGGTAACAAACTGAGAGATCTTCTCAAGTAGTCTCAAATATCATATTGGAGAACTGCGCAATTTCAAACTACTTGATATCCATGAAAACAATGGAAATCTAACAGCTTTTGCCATTGGATCCAACAATATTTTAAAGCCAGACACAGTAGGTTGTTATATAGCCATAGAGTGACAAGAAGATGAAACATAGAAACAGGCCCTTTGGCCCACTGAGTCCATGCTAACCAACAAACAACACTAATCCTATCCTAACCTATTTTATTCTGCCTACATTCCATCAACTCCCCCCAGATTCTAGCATTCTATAGACACCACAGCAATTAACCTCCCAGCCCACATATTTTTGGGATGTGGGAAGAAACCCACATATTCACAGGGAGAACGCACTGTGAAGCAGCATCTCAATGATCCTCCACGGTAGGTTAGATAGATTAGATGCAAGTTAAAAAGTAAATGCTGGCGAATCTGTAATAATAATATCTATGAGAAGTGGATTTGAGTCAACTGTTAGTGATGAGTATCCATAATCCAATAGAATGCAAGAAAACAAAATAGCAGGAGTAGGCCAGTCAGCCCCTCAAGCCTGCCCTGCCGTTCAATATGACCATGCATGATCTATGCTAGCCTTAGCTCTGTACATTCTTATGAGTGTCCTGGCTGCTGTTGTAGTGTTGGGTTGCATTTTCCCAGAAACTATCCAGCCAAATAGTGGTCCAATGTAGATCTTATCTCATCGCTGCTCAGAGGTTTGTTTTTCTTTTGGTCAGTGGGAAAACTAGGGCAGAAATAATGGCTGTAGAAGGCACAGATGAAGCCACCCTCACTCACTAAGCAACAGGAGACATTTACATCCTTGACTGCACTTCAACCACATCAGGTTTTCTTAAGATGATTGAAAATACTTTTAATAATGAAGGAATGAAATGTTTGGCCTCTCTCTGGGCATGGAGGTATTTTTTTTCTAAGTATTCAAATGACCATGATGTTGTTCACACATTGATACTTCTCCTTCTAATTCACCTTAGGCAGTCCCTTAGGATACAGGCGATTTGCTTCCACTTCAGACATGTGGGTTCTGAGCTGGCTGATAAGGCCAACACAGACTCTGTGAATATGTAATTCTCTACCTCAGAGGGCTGTGGAGGCAGAGTCTTTCAGTACATTCAAGGCAGTAATTGACAGAAACTTAAACCACAAGGGGGTCCAGAAGTGTGGGAGAGAGCAGGGAGGTAGTGTTGAAGCCAAGATTGGATTAGTTCTTCATCTGAAATAGATGATCCCTTATTCTGAAACAATTCCTCCAGTTCTGGACACCCCTGCTATGGGAAATATCCTTGCAGCATCCACACTGCCAATCCCCCTCAGAATCTTTTCTGTTTCAATCAGATTTCCTCTCATTCTTCTAAACTCCATACAGACCCAACCCGCTCAGTGAAACATCAGGTGCTATCATAGTTATCCCTAAGGAGACAAGATACTGCAGATGCTGGAATCTAGAACAAAAAAAACAATTTGCTGAAGGAACTCAGTGGGTCAAGCAGTGTCTGTGGAGGGGAAGGGAATTGTCGATGTTTCAGGTTGAAGCCTTGCATCGTAATCACCCTCCGGTGGAGACTAGTTGGAGTTCAGGCTCCAGAACACACCTATTACCTCCTCCTTATTATAGAATCTTGCATTAGTTGTTTCCAGTCATCTGAGGCAAGAATTTGCCTGCCCATGGTTGATTGGTCATGGTCAGGTAGGAAGGAGCATTGATGTACTGATGCTGTACAGCCCAATCTGCATCTAGAGGGGTAACAGAAATTGTTTATTGTCTACAACAGACACAGAGTGGGAAAATATTGAATGGAAGCTAAGAAACTCAAATCCACATCATTACATACATTAATACAAAATGTTCCTTTGATTTATGGAATACTTTAGAAAGGTATTTAGTAAATAATCTATTAAGCCCTGTTGCCTGTAGGAGCAAAGTCATTGAAATCCAATTGACTATTTTGTTCTTACTTCCTTGCCTCAGGAATACATTTGTATTACTCTATGATCATAAGAAATGGAACAGTTATTAAAATTATTTACATTGAGCTGACTGAACCCATAATATCACCTACGTGAAGTATCTCTTAATCAATGCTCAGTTCTAAACAGGGGGTCAAGAACTGTTTACTTTGAAAATTAAAATCTTTGAAGATGCTACTTGCTTTAAGGCTAATAGCAAGTGATTAGGGATAACTACCACGCAAGTGGATGTCTCCTTGGATTTTGTTTGGTTCTGCTCATGCATTGTAAAAAAAGGAATAAACCTCCCCCATGTTTTTCTTGTGGTCCCCTTGTGAAATTTCAATGCATAGCTAAGAGAAGATGATTGAACCAGGCATTATTAATGTCACCTTGAAGGAGATGGTGAGAAAACTTTCTCAGGCTGTGGGTGTTGCTATCAAGGTCAGCATTTATTGCTCATTCCTGGTTGTGTTAAGAAGCTACACCCACAGCATGAAAATAAATAAAAAAAAGTATGCCAATGCTTGTATGACAATATGTATCATAATATATTAGTATCATAAGTTTCTTTAAGCAGCCAACAAAATTAAGGTCCTTCCCACCCCAGTCATTCTCTCTTCTCCCCTCTCCCATTGGGAAGAAGACACAAAAGCCTAAGAGCACAAGATATAAGGACAGTTTCTATCCCACTGTTATCGGACTCTTGAATGGACCTCTCATATGCTAAAAGTTGAACTCTTGATCTCCCAATGAATGTCATCATGCCCTTTGCACTTTATTTATCTACCTGCACTTTCTCTGTAACTGCAGCACTATATTCTGTATTCTGTTTTCTTTTTACTACTTCAAGGTAATTATATATAGCATGATTTCTCTGGATGGCATGCAAATAAAATTTTTTCATTGTATCTTTGCACTTGAGGTTAGTGGTAATCATTACATATGCACGGAACAAGAACGACAATGGTGCAGTAAAATAAACGTCTTCACTGATTCATATTAATCAAAATACAAAAACTGAGCAACTTCCAATTGTAGATCCATAAGAAGATCCACGGAGGCCTAAAATTCCCCGAAGTCACATGCCAAATGTTGCGTGCGTCAAAGGGAGTCGTCGCTCTGCTGAGTGATCGGCCGGCCAGTGCTCGCATGCGTATAGGCGTGTGCATGCGTACTGCCACATCCGCACCATCAATCCACTGGATGATTGACCAACTGGCATGCACACAGGTGCATGCATGTGCATTCACCGCATTTGCTGCATTCTCCATACGGTTTGTCCATTCCATTCAGTAATAACAAAGCAATTACCACTGCTCTGCACCCATCTCCAGCTGAGAGGAATCATGGTCCCAAAGTATTTATATGCTCCTGACAGAAGTTTCTCAAATCATGAGGCATAGATAGGGTAGATGGTCAGTCTCCTTTTCCAAGGGTGAAAATGTCAAATACAGGAGGGCATAGGTTTAAAGTGAGAAGGGGGAAGTTTAAAGGGAAGTTCTTTTTACAAAGAGAATGGTAGGTGCCTGGAACACACTGCCAGGGGAGGGAGGAGAAGTGAATGTGATAACAACATTTAAGAGGCGTTTAGACAGACACATGAACAGGCAGGGAATAGAGGGACATGGAACATGTGAAGTCAAATGGGATTAATTTGGATTGCCATCATGGTCAGCACAGATATGGTGGACCAAAGGGCCTGTTCCTGTGCCATACTGTTTTATGTTCTATGTATTGCCTATAACAAGTTCTTAATGTGGGGAGAGTCAGCAGAGAAATGTAGATGCCTGTAGAATGCAGGTGAGTGGAATCTTAATTATCCTCATGGGATTGGTCAGTTAATCCTGTGTATGGGTTTGTAAATAAGCAACTCCTGTACAACCTATAACTACTATAAGTTAATTCATTAACATAATGATTCTTAAATCCAGATGTGCTTTAAAACAGTTCACAGCTAGTCACTATTTAAAAAAAATCAATGCAAAATCATGTCCTCCACAGTTCACTGGAGCTCTGATAAATAACATTACCTTTGCTAATTAAGAAATAATCCAAAGGGAAAGGCACTTAGTATGCATTGCACTCTGTATTTTCATTATGAGTTTGAAATATTTTGATTCACACTTAATTGGCAACTATAGTTATCCAGCAACTATCACATTGTAAATAGAATTTTATGAGCTGCAATTCATCTATTAATTAACTAATAAGTACCTTAACTGTTTTAAACACAGATTAAAAAAAAAGTGTTGACTGTTTCTGTGATTTATTGACAAGAGACTAGAGATTTCAGTAAGATTGACAGCTAAATAACCAATAACTTTACTTCTAATTATTTGCCACTTTGGTACTACGGTCAGTATAAGTTGAACTTACATGTTGTGTCTATTCTTAAGATGTACTACTTTTCCACTGAACTTAACTATCTTTTGCTCAGATTCTTGACTTTGCATTTGCGCTTGACTGTGCCTTTACAATCATCTGTGGCCTCCTTAGTACAGCTAGAGCACTGCTCTGAGAAAGGAATATTCTGACACAAAATCAAGCCTGGTTACTTAATTATCAAGAATTTTTCTCAACATTTTGAAGGAAGGATTATCTAAGAAAATCAGGGCAGAGGTTGGCAATTCAGACCCGCATTTTACAGCCAGTGACCATTTCTATTCTCACAGCAAAAAAAACCCTTTTGCAACCATAGTCTCAAGAATACTATGTCATTGCAGCAGGTCATGTCGGACATGTTGTTCAACTTTCCTTATGCCTCTCACCCATATCCGTCGATGGCCAACTGCCAATTTCAGTCCTGAAAATTTCAGTGGGCCTGCCATCTACAACTCCTGGTGGGAAAGAGATCCAGATTTCGAGTACCCTCAGTAGGAAAGTACTTGATGATTTAATTCTCTGAAGAAAAACCTCCCTTCTGGATTCCTCTACCAGAAGAAATTCTGGTGGTTACAAAATGGGGTCACCACAATTTCCAGATTCTCCAGGATCTTGCCTGAGATGGAGTGTTTCAGGTCTGAGGAGAGACCACAGAGGCTAGGTTTATTTTCCTTGGAATGGAGGGGGCTCAAGGGGAACCTGACTGAGATGTACAAAATTATGACAGACATATATAATGCAAGTAGCAGGAAACCTTTCCCATTAATAGAAGTGTCTAAAACCAGTGGACATAAGTTTAGAATAAGGGGTGAGAGGTTTTGATGGGATCTGTGGGTGAAAAGAATTCTTCCTGAGGTTGTTTGGAATCTGAAACATACTGCTGGAGTGGATGGGGAAGGCAGAGATTCTCACAACATTTATGTATCCAGATAAGTATTGAACCAACAAGGAATAAATGATGATGGATCAAGTGCCAGAAGAAGGGATTAGTATACAGAGGACTCAGTGGTTGGCATGGACACAGTGGGCCAAAGGATAATTTGTACACTGAATGACACCATGATCAATGTCTCTCCACAAAACAGGACAAATACTCCTCACCCTTCACCAACTAATTTCTGAAAGGCATCCTTCAACTAACCATATATACCTAATTTGCATTGTAGGCTTGAGGTGCTGAAGATAGGCCAAGATTTTTACATATTAGTCATGGGCTATCATGCTCTTGGCATTTTTCATCTACTTTATTAAGTCCAAGGAACTGACATGATGCATGTCCATTTCCTGGTCTGGACACAGCTCAGCACATCACAGAAAACAGCCTCCCCTCTGTGGGCAGAGTCCCCTCCATGGACTCTGTCTATACCTCTCGCTGCCTTGGTGAAGCAGGCAGCATAATTAAAGACCTCACCCACCCAGGTCACTATCTTCTGAGGGCACACACCACCAGGCTCAAGGACAGCTTCTATCCCACTGTTATAAGACTATTGAGCAGTTCCCTTAGATGATGAGATGGACTCTTGACCTCACAATCTACCTTGTTATGACCTTGCATCTTATTATCTACCTGCAATGCACTTCCCTGTAGTTGACTGTATTCTGTTATTGTTTTTACCCTGTACTACCTCAATGCTCTGTGTAATGAATTGATCTGTACAAACGGTATGCAAGGCAAGTTTTTCCACTGTACGTCAGTACGTGACAATAATAAACCAATACATCTGCCCCAAAGTTACCAACATTTATAAATTACAATTAGATCACCCTTCAATATTTTGACCTCAAGGAGACTGTGAACTCGTGATACACGTGGTCAAGTCCTCCAGCTGAAAGTTGAGGATTGCTCAGTCAGTTGTCAGAAGCCAATCAACCCTAGGATCAGAGCCATCGTTTATTCCCTTCGACTGCATGCTTGTCTATTACTCCTCAATTAATCACTAAGTAATAAATCACACCTGCAAAGACAGAGATAATTCACATTTATTACAAACTCTTGACCTACCACAGATCTTGGGGATCACTGTGTTCCAAATCACCTGGTTCAACAGTTTCAAAATTCATTACTTCAAAAAAATACTATTGCAGTATTATTAAAGATTCAAAAGTAACTTATGCTGTCAAATCATTATTGATCTATGATCTACCAGATGACTAGTTGAACATGGCAGCACTTCCGTTGCTTCAGCTTCACATTACAGGACATGTAATGAGTTGGGGGCAGGTTGGGTGTGGGGATGTGGCTGTGCAATACTGCTTTATGTTTCATTACTACAAATGACCTGAACTCACCAACAACAAATCCATCACTGATTGCTTAAGTCGCCCTGAACTGCAAGATGTAATGCAATTTTAAAATTCTATGATAGAGGCATACAAATTTCTAAAGTTTAAATGTCTTGTTTCAGTTATTTCAATGTGATGTTTGAACTTCATTAAATAGAGGAACAATTTATTGTGATTTTACAAGGAGCGCTGTAGAAATTTGTCATGTGTGGGCCAAAGGGCCTGTTTTGTGCTGTATGGTTCTATGGTTTGGAGAATCTATACCATTAATATATCATTTAATATAGAAAATTGATAAATATCTGCTGTAAACAGCATTGTAAGCAGCAATTCTGGTGTTCTTCAAAATGTTAGCCCAACAAAAATATCCCTTTGTATTTCAGACATACCCTGAAGATGGAGCTGCACTAGTAAGACAGCACTGGTAACAGGTTGCATTCACTGTATTCATGACAGACATGGACAAGGTTGTTCTCCAGACACTTTAATTTAAAACTATGCCAATTAATCAACACCACAGAAATTGCTTTGGTCCAGATTTTATTCCAGTAGGAAGAAAACATTGGATGGAGTATTTTCCTACAAATGAGCAAAGTAGCAGAGATATCTATTATTTATTATGTTAATATTTCCAATGGGGAGAGTTAAACCTGGAGAGAAAAAATAAAATTTAAAAATTCTTCTACGCTTGAAAGCATGCATGAAAGAGGAGCTATCTGTGCCTTAAGATAACTGCAATATTCATGAGACCAATGCATTCTACATGATAAAAGAGACCTCATACAAGCAAGTGCCCACAGAGGCCTTTCCTACATGATCTCCCCCCACCGTTCTGGACAGTGGATGTAATGGATCCTGGGATGGTGGTCATCTTAGGGGAGGATCTGGACCAGTGCTCTGGGAAGGCTGAGCAGGTGTAGGCAGAGGCAATCACGAGGGATGAAATGCTTAAGGAAATCTAAGTGGAGGAAGCTTTGACTTCCCCTGCAGAAGGCCAGGTAGAAAAGGGCTCTGAAGCCTTCAGTCAAGACCAGCTTGTGTTTCAAACCCGAGCTGGTCGTGGGTCAGATATGTGAGGTAGCTTGATTTTATGTGGTTTGCTGTCACTGCTCTAGTCTGGCAGCTTCATCAAGAGGACCTGGATCAGATCTGCAGAAGACCTCTGCCCACACTCAAATCACCCATTACATTTTACAATGGGACTTCTGATAATATTAATTTGTGAAGTACATCACAAAACTGTGCTCCATGGAGCCATAGAATCATTACATTCTATTGTACAGAAAGAGCCCATTGGCCTAATCTGATATTGTCATCTCTGTGAAAGAGCTACACACAAAATGCTGTAGGAACTCAGCAGGTCAGGCAGCATCTATGGAGGGAAATGGAAGTTGACATTTTGGGTCAAGACCCTTCATCTGGATAAAGTGTCTCGACCTGTAAAGTCGACTGTCCATCTTCCTGCATAGATGCTGCTAGACCCACTGAGTTAGAGTCACACAGCACGGAAACAGGCCCTTTGGCCCAACAGGTCCATGCTGACCATGATTCCTATCTAACCTTGACCCATTTGCCTGCATTTGGCCCAAATCCCCCTAAACCTTTCCTATCAATGTACTTGTGCAAGTACCTTTTGAATGTTGTTAACATACCTGCCTCAACCACTTCCTTTGGCAGCTCATTCCATATACTGATCACCCTCTGGGTGAAGAAGTTGCTCAGGTTCTGATTAAATCCTGCAGCATTCCTCCTCCATTCTGTGTGCTGCTTCAGATTCCAGCAGCTGCAGTCTCTTGTTTCTGACAGAGCTGTTCCATTAGCCTGTTATGTTTCTGCTCTGTCCCCGTGGTAAGGCAATTTTCTTTTCAATTCTTGATCTAATTCCCTTTTGAATGTTATTATTGAGTCGACACGCATTTGTTTTTCACTCATTCCAAATTATACCATCTCATTTTGTACTAAAAGAAGTTTCTCTCTCTTTCCCTGGGTCATTTGCCAATTTTTTTAAAATCTTTGTTCTCTGGTTCCCACTCTTCTGCCAACTAGAACAGTTCCTCTATACGTACTCCAACAAATCCTTAACTACTTTGAGCACTTCTATTACATGTTCAACACTAAACAGGGAAGTCCCATCTTTAACCCCCAGATCTCTCCACTTAACTGACATTCTTCATCCTTGCATCATCTTGGTAAATTTCACCTACTCTCTTTGCAACCTTCAAAATCCATCCCAGAGCAGAATATCCAAAATATGCTTCAACGTGCTCCCGCTAATCAAAATATTTTGATATGTGACTTTTGTATGAAGTTACAAATGGAAAAGGGATCAGTGTTATTTTGTCAGTTCCAGTTTAAAAATAATTCTGTCTCAATCATAGGGCCGGAGTTCAAATCCAGCCCAAACTAGTCTGAAAGGTTTGTTTCCTCTGCTGTCTGCAATTGCCCAATGTGAAATGAGCTTGAAATGTAACAATCCAATTCCTTGTGGGGCACAATGACAGTGCCTGAGTGTATAAGTCATCTGAGAGGGTACAGATTGACAGGTATAAGCAAAGGAAAGGAATAGCAGTGGCTTAACAGGGAGGGTTTTGCCAGCTGAAATATATTTCTGGGAGTGTAATAGAGGGAGATTTGCACTTGATCTTGCTCATGTGCCTGGCAATGCTTGCTGTTGGAGTCTGACACAGGAATAGAAACGGTCCTCTACTGTAGCACTAATGACAAAAACATAACAGAAGTAAAATTAATGCACAAAACAGATTATGCCATCTGATTCACTGAAAATGAATGCAATTGGAGTGAGTCTTCATATCTCCATCCAAGGTAAAATGATGGATTTCCAGCAGCTGTTTCTTGCTTTCAAGTTCTCACAGAAAACCTTCCTTTGTTTCCTGCAGTCTGACAGATAATAATGCTCAGATTTATATCTATATATGCTTTAGACAGATATCTCAAGCATGCAGTCCATTCCAGCAAAAGGGAGCTGCATTCTCACCATGTTTACAGCCCCAGTCACTGGCAATACTGGAGAAGGAACAGATTTCCTGTGATTCAGCTCAGGGAAGGGATAAATACACAAGTCAACTGTGCTGCCCTTATCTCTGGATAAACATAGACCTTCCACTTCACAATTGCCATCTGAAATGGGAGCTAGATTCTGCTTCCTTCAGCTGTGATTGAAGTTTTATTTTGTTTTTCTCTGCTATCAATAATCTCCAGATAACCAGACAATTTGCTCTGCTGCAGAGTATTTTAGCATTAGAAAATCACCTGCAACTAGACCAAATTCTTTCATTCTGCACTGCCATTTTTTTTGAAAGGAAGGAGAGAAGAAACATTAGTGCCCTCATATTATGTACCCTTTTGTCAGTTTTGACTTGATATGGATAAAAAAGAGAAAAAAAAAATTTAGTCTTTCTCAATTGCACACCTCGACCCTAATTAAGTAGAGTAGCCTTCACTACACCAGTGTGATATTTCCACTTCCCAGACCAGGCATCTTTGTAGCTTCTCTGAATGAGGTTGTACTTACGCTGACTAATAACTGGGTTAGGTCTGTCAAAATGTGTTTCATACCGGATGTCATCTTGACAGGGAAAGAAAATGTCATCTATCTTACCAGAAGTGAAAACAAGTATAGGACTGAGAGATGAAAGGAGAGTGTGCCAACTCACTATGTCACCAAGCAATAGCAGTGAGTTTCTTTAAGTAACTCTGTTAACAATTAACTCTTTATATAAACAAAAAGCAACAATTTTAACCTTCAGAAAACTAATCTGATTATGTTTAACATTTAGTTCACCACTGAAGTCATATTCCAGCTGATAATATGTGGCTCCTGCTGATGCAAGGTCATTGACCTGAAACATTAATTTAGTTTCTCTTTTCACAGTTACTGTCTGATCTCCCGTGTGCTTCCCGCAATTTTCTTTTTTTGATTTCAGATTTCTGGCATTTGCAGCGTTTTGCTTTTGTATCTCCGCCTGATGAGCTTGGTTAAATTACTCTGGGCATTACAGAAAAATAAAGCTGGAATTATGTAAACTTGAGAGTGTGTAAGATCTGCTAAATTATTCACTTTGCTCTCAGTGCTGTGGAGCTTCACTACCATGACAAGTGCTATATAAATTCAAGTCTTTCTTTCAGGGATTAGGCTTGCTTCAGTACTTCACTCAAATGGTCATTATTCATGTTTGAGTGTGGTGGTAAATGTCAGTAGGTATCACAGGCAAACAGTCCTGTTGTCATTCGACGGTGACATGCATACATATGCAGCCAAGCTTCGCAGATAAGAATTCATAAAGCCTGGCCAATTCACAATTCAGCAGTCCATTGTTACTCTCCCCTCACTCCAGTTAAAATCAACCAGCAAGATTCTCAAGGCCTGCACTTTGCAACAGATGGGAAGAAACCCAGCTGTCATGCCTAATGTCTCATGGAATCATTCAGTACTCCAGTTCAGGAGTATAGTTGATGCGTTGCACCATTGTCAGCTCTTTGATAAAGCTACCCAATTAGTCCCAGTCTTTTACACTATCTCTGCAGCTTTGTGATTTTTCTTCTCATCATGTATCCATCCAATTTCCCTTTGAACATCACTACTCAATCTTCTTCCTGCAACACTCATTCAGGCAGTGCAAAACAGGTCACAGCAATTCCCTGGGTAAAGAAATCCTCCACAGTTTCCCTTAGCTCTTTTGTCATTATGTAAAGTCATTGTCCTCTGGTTTCCCATTCACCCATCAGTGGAAACAATCTTGTTTTACTCCCGCTATCAAAGCCCTCATTACTTCGAGCATCTCCACTCAGTCTTCCTTAATCTTCTCTGCTCCAAGGAGAACAACCCCATCCTCTCTGGTCATTAGAAGTCACTCCTCCTCAAATTTCAACCACAGATCAAAGAATGGAAACAAAAAGTAATGTCTGAAAGCTCCACACTGCCTGAAGGTTCTCTGCATATCCCAGATACATGGTTACCTTTGTCAGGCTTCTGTCTCAACATTAATTTAGAGGCTCTGCTCTAGACTTCAGTGTAGTGTGTACTATAATATTTCTTCCTACATTTGAAACAGCAGAAACTGTCACTCACTGCAACAAGAAATAAACCTTGTGTAGATCCTGTTTGATTATGAATCAATGATGCATTGTGGTTGTGTTAGATTTTGCATTGTTCCCTCTTTTGCACACTTGAATAAAACTATAAAAGGATTCAAGTGCTGTGAATATGTTGCCTTCTTTATTTTCTGACAATGATGAAAGCAGAATTTTTTTAAAGAGGTGGAAGGTAGAGGAACATAGAATTTTATTTCAGCATTGATTATATTTTATATACACTCAAATTCTGTAACCACAATTGTTAGCTACTGTAATGTGTAAGGGGTAGAACAAAAATTATTTCCCCATTTTTCAGCTTTGATGTCCAACAAACAGAAGATCTGCATTTATAAAACACACCCAAAGTGTTTGAAAACCAATTAAGTACTTTTGAGGTGCAGTCTCTGTTGTAATGCAGAAAGTGTGTCAGTCAATTAGTGCAAAAGTATCCCAAACACCACAAAGAGATAAACATCCAGATAATCTGTTTGTGTTGACTGAGGCATACAATGATATCCTGAATCCACTAATACGTGAACACATAAGGATATTTCATAAATATATCACATTAGCCCTTTCTGGCAATGTACTGAAAAATCCTTTTTGAACTAAGGCAACAGACAGGATACAAGGTCTTCTCAAATGCATTAAGGAATGATGTATATACGTCACAGAGCTAGAACACTTAGGAAACACAAGAGACTGCAGATGCTGGAAAACAAGCTGGTGGAGGAACTCAGTGGGTCAAGCAGCATCTGTAGGAGGAACAGAATTGTCGCTGTTTCGGATCTAACCCCTGCATTCTGATGCAGGGTTTTAACCTGAAATGTCAGCATTTCTCTTCCCCCACAGATGTTGCTTGACCTGCTAAGTTTTTCCAGCAGATTGTTTGTTGAGCTGGAATACTTAACTACATACATGCTGAAACTTCATGCTCACACTATAGACTGAGTATTTGAGTCAGTGCTATAGAACATAAAACATTACAACACAGTACAGGCCCTTCAGCCCACGATGTTGTGCTGACCTTTTAACCTACTCTAAGATCAATCTAACCATTCCCTCCCATATACCCCTCCATGTGCCTATCCAAGAGCCCTTAAATGTCCATAATATATCTGCCTTGACCAGCACCCCTGGCAGCTTGTTCCACACACCCACCACTCTGTAAAAAAAAAACTTACCTCTGATATCCCCCTGTACTTCCCTCCAATCACCTTAAAATTATGGCCCCTCATGTTAGCCATTTCTGCACTGCGATAAGGTCTCTGGCTGTCTACTCAATTTATGCCTCTTATCATCTTGTACACCTCTATCAAATCACCTCTCATCCTCCTTCGCTCCAAAGAGAAAAGCCCTAGATTGCTCAGCCTATCCTCAAAAGACATGCTCTCCAATCCAGGTAGCATCCTGGTAAATCTCCTCTGCACCCTCTCTAAAGCTTCCACATCCTTCCTATAGTGAGGCAACCAGAACTGAACATAATATTCTAAGTGTGGTCCAACCAGAGCTGCAACATTACCTCACGGCTCTTGAACTCAATCCCCAGACTAATGAAGGCCAACATGCCTTCTTAACAACCCTATCAACTTGTGTGGCAACTTTGAGGGATATATGGACTTGGACCCCAAGATCCCTCTGTTCCTCCACACTGCTAAGAATCCTGCCATTAACCCTGTATTCTGTCTTCAAATTTGACCTTCCAAAGTGAATCACTTCATACTTTTCTGGTTTGAACTCCATTTGCCACTTCTCAGACCAGCTTTGGCATCCTATCAATGTCCCATTGTAACCCTCGACAACCTTCTACACTACCCACAACACAACCAACCTTTGTGTCATCTGCAAACTTTACTAACTCACCCTTCCACTTCCTTATCCAAGTCATTTATAAAAATCACAAACAGCAGGGGTCCCAGAACAGATCCCTGCAGGACACCACTAGTCACTGACCTGCAGGGAGAATATGCTCCATCTACAACCACCCACTATTGCCTTCTATGGGCAAGCCAATTCTGAATCCACACAGCGAAAGTTCCCTGGATCCCATGCCTCCTGACCTTCTAAATGAGCCCATCATGGGGAACCTTATCAAATGCCTTACTAAAGTCAATATATACCACATCCACTGCTCTACCCTCAATGTGTTTTGTCACATCCTCAAAGAATTCAATCAAGCTCATGAGACATGACCTGCCCCTCACAAAACCATGCTGACTATCCCTAATCAGACTATGCTTCACCAAATGCTCAAATCCTGTCCCTAAAAATCTTTTCCAATAATTTACCCACCACTGAAGTAAGACTCACTGGTCTATAATTCCGAGGGTTATCCCTACTCCCTTTCTTGAACAAAGGAATAACATTTCCAACTTCCAATCATCTGGTACTACTCCTGTGGCCAGTGAGGACACAAAGATCATTGCCAAGGGCTCAGAAATCTCTTCCCTCACTTCCTGTAGTATCCTGGGATATATCCCGTCCTGCCCTGGGACATATCTATCCTAATGTTTTCCAAAAGTTCCAGCACATCCTCCTTCTTAACATCGACATGTTGTCTTATCAGCCTGTTTTACGCTGTGCTCACAAGTGTCAAGGTCTCTCTCACAGGTGAATACTGAAGCAAAGTATTCATTAAGGACCTCCCCTACCTCCTCTGACTCCAGGCACGTGTTTCCTCCCTACTCCCTAACCAGTCTTACCTTCACTCTGGTCATTCTCCTGTTCTTCATATGAGTAGAATGCCTTGGAGTTTTCCTTAATCCCACTCGCCAAGGCCTTCTCATGCCCCCTTCTAGCTCTCCCAAGTCCATTCTTAAGCTCCTCCCTGGCTACCTTGTAACTCTCTAGAGCCCTGTCTGATCCTTGCTTCCTAAACCTTAAGTAAGTTTCTTTCTTCCTCTTCACTAAATATTCCACATTTTTTGTCGACCATGGTTCATTCATCCTACCATCCTTTTCCTGCCTCAATGGGACAAACCTATCCAGAACCCCCATGCAAGTGATCTCTATAAACACCATCCACATTTCCATTGTGCATTTCCCTGAGTACACCTGCTCCTAATTTACACTTGCAAGTTCCTGCCTAATAGCAGGATAATTTCCCTCCCCCATTTAAATACTTTCCCATACTGTCTGCTCCTATCCCTCTGCAAGGCAAGGGTAAAGGTCAGGGAGTTATAGTCACTGTCTCTGAAATGCTTACCCACCAAGAGATCTGACACCTGAACAGGTTCATTGCCTAAGACCAGATCCAGAATGGCCTCTCTTGTCAGCCTGTCTACATATTGTATCAGGAATCCTTCCTGGACACACCTAACAAATTCCGCCCCATCTAAACCTTTTGCACTAAGGAGGTGCCAATCAATATTAGGGAAGTTGAAATCACCCTTGACAAAAACCCTGTTATTTTTGCACCTTTCTGAAATCTGCCTCCTGATCTGTTCCTCAGTGTCTCTGTTGCTATTGGGGGATCTATAGAATACTCCCAATAGAGTGATTACTCCCTTCCTGTTTCTGACCTCCACCCACACTGACTCAGTGGATGATCCCTCCAGGACATCTTCCCTTTCTGCAGCTGTGATACTGTCCCTGATTAACAATGCCACTCCCCCACCTCTTCTACCTCCATACCTGTACCTTTTGAATCATCTAAACCCCAGAACATCCAGCAGCCATTCCTGCCCTTGTGACAACCAAGTCTCTAACGGTCACAATATCGTAGTTCCATGTAAAAAAGTTCATCACCCTTATTCCTAATACTTCTCGCATTAAAGTAAACACACTTTAGGGCATCCAACTGACTGCAATTTTGCCCTTTCAACTACCTATCCTTCCTCACAGTCTCTCTACAATGCATCAACCTGTACACCAACTGGCCTATCCTCTGACCTATCACTCAGGTTCCCAGCCCCTTGCCAAACTAGTTTAAACCCTCTGCAACAGCTCTAGCAAACCTGCCCACTAGGATATTGGTCCCTCTCGAGTTCAGGTGTAACCCATCCCTTTTGTACAGGTCATACCTTCCCCAGCAGAGATCCCAATGATCCACAAATCTGAAACCCTGTCCCCTCCACCAACTCCCCAGCCACGCATTCATCTGCCAAATCAACCTATTCTTACCCTCACTGGTGCGTGGCACAGACAGCAATCTAGAGATTACTACCCTTGAGGTCCTGCCTTTCAGCTTCCTACCTAGTTCCCCACTTTTCAGGACCTCATCCTTTTTCCTACCTATGTCGTTGGTACCAATGTGTAACATGACTTCTGGCTGTTCACCCTCCCCCTTTAGAATGCAGTGGACCTGACCTGAGACATCCCTGACCCTGGCACCTGGGAGATAACATACCATCTGAGACTCTGTTTCATGCCCACAGAATCTCCTGTCTGCTCCCCCAACTATAGAGTCCCCTATCACTACCACTCTCCTCTTCTCCCCCTTTCCCCTCTGAGTCACAGAGCCAGACTCAGTGCCAGTGACCTGACCGCTGCAGTTTTCCCCTGGTAGGTCATTCCTCCCCCCCAGCGGGAGGCAGTATCCAAAGCAGTATGTATACCTGTTATTGAGGGGAACGGCCACAGGTGTACTCGGCACTCTCTGACTATTCCCTTCCCCTCTCCTGGCAGTCACCCAGCTACTTGCCTCCTGCAACTTAGGTGTGGCTACCTCCCTGTAGCTTTTGTCTATCACCTCCCCATTCTCTTGTATGAGCCGAAGGTCATCCAGCTGCAGCTCCAGTTCCCTAACACTGTCTGTAAGGAACTGCAGCTGGATGTACCTCTCGTAGACGTAGCTATCAGGGAGACTTGAGATCTGCCAGATCTCCCACATCTGGCAGGAAGAATACACCACTGACCCTGGATCTATTATCATTACTTTAGCTAGGCACTAATCGACAAAGAAAGAAAGTAAGTTACCAGAAACTTACCTTAGCCTCTTCTCGCAGAAGCCTCTTGAGCCAAAGCCTCAGCTCCCCACTGTAATACTGACCCACTCCAACAATGGCGGTTCTGCTTGACCCGACCTTCTTTTTAATGGTTGTTGCCAATTGGCTAATTTACCATTCAATTATCACATAACAATGTGCAGCTGTGCCTCTTAAATTGCCTGGAAATGAACTGGGTCCCGGCACTCACTTCTTTTTTTGGCTCCCACTTCTCGCTCCAAGTGACTGCCCTCACTACCTGGAAAAGAACTGCATCCTGGCACTTACCTCTTTATATGGCTCCCACGTCCCTCATTGTTATAAATCAGATATAGCATGAGTTCCCTTCCAATAAAATAACAGCTCATCAGTGCAAAAAGTGCAGAGGTTTACTGCACAGGAATCCACAAAAAGAAATATACATTTTCACCAAAACCTTTGTACTTGTCACAGAATCATAGCATGATGCAGGTAGCTCTTCATCTCAACAAGACCACACTGGGTATCAAGCACCCTCTTTACACTAATCCTGCACAAATCACAAGATCACAAGATCACAAGATCACAAGATAAGGGAGCAGAAGCAGGCCATTCGGCCCATCGAGTCTGCTCCAAGGAAAAGGGAAAAAGAAATGGGGTGGGAAAAAAAGAAGAAAAGAAAAAAAAACTATTCTAATCCCATTTGCCAGCCTTATCCCCATATCCCTTGATACCCTGACTATTTAGATATCTGTCTATCTCCTCCTTGAATACCCCCACTGATCTGGCCTCCACTGCTGTGCGTGGCAAGGAGTTCCACAATTTCACCACCCTCTGGGTAAAGAAACTTCTCCTCATCTCTGTCTTGAAACTGTACCCTCTAATTCTAAGATTGTGCCCTCTGGTCCTGGACACGCCCACCAAGGGAAACAGCCTAGCCACATCTACTCTATCCTTACCTGTCAACATTTTAAATGTCGCTACAAGGTCCCCTCTCATCCTTCTGTACTCCAGCGAGTACAGTCCAAGAGCCAACAAACGCTCATCATACTTAAGCCCTTTCATTCCTGGAATCATTCTTGTAAATCTCCTCTGAACCCTCTCCAACGTCAGCACATCCTTCCTAAGATGTGGGGCCCAAAACTGCGCACAGTATTCCAAATGAGGCCTCACTAGCACCCCGTAGAGCCTCATCAACACTTCCTTACTTTTATACACTATACCTCTCGAGATGAATGCCAACATAGCATTCGCTTTCTTAACCACCGATCCAACCTGGTGGTTAACTTTTAAGGTATCTTGTATGAGTACCCCCAAGTGCCTTTGTACTACCGCACTATCAATCTTCTCTCCTTCTAGATAATAATCTACCCGCTTATTTCTACTTCCAAAGTGTACAACTGCACATTTCTCAACATTGAATCTCATCTGCCATTTCCTTGCCCATTCTCCTAAACTGTCTAGGTCCCTCTGCATTCTTTCTATTTCCTCTATGCTCCCTACTCCTCCACTTATCTTGGTGTCATCCGCAAACTTAGCCACACAGCCATTTATTCCATCATCCAAATCATTGATGTACAAGGTAAAAAGGAGAGGCCCCAACACCGACCCCTGCGGCACACCACTAGTAACCGGTAACCAACCAGAACGAGATCCTTTTATTTCCACCCTTTGCTTCCTGCCAACCAGCCAATTCTCCACCCATTTTGCTACCCTGCCCATAATTCCATGACCTCTCATCTTATTAATCAGTCTCTTGTGAGGCACCTTATCGAAGGCCTTTTGAAAGTCTAAATACACAACGTCTACCGCCTCTCCCTTATCCACCCTACCTGTGATTTCTTCAAAAAACTCCAATAGGTTGGTCAGACAGGACCTCCCCTTCACAAAACCATGTTGACTAGGTCCTATCTTGCCTTGCGCCTCTAGGTATTCGGCAACCTCCTCCTTGAGGATAGACTCCAATAATTTTCCCACCACTGACGTCAGACTAATAGGTCTGTAATTGCCTTTGTGCTGCCTCCCACCTTTCTTATACAACGGAACTACATTCGCTACCCTCCAGTCCTCCGGAACCATGCCAGAATCTATCGATTCCTGAAAAATAATCGCCAATGCCTCTGCTATCTCCACAGCCACCTCCTTCAGAACCCGGGGATGCACCTCATCCGGTCCGGCAGACTTATCAGCCTTAAGCCCCTTTAGTTTTCCAAGCACCTTCTCCCTATTAATCTCAATTGAACTCAGCTCCAATTCGTGAGACTCCTGACTAACGGGCACATTGCTTATGTCCTCCACGGTGAAGACCGATGCAAAATATTCATTCAATTCCCTTGCCATCTCACTATCATCCATTATAATACCTCCTGCACCGTTATCAATTGGTCCTATGTCAACCCGTGTCTCTCTTTTACTCCTTATGTATTTAAAAAAACTCTTAGAATCCTTCCGAATGTTGTCCGCCAGCTTCCTTTCGTAACTCATCTTTGCTTTCCTAATGACCTTCTTAGTTTCTCTCTGCAGATTTTTAAAATCGTTCCAATCTTCTGTTTTCCCACTAATTTTTGCTACTTTGTACGCTGCCCCTTTTGCTTTTATTTTATCCTTCACCTCCCTCGTTATCCACATCTGTGCCTTTTTTCCATTCAAAACCTTTTTTCTTGGAATATATCTGTCCTGCATTGTCCTTATTTCCTGCAGAAATTTCTTCCATTTTTCCTCTGCCGTCCCTCCAGCTAACTTACTCCTCCAATCAATTTGGGCCAACTCATCTCTCATACCTTTGTAATTTCCCTTATTCCACTGAAATATCGATACACCAGTTATCAGCTTCTCCTTCTCAAACTTGAAACTAAACTCAATCATATTGTGATCACTTGTTCCCAGTGGTTCCTTTACCTTTAGTTCCCTAATCACCTCGGGTTCACTACACAGCACCCAATCCAAAACAGCCGATCCCCTGGTGGGCTCCTCAATAAGTTGCTCCAGAAAAACATCCCTTAGACATTCCACAAACTCACTCTCCTGAGTACTACCGCCTTGCTGCATTTCCCAGTCCACCTTCATGTTAAAATCCCCCATAATTATCTTCACATTGTCACTCTGACACGCTTTTTCTATCTCAATCTGCAACTTATGGTCCACTTCCTGACTGCTGTTCGGGGGCCTATATATGACTGCTATTATTGTTCTTTTACCCTTGCTATTTCTTAGCTCCACCCATAAGGATTCCACCTCCTCTGACCCAATGTCCTTCCTTTCTATTGATTTTATATCGCTACTAACCATCATGGCCACACCTCCCCCTCTGCCTACCCTCCTATCCTTCCTATATACTGTATACCCCTTGACATTCAGTTCCCAATCACATCCATCATGAAGCCATGACTCAGTGATTGCAACGATGTCATATTTATTAACCTGTAGTTGTGCCACTAGGTCATCTACTTTATTCCTGATGCTACGTGCATTTAAATATAGTATGTTTAGACTGGTATCTGCTATTGATTTTATTGTACTTCTATTGATCAGCAGATTATCCTGACTTTCTACCTGTCCACCCTTCTTACTATCTTCGCTACCTACTATCTTAGACATGTTCGTGTAGACCTCATCCCCTATCCTAACATTCGGTATCCGAACATCCTCATCCCCGATCCTAACATTCTGTATCCTAACATCCTGATTTGTTGTACTTCTATTATTCAGTAAATTATCCTGACTTATCACCTGCCTGTCATTCTTGCCATCCTCAATGGATTCGTTTCTATACACTTTCTCCCTCACCTTAGCATCTTGTAACCTAGCATCCTGGTTACCATCCCCCTGCCAGATCAGTTTAAACCCTCCCCTACAACTAAATTAAACATTCCCGCCAGGATATTGGACCCTTTGGAGTTTAGATGCAACCCATCCTTAGCAAATAGGTCTTGCCTCCCCCAAAAAAGGTCCCAGGTATCCAAGAATCTGAAGCCCTGCCCCTTGCACCAGTCACTCAGCCACGCATTTAACTGCCAGAGCTTTCTATTCTTCCTGTCATTGATACGCGACATGGGTAGTAGTCCTGAGATTACTACCCTTGAGGTCCTACTTTTCAACCTTCTCCCTAATGCCTTGTATTCCTCCTTCAGGACCTCTTCTCTTTTTCTACCTACATCATTGGTACCTACATGTACCAAGATTTCTGGCTGCTCACCCTCCCCTCTCAGAATATTCTCGACACGGTCTGTGATATCCCGTACCCTGGCACCAGGGAGGCAACACACCATCCGAGACTCATTATCGCTATCGCAGAATCTCCTATCCGTACCCCTTACTATCGAATCCCCAATAACCACTGCATGTCTCTTCCTCTGCTGGACCACAGTATCAGACACGGTGCCAAGGTCCTGGCTGCTGAGGTCTTCCTCTATGAAGTCATCCTCTCCAACCGAATCTAAAATGAGATATCGGTTTTTGAGGGGGACCGCCACTGAGGTGCTGTCTACATAATCTTTATAACTCCTGTCTATCTCCTGCTCGCTCTCCCTAACCAACCGAAGGTCATCCAGCTGCTGCTCCAGACTCTCAATCCGTTCCTTGAGGAGCCGCATCTCGGTGCTCTTCTCACCACATTTCCTTCAGCCTCTCCAGATCCTACTGCTCAGTTGGGGATTCTTCCTTCTCAGCATGGATGGGAAGGGGGAAGTGAAGATGACACTGCTAACAGGAAAGATTAAGCACTCAGAATGATATGATTCTTTGTTGAACCAAGACTTGTTGTTCCACCAGAAGGAAGAACAGCTATTCTGAAACACCTGTATGAAGGACAACAAGATTCATCTCATATCCAGCAAATTGTCAGATACTGACTGAGGTGGCCAGGAAGAGAAAAGTTGTTGGAGGACACTGTGAAGGAATGTACACAGCGTTAAGAGCATTGCAAGAATCCTCCATTAACAACTCTAAACCTTGGCCCTGACTCTTCGCCAAGGATACATCTGGATTTTGTAGGTGTATGGGAAATAATGGGAGAATTAATAATCATCATTGTGGACACACAGAAAAAGTGACAGAAGCAGTTCCAGTGATAGATAGACCTGTGTTGGATACATCTACAGACCTAAAGGTGATTTCAAATTTGAGAATTATCTTCATTCTGCATGATCTTCCGGAGTTCTTTGAGATAGACAATGGAAACAACTTCAAGTGCCAAATTTTGTTGATTAGAGTCAAATATGTGTGCATTTCTCCATACCGACAAGCTTCAAATGGTTTAGTGGACAGATCTAGCTCAGGTGCACTGAAAAAGATGAAAGGATGTGTGATGAAGAGAGAAGTTGTATACTTCATATTCTGCTGCCAGAATCTACCGCAAACAGCCACAGATGCACTCTTTTGTGTTACTGATGGACAAATGTGTCAGAAAACCTTTGCCCTGGTGAAACTTAGCAGTACTATATGTTCTGGAGCAGGAAGGCAGAAAAAACAACAAGACATTGCTTGTCTGAGACATCATGTGAAGTAGCTGGTTATTGGCACATGTTGTTGATGCACTGAATTGGCTTAATTTGTGACTTGTCTGGATGATAGTGACGGGAAGAATTGTTGTCAAGACATTGTATCGTATAGTCATCAAATAAATCTCCTCATCCAGAAATTTCCTCACATGCCTCTCATATTTTGTTCTTTTTACTTAAAACGTTGAAGGAACCATTCAGTCCATCATCTATGCTAGCTCGCAGAGTATTCCCACTATCCCATTGCCCCATTACCAAGATGTTATAGAGAAAAATGTTATAGAGCACACCTCAGAAAGAGACAGTACCATCTGTTGGTGATGTTCTAGTGTAAAATCAACTGTGTTATTTGCAATGAGCCAGCAAACCACCTGATAGATTGTCTTTGTAAATACTAGAAACGTAAGTATAACAGTTTTGTTGCAATGATGTACATTTTTGATCACATGTTTTCATCCAAATTAAAGGGAAAAGTTGTATTATCTTAAATGTGACTGAAAGAGTCTTTGTGATCTTATTGGACAGAATATACATACAAAACAGTAAAAGATAACTAAACAATGATAAGGAAGAAAAATTAGAGTGTGAATTAAAGTTCGCTACATACCTAAACATAAGCAGTCAAGAAAGAGTTAACACAGTGACTGTTAGTCCAGTGGACAGGGGGTCTGAGGAATTACTAATGGTTAAAAAGAGGGCAGCATACGAATTAACAGGTAGTTTGCATTTTGCATCAATCTTCACTATAGAGGATCGAAGTAACATCCCAGACATGGCTCTAAATCAGAAATTGGAAGGGTGGGAGGAACTCAGGAAAATTACAATCACCAGGGCAGTGGAACCGAGCAAATTGTTCGAGCTGCAGGCTGACGAGTCTCCAGACCCTGATGGATTTTGTCCCAGTAGCTAGTGAGATGGTTGATGAATGGGTTTTAATTCTCCAAAGTTCCTGAGATTTAGGGAATGTTCCATTAGATTAACAAACAGCAAATGTAATTCTAACATTGGAAAAGGAATGGAGACAGAAAGCAGGAAACTACAGGCCAGTTAGCTTAACATCTGTGATGGAGAAAATGTCAGAAGTTATTATGAAAGATGTTACAGGAGGGCTCTTAAAGAAGGCAATGATGTAAAGTCTACATGGCTTTATGAAAGGGGAATCATGGTTGGCAAATTTATTGTAGCTCTCTGAAGAAGTCTGCTGCGGACATAGGAGCACCAGTAGATGTACTATACATAGATTCTCAGATGGCATTTGATAAAGGTTGGAGACACAAGAGACTGAAGATGTTGGAACCTGGAGCAACACACAATCTACTGGAGGAACTTCGTGGGTCAGGCAGCATCTGTGGGAGGAAAGGAATTTTCAATTTTCTGATCAAAATCCTGCATCAGGACTGAGAGTGGAGAGGGGAAATGGCCAGTATAAAGAGAAGTCGGGGAGGGGTGAGACATAGGCTAGAGGTGATTGATGGACCGAGGGGGCAAGGGATGTTGAAGAATGAGGGGCAGATCGAGCCAGATAGGGGAGAGAGAGGGGTGGAGTTGGGAGACATGTTAGATAGAGGCAGGCAAGTAAAGGAGGGACATGGATCCAGGAGGGAGGAGGAGCGACTGAAGGTGGAGACAGCTGCTGAAGGGAGATAAGTGGGAACACAAATGCTACCGATGCTGGATAAAGGTTATTGTGTAAAATTTAGACATAGATAGAAGATTGGCTGGTGAACAGGAATGACAGAGTCGGGATAAATGAGTCTTCTGGTTGGCAAGTGAGAGCAAGTGACATGCCTCAGATATCAGCACTGTGGCCATAAATTTTTACGATTTATATAAATGACTTGGATGAAGGCCCCAAATTCAAGGTTGCTAAATTTGCTGATGTCACAGATAATTAAGAAAGTTAGTTCTGAAGAGGACATGGATGGAGTGCAACAAAGATTTACTAGATTGATTCCTGGGATGGGAACTGAGGAGAGATTGGATTAGTTCAGTCTATATTCACTGGAGTTTCAAAGGATGAGAAAGGGATCTCACAAAAACGTCTAAAACTCTTACAGACAGGACAGACTTGTTTCAGGATGATGTTCCTGAATGCTGGAGACCCCAGAACTGGGCTCAGGATACAGGGATGCAATTAGAATTGAGATTTATTCTCTCAAGGGTGGTGAAGCTATGGAATTCTCTAGTACAGAAGGCAGTGGAAGCCAGGTCATTAAATATATTCAGGAAGGAGATACATTTCTTAATGCCAAAGGGATTCAGGGATATGGAGATATGGTGGGAACAGAATAATAAATCAATGGTCATGGGGGCCTGAAGGGCTGAGTGGCCTATTTCTGCTCATAATTCACAGGTTCAAGTCCCTCTGGATGACATAAGTAATGAGATCAAAGCATGTGTTCAGTTCTGAACTGTGAGTCTTATTTTCACTCAATGATTGCATACATTGATTGCATACACCTTCAGCCACACACGAAATGCTGGAGGAACTCAGTGGGTCAGGCAGCATCTATGGAGGGAAATGGACAGTTGGCATTTCAGGTCAAGACCCTTCATCTGGACTGAAAATACTGTCACATTAGCTGTGAACAAACCAATTTCCTGCAGGCAAGACAAGGTTAGCTAAAACTGTTGTATATACAGTGTATTTGAACATAGCATCTTTAAGTGTGGCAATCACCTTGGAATCCATTTTTGCCACTCCCTTCTCCTCTCTATGCTAGCCACGTCGCCTCTCTGCTCTCAGTCCTGATGCAGGTTTTGACCTGACATGTCAACAATTTCTTTCCTCCCACAGATGCTGCTCGACAAGTTGAGTTCCTCCAGCAGATTGTTTGTGGCTCAAAATGTTATGTGAATGAAAATTAGTCTTTTAGCTTTTGTGGGGGTTGGATTATCACTGTAAGATTTGCCGATGGCAAGAATTAGAGGTAGACGTCACTCTGTATATGTTGAATGAGTCAGCCCATCACAACTTGTTCAATGGAGTGATAAATGCAATTTCAAAAATATAACAATCTGTCCAGAATTATTTTGCATCACACTGTGATGTTTTTTACAGCATTATATAACTTACATAGAAACCTGTTCACAAAACACAATGGAGTTCTTTGAGTCAAACAAAGATTTGTTTAGATTTTGGGTTTCCATTCCCATGACTCCACTTCATTTGTATTTTCAAGGTGCACAACAGAGTGGGCTCTCATTGTCTTAATTGGATGCTTAAGTGTTCTTTTGACATTAGTTGACGAGGTCCAACAGTCCTGGTTGTTACTGGTGAGTTTGGCAGGTACCTGCTCTTTATGTATTCTCCTTTATGCCAAATCATAGCCCTGCCCCAGTTGCCAATGTTATTAAGACCCCTAGCTACTTTTCCTACTACGCAGTCATTACGCAGTCAAAATTTTTGAAAGTAAGTGCCACTTTCCAAACTGCCATTCCTTCTCTCGATGCAGCTCCTCTCAGTGACACTCCTGACCCAAGGTAAGGCTGCTTCTGTCTATTGTTCCCCTCATTGTCCTTGAATTCACCAATCCAGCCTGCCCCCGCTGCAATTTGCAGCCAACCCAATTTCCCCCTAAATGCACAATGGTAGAGCCAGCAGAAGTAAGAGGCATATAAGAGGTATAGAGGTACTTAAAATGATGAGAGGCATTGATCAGGTAAATAGTCAGAGGCTTTTCCCCAGGGCTGAAATGGTGGCCACAAGACGACATAGGTTTAAGGTGCTGGGGAGTAGATATAGAGGAGATGTCAGGGGTAAGTTTTTTATTCAGAGAGTGGTGAGTGTGTGGAATGGGCTGCCGGCAACGGTGGTGGAAGCGGATACGATAGGGTCTTTTAAGAGACTTTTGGATAGGTACATGGAGTTGAGAAAAATAGAGGGCTATGGGTAAGTCTAGTAATTTCTAAGGTAGGGACATGTTCAGCACAGCTTTGTGGGCTGAAGGGCCTGAATTGTGCTGTAGGTTTTCTGTGTTTCTGTGTTTCTAAAGGTCTGTGGGTGCGTTTCACCGACATGCTGCCTTACATCACATGTATAAAAGAACCCTGCTCCCACGCCATGGGCTCCTAGTGTGCTTCGATGTGCTTTCCCTAGTGTCTAAGGCATAACATATTTGATAAGCTGCTACAAATAATAGCTAACGAGTCCGCTTTAAGTGAGCAGTTTTCAACTGATGCTCTGCTGGCACCAGTGAGAAGTGAAAGAGAGATCCTCTCTGTCTACACTACGGAACAGAATTTGCACTAAAAAAGGCCTGTCCTTCACGTGCTCCACCACTGGCCCAGATTTTGCTGGGTTTTACCGGCAGTTCTGCATAGAACTGCCAGCATTTCAATCTCCTGGGTGTTGGCAGGTTTGGACTCCCAGTCTAGATTTGGCGCCAAGCTTATAAGCCCTTCATTCCAAGGAGAGTTTAAAGCAACGAGGTAGAAATAAGGGTGAGGAAGATCATTTTGTAATTGTGATTGTATGAATGATTTTAATTATTTACAGGTTTTAAGTGATTCATTTCTTTATTTTTTTTAGCAACTCTTTAAACATTTTAAAGTATTTATTTCCTTTTTAATGGGTTGACTGGTTCTAAACCTTGACATGTTTACTAACCAACAGAGGTTTGCTTGGCGGTTTTGTGGGCAGGGCTTGTGTGACCTGATTTTGTCATTCAATGCCCTTCCCTGCCCACTGCCCCCCCACCATGGTTCAGAGGCAGGGTCCAGGATGCTCTTTGCCAGCAAATTTGTGTTGGATGCGTGTGGGAGAGTGGTGTATCTCAGCAGATTCACTGGATTCCAAAATACAGTGTATAGCAGTCACAGCACCAATGGCATAACCACAGGAGATGCCACATCTAGGAACCCAACCAGTCCTTCCAAGTGAAGCAATAATTCACTGGCACTTCTTTCAATCTGGTCTGTTACATTTGGTGTCCTCTGTATTGAGAAAAACAAATGCAAATTGGGTGACTAATTTATGGAATACCTGCATTTGGTCCAAAGAGAAAAAGAGGTCGCTCACCTACCACTTAATTCTCCTTCCCATTCCCACTCTGATCTGTCTGTCTTTGGCCTCCTGCACTGTTATATCAATATAAGCTTGAGGAACAGCACCACAAACTGAACCAGAGTAGCCACGTACACAATGCCCTACAAGAGCAAGTCAGAGGCTAGGAATCCAGCAGTGAGTAGCTCACCTCCTAACTCCCGAAAATCTGTCCATTGTCTACAAGGCTCAAGTTAGGAGTGTGATGGAACAACCTCTACTTGCCTGGATGAGTGTAGCTTCAATGACACTCAAGAAGCTCGACACCATACAGGATATATCAGCCCGCTTGATAGCCACCCCATCCACGACCATTCACTCACTCCACCACCAACACACAGTGGCAGCCGTCTGTACCATCTACAGGATGCACTGCAGCAACTCACCAAGAATCCTTTGACAGCACCTTCCAAACCCATGACCTCTAGAAGGACAAGAGCAGCAAAAGCATGGGGAACACCACCATCTAGAAGTTGCCTCCAAGCCACACACCATCCTGACTTGGAAATATATCACCGTTCCTTCACCGTCACTGGGTCAAAAACTTGGAACTCCCTCCCTAACAGCATTGTGGGTGCACCCACACCTCAAGGACTGCAGTGGTTCAAGAAGGCAGCTCACCACCACCTTCTCAAGGGCAACTAGGGATGAGCCATTAAGTGCTGGCTCAGCCTGTGAATCCCACATCCCTTGAATGAATACAAAAAAATAAATTAAGACAGATAGACAGATAAATAGATAGATAGATAGATAGATAGATAGATAGATAGATAGATAGATAGATAGATAGATAGATAGATAGATAGACAGATAGATAGATAGACAGATAGATAGATAGACAGATAGACAGACAGATAGATAGACAGACAGACAGACAGACAGACAGACAGACAGACAGACAGACAGATAGATAGATAAGTAGCTAAACAAACATTGTCTTATTATAAAAAGATAAGAATAAGAGTAGAAAGAGAGTAGCTGTTTTAGAAACAAAATGAAGAACTTGCTTTGTTGAACCGATAGTACTTCCGGTAGAGCCCGGCTCCCTGACCTGACACCAGCTCGAAGTTTTGGGTTTCAGTTGGGTCAGCTGTGAAGAGAAGCAGAAGCCTTGGGCTCAGGCTGGGATTTGCATTGGCGGTATTGAGGTTGGTTTCAGGTTATGGTTATGATTTTAATTCTATGCTTGACTGGGCCTCTATCCTCCACCCACACATCCTAGATCATCTCCCTTCAGCATGGTAGGGGACAACACCAAGAACAACTGCACAGTTCAGGTCGGGCACTGGGGATTTCACCCTTTGGGTAGAGAAGACTGCATAGGGGAAGTGCTTTATCTATTAATTCACCTTCTTAGACATTAGTTATTACATTTTTGATACATTCAGGCTTTAATGGGTTTTGAGTAACCTCCCAGCTTTCTATTAGTCCAGTGTCCCAATAAATGGTAATCTGAATCCTGGTGAGGGAAAGCTCTCAATGACAAATGAAAATGAAAGACCTGACCTTCACACACTCAAACCCATCCTTGTTAAAGCCTGAAGTGGGTGGGCTGGACGTGAATTGGAATTCAATCCACATTCCTAATGTTTTAACTGGAGGGTGGCAACTCTTGCAAGCTTCTCTCAGTAGATCTATTCACTACATCACGTAGTCTTCATATAATTGTCATTCATCATATAATTGTTCTACTCTTTTAAATCCAAATTCTAAGCCCTTGTACTACTTTGATATACTTATGTTTTGGAATGATCTATCTGGATGGCATGAAAAACAAGGTTTTTCACTGTATCTCGGTGCATGTGACAATAATAAACCAATTACCAATCCTCCATATCCATTCCACCCTCCGTCTAACACGCCTATCCAAAAGGGTTGAAATTCTTCCCATTATGTCTGCCTGCAATCAGACACCATTCAGTCCAAAATGCTGGCTTGGAACCCTGTCAAAGAAATGTGGTGGGATGTTTCACTTCACAAAGACTAACCTGTGAAGAGCATGTTGGCAGAAGTTTAGATTCATGGAACTAAGAAGCCATTGGTAATGAGATTATTTGACAGCAGCTTGGTAGATTTATGACATATGGTTTAGGAGATGCAGAGATTAATTGGCTCCGCATTCCATTTACATGGGTTATCAGTTTCAAAAGACAGATTTGCTCCATTTCCTCAAACCATCCATGAACCAAAGCTCCTACTTTAAAGTCTCTGATGCAGCAGTTTGATTGTTTTCCTTATCCTGTGATTCAAACCACGACTAGATTGTTAATTTAGCCTCTGTGTAATAGGAGTACTTTTCTTCATGTGACAGAACTTAAAAGATTTGAAATCAGTGCAGCAATTTGTTTTTGGAAATGTTTCCCTGTAGATTTCCTGTCACTCTACAGCTCATTGATAATGCTCTCGCTCTACAACTCTCTGAACAATCTTGGTAAATCTGACATTGCGTTGGAGTTGCTGGTAACAGGGTGCACAATCATTTCAGGGATCATCAAACAGAAGGAGAAACATTTATTTTACATTCCCCAATTAAAATGTTATACAGAGATAGTAACCATTCCCAGGAGGTCTTCCCTGACTAAAAACAATATTACGAAGCGGAATTTTAAATTGGAAAATGTAAAATCAATATTCCTCTCCTCCTCTGACAATCTCTAAAATGGTTACAAATCCTTTTACTGCAACCCTTACATGAGGTTTGCCTTCTTCGCACAGGCTGTCAGAAGACTGCAAAGGGTTGGCATGATCAGTAAGTGCAGAAGTTCTGAAACAACAGAACACAGCAACGTATGGGGAAGATATCAATTCAGCAAAAGAGAGAGATAACATGTTTCACAATCGCATCAGGTCAGGAAATACTTTATAGGCAGTAAAGCAGTCTTAAAGTTCAGTCACTGTTGCAATGTGGAGAATATCACAATTAATTTTTGCACAGCAGACTCCCATAAAAAACAGTGTGATACTAGCCAACTAATCTGCTCTTTTAAATGATGTTAATTGAGGGATAAATATCAGCACGATGTTCTTTGAAATTATTCCCTGGCATCATTAATGTCCACCTGAGAGGACAAATGGGGTCATGGAATAATGTCTCATCTGAAGGATGCATCATCAGCACTGTTCAGTAATTCCACCTTTGTCGGGCTCAGGCACAGATCCAAATCAATAAGTCTGATATTAACAGTATTCATCTTTCAAATAAATGTACCAGAGATCAGAAAAATAAAGGTTAGTTTTAATTATAATCTTTAAAAGGTTCTTGATGGTATGACTGTTTCTTCAAAGGTTAGTTTAAACCTCCTTCTCAGTACATTCAATTGTTTTGGAGCTATTTCACTGTGATATGATTTCTTACTTCAGCACACTTGGTAGGTTAATAAGGTATTTCAAAGAGCGCCAATTAGTTGTTATTGAACATGATTTGATATTAGTTATTAGGAAGAAAACTGAAATATAGAAACTGGTATTCTTAAGTAAAAAGTGAATTCAGTATTTTGTTCAACAAGTAATGTGAAAAAACTGCATGTTTTGCATCATTGCCATTACAAAAATTGGAGAGGTGTGAACCTTCAGAGGTCAGATACTTGTTTGCATTGAAATTGCAAATAGGCTTCAAAAGACAGGATTGATGGTGTTGGAGAAGATCTTGATATCAAAATGTGGATGCAATGGGACTTGAACATTTTTAGTGGATAGTGAAGTAGTTGGGCTTTAAGAGTTGCTTGATGGAAAATAATGAACAAAGGTCCATTGTATTTGCCCAAGTAATCAGATGAAACAAAGCTAATGGAGTTGTTGATCAATCTCCATCAATTAATCTGCAGCACACTCAAACATAACATGAGGAAAACTCTTCTGATGGAAAATTTTGCACAATTATAAAGTTGAATCCTGATCCCAAGTCTGCTGTACCTACATGCCACATTCAAAAATTACCAAGGTTAACCCAAAAGATTACTTCCTGGAAGATAAATTGCATTTGAATTAATCAATACCAACTGCTTCTACCACCTGCTAAAAGTCTTTGATTCATAAATTGAGCATCCACTCGTCAAAATGTCAGTCTATTAACCACAAAGGGGAAAGGGTTGTGAGGGGTAAAAATGGGCAACTTGCCCCTGACCTGTACTAATTGTCACTATGGGCCCAGCACATAGATGTAATTACAAGGACGACACGCCAGCGTCTTTACTTTCTTAGAAGGTTAAGGAGGTTCAGCTCGTCATGGAACACGATTACAAACTTCTACAGATGTGCAAGTATCCCGATTAGTTGCATTGTGATCTGGTATGGCAATTCAAATGTGCAGGCACATAAGAAGCTTCAGAGAGTAATGGACTCAGCCCAATAAATCACTGGCACATCCCTTCCCACCATCAAACTATCTACATGAGACGCTGCCTCAAGAAGGCAACATCCATCATCAAAGATCCCCACCATCCGAGCCATGCCATCTTCTTGCAGCTACCATCGGATGGGAGGTACAGAAGCCTAAAGTCCCATACCACCAGGTTCAAAAAAAAGCTACTTCCCTTCAACCATTTGGTTCTTGAACCAACCTGCACAAACCTAATCACTACCTCAGTATAGCAACACTATGACCACTTTGATCACTTTGCACTAAAACTGACTTTGTTTTTTGTTCTAATTGTGTTCTCTCTCATAAAAATTGTGTTTAATTTATGTTTTTCTTGTGTATATTGCAGATCTGATGCTATGTGTCTGTGATGCTGCTGCAAGTAAGTTTTTCATAGCACCTGTGTATACATGTACTTGCTCATAGGACAATAAACTTGACTTTGACTTTTACCATGAAGAGGCAGAACAGTTCACTAACTTATTAAACCAGGGTCTCACAATTGGGAGTGCAATAGGAGTCCTGAATTAAATGTAACATCAGTTGCACACAGTTCCTAGGATTCAGCAAAATAAGATGCAATTGCTGCCAGCTCAGGAGGACAGGATATTTCCCTCCAGCTCTTCCCCCAACTCACAAGCCCTGACATCCAGCCTTGTGCTAATCATTGTTCTGAGCCCAGATCTCTAGCCCACTCCCTCCCCATTACATTTCCCTTCTCCTCCATCCCACAAGCTGCAATTACTTCCTTTCAAGGCTCCCAAATATCATTGAGAGACACAACATGGAAACAAGCCCTTTGGCCCACCAAGTCCATGTCGACCATCAACTACTCATTTGCACTAATTCTACCCCAATCCCATTTTATTCTCTCCACATTCCCATAACTTCTACCCAACTTCTACCACTCACCAACACACTAGAGGCAATTTACAGTGGCAAATTAACCCACCAACCTGCACATCCTTGGGATGCAGGAGAAAACCGGAGCACCTGAGGGAAATCCACGTATTCACAGGTGGAATGTCCAAACTCTATGGCACCAAAGGTCAGGATCAAACCTATGTTGCTGGAGCAGTGAGGCAGAACTAGCTGTGCCACTGTGTGTCTCCCAAGCCATGATCTCCAGCCTTCTTCCATCCTGATCACCTTTTCCCCACCCTCAGAAAGCCCCAGTGGCTGACCCAATCCCCTTCTGATTGTCTTTCTCAACCTAGTTTCACCAAAGCTCTGATCTCTGGTCTTTCTCCAAGCAGTCTCTCTTTGCATTTTCTCCCCATTCATAATCAGCCAATCTGTCAATTTAGCCACCAAGTGAAACACTCGATGAGGTCTTCCCAATAAATCCAGCAGCAGATCTGCTCCTCCAACTTCAGTGAAAATTTTAAAAAATGCAGATGCTGGAAATCTAAAATAAAAACAGAAAATGTTGGCAATACTCAACAGGTCAGGCCACATCTGTGGGAAGAGAGGCTGAGTTCAAGAGAACAGTTTTCTGTTCAAGAGAAACAGAAAGAGTTTGAAAACACAGACTTTGAGCCACAACATTAACTCTGTTTCTCTTCCCACAGATGCAGCCTCACTTGCTGATTATTTTGAGCATTTTCTGCTTTTATCTCCAATCTCAGTACTACTTTTATCACTGTTTACATCAAGGCAACTACTTCCTTCTATAACTTTTGAATTGACTCCTTTAAGCATCGAGGTCAAGGTGAAATTAGTTGTCATGATCAGATCCAATTAGAATCGTAAAATCAGCAATCTTATCTCCTCTCACTCAGTCTTCTAGTCCCAATGAGGACATGCAAATTTGCATAATTGCTCCTTATCATCTATTCTCTCAGCCTCTTTAATCATTCTTGATGATCCCTCCTATATCTGATTTTGTAGTTGCACTATCATATCACACAGTAATCTAACAGTGCTGAGAGATGGAACAAATTCTCAATTCAAAGTGAATTATAATATAAAGTATCTGGTAATGAAATGCGGAAGACATTTGATTCCTACTGGTGTCACAGGGTAATCTAATCATGATCGATTTTTGTAGGGATTTTGGAATATCCTTCAAATGTATGTACTCACCAAAAAATACAGCTTCCACAGGCAATCTGAATCTACTATCAGTCAATCTTTGACCTCATTAATGATGAATATAAGCTAATATGCCTCAAGAAAAGTAATCTACCCTCAAACTCCCTGAAATAGCTACTGGAGAAGATGGGTTCCCTCTGCACTTTCCTGATCTATTCAATGGCCAAAAAAGATCTTATGACCAGACTGTGCAACTCACTCTGAAACAAGAATAGAAAATATGCAGTGGCAAGTTGGATAAAATTATCAATACAACACTTTCATTTTCAGAGGTTTGTTTCAATGGAACTATATCTTATACGTTGTTCACTTCAATATTATTCGAAAGAGTGCTTGTTTAAAAGTATTACACAAAAGCAAAAGCCTAATGAATTGTTCTTAATCCTGACACTTACACATCCTGATGTGAGGGGTCAAGGACAGAAGAAACTCTCTCAGATTTTTAATGTTTCAACAAGTTTCAATTCAATTTATAATTGTTTGAATGTTCCCTGTAATTTGATTCACAATCTAATTGTTTCCTGTTTAACCTGCAGTCAACACATGGCACTTTGAATTGGACAACCCCTTCCCTGACAAAGGTTCTGCATTAAAAGATTTAGGGGATATCTTACCTCCAGTGTGGGAGGTTCCAAGTCAGGTTCATCTCTGTCAGCTCCTCTTGTTCCAGTGCCCCAGTGTTCTCCTTACTTGGCCTTTTGCTTGCCAGATCCTGTAAGTTCTATTTCACCCAAAACCTCACTGCTTCCATTCTATCCGGAACCATTTAAAGACCATTTCAATTCTCCCTGTAAGACTTGATACCACAATTACCCTCAGACCAAAAGAGTCACAGAAACAGTCCAAAGCATCAACAAGCCTTTTGGCCCACCATGTCAATGCCACCTGTTGTATCCATCTACATTTACTCCATTTCCCTGTGTTACGTCTGTAGCCTTCTATGCCTTGGCAATTCAAATATTTATCTGGACGCTTCTTAAATGTTGTAAGAGTATCTGCCTGCACTGTCTCCTCAGGCAGCACATTCCTGACTCAAACCACCCTCTGTGTTTAAAAAAATCTCTCCTCAGATCCCCTCTCAACCTTCTATCTCTCACTTTGAACTTATGAGCTCTTTTATTTGAAACCTTTGTATTTTGCAATGTTCTGAACTGTGGAAAGAGATTATTTTTCACTGTTTGTTCATACATTCCTGAGATACTTCTGCTCAAGCCCAACATAAGTCACTGGAAGTTATCATTAAGTTTTCTGCTACAGTTATTGTCATTTTGGGCATGATTAATTGCTCAACAAGGTCATTACAGCTAAACATTTTAAATAATCGTGCTGCCATTCTTGTCTCCTGCAACTTGATCTATTTCTCTGACGAGGCTTGGAAAGTAAAGAGCAATCATTTCACCAATTTAGACCTCACAAAAAGGTCTCTTATCATTTGTGAAAGTAGCCCAATGTAACTTGAGCTATGACAACCTTAGCAAAGCAGCAAAATAAATGTCAAATGTGTTTATATCATGTGGAATTGCATTGCATTTGCAAATAAAGAAAGCCAAGGGCTGAAAGTCTACAGACATTCCTTTGAACTCCTGCCACAGATCTGCTGCAATGTCTGCAAATTCAACCAGGAATCTGAGCTGCCCATTCTGCCTGCTTTGCTTTTAAATCTCCAGGATATTCATCTTGAAATGAAGCCAGAACTGGAAAGCTCTTTAGCTGGGTGATTCTCTACCCTTACCCTCAGCTGGGAGATGGACTGGTATCAGCACAATGGGTAGAATCAGACCTGTACAATAGTTCATGCAAACGTTTTTACTTCACTGGTTCGAAAGTGTGAATTCCAAGATGCCAGATATTGGCTCTTTCTGACATCTCACCTGAGCTCACAGACTAATGGGAAGCCATAGTGGTGCATCTGCCAGAATCTACAATGGATTGGATTTTCTCCACCCCCAATCTGCACCCCATGCACCTTCTGGCCAAATGAGCTTCCACTTTATATGTATAAGGTGAAGAATGGATGAACAAGGATCCCCACAGCAGATGAAGTGAGATGGTGGTAGAGCAGGACAATATTACAGAACTAATTTCACTGATAACTTCATCTTTGGTTGCCTCACTATCAGGTTGGTGATGCATCTTTTACTGGTTGAATCTCCTTAAAAATTTTGCTTTCATATACATCCTAAAAAATCCAGTGATTCACTGCAAAAACTTAACATAGTTCAATATCAATGACAATTTCCATAAAAGACGTTAAGATCATCAGAAATAGGGATATAAATTTACTTGTCATTGTCCGACTTTTAAACTTCTCTTTAGGAGATGGATTACCTGGCCCATAGGTGTAATATTGTTTAAAGACCATTACAGTAGAGACTTTTACATACACCTTCCAGATTTTACCTTTGATAATAAGATCCTGTCATAATTAAAATATGAGCGGATGAAAAGAGATGAATTATGTTCTACTGTAAAGCATAGTAAAGTATCCTTCCATCAATGGTAGAAAACTGCACTTGTGTTTTGATTTTAGAGTTACTTTTGAGGAGAGCAACATGTATTCTACAATAAAAGATACTATTCGAGAAACAATACTGCATTCTGGCTAGGGTACTTAAAACTTATGTGTTAAATTCCTTTGTCACTTGCTGTATTTCATTTCATAGCTCTGTTGCAGAGATTATTCACAAATAACAAATGCATTATTTGTAATGTATTACCACTGGGCATTGTTTAAATGATATTATCAGTAACTAAAAGAGGAAATAATCGCATTGGGAGACAAAAGCCACCACTTCACATAGGATGTTTGGCACCATATATTCTTGATTTGTTTTCATTCTTCAGTATTTTAGGCCAGTCAGATACTCATTATCCAAATGCTTCCAAAATGTGGGATGATTTAGAAAGATTTATCTCCCTTGACTTCAGGAGGAGTATGACTGTTTCCTGCGCTATAACTTGGGTTATAAACTGTAAACTAACTTGTCAGGCAAGAGATAGAAATGACATAGTTTAGATTTACTCCAAGTTTAAATAACACTCTTAAAATGATATAACAGGTAAATGCTCTGATCTGAAATGTAATATAAGCTGAATCAGCTATGGAACAATTCTGCATGTTACTCTTTATATTGTTGACTGTCTCTGGTGTCATTCTGGTCTACCTATCACCTACTGAAGTGATTTGTTAATTTGACAAAAGAGATTACAAAATTATTTTCAAAAAGAAAATTCAATTTAATGCTCTGAAAAATCTGCTAATCAAATAAATGTATGTAAATAAAATCCACAAGCCAGGCCCAGGAGCTCTAATTAACTTTCTGCAGTGATTGTGTTTTGCTGCATTGCTTTGGCAGATAGTTATCCTTTCTGCAGGATCTTTGACCATCTTGAAGCTGGATGTCAGTCAAACATTGGTGGGCACAAAAAAATGAGACAAGTGCAGAATGGCTTTGTGCGTCAAATCAATGGATTGCTTTAGGTTGTTTTGGCCAGAGAAGGGAAATCATTCCATTAAAGGGTGGAAGATTTAAAGAAATCTTAACAAAAACACTGAGCTGAATGTTCAATCTCACCGAAGCTAATTCTCCAAAGCACCAAAACAATAGGTGATCATCCCATCTGAATAAACAACAGGCCCCACTATGCTGTCATCTACCACCAGGCACAGGGAGGCCACTAGAGCCTCCTGTTTATTTTACCATTAGATTTCTCTAGGGATCAGTAGATTAATTTGATTGGTCAATCTGCAGTCCACATAAGCATTAAGTGGTGATTGTCAAAGTGAGCTGCCAGGGAACTGGTTCACACCAATGAACCCACAGGTTATTGTCCTGCAAACATTTCATGCATTCAAGAAAGATTTACAGGAATCGGGAGCTGAGAGTGAGAGCAGGAACTTGTAAAAAGGCAGGTCTCATTGATTGGCTGATTGGAGAGCACTTTAACCAATAGAAGGAAGGTGAGGTTAAATGGAGTGACCATTGTGACAGTGGGCCAGTGTAAGAATGGAGACTTGAGGCTTTGGCTGGAGAGGCTTCAGTGAGGAGCAGGTAAGTTTTTAATTTCTTATTTATGCTTAGCATTGACTTAGCGTAGATGGGATGGCAGTCAGGGCAGTGGAATGCTCTTTCTGCAAGATGTGGGAAGTCAGGGAACCTTATGGTCTCCCTGATGACTACATCTGTGGGAAGTGCACCCAGCTGCAGCTCCTGACAGACCGGGTCAAGGAAATGGAGCTGGAGCTGGAGTTGGATGTACTCAAGGTTATCTGGGATTCTGAGAACGTCATAGATGAGAGTTTTACTGAGATGGTCACATCCAAGGTACAGGCTTCAGATAGATGGGTGACCACTGGAAAAACAAGGGGAGTAGGCAGACAGTGTAGGGTTCCCCTGTGGCCATTCCCCTCACTAAAATGTATCTCTTTGGATACTGTTGAGCGGGATGATCTTTCAGGGGCTAGCAGCAGCAACCAGCTCTCTGGCACTGTGACTGACTCTGAGGCTCAGAGGGAAAGGGCTCCAACAGGTTGATACTGATAGGAAACTTGATAATTATGGGGACAGACAGAAGATTCTGTGGCCACAGAAGAGATGCCAGGATGGTGTGTTGCCTTCTGGGTGCGAAGGTCATGGATGTCTCTAAACTGGTGCAGAACATTCTCAAGAAGGAGGGTGAACAGCCAAAGGTTGTTGTACATGTTGGTACAAATGACATGGGTAGAATAAGTAATGAGGTCCTTCAGAATGAGTATAGAGAGTTAGTTAAGAAGAAGGACCTCGAAAGTAGTGATCTCTGGATCAGTCCTGATGTCATGTGCAAATGTGGTCAGAAATAGAAGGATAGGCCAGATGAACTTGTGGCTGAGGAGCTGGTGCAGGGAGCAGGGATTCAGGTTCTTGGAGCATTGGGATCGCTTCTGAGATAGAAGTGACTTGTACAAGAGGGACAGGTTGCATTTGAACCAGAGAAGGACCAATATCCTTGCAGGGAAGTTTGCTGATGCAACTCGGGAGGGTTTAAAGTAGATTGGCAGAGGGGTGGGACTCTGAGCAGAAGCAAGTCGTGGGATAAAGCAGTAGCCTGTGAGAGCAAGTTTAGTAATCAGGATAGCTGGGGCACAGTAAAGGGCACAGAAAGGAATACTCAGTTAAGCTGCATTTATTTCAATGCACAAGGATGAACAGGTAAAGCAGATGAAATCAGAGCATGGATTGGCTTTGTTGACTGGGATGTGGCACCATAACAGAAACATGGCTGAGAGAAGGGGAGGACTGGCAGCTCAATATTCAAGGATACAGATGCTACAGGCGTGACAGAAGTACAGGTAAGCGAGGAGGGGGAGTTGCTTTTTTGATAAGGGAGGACGTAACAGTAGTGCTCAGAGGTGACATCCTTGGAGGATCATCCAGTGAGGTCATATGGGTATAACTTAGAAACAAGAAGAGGAGAGTCACTCTAATGGGCTGTATTATAGACCCCCCAAGTAGTCATCGGGAACTTGAGGAGCAGGTATGTGGAGAAATTGCTCATAGTTTTAAGAGTAACAGGGGTGCATTAGTGGGAGATTTTAATTTCCCTGGTATTGACTGGACTACTGAGAATGTTAAGAGCCTGGACGGGGTGGAATTTGTGAAATGTATCCAAGAAAGTCTCCTGAGTTGATATGTAGAGCGAGGGTGCAATACTGGACCTCCTCTTGGGGAACAAGGCAGGGCAGGTAACAGAAGTGGCAGTCAGGGAGCACTTTGGCTCTAGCAACTATAATTCTTAGTTTTAAGATTTGTGATGGAAAAGGATAGGACAGGTTAGGGTCCTAAACTGGAGCAGGGCTAATGTTGAGGGAATTAGGTGGGATCTAGCAGAAGTCAATTGGGAGAGCTTTTCTGAAAGGAAAGGAACAAATATCAAGTGGGAGGCTTTTAAGAGTGAGATATCAAGAATTCAGCGGCAGTATGTTCCTGTTAAGGTGAAGGGTAAACCTGACAAGTTTAGGGAACCCTGGCTGACAAGAGATACTGAGGCTTTGGTCAAGAAAAAGGAAGCATACACTGGGTTTAGGAGGTTGGGGATGTGAATCCCTTGATGACTATAAAAAGATTAAGAATACACCTAAGAGGGAAATCAGGGGTGCAAAGGGGGTATGAGATGGATCTGGCAGATCAGGTTAAGGAAATTCCTAAGAGGTCTATAGATATTTTCAGAGTAAAAGGGTGGCTAGGGAGAGAGTAGGGCCCCTTGGATATCAGCAGGGCTGCCTTTGTCTTGAGCCACAGGAGAGGGGTGGGATTTTTAACGAGTATTTCTCCTCATTGTTTCCTGAGGAGAAAATCATAGTTGCTTAAGAGTTAAGGGAAACAAGTGGAGATGTTTTGGAGAATATTCATATTACCAGCAAGAAGATATTTGTAGCCTTGCGGTGCATTAAGGTGGATAAATCCCCAGGGCCTAACTGAGTGCATCCTCAGACTTTGTGGGAGGATAGAGAAGAAATTGCAGAGGCCCTTGCAGAGATATTTGCTTTATCATTAGCCACTGATAAAGTTCCCAAAGACTGGAAGGTGACTAATGTGGTTCTGTTGTTTAAGAAGGGTAGCAAGGACAAGCCAGGGAACTATAGGTCACTCAGCCTGACATCAATGGTGGAGAAGTTACTGGAGGGTATTCTGAGGGACAGGATCTATCAGCATTTGAATAGACAGTCTGGTTAGGAGGAATTAGCATGGCTTTGTGTGTGGGAGGTTGTGTTTGATGAATCTTTTGGAGTTCTTTCAAGAGGTAACCAAAAGGGTAAATGAGGGTAGGGCAGTGGATGTTGTCTCTTTGGACTTTAGCAAGGCCTTCGACAAGGTCTCACATAGTAGGCTGGTCTAGGAGGTTGGGTCCCATGGAATCCAGGGAGAGCTAGTTAGGTGGATTCAAAATTGGCTCAGAGGTAGGAAGCAGAGGTTGGTGGTTGAAGGTTGTTTCTCAGAATGGAGACCTAGGACTGTGTACTGCAGGGGTCGGTGTTAGGACCATTGTTATTTGTTATTTATATAACTGATTTGCATGTGAATGCACAAGGCTCGATCAGCAAATTTATGGATGACATGAAATTAGGAGGTGTTGTTGATAGTGAAGACGGTTATCATAGATTACAGGGGGATTTTGATCAGTTAGGGAAGTGGGCCGAGGAGTGGCAGATGGATTTCAATACAGATAAGTGTGAGGTGATGCACTTTGGCAAGTCAAACTATTGTAGGACTTGTACTATGAGTATTAGGGCACTAGGGGGTGTAATGGAACAGGGACGTAGGAGTACAAGTGCATAGCTCACTGAAAGCAGCATCACGGGTAGGGAGGGTGGTGAAAAAGGCCTTCATCAGTCAAGGCACTGAGTACAAGAGTTGGGACATTATGTTGCAGTTGTATAAGTCATTAGTGAGGCTGCACTTGGAGTATTGTATACATTTTTGGTCACTCTATTATAGGAAAGATGTGGTTAAACTGGAAAGAGTGCAGAAAAGATTTGAGGATGTTAGAGAAACAAATGATTGCAGGTGCTGGAATCTAGAGGAAAAACACAGTGATGCTGGAGGAACTCGGCAGGCCAGGCAGCATCCGTGCAGTTAATGTTTTGGTGACACTATGATGTTGGAGGAACTTTTGGGTCCTGACCCGAAATGTTGACCGCCTGCTTTTCTCCATGGATGCTGCCTGGCCTGCTGAGTTCCTCCAGCATTATAGTGTTTTTCATGAATGACGATGTTGCTAGGATTAGAGGGCCTGCGTGATAGGGAGAGGTTGGCCAGGCTCTGTCTTTATTGCTGGGAATGTAGGAGAATAAGGGGTGACCTTCTAGAAGTGTTTAAAATTATGAGAGGCATAAATAAGGTGGATGGTAACAGTCTTTTCCCTAGGGTAGAGGAGTGCAAAACTAGGGGGCATAGACTAAGGGTTGAGAGGGGAAAGATTTAAAAGGGACTTGAAGGGCAACTTTCATGCAGAGGGAGGTGAGTATATGGAATGAGCTGCCAGAGGCAGTGGTTGAGGCAGGTACAATAGCATCATTTAAAAAGCACTTGGATAGGTACCTGGAGGTGAGGGGCCTCGAGGGATATGGGCCAAATGCAGGAAATTGGGACTAGCTATGTGGACAACGTGGTCTGCATGGACTCGTTGGGACAAAGGGCCTGTATCTGTGTTGTATTGCTCTATGACTCTAAGTAGGAATCATGAAAGAAAAGTAATGGATCTTTGTGTGCTTTGGCAAAAGGCATTTCCTTTGCAGGCTCCAGGTGACTGACCAATGGTCATCAAGCCACCAAGTTCTGCTGACTGCAGAAGGAGAGCCCAGTAGATGTCCCTGCTATTTGGAGAGATGGAATTAGCAGTAGCTCCTGCTGGGTTTGTGGACTGCTGGCAAACTCTGGCAAATGGGACTAGCTCAGTTCGGCAGCTTGGTTGGCATGGATGATTTGGGCCAAAAGGCCTATTTCCATGCTCTATAGTTCTATGACTATACTGCCTGACCCACTGAATTCCTCCAGCAGTTTGTTCCTTCCAGTATGCAACCTTGTATCTGTGTATTGGCACCCCTGAACATTTATTGTGACCAATATTCTGGCTCATACCATAACCACAAAGACTGCACTGATTAAAGAAGTTTAAAAGGTTAGAGTATATGAGCTATAAGGAGAGGTTGCACAAATTTGGGTTGTTTTCTCTGGAGTGTTGAAGGCTGAAGGAGACCTGATAGTTGCTTTTAAATTATGACAGACTTTGATCGGGTAGACAGTCAGTCTTTTCCCCAGAGCGGAAATTTCAGATACTTGAGGACATACATTTAAGGTGAGAGGGGGAGCATTTAAAGGAGATGTGTGGTGTATTTTTTTCACATAGAGTGGTGTGTGCCTGGAACAAGCTGCCATGGCTAGTGATGGAAGCAAATACGATAGTGGAATTTAAAAGTCTGTTAGATAGACACATAAGTATGCAGAGAATGGAGGGATATGGATCATGTACAGGCAGAAGAGATTTAGTTTAATGCAGCATTGTTTGGCACAGACTTCGTAGACTGAAGGTTCTGTTCCTGTGCTGTACTGTTCTATTTTCTATGTTCTAAGGTGGTCTATTGTCAGCTTCTCAGGATAAACAGGATAACATTTTGCCAGATCATGAGGAAAAATTATTTTTTTGAAATGCAACGTAATGCCATTGGGCTGGGATTTGGGTTCAGGAGAAATCCTGATTGAAACTAAACAGATCATAGAATTTTAAATTTGCATCATACTAAAGAGACCCTCTGACGACAATGAATGATATGTTTAAATTGGAACTCCGTGCCATGTATGGTTTGAATGGGATGACTTGAACACACCTGTATCAGTCGATAGCAAATATTTGAAGCTCCTACAAATCTGAAATAAAAATATTGTGGGGTATCATTCCAACTCCTAGTGAGCAGTGCCACTGAGGATCCACCAGATGTGCTGTTTCCTGTCAAATTTCTTAACCTAACTATGGGTCAAGTACAAAAAAATGCATAATTTGTTATTAGGATTATCACAGATGTCATCTTAAGTCAATTTAACTTGATGAGAAACAATCCATCCAGAAAAAATCCAATATACGATGCATAGCACATAAAAGGAGCTTTGACTGAGAAGACTATTAATTTTACTGAGAGTATCTGATGAGGTGACTTTGGTAGATTGGTTTAAACAGGGTCATTCTGTAATGTGAGTTTTACTGCTTCAGAAAGCTAATTTATCTATCCCAGTAAGATGCAAATCCTGTAACATTACTCATAAACCTGAAATTATAACTTTGCATGGCACATTAACTAAATAATTAATTAAAAGTCATGTTTATTGAACCTTTATTTTGTTCAGCAATCGCAGTGTTTTAGATAGGTAGTATAATAATCTCATGTCATCATGTTGTCTGAATGCTCCTCTAAGATAAAGGATGTGTAATGCTTCTGCCTTCAATTAAATCATGACAATTGCTTTAAAATGTGACCCACTTTCTCTTCTAAGTTTAGGTAGTCCAAAACAGAAAGCCAATTTAAATTCATCCCATGCAGTAGTTCAACATCATATTTAATGGCATTCAGTACAAATTCTTTTACTTGTGCTACTTTTAACAGCGACAAAATTTAAGCATAAATATTTGAGACGAAGTACAACCACGTGCTTGTATTTTAATGGGTTGCGTGGACCTTCACCACTAAAATATTGATTTTTTTTAATAATCAAAAATTCTGATGTAAAGTTAATGTGAACTGGCTCATGAAGCAATCTCTGAACAGAACGACCTGAATCACATCTGATATTGAATCTCAAGACTTAAGTATATGAAGCTAGTGAACTACAGACAGTGTCAGGGAGCTGCATCAGGGTGCTCAGGAAGAGTAATTTCAGTATCAGGGCACTAACAGTGACCTTCAAGAGTGTTCCTACTCCTGCCTCAGCATTCATGAAAATGTTTTTTTTAAAACCTGAGCATTAGATGATGATCTACAGAAGTGCCTTCAAAAGGCATTGACTGGGTGATATGCACAAATAGTTTAACAGAATGTGTTTGCTTTGTTTTAAAATGAAACCCAGAATGCAAGTGTAAATGTACTTTGAAGGTTTAAATGCCAGAAGCTCTTTGCTTTTAAATGTATTAAAATACCTGTATTAAAAATTCCATCCTCTTCTTTCACGAGATCTAAAAAGCTGGAAGTCAAAAGATGCGCAGGCAGGAGGTGGTGTATTTCACTGACTGCTCTCTTCTCTGAAGAGATTATAATGTAGATTTATGCAATACAACTTCATCTCTTGTGACACTACTCACTGATGATAAAATCATTAGTATTCTCAGCTTGTAACCTTCTCCCAGCTTTTTCTATCATTGTCATAGAAATTAGCGACATAAAACAAGGCTCTTCAGTCTGTCCTGTCCACGCCACACAAAATTAGACTGGGTTTGTCCCTTGTCCCACGTCCCAGCTCTTGTTCCACAGCCCTTCAGGTTATGGTGTCCTGCCTCCTTACTGTCTATCTCCTCTCTCACTGGTGCATTAGGAAATAGGCTTCTCCGTGTACAGGGTACACCCTCCTGCACATGGCATTGACCTCTGTGTGCTGTGCCTCATTGTTGTCATGGATCAGAACTACAAAGGAGCTCACAGCTTCATCCAGCAGCTGGTGTGTGAATGAAGTCAGCACATCATTCACATAACTACCCTGTTTCCTGGTAACAATGCACTCATTCTTCAGCTGCCTTCTGTACCTTTTGTACATCGTCTACTGCTGCAGAGGGAAGGGTGACTCCTGATCTTCACTGGAGATGTGGCTCAGAACAGTGAGAAACCATGCACAAGAGAAGCAGTGCCACAGGAAGTGTGACAGTGATTCTGTAGCCCGGACATGAGGCACTCTGCAGTCCTTAATTGCATAGAAATAGAACAGTACAGCACTGGATGGGCCATTTGGCCCATAATGTTGTGCCAGTCTTGATGCCAATTTATACATCTTCTCAATTTACATCTACTCAATTTCCATCTACTCCATCAGCAGTTGTGAATGTGCTCTCTGTGGGCAGTCAATGTTCTTTGGTGAAAGCACCATTATAAATGATATCAGCAACTCAAGCGGCCACTAGCATGCGAGCTTTAAGCAATGCAAACTAGATGAATTGGTGTTATCTGGTAAGAACATTGAACATCCTCACTGAACAGTACAGCGACCGGTGTCTGTATGCATCAATTATTATAATGAGTTGACAAGTTGATTCAGAATGCTCGACTGTTGGGTTGTTGGGGAGCTAATCTATCTAGAGGAGATGGCACTGGAGAATAAAAGTTTCTGGTACACACTGTGGGGAAGCGTGTTGTTGGGAGCACAGAGCAAAGGTAACAAGGGTGAGGGATGATTAAAGTAAGGATGGTACATTGTAAGTAGCAGCAGTGATAACAGTGGAAACAAGCAAACAGGAGAATCCATTCCAGACATCTCCTAACATGTCATTGCAGTTGCTTTTTCATACAAGTTGCAGGCAGTTATTTTTCCTTTCTATTGTTCATATTTTCCATTGCTCTCATTTTCCACACTACATTATTTTCTCTCTGGTAATATTTTTAATTTTCCTTATTTATTTCTCATTGCTTCAGTTTACCCCGTGTAACCAACTGCCATGGAATAGTTCAAGTGCATGGAGTCATAGAGTCATACAGCATGGAAAACAGGTCCTTCGGCCCAACTCGTCCTCGCTGACCAAGTTGTCTATCAGAGCTAATCCCATTGGACTGTGTTTCGTCTATATTCTTCTAAACCTTTCTGATACATGTACCCGTCCAAATGCCTTTTAAATGCTATAATTGTATCCAGCTCTACTACTTTCTCTGGCAGCTCATTTCATATATCTCTCAGTATGAAAAGGTATGAAAAGCTGCCTCTCAGGTCCCCTTAAATCTTTCCCCTCTTACCTTGAACCTATGCCCCCAGTTTCGGTCTCCCTTGATCCTGGGAGAAAGACTGTGGCTATTCACCTTAGCTACTCCCCCTGTTATGTTTGTTCTTCATCAAGAGACAAACTTCGCTTGGGTTTAACATCTGAACATTTATTAAAACAACAACAGCCGCACAGACTGCAACAGACAGGCTGGCTTGCTTTCCAGCTCTTTTACAGCCACTTCCTGCTCCCCCATGTTACCCCTTGCATTGCTACTGGCAACTGTAGTTCTTTATTATAACTACATAACAACACATAATAACACATTTCCCCCTTTAAAGAAACACAAACACAATATTTTGTCCTTATAAACCTGCCAAGAACCTTTGTCCACTCAGCAGCTTTCAATCAGTCTCTGAGGTGGTTTTATGGTCCTTTTTGGTCTGGTACTTGTTTTCGCAGGTGTGTTGCTTTCACTTGCTGCATTACCGTTGGTGTTTTCCTGGGAACTCTGGTCCACATGTTCATTTTCTCCATACGCTGGCCCCTTTGGTGTACTGACAGGAGACGGTCACAGCCATGGGCTGAAGCTTGTGGTCGTAGATCCACGCAGTTCCTCCTCAGAGGTGTCCCTCACTCCGTATGGATCTGGTATGAATGTGGATTTACTTCCCTCTTGCACAACTCCTTGCATGGACATGTGCCAGAATCACGATCTCAGATTCGCACTTGATCCCCAGGCTTCAGCGCTGGTGGGCTTTTCGCTGTCTTATCGTGATTCTGTTTCTGTTTATCTTCCTTTCCTCTTTGGCCTGTTTGATCTTGTGTGCTCCTTCAGGTGTCAACAGGTTTTTCATGTATTGGAAGGTTAGTGCGTATGCGTCAACCCAGCAGCATTTGGGCTGGTGAAAGGCTGTCCTGCAGTGGCACATTTCTATAGGAGACTTCTGTGGAAATCCTCTCATCCATCTTACGCTTTCTTCATGAGGCCCTTCACCACCTTAATTGAACTCTTTGCTAGGCCATTAGATTTTGGGTGATGTGGGCTTGAGGTTATATGTCGAAACCCCCAAACATTGGCAAAGGATTCAAATTCACAGCTCGAAAATTGTGGACCATTGTCTGATACTACTTCACATGGAACTCCATGCCTCATAAACACAGCTTTCAGGGACGTAATTGCTGCTTTGCTGGACATTGATTGCAGTGTCGCAACCTCTGGTAATTGGAAAAGTAGTCTGTTACAACAATATGGCTCTTCCCATTACAGTCAAACAAATCCACTCCAACTTTGAAATATGGCCTGTCTGGTACAGGGTGTGGTGTAAGTGGTTCTGCTTGCTGCTTTGGTCTGTAGGTGAGGCATATTTCACATGAAGCAGTGGTCCGGCTGCTGTCTTGGTTCATTTTCTGGCCAGTACATCACTTCACGTGCTTTACGTTTACATTTTTCCTCCCCAAGATGCCCTTCGTGTATCTTCTGGAGCATCTCCTAGTGTAGTGACATTGAAATCACAAACCTGTTCCCTTGGAAGACCATATCTTTCACCACTGACAGTTCAGCTCTGCATGCCCAATAATCCCAAATACACATTGGACAGTCATCCTTTGCTGCTGGCCATCCTTTCCGTATTGTATCCTTGAATACTTTCATTGTTTTATCTGCCTCTGCTGCATTCCTAATTTGCTCTGTTCTATCCGGAGATACTAGAAGAGAGGTGACAATCATGTCAACATAGGCCTGTATATCTGCATTAACCTGTTGGTCACTCTTTTCTGTCTTGTGGACTGCTCGAGACAGCGCATCAGCAGCAAACATATATTCTCTTGGTGTGTAGATCATCTTCACATCATACTTCTGCAGCCTTATCAACATGTGCTGTATCCTCATGGGACAGTCATTCAGTGGTTTGGACATAATTGAGACCAATGGTTTATAGTCTGTCTCCACTTCAACAGCTTGCCCATAGATGTACTGATGGAACCTTTCACATGTATATGTAGTGGCGAGAAGCTCTTTCTCTATTTGTGCATAGTTGGCTTCCACACTTGTTAAAGCCCTTGATGCAAAGGCCACAGGTTGCCATTTGCCATCATGCTGTTGCAGTAGTACTGATCCAAGGCTGTGCTGGGACGCAGCAGCTGATATCCTGATACACCTTCCCGGATCATAAAACTTCAGCACGGGCTCTTCAGTTAGGACCCTTTTCAATGTCTGGAAACACTCTTCTTGCTCATGAGACCAAATCCATTCATTTTGTTGCTCAAGGGGTGACCTAAGTGGTGCTGACACTGTTGACAGTCGAGCGATGAAGGTAGCCAGGTAAGTCACCATCCCTAAGAAACGTCTCACCTCCTCTTTGTTTTGGGCCTCTCCATGTTTTCAACGGCTGACATCTTTCTTGGGTCAGGCTTCACTCCCTCTTCAGATATGACATCTCTTACAAAGGTCAGTGTTTTAACACCAAACTCACATTTCTCTTTATTTAATTTCAAATTGACATTCCTTGTCATGTCAAGCACTTGTCTCAGTTGAGTATCATGTTCCTCCTTGGTGGACCCCCAGACAATGATGTCATCCATCATGGATTGGACACCAGGTATGCCCTCAAAAATCATGTGGATGGTTTTATGGTAGACTTCTGGTGCGGACAGGATCCCATATGGCAGCCGAAGATAACAATATCTTCCCTGTGGTGTGTTAAAAGTACACAGTCTCGAACTTGCCTCATCAAGCTTCATCTGCCAAAACCCAGACGATGCGTCAAGCTTGCTAAACCATTTGGCACCTGAAAACCGAGACATGATCTCCTCCCATGTTGGCGATTTAAAATGCTCTCTCGATGGCTTTATTGAGATCTCTTAGGTCTAGACATATCTGCAATGCTCCATTTTCCTTTTGCACAATGACCAGTGAACTCACTCAATCTGTTGGTTCTTCAATTTTCTGTATGACATTCATTCGTTTCCATGCATGCTAGTTCTTTTTAAGTTTATCTCTAAGGTTGAAACGGAAGTTTCCTGCATGCATGGACAACAGGAGCCATTGTTTCATCAATGTGAATTTTGTGTATACCAGGTAAGCATCGGAGCCCCTCAAAGACATCTGTATACTCTTCCATGAGTGTTGTGTGGTCATCTTTGGTATGTGAAGCTACTATGAAAACTCTTTTCACTAGGTTGAGCTTTTCACATACACTCAGACCTAATATTGGCTGTACTCTCTTTTCTATAATCAGTAGCTGTGATTTTAAGTGCTGCCCCTTGTGCTTAAAGGTCACCATACAGCCCCCTTTTACTGGAACTTTCTCTCCAGTGTAACCTGTCATGTTTAACTTCACAGGGTAAATCTTACTTTTCACTGTGAGAATCTTATAATCATCCATGGATAACAGATTCACCTGAGCTCCGGTGTCAAGCTTGAATGGAATTACTGTCTCATTCACAGTTATTGGAACAATCCATTCTGTTTTACCAGCAGCCACAGTCTGTACAGAATCCACAAAGAATTCCTCCATTTCCTCATCAAACTATGTACATCTTTCCCTTGTTAGCCCAGCTACGCAGCGTGATTCTTCTTCCCACAGCTATTGCAGGACTTCCCATAAGCAGGACACATCTTTGGAATGTGTCTACCTCCACATCTGCTGCATTTTCTGTTTGAGCCTTCCTCTTTGCTTTGCTGTTGCTTTAGGAGCTGCTTCTCTGTTTTCACAGCATGTACTGTTGTGTCCTGCTCCGTATAGCTCCTTAGCTTGTGCTCGTGTGGTTTCTGCTGACCTACACATACCGTATTCATCGCCTTTTCCAGGGTCAAATCTTTTTCATGCAACAGTCTTTCTCAGAGTCCGTTATCTGGAATGCCACAAACTATTCTGTCTTTAACTAGTGAGTTCTCAAATCTCCAAATTCATAAGACATACTCAGTGTGTGAAGCTCAGCTAAGTATTTTTCAAACCTTATTTCTGGTCACAGGAAAGAAGTTTATTTCTCAAATGTGATGTTTTTACTTGGGATAAAATACTCCTCAAATTTTTCCATCAAAGTGCCCAACTCAAAAGCTGTCTCTTCAATTTGAAAGCTGTTATAGATGTCCAAAGCATCTTCACCAATCATGTGCAGAAAAATAGATGCTTTCAATTTTTCATCATTCCTTCCCGCTCCACGAGCATCTAAATATATGTTGAATCACTGTTTGAGGCGTTTCCAATTATCGGTTAGATTTCCAGTAAACAGCATAGGCTTGGGAGGACGTAGCTTATCCATAACGGGAACTCTCGGCCTCTCACCTGAATCTCTCTTGGCAAATCTGGTGACTGCTGAACTTCTCCGTCTTTTTACAGCTTTTCTTTTGTACTCACTGAGTCTCTTTCTCAACTGCACACAGTATTCATTTACTTTCCTTGTTCAGACCTCACACCAACTTCTGACACCATGTTATGTTTGTTCTTATCAAGAGACAAACTTTGCATATTTATTAAAACAACAACAACTGCACAGACTGCAACAGTCAGGCTGGCTGCTTTTCCCGCTCTTTTACAGCCACTTCCTGTTCCCCCAGGTGACCCCTTGCATTGTCTACTGGAACTGTAGTTCTTTATTATAACTACATAATAACACATAATCACACACATTCCCCTCATGATTTTATACACCTCTGAGGTCACCCCTCAGCTTCCTATGGTCCAGGGAAAACAAGCAATCCAGCCTCTCCTTATAACTCAGCCCTCCAATCCCAGTAACATCCTTATGAATCTTTTTTGAGGGGCATAGATAAGGTAGATAGTAGATAGATTTTTATTTTCCCCAAAGGCAATGGAATCCAGAAATAGCACATCCTTATGAATCGTTTTGAGGGGCATAGATAGGGTAGATAGTAGATAGATTTTTATTTTCCCCAAAGGCAATGGAATCCAGAAATAGCACAGGTTCAAGGTGAAAGGGGAGAAATTTAGAGATCTGAGGGGCAAGTTTTTCAATAGATGGTGGTGAATGTCTGGAACAAGCTCCCGGTGGAGTCAGGTACAATTACAGTGTTTAGCAGGTGTTTGAACAGATACTTAATCAGGAAAAGCATAGAGTGATACAGGCTTTATGCAAGCAAATGGGATTAGCATAGATAGGCATCATAGTCAGCATGGACATGGTGCACCATGTGCTGTGATTTTTATGATTTTGTTTCTCTTTCCACAGATGTGGCCTGATCCATTCAGTATTTCCAACATACTGTATTCTGTAAGTGGAGGTCTATTGGCTGAAAAAGGGGTAATAGAGGTCTGTGAATGACAAAGGAATCTCTGGAAGATTGGAGACAAATCTGAAATATCACAAGAAGACAGAGATCCAAATAACTGAGAGCTTGAAATGTGAGAAACAAGTCTGCTATGTCTGGTTTGTCTGAAATTGTTAAAATGGCTGTAACATACCAAGACAGCAGAGGAGATGTTCTTCCTCAAGTTTGCATTGATCTTCATTGGAAATGTGTAGGAATTGGTATTGGTTTATTATTGTCACTTGTACCGAGGTACAGTGAAAAACTGGTCTTGTATACCATTCGTACAGATCAATTCATTACACAGTGCATTGAGGTAGTGAAAGGTAAAACAATACAGAATGCAGAATGAAGTGTCACAGCAACAGAAAAAGCACAGTGCAGGTAGACAGTAAGGTTCAAGGTTATAATGAGGTAGATTGTGAGGTCAAGAGTCCATCTTATCGTACTAGGAAACCTTTCAATAGTCTTATAACAGTGGGGCAGAAGCTGTCCTTGAGCCTGGTGGTACATGCTTTCACACGTTTGTATCTACTGCCCGATGGGAGAGGGGAGAAGGGAGAATGTCCAGGGTGAGTGGGGTCTTTGATTATGTTGGCTGCTTTACTAAGGCAGTGAGAAGTGTAGACAGAGTCCATGGAGGGGAGGCTGATTTCCGTGATGTGCTGCACTGCGTCCACAACCCTCTGCGGATTCTTGTGGTCCCAGGCAGAGCAGTTGTTATACCAAGTTGTGATACATCCAGATAGGATGTTTTCTGTGGTGCATCAATAAAAATTGAGTGTTAAAGGGGACATGCCAAATTTCTTTACCCTCCTGAGGGAGTAGAGGTGTTGCTGAGCTTTTTTGACAGTGGCATCTATGTGGTTGGACCAGGACAGGCTATTGGTGATGTTCACTCCTAGGAACTTGAAGCTCTCAACGGTCTCAACCTCAGCATCATTGATGCAGCCAGGAGTATGTGCATCGTTTCCCCCCCCCACCCCACCCCTTCCTGAAGTCAATGACCAGCTTTTATTTTGCTGACATTGAGGGAAAAGTTGTTGTCGGTACAAGTGACAATAATAAACCAATACCAATATCAGTAGGCTCTCTATCTCCTTCCTGTACTCTGACTCATCATTATTTGAGATATGGCCCACTGTGGTGGTATCATCTGCGAACTTATGGAGTTAGAGCAGAATCTGGCCCACACAGTCGTGTATGGGGGAGTAGAATAGGGGGCTGAGGACACAGCCTTGTAGGGGCACCAGTGTTGAGAATAATCGTGGTGGAGGTGTTGCTGCCTATCCTTACTGATTGTGGCCTGTTGGTCAGGAAGTCAAGGATCCAGTTGCAAAGGGAGGTGTTGAGTCTCAGGTCTCGGAGTTTGGTGATGAGTTTGCTTGGAATTATAATATTGAAGGCAGGGCTGTAGTCAATAAACAATAATCTAACGTGGGTGTCTTTACTGTCCAGATGCTCCAGAGATGAATGTAAGGCCAGGGAGATGGCATCCGCCAATAGACCTGTTTTGGCAGTAGGTGAATTGCAGTGGGTCAAGGTTTACTGGGAGGCTGGAGTTAATGCATGTCAAGATCAGCCTCTCTAAGCACTTCATGATGGTGGATGTCAGAGCCGCTGGGTGGTAGTGATTAAAGCACATTACCTTGTTTTTCTTAGATACCAGGATGATAGTGGTCTTCTTAAAGCAGGTGGGAACCTCAGATTGAAGCAGGGAGAGGTTAAAAGTGTCTGCAATACCCCCGCCAGCTGATCTGCACAGGATCCAAGGACATGGCCAGGGACACCAGCCAAACTCAGATGCTTTCTGCAGGTTCGCTCTCCAGAAAAACTGATCTTGCGTCCGCAACTGTGACTGTGGGTTCAGGTGCATTGGAGGCTGTGGGGTGGGTGGTGACATACCTATCCTCTTCTGTTCAAAATGTGCATGGAATGCATTAGAGCTCATTGGGGAGGGGATGTGCTATTGTCAGCGATGCTGCCTGACTTCATTTTGTAGCCCGTTATAGCATGTAAGCCCTGACACATCTGATGCTGGTCTAAGACTCAAGGCCATAGAACAGAGGTCAGAGAGGGATTGAGACTTAAAGGTGACAGGCTAATTTGAAATTCAGGGTCTACTTTCGATGACTAAGACAGGTGTTCTGCAAAACTGGTTGCTCATTCTTCACTTGTGCTTCTCCAGTGATAATGGAGACTACGGGCCATGAGCAACAAATGCAGGATAATAATTGGAAGATTAATTGAAAAGAACTTATTTGTCTAACTGCCTCTCCACTTCACCTCGCTGCTCTCGAGAAGAATCACATATTAGGAGGTAGGATAAATCTTTAGTTCCTCTTAGCAGTGCCAATATACTGATTATTTAGTGATAGTCAATAAGATCACCTCTCATTGTTCAATTTTCCAATGCATAGAGGCTCAACCTCTATTCATTCATCAACCCCTTCATCCCAGGAATTAACCCCGTGAACTCTCTCTGTACTGCCTCCACTGCAGGTATATCAGTCCTTAAATATGGAGACCAAAACTGTGCACACCATTCCAGGTACAATCTCATCAGCACCCTGTAAATTTGCATCAAAACTTCCCTACTTTTTTTTCTATCCTATGTATGATGCTCAGAACAAGGACCGACTTACTTAAAGGGTAGAAATGTTTGCATGTGATTTCCTGAACAATGGAGTTTAACTCAAATCAAAGCCAAGAGCAAAATAGTCCAGATGCAAAGTTGAAGTAAAAACGGGAAATTCTGGAAATACTCTGCATATCGGCCACATCTTTCCCCAGAGTATTTCCATCATTTTCTGTTGTTACAGAGTCAAGAGCTTCACAGTGGAAGGCCCATGTCCAAAAGAGTTATTGCAGGTTTTTCTACCAAAACATTAACAAACATTAGTGTCAGCATCGTCAACCCTCTGGGGGTTATCACAGTTTTTTTTTAAATATATAAATTCTGAGGATGAATGTTTTCAAACACATTTACAGATTGATGAACAATATGTCCAACCCCATATATCCAATCAGGTAGCTTATTTTAAAAACCCAGGAGTTAAGGAAAGTTTGTTAGTTTGAAATTCAAAAAGAAATTTTTGAATATTACCCCAGTATAACAGAATTAAGAAAGGAATTTAATAACCACAGCTCGCAAAGAAAAGCCTTTTCAGCAAAGTGTCAGAATAAGTAAAATCAGGGATGTTTTTTTGTCTGAAAGAGACAAAAAGGTTAGGAATTAAGGTCTATGTATTAATCCAATTATCCAAACTAGTGAGTTGTTTCAACTGATGTGCTGAGAAGCATTTTCATAACATGTCTTTAATGAAACTTAAAAATATTACTGTTGTAGTTCCATACAAGGATTATGTTTGTAATTAAAATAGGATATGAAAACCTCAGCAAACTATTTTAACCATTCATGCACCGTTAATAAACTACCCTTAATACCATGAGCAAATTCCCTTGTGATGTAATCCTTTCTGCAAAAACTTGCCAAATGCTTGTCAGAACTCCAAATATATCACATCCAATGGTTCTCCCTTCTCCACCCTTCTAAATATATCCTCAAACACTAACCAAATTGAAAACACATTTCCCCTTTCATGAGCCATATTCACTCTAACCAAACAACACATTTTTAGAAAGACACAAGAGACAGCAGATGCTAGAATCTGGAACAACAGAAAAGTCACTGGAGGAACTCATCAGGTCAGACGGTATCTATGAAAGGAAATAGACGGTCGGTGTTTCAAGTTGAGACCCTTCACCTGGACTGGAAAGAAAGGAGGAGATAGCCAGTATAAAATGGTGGAGGGAAGGGGTGGAGCAAGAGCTGGCAGGTGATAGATGGATCCAAGTGAGGGAGGTGATAGGCAGATGACCCCTCCCCCATACCTGGATCTACCTATTGCTTAGCAGCTCTTGCTCCACCCCTTCCCTCCACCTTTTTATACTGGCTATCTCCCCCTTTCTTTCCAACCCAGATAAAAGGTCTTGACCCAAAATGTCGACTGTCCATTTCCCTCTGTCTGACCCATTGAATGCCTTTTGTGCTACAACATATTTTAAGGAGTGCTGTTAACACTTTCTTAATAAAGGATATTAACTGGAGGGGGACCACCATCTTTGTGGGAAGATTTGCTAGTGCTGCTCGAGGGGGGTTAAACTAGAGTTGCAGGGGGGTGGGAACCAGAGGGGCAGGGCAGCAGGTGGAAGGGCTGTGGGGAAAGTAGATGTTAAGACTACAGGCAAAGATAGAAACCAAAAGGTTGAACATGGTGGAACTAATGTTCTGAGTTTAATCCATTTCAATGCAAGAGTATTTTAAGTAAGGCAGATGAACTTAGAGCATGGATCCGTATGTGGAATTATGATGTCGTAGCCATTAGTGAGATTTGTTGCAGGAGGAGCAGGACTGGCAGCTCAATATTCTGGGATTCTGTTGTTTTGAATATGCTAGAGATGGAGGTATTAAAGGCAGAGTAGTGGGATTGCTCATCAGGGAAAATGTCACGGCAGTGTTCAGAGAGGACATACTGGAGGGCTCAACTACCAAAGCAATTCGAGTGGAAATGAGGAACAAAAAAGAGATGACTGCATTAATGGGACTATAATATAGACCTCTCAATAGTTAGTGGGATTTAGATGAGAAAATTTGTAGACAGATAGCAGATAGTTGTAAGAAATATAAAGTTGGGATAGTAGGAGATTTTAACTTCCCATATATTGATTGGGACTTCCATACTATAAAAGGACTGGATGGGATCGAGTTTGTCAAATGTGTTCAGGAAAGTTTCCTTAATCAATATGTAGAAGTCCCAACTAGAGAGAGTGCAATACTGGATCTCCTCTTGAGGAATGAGACAGGTCAGGTGAGAGAAGTGAGTGGAGGGAACACTTTGGATCATTTGTTTCAACATAATTATGGGGAAGGATAGGACTGGTCCTAGGGTTAAGATTCTTAACTGGAGGAAGGCCAATTTTGAGGGCATCAGAAGGGATCTGGCAGGCGTGTATTGGGATAGGCGGTTTTCTGGCAAAGAGATGCTTGGTAAGTGGGAGGCCTTCAAAACTGAAATATTGAGAGTATAGAATCTATATGTTCCTGTTAGAATAAAAGGCAAGGCTAATAGGTTTAGGGAACCTTGGTTATTGAGGGATATTGAGGCACTGGTAAAGAAGGAGGCGCATATCAGGTACAGGCAGTTAGGATCAAATGAGGTGCTTGAGGAGTATTAGAAATGCAAGAGAACACTTAGGAGAGAAATCAGGAGGGCTCAAAGAGGACAAGCGGTTTCTCTAGCAGACAAGGTGAAAGAGAATCCCAAGGGTTTCGAAAGCTATATTAAGAGCAAAAGGATAGTAAGGAACAAAATTGGTCCTCTTAAAGATCAGTGTAGTCATCTATGCATGAAGCCCAAAGAGATGGAGGAGATCTTAAGTGAGTTTTTTGTGTCTGTACTTATTCAAGAAACAAACACAGAGTCTAAAGAACTGAGGAAAAAGGGTAGTGAGGTCATCAACCATATCCAGATTATGGAAGAGGAGGCACTTGCTGTCTTAAGAGTGGATAAATCTCAAGGCCTGACGAGCTGGCCCCTCTGACCTTGTGGGAGGTTAGTGCAGAAATTGTCAGAGCCCTGGTAGAGTTATTTAGAATGTCCTTTGCTATGGGTGAGGTGCCGGAGGACTGGAGGATAGCTAGTGTTGTTCTGTTGTTTAAGAAAAGCTCTAAGAATAAGCCGGGAAATTATAGGCCAGTGAGCCCGATGTCAGTCGTGGGTAAATTATTGGAAGGTCTTCTGAGGGACAGGATATGTAAGTATTTGGACAGACAAGGCCTGATTAGAGATAGTCAACATGGCTTTGTGCGTGGCAGGTCATGTCTAACCAATCTAATGGGGGTTTTTGAGGAGGTTACCAGGAAGGTTGATCAAGGGAAGGTGGTGGACGTTGTCTACATGGACTTTAGCAAGGCCTTTGACAATGTCCCTCATGGGAGGCTGCTCCAGAAGGTTAACTCGCTTGGCATTCAGGATGAGGTAGTCAATTGGATTCAACATTGGCTTAGTGGGAGAAGCCAGAGTGGTAATAGATGGTTGTCTCTCTGATTGGAGGTCTGTGACTAGTGGTGTGCCACAGGACTCAGTGCTGGGCCCGTTCTCATTTATCATCTATATCAATGTCTTAGATGATAATGTGGTAAACTGGATCAGCAAATTGGTGAATAACACCAAGATTGGGGGCATAGTGGACAGTGAGGAAGGCTATCAAAGCTTGCAAAGTGATATGGACCAGCTGTGAAAATGGACTGAAAAATGTCAGATGGAGTTTAATGCAGACAAATGTGAGGTGTTGCACTTTGGGAGGACAAACCAAGGTAAGAGTTACACAGTGAATGGTAGGGCATTGAGGTGTTTGGTAGAACAAAGGGACCTGGGAATACAGATCCATAATTCCTTGAAAGTAGCATCACAGGTAGATAAGATTGTAAAGAGACCTTTCGACACATTGGCCTTCATAAATCAGGGCATTGAATACAGGAGTTGGGATGTTATGTTGAAGTTGTACAAGATGATGGTGAGGCCAAATTTAGAGTACTTTGTGCAGTTCTGGTCACCTACCTTCAGGAAAGCTATCAATAAGCTTGAAAGAGTGCAGAAAAAATTTACATGGATGTTGCCGGGACTTGAGGACCTGAGTTACAGAGATAGGTTGGATAGGTTAGGACTTTATTCCCTGGAGCACAGGAGAATGAGGGGAGATTTTATAGAAGTATACAAAATTGAGGGGTATAGATAGGGTGAATGCATGCAGGCTTTTTCCCCTCAGGTTGGGTGAGACTGGAACTAGAGGTCATAGGTTTAGGGTGAAAGGTGAAATATTTAAGAAGGGGAACTACTTCACTTAGAGGCTGGTGCGAGTGTGGAATGAGCTGCCAGCAGAAGTGGTGATGCGGGTCCAATTGTAACACTTAAGAGGAGTTTGGATAGGTGCATGGGTGAGAGATGTATGGAGGGCTATGGTCCGGGTGCACGTAGATGGGACTAGGCAGAAAACCAAGCCGGCATGGACGAGATAGTTTGAAGGGCCTGTTTCTGTGCTGTGGTATTCTATGGCTCTATGACTCTTTGATTCCAGGATTTTCCTGACAACAGATATTGGGCTAACTGGCCAAGTTTCCTGCTTTCCTTTTCTTGAAAAGCAGTGTTGCCCTTCTGGTTTTCTAATCTGCTTCCAAAATTTAGGATTTCAAAAAATAAATATAGCAAACCACACATCTACTTGTCCTTCAGTCACTTCTTTTTAAATGCCATGATCCAGGCATTAGTTGCAAGGGGTTTGCCAGCTCTTGATATGCCTGGTATTTTTTTCATATTTATGGTGATTGTTTTAAAGTCCTGTCACTTTTGCAAGTTTTCCATTGCAGTCTACCTTGCCATACTTGTGCACATGAAAATAAACTCAACTTGACCTTTATTTCCTTTTATTTTTGATATTATTTTAGTGTCTTTACAATTAAAACTGATATTTGTTTAAAGCCTCAGCCATTGGCTTACTCTACATTATTAATCCCCATTACAGCTTCTAAGAGACAAGTACTTACTTTTGCCTCCTTCTTTCTTTTGAATAGAGGTTCCCATATTTTATTTTTATACTCCTTACCAATTTACCCTCATGTTCTATCTTTTCCCTTTTTATTTTTTAAATTGTCCGACGTGTCGACATAGACACATCATGTACATTTGTTAATTCTGCTCTCCCGGTGAGGATTCACACTTAGAAGAATGTGGAGTGGGAGTTTCATTACTACAATGTTCAACCTTCAGGCAAAATCTCTTAAGTGTTGAACTTGCCTTCAAATCCATTGAATATCAATCACTGATGGTTAAGGTACTCTGGAATGTGAGCTGTCATATTTTTATCTCAATGTGTAAAAAGCAACATAAATTATGGCAACATGTCACCTGTGACTCTGTTGTAGACAGGGATAAAACCATGATTAAAATATTTGGAAATAATTAACATTTATATTGGAAGCTTTACATTTGATATTTGAATGAACACTGCTTTCATTTCAAAGCACATTCATGTGTAGAATTCAAAGCAGAGTTTTAAACATTTGTCTTTCAGCCCCACTTTGGATCTCCTTCATTCTCGCTGATCCCTGATGTCAGCACCAATGCACGACCACAGATCTTCACTATGAGATGAATTTTAGTCATGTGAGTGCATGGGTTTGAGAGTGGGTGACCAACACTGTCACCCACTGTTAAATAACACTGTAAATGACATTACATCGGGTACCTCCTCAACATTTAGTTCAAAAAACACATGGTGGGACGCAAATTGCGAATTTCAATGTTAGTCACACAGATAATCAGAGTTGTACAGCAAAGAAACAGGCTCTTCGGCCCATTGGGTCTATGTCAACCATCATGTCTATCTATACTAACCTCATTTATCTGCATTAATTCCATATCCATCTGTGCCCTGCTCATTCAAGTACCTGTCCAGATGCATCTTAAATGTCGTCACTGTATAATGCAGGTGTATAAGTGTTGACATATTAAGAAGATATTCTCTGGATCTCAGACCCTTTGGGGTTTCTGTAGTGAAACATTTTAAGTATGAATGGCTGAATGGAATGGAGTGTGGTCGGAACATAAACCAGCATAGCACAGGAACAAGCCCTTTGGCCCATGATATCTGTGCTGAACATGATGCCAAATTAATCTAAATCTATTCTGCTTGTACATGATCCATATCCCTCTATTCCTTGCATGTTCATGTGTCTATCTAAAGGCCTCTTAAACACCACCATCATATCTGTTTCCACTACAACCCTGGCAGCCTGTTCCAGCCACCTACCACTCTCGATTTAAAAAAAACTTGCACATCTCCTTTAAACTTTCCCCCTCTCACCTTAAATGGATGTCCTCTTGTATGTGGCATTTCTACCCTGGAGAAAAAGATTCTGACTGTCTTGCGTAATTTTATGAACTTCTGTCAGGTCTCCCCTCAGCCCCTGATGTTCCAGAGAAAACAACTCAAGTTTGTCCAACCTCTCCTTGTGGCTCATGCTCTCTAATCCAGGCAGCATCCTGGAAAACCTCTTCTGCACCCTCTCCAAAGCCTCTACATTCTTCCTATAATGGGGCAACCAGAATTGCACACAATAATGTTAAACAGCAAATGGAGCTGGAACTGTACCAGCCTATTCACCTTTCCTGACATGGTAAGGTCACCAAACTGCTTTCAGTATTGAACCAATGAGCCTGGTACCACACTCTATCTGCTGAACTCTGTGACAACCTCCAGCTCTGCCACTTTAGTGCTGGTCACAGGCTTTCGATGCGACACCCTGGTGTCTGTAGCAGCCAAATAAAACAAGCGATGTAGGCTATAGCTATTTTCCAGCTCCAGTCTGTCGCCTTGTAGGTTCAAGTGCTCTGCCAGGCACTTTTTAAATGAGATATGGATTTCTGGCTCCATCACACTTGCAAGCAGTGAGTTCCAGATCCCCAGAACTAATCAGGTGGAAAAAAGATTTCCTCAACTCCACACTGATCCTTTTATCAATTAAAGTCATTTTATGCCTTCTAGTTATCTATCTCTCTTCTTAAAGGAAATTCGTTCTTAATTTTCACCACAATAATTTTATACAGTTTATATATATCTCCCCTAAGTTACCTTTGTTCCAAGTAAAACCCTTGCCCGGCCACTCTGCTGACAGAGATGAACCCCCAGCCATGGCGACTTTCTTGGTAACCCTCTCTAGGCTTTCTCTCGAATGCAGTCACATCTTTCCTGCCTTGTAGTGACACAGCTGCACACAACATTCTATCTGAGGCCTAACTCATGTTTTATCTAGTCCATGCATGGCCTCCCGTATTCTGTCCCTCATCTGGTACAGGCAAGTTTCCCATTTGTCTTCTCAACAATCTTATCTTGCTAACAATCTTAAATAAGGTGGTACGATTATGCTTTACACAGGTGCCCCACTAGGCTGTGTCCTCTGCCCCTAATCTACTCCTTTTACACCTATGACTGCATAGTCAGATTCTGCTCTAACTCCATCTACAAGATTGCAGATGATATCACTATAGTGGGCAGTATCTCAAATGACGATAGGTTGGAGTGCAGGAAGGAGATAGGCAGCCTGGTGACATGGTGTCATGACAACAACCTTTCCCTCAATGTCAGCAAAACAAAAGAGCTCATCATTGACTTCAGGAAAGGGGGCAGTGCACATGCTCCTGTCTAGATCAACGGTGATGAGGTTGAGAGGGTTGAGAGCTTCAAGTTCCTAGGAGTAAACATCACCAATAGCTTGTACTGGTTCAAACATGGCCAAGAAAGCTCACTTGTGCCTCTACTCCCTCAGGAGGCTAAAGAAATTGGGCATGTCCCCGTCGACCCCCACCAATTTTTATCGATGCACCATAGAAAGCATCCTATCTAGATGGATCATGGCTTGGTTTGTCGACTGCTCTGCCTGTGACTGCAAGAAAGTGCAGAGAGTTGCGGAGACAGCCCAGCATAATACGTAAACCAGCCTCCCCTCCGTGGACTCTGTCAACACTTCTCACTGCCTCAGTAAAGCAGCCAACATAATCAAAAACCTCACCCACCCTGGACATTCTATCTTCTCCCCCTTCCCGTCGGGCAGAAGATAAAAAAAAGCCTGAAAACACATACGACCAGGCTTAAGGACAGCTTCTATCCCACTGTTATAAGACTATTGAATGGTTCCCTAGTACGATAATATGGACTCTTGACCTCACAATCTATCTCGTTATGACTTTCACCTTATTGTCTACCTGCTCTGCACTTTTTCTGTAATTGTTTTACTTTGTACTGCCTCAATGCACTGTTGCAATCAATTGATCTGTATGAACAGTATACAAGACAAGTTTTTCACTGTACATTAGTACATGTGACAATAATAAACCAATTTACCAATTGCTAGCCTGCCATTTTCAGAGACTTGTAGACTTACCAGGCAAGGTCTTTCTGTTCCTCTACACGTCTTGGCATCCTGCCATTTAATTGGTGTCCACCAAAGTAATTGGTTTATTATTGTCACGAGTACAGAAACTCAGTGAAAAGCTTTGTTTGCGTGCCATCCATATGGATCATTCCATTTCCTTGTACATCAAGGTAATAAAAGGGAAAAGCAATAACAGAATACAGAATATAGTGTTACAGTTACAGAGAAAGTGCAGTACAGGTAGACAATAAGGTGCAAGGGCCATGATGAGGTAGACTGTGAGGTCAAGAGTTCAGCTTTAATATATGAGAGGTCAATTATAAGAGTCTTATAACAGTGGGATAGAAGCTGTACTTGAAGCTGGTGGTATGTGTTTTCAATCTTTTGTATCTCCTGCCTCATAGAAGGAGGGAGAAGAGAGAATGACGGGGGTGTGAGTGCGCTTGATTATGTTGGCTGCTTTCCCAAGGCAGCAGGAAGTGTAGACGGAGTCCATGGAGGGGAGACTGGTTTTTGTGATGGACTGGGCTGTATCCACAACTCTCTGCAATTTCTTGCAGTCTTGGCCATCTACTGTCTATTACCTTGCTTTGTTTGTCCTCCCAGGTCCATTACCTTGCACTGTCTTTGAACTCCATTTGCTATTTCCGTCCCCACCTAACCACTCAGTTGATCTCTGCCTGAAATCTACAGCTTTCTTCCCATTAACCACACTCTCAGTTTTGGTGTTATTTGCAACTTCTTCACAACAGGTGGGAACACTGCCCTGCTGGATGACCATGCAACCTTTACCATCACATTTAACAGGATGTCACTGAAATGAGAGGTAACATTCTCTCACTTTCTTGTTTTTACATGTCCGGAACCCTGTCAATGTCATTTGCAATCTCCCTTGAAACATTGGTGTTGAAAAGGACTTGATCAAAAGCAGAAAGCACCAAAAGTACTTCTGAAACAAAAACAGAACATGTTTTGGATTTCCAGCATCTGAGGTTTGTTGCTTCTATTGAAATGGATTCATGCAGGTTGCTATTCAACCTCTGAACCCCATCCATTGGGAAACTGGAACACTTAAGTAGGGCAGTGTTTGGGTTAAAAAGCCACAGACAGATAGGCTGTACAAGCTTCCTGGTATCTCATGCACTGCTGGCCTCTCTCCACTCAACATATCAAGAAATTAAAATTCAGCCCTGTATCACAGAAATGCCACTAAACCTTGAGCTTCCCACCTCTTGGGAATTTTCATACATTGATACTCTTTTGTCAAATGGAATTAACTCAATTTATGTCTTCGTAATGACAATGAAGCCGTTTTGCATTATCATTACTATCCACTGGAGTAGAAGAAAAGTAAATTTGTAAATAAGCTTATTAACAAGACACTTCACAACCTGATGCCTTGTGTAGAAGTGATTAAGATAATATAATGTTGTCAGGACTCGAGGGCCTAAGTTATAGGGAGAGGTTGGGCAGGCTTGGACTTTATTCCTTGGAGTGGAGGAGACTGAGGGATGACCCTATTGAGGTGTACAAAATCATGAGGGGCATAGATAGGGTGAATGTGCACAGTCTTTTTCCCCCAAGGAAAGGGAATCAAAAACTAAAGGGCATTGGTTTAAGGTGAGAGGGAAAAAAATTTAATAGAGACCAGAGGGGCAACTTCTTCAACTTTTAAGAGATATTTGGATATGTATGTGGATAGGAAAAGTTTAGAATGATATGGGCCAAATGCGGGCAAATAAGTGTAGCCTAGGTGGGCATCTTGGTCAGCATGGACGAGTGAGTTGGGCTGAAGGGCCTGTCTGTGTACTGTATAACTTTATGAGTCTATGATAGGTTCCAAAAGTGGCATGACAGTGGGGGACTACTGCACAAACTAAAATCTTCCTTACTTTTTCTTGAGGTCAAACACATCACCATGTTAATCCTTATACTCCAATGGTATCTTCCTATAGAAGAACAGCTCCCAAACCTCACAAGCATGTTCTTTCTCAGTTGCTGAGGAAATGACAGGAAATGGGGACCGGGAGCGACTGTGGTTGAGTTAATGATCAATTATGAAAGATTGACCGGAGTCAACCAGGAGATAACTTTCATTTCATCCGCTGTTACGTTATAAACAATATTTCCCAGTTAATGGGACTAATGGCCAAGACTTTGTGAATTAAATTACATATATAGTACTCAAGCCTCTACGTGACATAGAGTCATTGTGGAAAGCAAAGTAAGTTAAAAAGGTCGATGAAAAAATATATTCACAGATATATAGAGTCATGAGGAGACACAGCAGGGAAGCAGGCCCTGCAGCCCACCAAATCTGCACTGACCATCAATAACCAGTTTATACTAACTCTACATTATTCCTCATTTTATTTTCCTCACATTCTTATCAACTCCCCCCCAAATTCTTCCACCCACCTACACACTCGGGACAATTTACAGTGGCCTGCACGTCTTTGGGATGTGGGAGGAAACCGGAGCACCCACAGGAAACCCATACGGTCACAGGGAGAACGTGCAAACTCCACACAGACAGCACCTGAGGTCAGGATTGAACCCGGATCTCTGGAGCTGAGGTAACGGCACTATTAACTGCGCCACTGATAACAGAATGTTTGGCCAAATGTATAGAGATTGTAAGAAGCTGCTGGAAATATTAAATTAAAGTACATTACAGCAGGTGAATTTTGACAAAATTTGCTTGTTAAAAAGGTATTTGGGTCCTATCGTTGACGATGTCAGCTGTACAATCACATCAAACTAGTAAATCCAATAGAATGTTAGAGCAAGAGTTGAGTGCACAGAATTCATGGAGAGATGCACAAGTATGTAAAATCCCACTCAGTGTATGAATTTTGATACAAATTCTTCTCAATATCAACTCACCATTGATGAGGGAATCAATCAAATCAATTTTGTTAAGGCCAATTTTTGATAATTGCAGCTTTGATTCTGAACCTTGATCACGTCAATGTATTTTTCAAACATGCTAATTCTCTGAACATTCACATTGCTAGACAGGGTAACCAAGACAAGTTTGGTGATCGAGTCATAGAGGGTGGAATAGGTGACGATCTTTCACAACACCATAACTCCAAGGTTGAATTCATGCTTGGTGTAAGAGCTTGTACCTGGCACATCACTAACAACCTATTGCAGAGGATTTCAACCTGTGGTCCACGGACCCCTGGGGGTCCGCGGCGGGTTGCCAGGGGGTTCGCGAGCATGCCAAGAAAAAAATGGAAAAGCGACCTGTTACAAAGCTGTAACTTACTTGCTTGCTCCAGTTTTCCACTATTCAGAAAATTGGCCATATCTCTTCTATCTGTTATAGGCGACAATCTTAGAGACTTAGACTGTGTTCCCTTCTGGTAAGCTGCCGCTTAATATACGATTTGTGTAGTCAGAGTAGTCGGTAGTGTTCACTATCACTACTATTCTGTTGTGCACTGTAGTGTTAACGAGACTGAGTGACGTTGTTGGTGTGCCTTAAGAATATTGCTTACTTACTGTGCATTTACGCCACAGTGACGTAACTGTTAAACGAGAAGTGCGCAAGCCTGTAAATTTTAGATTAGTTTTGATATTTTGTTTATCAGTAATAGTAATTAAACTGTCCAGCATGTATTGCTGAGTATGGAGAAATTTCTGAAGAGAAAAGCTGACCAGAAACTGGAAGATTCTGATGACGAAGGGGATAAGGGTGACCGATAGAGAAAACAACGCAAGTACGATCCAGAATACATTTCATATGGCTTTATCGCAGTGGGGACAAATGCGGACCAACCTCTCTGTGTTGTGTGTTTGCAAACACTGTCCAACGATGCAATGAAACCAGTGAAATTGAAGCGCCATTTAACAACAATGCATCCAGATATTGCCAGTAAGCCGAAGGAATATTTTGAGTGGCAAAAGGAGCTGTACCTCAAGCAGAAAGGCAAAATGACAGCCTGTGCCACTGTAACTGAGAAGGCTCTTCACGCATCATATTTGGTAGCATTATGAATAGCATGTTCCAGAAAGCCTCACACAATTGGAGAAGAGCTTATCCTGCCTGCAGCAGTAGATATGTACGAAGTTGTACTGGGAAAAGAATCCAGTCAAAAACTGAAAGCCATTCCACTGTCTGATAACACAGTAAGCAGAAGAATTGACGATATGGTGGAAGATATACAGAGGCAGATGATAGCACATCTTCAGCAAGTCAGATTTGCGATTCAGCTCGATGAAAGTACTGACGTTGACAGTGCTGCGCAGTTGTTAGTTTATGTTCGATATTGCTGGGAAGGAGAGGCTTTGGAAGACTTTTTGTTTTGCAAGGCAGTCCCAGGGTGTACAACTGGTGAAGAACTTTTCCATGTGCTTGACACTTTTTTTGTACAATCAGCATTGGTGTGGACACAGTGTATTGGAGTATGCATGGATGGTGCTGCCGCAATGACGGGACGGAAGTTGGGTCTAGTCGCACGAGTGAAAGAAGTAGCTCCACATGTAGCAGCAACCCATTGCATGATTCACTGTGAGGCTTTGGCTGCAAAGGATATGGATGAAAATCTTGTGGATGTGTTTTCCTTGTGCATTAAAATCTTTAACTTTACCAAAGCCAGGCCGCTCGATCATCGTTTGTTTGAAAACATATGCCGTGAAATGGAAGCCGAGCATAAGCATTTGTTGCTACATACAGAAGTCAGATGGCTGTCATGAGGCTGCATTGTGCAGCGTGTATATGAATTGCGAGATGAACTGCTCATTTTTCTAAATGAGCCTAATGGATCATTGGCAGATGAGACGTGGGTTGCCAGATTAGCTTATCTTGCAGATATTTTCAACATTTTGAACAGCTTAAATCTATCATTGCAGGGACCTGGCTCAAATATTCTGAAAACGCAAGACAAAATCAATGCCTCCCAGAAAAAACTCCGTATCCGGAAGGGAAGATGTGAACAAGGCGTCTATGATATGTTTCCGTTGCTGGCTGACTTTCTGACAGTGAACGAGACTAAGACAGAGGCCATTGCGAGTACCGTTTTGAACGATATTCAACATCTGTCACATTACTTCCATGAGTATTTCGGCAATGATGACACGAGCATGTTTGATTGGATTCGAAATCCGTTTGAATGCATGCTTACTGATTTAACTGGACGTGAACAAGAAGAATTGGCTGAACTGTCATCTGACAGGACTTTGCGCTTGCAGTTCAACCGAATTTCACTTTTGTCGTTCTGGATAGCATGTTCCCAGGAGTCTGGCAAAGCCGTCAATGTTCTGTTACCATTTGCAACCACTTACTTGTGCGAAATAGCATTTTCTGCAGTCACTGCCATGAAAACCAAATACAGATCAAGACTGAATATTGAGGATGACATATGCGTATGTTTGTCGCACATACCACCACGTTTGGACAAACTCTGCAGTGCAAAACAGGCACAACCTTCACATTGAACTGAACACTGAAAGACACCGCTGGTAATTATCGGTGATTGAAATAGTCACTATTTCATTAGGGCCTATGTGCAGTAATTTAAGTGTTGTATGCATGAGTTATCGATTGTTTGATTTCGTGGGCTTTGGCGGTCCGCCATCTAACAAGGACATGTTCTGGGGGGCCGCAACATGAAAAAGATTGAAAACCACTAACCTATTGGAAACAAGTTAGCATTAAAGATCTCTCTCCATGGCAACCACAGTACAGTGGATGAAGATGAGGGAAACACAGCGGAGAGGGAAGGGTATACATTTTGCTGGGTTGATTTTCTAACTCTATCCAACTTTTCTCAATGTCTTATCCCCTAGTTCTTTCTGTCCATCTTTACTTTTTCTTGACTTTTCATTAAATGCTTAACGTAGTCACTGTTATTTCTCCTGGATGTACTACCTGATGTCTAGACTCATGAATTTGCACGTAGCCATCTATTTCCTATCAACAGCAGAGTCCTGTTCACTCTTCACACACTTTTCATTTGCACTGTTCACATCCTAACTCTGTTGTCTCCTCACTACCATGCTTGCTGATCTAAATGCTCCATCCTTCTGAGCAATGTCTTAAATTTATAATTCTTATCCTTGTTCTCAAATTCTTCTTTGTCCTGACCTCTTCCAATATTGTAACCTCCTCTTGCCCTACAACACCCTATGGTCAGAGGTGGAGATTTTTTTGAAGATTTGATGGTGCTCAGTTCTATTTACAACATCTTTGGATAATGAAGTAATCCGTGCTGATATGGAACAAGACCTAACAACAATCTGACGTGCCATTGCATCGCAAAGGAGTCCCCAATGATTTTTTCCAACAAACAGGAGTCTAGATCTCTCCTCTAAATATTTACCACATTAGCATTGTTAATTATTCCATCATTATTAACCAAATATCTTGGATGTTTATCATCATTAGCATTGTGGGGTGTGGTCACCATCAACGAGAAGATGGACTGGACAAGCCATGTACAGCAGGTGAGAGGGTGGTTATGGTGCAGTGACTGGCTCACCTCCTGACTCTCCAAAGCTTTTCCACTTTCTACAAGACACAGGAATGTGAGAAATACTGTCTACTTGCTTGGTTGGATGTAACCCATACCTCTCTAGAAACACAATGCCATTGAGGGAATACAGTCCACTTGACTGCCAGTATGTCCACTCGTTCCACCACTGGTACACCAAGGACCCACAGTACACATAAGAACACAAGAAAATATGAGTAAGAGTAGGCCCTTCATGTCTGCCCTGTAATTTAATATGATCATGGCTGATCTCCCTCTCTCATTTTTATTTGTCACTTGTCCTTACATATATGTTTTGGATTGGGATTACATTTTGAATGATAATCCTCCTTTGAAACACCTTGTACTTACATTAGAGGTGCCATAAAGAACATAAAACATAGATCATAGAACATAAAAGAGTGCAACATAATGTCTGTGCTGACTATGATGCCAAATTAAACTAATCTTATCAGCCAGCACATGGTCTTTATCCCTCCATTCCCTGCCTGTTCATGTTCTTGTCTAAATGCCTCTTAAATGTTGCTGTCATATCTGCTTCCAACACCTTTCCTGGCAGCGTGTTCTAGACACCTACCACTCAGTGTAAAAGATCTTGCCTTGTCGATCTCCTTTAAACTTCCCTTCCAATCACATAAATCCTATGCCCTCTAGCATTTGACATTTCCTCCCTGCGATAGAGCCTTTGACTATCTACCCTGTCAATGCTTCTCATAATTTATAAACTTCTATCAGGTCGCCTCTCAGCCTTCGACACTCCAGAGATGATAATCCAAGTTTGTTCAACCTCCTCTTATAATAATGAATTATTTTGCCATCAGTAAAGTTTAATGTTATGTTTTTCATTCTGTCGTCAAACTTATATTCCACTCTAAGGAAAAATTGTACTGACCTTTGGATAACACAAACACCCTTTCCCCAGCGTAAATGACTTGTGAATCAATTTTCCATTCATCCTGTCACATTTTATGTTATATTATCTGCCTGAATTTTGCACAAAAGCTTTTTTGGGAAACACATTGTTAAAAGTCTTCTAAAACTTAGTTAATACATTCTATTATGTGTCCGACATTCCTTTTATCTCTCAATCACTTCTTCAAAACACTTTATTGAATTTGTCAGATATTGAACTTCAGCAAATGTTCACTTCATACCTTCATGCACCGAGATATTAATTCACATTGATTATGGATTTGAAAAGATTGCCCAGAACCAACGTCACACCAACTGGTCTGCCATATTTCAATTTGTTCTTTTGAAGACAACCTCTTAAGATGATCTCATCCCTAAACGTCGACTGTTTGTTTCCCTTCATGGATGCTGCCTGGCCTGCTGAGTTCCTCCAGCACTTTTTGTGTATTGCTCCAGATTCCAGCATCTGCAGAATTTCTTGTGTCTCTTAAAATGGCTGTTCTCAAATCTTTACATCACAGTTTGCATCTTTATGGCCAGAAACTCTGCCAGCTCATCACTGGCTTGTTTTGATGGTTGATTACATCAGGGCTCAGTGAACCTTGCTGTCAAATTTTGATTTAATTTTCTGAACCATTTCTGTTCCTTCAGTTAGCTTCTAGATTCTTCAGTAATATTTGCACTATCATTTAAAAGGAACAGAGCAATGAATGTATTCAGTAGCTGCCATTTTCTGATTTTTCAGAGCCAGAATCTCCCTCACTGGTTTTACCCTTCTACTTTTTTTTACTTCTTGTATATTTGTAAATGCACTAGGGATTTCTGTTTATATTCACTCATTTTTTTCTAGTTCATATTTTCATTCTGTACTGTTATTGCTGTGATTATCTTTTTATTTATCTGTTCTTTATTTCTAGTCTTTACCTTTTCATAGAATATAGAACATAGAACAATACAGCACAGGAACAGGCCCTTCAGCCCACGATGTCTGGGCTGACCAAAATGACAAACAATTGCCTCCTCTTTAGGTTCCAGCTTAACTTTTGTTTCAGTTTCTCCCCAGAACTCTTCATAATTTTTGGGGGGATATTTTGCTCTAGATTTCATACTTCATGTTAACCTATTAACCTGTTTCCACCAGATAATTTGGGACAAATGATTTTTCACTCACTTTGAGTTCCATCTTTTTAGCAGTCTCTTCCTACTTTGAAACGAATGGTTAGAGTTACCAATTCCTGGCTGTTTTCACGTTAATTATTTCCCAGAATTAAATCTTTCATTTTTAAACAAGCAACAAAGTGTCTCACTATTCACTGTAAAATGAGTTCCACTTTGAGCTTAGTAAAACCTTTATTCGAGTCTACATTGTTTGAGATAAATTGCTCGATATTATTCTTGGTCCAAATAAGCATCTTAACACAACCTTTTGGAATATGCTTTTATTGTAGAGCAGTGATACCAACACTTACACTCCTGAACCATATTCCCCCTGCTATCTCTCTTGAATATGTTATAAACAAGGATAAAAATTACTCGGCTTTTTAACACTGAACTTCATAGCCACTGGAGCTACAGTGTCATTTTCTTTGCCCTAACTTATGCCTTAAACTCTCCACTTTTACAATCAACATTGCAGGTTTAAAAATATTTTGGGAAGTTTCCCTTTTCTTTTTGCTGTTGTTAACTCATTTAATGTTCTGGCATTCAGTGCCTCTTCTACAACAACCTTTCCCTTTCTATCTCAAAGCTGCCTTCTTTCTCTTTCATGATGAATTGTATAATAGTCATTGGCTTTTATCATTTCAATAACTCCATTAATCACTAAAGTTAAGGCTCTCCTCACTCTCCTTCTATGTTACTTAATTCCCACACTCTTATATTTACTTTCTCAACAAAAATATTAGCGAAAACATCAACTAGAGAAGATTGCAGGTGGGGGCGTTACACCAGCCATTGAGGATACTGAGAAGCTGCCTCTAAATTGTCAACATTTGCCACTAACTCCTCAGATATTGCCACTTTCCTGCTAACATGTCAATTCTTCCGTACAATGGTACTTCAAATGTAATGATGCACCATAGGGCTTCCTGCTTTTGCTAAAACTTGCAGTGAACACAGGTTAAGAAAAAAAAATGGTACCTCAGAGCATTAATTCAAACTCAATTCAGATCGGATTCAGATTAGTTTATTATCATATACACCAGGGTGCAATGAAACCTCTTGCTCGTGTGAACCTCACAGAGTAGAGTATACACTGTAATAATAAATGCAACTATAGATGCAGCGATGAGCGTCAAACAACAGAATAGTGCAAAGGTTGTTGTGTAATCTGAAATACTGCAAAAAGAAATGCTGAAGTGACAATAGTGTAATAACTGAGAGAGGTAAGATTAAGAGTCCGAGAACGTGGCAGCTCCACTGGGAAGGGATGTGAAAGAGTCAAGCCAACACAACCATTAATACCCAGTACTCACAGTTGCTTTCTGACCTACCAGTGGCAAAGGATTTATTCACAAATTCGTTTTGCTGAGAGTTTTCTATATTTTAGTCATTTTTCTGAATCATGTTGGGACAGGTGAAGTTTTGACTGCCTTAGATCACACCTCAGATAATACAATCAGCACCATAGCAGCAACAGCTGCTTGTCTACTGTGAAGAGATCTTCAGCTGTCCACCAGGACAGCAGACCTGCAGAGGGGTGCAGTTTCTGGGGACATTACCACCAAGGCTGGGTGTGTGGGCAGAGGTATTGGTATTGGTATTGGTTTATTATTGTCACTTGTACCGAGGTACAGTGAAAAACTTGTCTTGCATACCGATCATACCGGTCAATTCATTATCATTGTGTTAGTACAGAGTGCATTGATGTAGTACAGGTAAAAACAATAACAGTACAGAGTAAAGTGTCACAACTACAGAGGAAGTGCAATGCAGGTAGACAATAAGGTGCAAGGTCACAACAAGGTAGATTGTGGGGTCAGAGTCCATCTCACCGTATAAGGGAACTGTTCAGTAGTCTTATCACAGTGGGATAGAAGCTGTCCTTGAGCCTGGTGGTATGTGCCCTCAGGCTCCTGTTTCTTCTGCCTGATGGGAGAGGAGAGAAGAGACGATGACCCGGGTTTCAATGACTTGCCCGAGTGCTCAGAAGGATCACACTATCATGTGAGGTGATCAAAGTCAAAAGTCAAAGTAAGCTTATTGTCATATGCACAAGTACATGTACACACAAGTATAATGAAAAACTTACTTGCAGCAGCATCACAGACACATAGCATCAGATACACAACATTCACAAGAAAAATATAAATTAAACATAAATTATACAAGAAAGAACACAATTAGGAAAAAACAAAATAAAGTTCATTGTCATGCAAAGTGGTCAAAGTGGTCATACGTAGTGTTGTTACACTGAGATGGAGATTAGCATTGTGCAGGTTGGTTCAAGAACCGAGTGGTTGAAGGGAAGTAACTGTTCCTGAACCCTGTGGGACTTCAGGCTTCTGTACTTCCTGCCTAATGGTAGGGGCGAGAAGATGGCATAACCCGGATGGTGGGGATTTTTGATGATGGATGTTGTCTTCTTGAGGCAGCACCTCATGTAGATACTACTGATGGTAGGGAGGGATGCGCCCGTGATGTATTGGGCTGAGTGAACTACTCTCTGCAACTTCTTATGTTCTTGTGCAGGATAGAATGTAACAGGAGACGTATGGAGCCTGCTGAAGGATCACTTCATGCCTGGCCAATGGCTCATGTGGCTATGTGTTAGACTGTCAAAGTCACTGTTGCACTTAACTATTTCATCTTGACATCTTTCCTGGATCTACCAGTCTGCAATCCATGAAGGTTGAAGAGGTTGATTATCTGTTTGCCAGCTCAGGAAAATATGTAGGCTTTGATGTGATGACCAGCTACTATGAGTGGGTGCTTGGGTTTCTGCTCTGGTTTGGTTCCCACAGTCACAGTTTATCAATGACTTCAAGTGGATGGCAAGCAAGGCCACCTGCAGATCACAAGCACAAGGACTTTCCTTTCACATCATATTGTGTGCAATTTAATGCCCCATACTCAAGGAATGGTGTGCTGGGCCTGGAGAGGGTCCAGAGGAGACTCACAAGAATGAGCCCAGGAATGAAAGGCTTAATGTATGAGGAGTGTTTGACGTCTCTGGGCATGTACTCGATGAGAGCTCAGAAGGTTGAAGGGGGATCTCATTGAAACCTACTGAATACTGAAAGACCTGGATAGAGTGCACATGGAGAGGATGTTCCCGTTAGTAGGATCATCTAGGATCCGAGGGCACAACCTCAGAATACAGGGTCGTCCCTTTAGAACTGAGCTGAGGATGAATTTCTTCAGCCAGGGGGTGGTGAATTTTTGGAATTCGTTGCCACGGAGGGTTGTGGAGGCCAAGTTATTGGGTGTATTTCAGGCAGAGATTGTTAAGTTCTTGATTAGTAATGGGGTTAAGGGTTACAGGGAGAAGGTGGGAGAATAGGGCTGAAAAAAATTGAATGAAAGAGCACACTTGATAGCCTAATTCTGCTCCTATACCTTATGGTCTTATCCTCAGCATTCAGCTCAGTAAGTAAGGAAGGACAATATGTTCTTTACTCAGATATGTGTCTATGCAGAATTTCTCCACTGCTGCCACAATGGTTTTCCCTGTGATAATCCAAGCTTCCTAGCATATTAGGTTGCTAGGAGATGAAAGATTCCCAACTTAAATCTGACTGATAATATCCCACAGAAAGTGACCAATTAAATCTGACAGTTTGCCGTACAGCTACAGATGTGTGATCAATCAAGGCATTGGCACATTAAGGATGCACATCCTAAGGCACACTCCAGCTGGGTGTCTAGAATGCTTGATATCTGCTGTGCTCTGCTTAATATTGTGCAATAGTGAGGTTTAGACCTGCTGGAGGAATAAGACACACAATGCCTGATATCTTTGAACGATTCCGGGAATGAAGAGGAAGAAAAGAAGATGATGAAAGCAGAGTAAAACCAACTGCTCTTTCTGTGTCTGTGATGACTACTACTGCTGCAGACACAAACCAACTGTTCCCACATTGGCCTGCACCAACTCATGGATTCTTGTTCCTTAATTGAATTAAAGTTTGAAATGCAACACACGATTATGAATGTGCAAAAAGAGAAACATAGATAGGAACACCAGCACATTTCTTCTGCACCTCTGTGCTTTGCTATATCATTTGCTGTGGGAAATCAGTGGGGCTCCCAGTCCTGATTATGCACTAGAAACTCATCCGGAGCATGACGATAGGCTGCCAGTCAGCACAACTGGTTGTCTGATGGTTCATGATGTAGTTTTTTAGGGGTTCTTCAATGGAGATCTTCAAAGGTGTCCTCTGTTAGATTGGAAATGGATGCATGTTATGACCTAACAGTCATCTTTTAAGAGAGCTTTCAGGGATGTAAAGGAATGTTGCAACTTCTGCGGTTGATCTTGTCCACATATGAACCATCAATGGCACCATTTACTTCTGGTCATTGGTAATTGTTTTTTTATTGTCACATGTACCGAGATACAGTGAAAAACTTTAGTCTGCATGCCATCCAGACAGATCATTCCATACATAAGTACATTGAGGTAGTTCAAAATGAAAAAAAAACAGAATGCAGAATACAGTGTTACAGTTACAGAGAACGTGCAGTGCAGGTAGACAATAAGGTGCAAAGGCCATGATGAGGTAGACTGAGAGATCAAGAGTTCATCTTTATCTTACAAGAGGTCCATTCAAGAGTCTTATAGCAGCGAAATAGAAGTTATCCTTGAGTCGAGTGGTACCGACTTCTGGAAAGCCTCTTTGGATGCAAATCCAATCTTGAGTTCATCATTAACACAGCAAATGCTGGAAATGCTCAGGATTTGTTTGGACAGGTCTGGAGTTATCCTTCAGTACACACTACCCAAGGTCTCCTGCATGGTCATAGTGACATATACTCCACACAGTTTCTACAGCAGTCAGGTTTGAACCTGCAGTAGGAAGAAGGCACAGTGCATGAACTCTGCATATGTGATTCTGGGGAGATTGAACTGTGCACTCACGGAGGGAGTGTCCTCCTCTGAAGGGTTGTTACAATCTTCACAGACCACACCCAGTAGGACTCCTAGCAATGCTGTCCGTGGTTCTTATAAAGACATGAATAAAATGGCTAAACCAAGAACGTTTGATGGGATCATTACACATATGATCATACTTCACTTACTCTGATGTCAAATCAACATGATTGAGTTCTGTATGACATTTGAATGCTTGCTATTTAATTTTCTCTTTACCTCTGCTGGCAAACAGGCCAAGGCTTAGCTGGTGCCCTTTTCCTTTACTGCAGCTGACAATTAGAAAATAGCTAACGAGTCTCCTCCAGTTCTCTTGTCATTCAGTGCTCTCTTCTCTTGTCAGGAGTAGGCTGGGAGAGGGGTGGAAGGGATGGCGAACGATGGCAGAGAGTAACAACATCCAATGAGCAGAGGTTAACCATGAGGAAGAGGCAGCACATTGCATAAAGATGATGATAAGTGCCCTTAGACAAATATGGATCACAATCCATCCACTTCCCTTTTGCTTCTCCCCATCTTCCATCTAGGCACATTGCCCTTCTGGACTCAATATCAAATTCAACAATTTTAAGTAACTTGATTTCTCTTTTTATATCAGAACCGGCCAGTTCTGCTTTAGACTATCCATCTGTGATAATAACTCAGTTTCTCTCTCTCCACTGCCTTGTTTGCTGGGCATTTCCTACAGCCCTAACATCCCTTGTTCTGGTTTCTCTCTCTACTTTCCCTTATTAACCTATCCAGTAAATGACTTCATCAACATCTGATTCCCTGGCAATCTTGGCCTCACTCTATCAGTATATTCACTTTGTTCCATTCACTGCTCCCTCACACTCCCTGCAATTTAAAACTATTTTTTCTCACTTTCCCAGTTCTGACAAAGGATCTTCAACCTGAAACATTAACTCTGTTTTTCTCTCTCCACAGATGCTGCCTGACCTGCCGAGTGTTTCCAACATTTTCCATTTTTATTTCCGATTACTCCCGGGTACACTTTAAAAGGAATCTTCCGAGTCACCGTTCACCTGAACTAAATCACTACTTCCCAAGACTATTCCCTGTAAGCGTAGCATCAAAGGCCCTCATGTTCAAGATCCAACAATGTGTACGATGTCTGACTCAGGCACTGCATTACAGGGTGTCCATTGTGCACTGCACACTGCTGGTTACATTGCCTGAAGATGCAATCAGGAGCATTGTAATATGTCACACACAACAATACTAACAATGTCATTGCTACCTGAGTCTGTAAGGATAGCATTTTCAAGCAGGATTTAACCATCTCTTCCTTACCTGAGAGACCGGGAGATGCAGCCTCCCAGTACTGCTTTCTCTACTATAATTTCCTCCCAACATGACACTTAGAAACCTGTGCTTAAATAAAGCACAACTCTGCAAAAACTAACTTCTTTTCTGCACAAGTATCCTGTAGGTGTGAGAAGGGAAGAACCTGAAGCACTACGGTGATTTACATGTCCTTGAACGACGGTCACAATTGAATGTATGTAACAGAACATATACTGTATTCTCACCAAGGCTATCTCCTTCCAGACCAAACATCTTCACCCTGCTGCATATTCCAAAAATAACTGATACTGAAATCCATAAAATAAAAGGTTTACTCAACATAAAATTCTAATAAGCAAAGTCAACCAAAACTTTCTAATTCAACATTGATAATTAAAAATAATTACAGTGCTCGGCTTCACTGACAGACTTCCATGTGGTTTTGCCCATTTTCCCTACTTCTCTGCATAGCTCCAGATATGTCTTCAGCTAGGTTGGGGGAAACCTGATCTTGTAATGGATAAGACAGCAAATGGCTATGAAGTTTAATCTGAATATCACTGGACCTCGATGCCTGTTTGGATACTGCTGTCTGGGCATATGTGGCAACAGTCTGTGCTACTTATCAGCACAAAGGAAGGATGTGGAGGCTTTGGAGAGGCTGCAGAAGAGGTTCACCAGGATGTTGCATGGATTGAAGTGTATTAGCTTTAAGGAGAGGTTGGAGAAGCTTGAAGCACTGGAGACTGAGGGGCCAGTATATGAAAGAATGAGAGTCTTTTTCCGGGGGTGGAAAATGTCAAATACTAGAGGGCATAGGTTAAAATGAGAGGTGGAAGTTTAAAGATGTGTGAGGCAGGTTTTTCACACAGAGAGTGGAAGGTACCTGGAACATACTGCTGGAGTGATGAGGTTGGGGCAGTTACAATAGCTATATTGTAGAGGGCTCCCTGAATCACTGGAAAAAGGATTACAACACTAATGCTGGCCACACCAATGGGCTCATGGAATTTCTTCCTGGATTCTTCCCAGACCCTTGGTGACTCATTCACTGGTTTTATGATGTCCCCCATCCCATTAGCATTGTACCCCAGTGTATAGGGCAAACCTGTCCTCAGAATGATGAGGTCAGTGTCCATGAACCCAAGACTCACTTCATTGCCAGCTGAGGGTACATTTCACATCAGACACGTAAAATCATTTCCATCAGTGGCATTCTCTGAAGATTGGATGTCCTTTAAGAGCTGTGTCCACAACTTCAATTCGCACAGGATCAGTTTCACAGGTAGGAGGCATCACTTCACTAACAACTACTGGCCTTCGGGAAAACAATGGGCTTCAAAATCCACATGCATTTCTTTGCAAAAGGAACAGAATTGAACCCAAGCACCCCCAGCCCTCGTCTAGGCAAATGTGTGTTACCTGCCCACTGGCAGTTTAAGGCATATACCTACGGACAGAAAAATTCTCGCCCTGCTTTATATGAGAAAAACCATTACTGCATGCTTCATTTTCTCTGAATAATGGCTCATCATCCTTAATTTCAAAAGATACTTTTGCAAATGTGGCAGCCTGCTGAGACTGTGCATCTCTTTCCACAGGAACATTTCCCCCATTGTGCCTCTGTACAACCTGCAGCTTCTGCCTATGTGTGGGCAAGAGAAGTGCAACCAATCTTGTGATTACTGAAAGCAAATGCTCTGCCATTTCTTCTGGTCTATTTCACTAAGTCCTTAATTATGGGATTTGGGAAATACAGCTGGCAGCATATGCATTGCTTTACAATTTTCTGGTAAATCATTCCAAATTATATTTTTATCTTGGTGTGCATATCATAATTTACCCTGCTGTAGAAACAGTGTGTATTTTCAATTACTAAGGTAGACCCAACTATAGTCAGAATGAACAATAAATACAGTCATGGAGGCAGAAGGACGGTTAACATTTCAGGTTGAGACCCTGCATCAGGACCGAGATGGCAGAGGGAGGATGGCCGGTACATAGAAGTGAGAGGGAGGGTAGAGACAAGGGTCGGTAGATGATAAGTGGAACCAGGTAAGGGAGGAATGATAAGCAGATGGAGCCAGGTGGGGGAAGCAATAGGAAAGGTGAACCAAGGGAGAAGAAACCCAGGTGGATAGGTGTGTGGGCAGATGGGAACAAGTGAGGGACAGTGCTGAGTCTGGGTAAAGATAGGTGGGGGAGAGATGGAAAAGGTGAACAAAGGGAGAGAGACCTTGGGTGGACCAGTGGGAGTGGGTTACCTGAAACTGGAGAATTCAATGTTCATACCATTGAGCTGTGTGCTCCCCAAGCAGGATATGAGGTGCTGTTCTTCTAGTCTGTGTTTGGCTTCATTGTCAGTGGAAAAGGCTGAGGACAGACAGGTCAGTGTGGGAATGGGGAAGAGCATTGAAATGACATGCAAGTGGACTCTTAAGATGGTCGTTTCAGACAGAGCGCAGGTGCTCTGCAAAGAGGTCACCTAGTCTACGCTTGGTCTTGCCAATGTAGAGTAGGCCACATCAGGAGCACCAAATGCAGTAGATCAGGTTGAAGGAGGGCATCTCTGCCTCATCTGGAAGGGCCGTTTAGGTCCCTGGATGATGGTGAGGGAGGAGGTGAAGCGACATGTATTGTACCTCCTATGGTTGTAGGGTAAAGTGCCAGGGGATGGGGAGGTGTGGATGGGGGGGATGAGTGGACCAGCGAGTCACAGAGAGAGAAGTGTCCATGCAGAAAGCAGAAGGAGGTGGGGAGCAGAAGATGTGACTGGCCGTGGGATCCCACTGGAGCTGATGGAAGTGGCGAAGGATGATACATTGGATGTGGAGACTTGTGGGGTGAAAGGTGAGGATAAGAGGAACTCTGTCTCTGTTCTGTCTGAAATGGGGTGGTGGAGGTGAGAGCAGATGTGCAGGAAATGGATGAAGTGTGTGTGAGGGCTCGGTCAACTACACCGGGTGGTTGGGGGGGGGGGGGCGGTTACAGCCACGTTTCCTGAACAAAGAGGACTTATCAGAAGTTTTCCCACACACCCAGTCCCAGTTCTATCCTTCACATCAAAGGGCCATCATTTGCACCTAACTCTCAGCTTCAGAGACATCTTCATTGTCCAGTTATATGGATTAGAGGGTTATTAGCTATGAGAAGAGGTTGGACAAACTTGAGTTGTTTCCTCTGGAGCGTTGGAGACTGAGGGGAGACCTGGTAGAAGTTTATAAAATTATGAGAGGCATAGATAGTGTAACCAGGCAGAATTGTTTTCCCAGCATAGAAATGTCAAGTATTAGGAGACATGCATTTGAGGTGAAAGGGGGAAAATTTAAAGGAGACGTACGGAACAAGGTTTTCATATAGAGAGTGGTAAATGCCTGGAATGGGCTGCCAGGGGTGATGGTGGAAGCAGATACGATAATAGCATTTAAAAGGCTGTTAGATAGACATGTGAATATCCAGGGAATGGAGGGATATGGATCATAACAGGCGGAAGAGATTTAGTTAAATTTGGCATTATTTTCGGCATAGATAACGTGAGCTGAAGGGCCTGTTCCTGTGCTGTACTGTTCTATGTTCTATGGAAACATCAGTTACATGCACAGAGTCAAAGGTGCCTCAATAAAACAGTGACTGGGTGTGTTGGAGCCATTTTGCAGTCATGCTTAGTTTGTCAGTGAGCTACTCACAAACCCCACGTCACTCATTCAAGCTTGTTAAAATTCTGTACAACATACAGCAGTGTGGCCATCTATTACTTGTTCCGAGCTTTGATCGCTGATTATCTGTCTTTAATCATAAGGGTAGTAGAACCTAGAATATAGAACACTACAGCACAGTACAGGCCCTTCAGCCCACAATGTTGTGCCAACATCTTATCCTGCTCTAAAATCTATCTAACCCTTCCCTCCCACATCGTTCTCCATTTCTCTATCATTCATGTGTCTATCTAAGAGTGTCTTAAATGTCCCTAATGTATCTGCCCCCACAACCTCTGCAGGCAGTGCGTTCCATGCACCCACCACTCTCTGTGTAAAAAATTTACCCCTGACATCCCCTTTACATCTTCCTCCAATCACCTTAAAATTATGTCCCCTCGTGTTAGCCATTGTCACCCTGGGAAAAAGTCTCTGACTGTCCATTCGATCTATGCCTCTTATCATCTTGTACATCTCTATCAAGACACCTCTCATCCTCCTTCTCTCCAAAGAGAAAAGCCCTTGCTCACTCAACTTTCCCTCATAAGACATGTTCTCCAATCCAGGCAACATCCTGGTAAATCTCCTCTGCACCCTCTCTAAAGCTTCCACATCCTTCCTATAATGAGGCGACCAGAACTGAACACAATACTCCAAGAGTGGCCTAACCAGAGTTCTTTAGAGCTGCAACATCACCTCACGGTTCTTGAACTCAGTACCCTGACTAATGAAGGCCAACACTCCATACGCCTTCTTAACAACCCTATCAACCTACATGGTAACTTTGAGGGACCTATGGACCTAGATCCCATGATCCCTCTGTTCTTCTGCACTGTTAAGAGTCCTGCCATTAACCTTGTATTCTGCCATTGAATTCGATCTCTCGAAGTGCATCACCTCACACTTATCTGGCTTGAACTCCATCTGCCACTTCTCAGCCCAGGTCTGCATTCTATCAATATCCTGTTGTAATCCACAGCAACCTTCTACAATATCCACTGCACCGCCAACCTTTGTATCATCGGCAAACTTACTAACCCACCCTTCCACATTCTCATCTAAGTCAATTATAAAAATCACTTATAGCTGACCCGCTGTGAGTTCAGGAGGTGACACCATACCTACATGTGAGTGACAAGTGAAGACATCAGACTTGTCCTTTGGATGACAGCATCCCTTTTGATAATCATTTTGACAATATTTCATCTTACGTTTTACATCTTTTCTGCTCTTCTTAATCTAGAATTTCAGTTTGCATATTACAGATGGTTTTCATAAATGAGTTTTAATTCCCTTAAGTCTCGATGACGTTTTCCTTTGGTTAAGGCATTGACACTGCATCTAGCATAACAAATGTAAGCCTATGTGTGGATTTTATTCACAACTGTATCTCTCCTGTGTTTCCTCACATCTTCAAATATTCTCAGCATCAAAGCATGAAACTTTCTTCTAAGCTCTAACTCTCAAATAAAGATATCAAGCCACAGAACAAGCAATCAAATAGATGTAATGTAGAAAGACAGAAGGCACTATGCTTCATTTATTCAGTGCAAAATTTGCAAATTCTGTGATTTGCAATTACGAAGCAAAACAATTAATTTGCAATAAACTCTTTTATATTCATACATCTCTGTTTAATCCTTATTAATAAATCTAATTGGCATGATCTTTTTTTTCATTCCAAAGTTCTACACTGACAGATTAAACAGCAATTGATTTGAATAACTGTCAGACAGATTCAGAAGTACCTGCCAGTCATAGACATGACTGAATATATCACATCGTGCATTCCTCTTTGTGGTTTGGTTCATCCTTCAACCCTCGGAGACAGCCGAATGAGAAACCTTTCAATATTTGTGCAGAATTATCTGAGGCAGAAATTCTGAATACAAATAGTTTTTAAATTCCTTAGCTAGTGATTTCTGCTTCTGCGTGCTCCCAATGCATAAACTCAGGGTTCCCAGCACCACTCCAAATCCTCCTGCTACATGTTGAAGTGGTCAAGGGCCAGGGATTCCCAGGAGTCAGTGCAGATGCAGCATTTCTTCAATGAGGCTTTGAGAATGTCCTTGAATCTTTTCCTCTGTCCATCAGATAATCTCTTACCGTGACATACCTTGGAACAGAGTACACTTAATGTAATCCTCTTCAAGTGTTCTTCATTGAGAAGAATGGAGAAAAACAGTTTTTGTCCAGTCTAATTTGGCACAGGCTGCTCGAGTGAACTCCCCATTTTAGTACTAGGGAACTGTTGTAATTTTTATAGATGCACCATAGAAATCATCCTAATCAGATGCATCACAACTCAGTACAGCAACTGTCCTGCCCAAGACCGGAGGAAATTTCAGAGAGTTGTGAACACAGCCCAGTCCATCACAAAAATCAGCCTCCCCTCCATTGACTCAATCTACATTTCCCACTGCCTCAGGAAAGCAGCCAATTTAGTCAAAGACCCCTCCTACCCCCATCATTCTCTCTTCTCCCCACTTCCATCATGCAGAAGGTACAAAACCTTGAAAACACACACACCAGACTCCAAAATAGCTTCTACCCTGCTGTTATAAGACTCTCGAACAGACCTCTTGTATGATAAAGATGAACTCCTGATCTCACAATCTACTTCATCGTTGCCCTTGCGCCTTATTTTTCTACCTGTACTGTACTTCTTCTGTAACTATAATACTATATTCTGCATTTTATTATTGTTTTTCCTTTTGTGCTACTTCGATATACCTACTGTATGTGAGGAATAATCTGTCTGAATAGCATGCAAAGTTTTTCACTGTGTCTCGGGACATGTGATGATAATAAACCAATTCCCAGTTAACAATAGACCCCAGAAGGAATTCAACATCACAGGCCATCAGCAAAGCAAGTTCAGGATGTCCATATTTGTGCACCAACACTCAAACAAGGAAAGACCACCAGTTCTGTGTGGAGTGGCCAATATTTCCTTGCTTTCTTCATGTCTTTTGCCTGGCGAGGTCACGGTAACAGAATATTCATGACCTATCTTTAAGATGTCAGACTGCAACCCACTGAGAACACAAGCTACTTCAACTCTAGCTTCTTGTGCATCCTTCATTCCTTTCAGTCCTGATGCAGGGTCATGACCTGAAATGTTGAAAATTTCTCTCCCCCCCAGAGATGCTGCTCCACCCACTGAGTTCCTCCAGCAGTTTGTTTTATACTCCACTCCTTTCATCCCCTCTCTGGAGGGTCTTTCTTCAGGCATCCATGTCTGATGCTCTAGAATTCCCTCACCAAAATTCTCCAAATCTTTGTCTTCCTTTAAATCTATCCTTAGCTCCTCACTCTTTCAACAAGCTTCAACTCACCAATCTTAATAGCAACCTTCTTGACCCATTGTCAATTTTCTCTAACTGCATTGGGCTATTTTGTTATGTTAAAATGTTATACTTATTGCATTGATAGTCCAGTGTTGCTGCACTGGTTAGACATCTTCTGGATTCCCTGTCCCCTGGATGGTTCAGATCTAAAGTGGGTCCTTATCAATAGCTGGCTGGCAGTGTCTGAATTCACATGTCCTTCAGGGTCAATCTGTCAGTCAAGCTATGTCAGATCAGTGCAAGTGGAAATAGTTATAATAATCTGCATTATTTCTGGTTGATTATCCCTTATCAGAAAGTCCAGGGGGAAATCTTAGCCCCTTGACAATCACAAGGAATGCATGCCAGTGTCTCTATTTCCTTAAAAAGTTATAGATGTTCGACATGTCACCGAACAGTCTAACAAACTTCTACAGATGTACTGTTCGGAGTATCCTGCTGGTTACTTTATGGACTGGTACGGCAATTTGAATGCACAGGGACATAAGAAACTGCAGAGTGTAGTGGACTCAGCCCAATACATCATGGGCGCATCCCTCCCCACCACTGGTAGTATCAACAGGAGGTGCTGGCTCAAGAAGGCAACATCTAGCATCAAAGTTCCTCACCATCCGGACCATGCCATCTTCTTGCAGCTACCATCGGGCAGGAGGTACACAAGCCTGAAGTCCCACGCCACCAGGTTCAAGAACGTCTACTTGCCTTCACTCATTCGGTTCTTGAACCAACCTGCACAACACTAATCACTACCTCAGTATAGCAACACTGTGACCACTGTGCATTACAATGGACTTTGTATTTTTTTTTATTCTCCTTGTGTCCTTTCTTGTATAATTCAGTATAATTTATGTTTAACTTATGCTTTTTTTGCGGATGTTCTGCTAAGTGTCTGTGATGTTGCTGCAAGTTTTCATTGCACCTGTGCATACTGTACATGTACTAGTGCATATCTTCCAGCTATTGCTGAAGTTGCTCATTCTAGGGCTTGGACATTGCCTGTAGTGTCATGGGTTGACTCACTAAGGAGGCCAACATCACTGCTACTTAGGTTTGCATGAGCTTTATCCTGGTCCTTTACTTGCTTTAATTAGCTCATAAAAGAAGCAAAAAGAATAAGACTTGAGGCCCCAGCAGAGCTCTGACAGGAACTTAAGAAAGATGCAGACTGCTGATGCTCATAGAATATATGCAGGAATGCGACAAGTCACAGACATGATATGGTTCATTTCTTGCACTGCAGTGTATTCAGAGGAAATGGGCACAGCTATCAAACCTTGCCTGGAACATTTGACTGAAGTCCAGTCATTTAACGTGACAGAAATCTTGCATGACTTAGTCCTCTGCAAGTAAGTTTATGTCAAATTGTCTAAATGTTTACATGAGGTGATTGTACTTTTGGACATAAAACCATTTTGGACAAATAGCAAAGATAATATTCTAAACTAAAGCTACCTCAATAAGTGGAAGTCGTGAGGCAACTCAAGAGATTTTAGGCTGGAATGAACTATGAGTTGATGTCCAGTTCAGGTACAGCTAACAGAAAGTTATGGACTTTGGCCCTCTATTGCAAAATGATTGAATTATAAGAAAGCCTTGTAGTCGTTTTATAGCACTTTGATGAGATTGCTCCTAGAAACTTGACCAGTTCACTTAAGTGAAGATGCACTGGTTTTGGAGGTGGTGTTGTCCAATCAAAAGAGATGGAATAGAATCCAATATTATTTGCAGGAAATTAGGAAAATGAGTTGGGAAGATTCTGTATGTTATTGACAGAATCGATGCTGAGAGGCTGGAGATGATGGAAGCACTGGGCCTAACCATCAGATTGGCAACTTGGGACTGAGATAAGGAAGTAGGTAAGTAGGTTTTTATTCGGCAAATGGTAAATCTTTAGAGTTCTTAACCTCAAAGATCTGTGAATGCTCAGTCATTGAGTAATTCAAGTTTGATGATCAATACATCTTTGAACACCAAGGAAGTAGATGGGAAAGTAGACAAGAGATGCATGAGTAGCCGTGATCTTACTGACTGGTGGAACAGGCTGAAGGACATAATGGCTCGCTTTAACACCTATTCCTTTCTTATTTCTTTAAGGTTTTGACATGATATGAGTGCTTGAGCTGGTCACAGGAGGAATAAAATAAACCCACAACAGGGGGTTAAACTGGGTTTTACCTGAAAACAGGTGCAGATATCCCATTAAACTGTGCTTGTTTTATTCTATTACAGGCAGCATGGTAAATCTGTGTTGCCTGCTGTTTGACATGCTTGCAGTGTGCAGTACAGATTGTTTATTGGTTCCATATACCAGCAGGAGGCCGATATCCAGGGGGGCGAATATACTACTTACAGACAGCCTCTACTTCATGACGGGGAGATACAATGTAGTGAGAATCCTTTGTAAAGTTAATTTGTTTTGTAAAAGACTGAGCAGCTAAACCTGTAACTGATCATCAACCAAACTGCTGGAGGAACTCAGTGGGTCAAGCAGCATTGGTGGGGGGAAAGGAATTGTCGACGTTTCGGGTCGAAACCCCCCACAGATGTTGTTCCAGGTTCCAGCATCTGCAGTCTCTTGTGTCTCTGTGAAAAGGATCAGCCTTGTTTTACAAACATGTACCTGAGCCTTTGGTAAAAGAAGTGGAAAGGAGAGATGTTCTATATCCACAGGGGTGGGGTCAGTGGGGAGAGTAGGGTGTGGTGACTAGAATGATACTGTCAAATTCAGATGCAGTGCAGGAAAATTCTTAGGGTCTCACTCAGGTGACCATGGTGCATCATCCAGCACCTTATCCTATCATCTACATCTCCACCCTCATCCACTGCACACATCATTGTTCCCGGATACTCCTGACCAGCAACCACCCTAGATTTGTTCCTAACCCTACCGTTACATAGGGGATGAGAGACAGCAATTTCAAAGGAGATGTATGGAGCAAGTTTTTTTTACACAGAGACTGGTGGGTGCCTGGAATGCACTGCCGGGGTGGGAGTGGAGGCAAATATGATAGAGGCATTTAAGATGTTCTTTGATAGGCACATGGATGTGCAGAGAATGGGCCGATATGGACCTTGTGTAGGCAGAAGGGATTAGTTTAGTTAGGCATTTAATCATGAGTTTAATTAGTTCAGCCCAACATCGTGAGCCAAAGGGCCTGTTCCTGTGCCATACTGCTCTATGTTACATAGAATAGTACAGCACAGGAAAAGCCCCTTCGGCTCACTAGGTCGTGCCGAAATAATTAAGCTAATGGTACCTAATTAAACTGATCCCTTCTGCCTGCACAATGTCCATATCCTTCCATTCCTTGCAGGTTCGTGTGCCGATATAATAATTTTGTAAACTTCTATCAGGTCTTCCCTCAGCCTCTGCTGCTCCAAAGAAAACAACCCAAGTTTGTCCAAACTCTCCTTATAGCACATGCCCTCTACTCCAGGCAGCATCCTGAATTAGGAACCCTTCTTCTGAACCCTCTCCAAAGCCTCCACATCCTTCATGTAATGGGGCGACCAGAAATGAATGCAATACTCCAGTTGTAGTCTAACCAGAGTTTTATAAAGCTGCAACATAACATTCGTTGCCTGGTTCACCCAGAACACTGGCCCATTACTCAGTGAGGTAGGTATTCAGATTTGGGTGGTGTGCTCTAGGCTGCATAACCTGACCAGAAGGAGGAAACCCATCAGGTGGGAGGCAGAAGACCAGGAGCCTGAACAATGACGTTCAGAGCCTTCATCAATACCTGGAAGGCAGCTCCAGGTGTTTGACAGAAGCAGCACCTGCACGGTGAAAGCTGTAACATCAGTCATCACTCTGGGAGGTGGGGTTCACAGGGTAGATGCAACAATCCATTCCCCAGAGGAAGGGATGGTCTCTAAGCGCTACCCAAGGACCTGTGCTATTGATGCTGTACTTCTCCTCAATGGTCGATACCAAGCCTGGATAAGCTGGGTCACAGTCTTTTTACAGGATAGGTGAGTCTAAAACTAGAGGGCATCGGTTTCAGGGAATCTGAGGGGCTAGTTTTTCACACAGAGGATGGAGGGTATATGGAACAAGTTGCCAGAGGAAGTGGTAGAGGCAACTGCAATAGCAGAATTAAAAAAAACATATAGACAGGTACATTGAATAGGGAAGGTTGAGAGGAATATGGGCCAAACTGGGGAAATAGGACTAGCTCAGGCAGGCAGCTTGGTTGGCATGGACAAGTTGGGCCCATAGTCTATTTCTGTACTGTATAGCTCTATGGCTCTATAACTCTGTGACTCTGTATCAAAAATCAAGTTAAGAAAAGCAATAAACTTTTCCAACTGGTATAAAGGGAAAGAACAAAATGATAAAAAAACATATTTGTTTTAATTCTGAATTCCAGAAGGAGCTAAAAAATGGCCTTAAGGGATTTAACTTTAAAGGAAAGCAAACTTTCATCTTTCTTTCTCTACTTTACAGCTACATTAAGGATTATACAAAACAAGTGCTTCCTCCGTCCTGTGTCATCTGACTTGTGTGGAATATGAATGTGTTAATTTTGAAGATCAGCAGGCAATACTTCAGGAGATTGATTTTATAAATCTGGGACTCGGAGCTCAGTTCCCACTGGAGTATGGGAATCTTCCCTGAACAGATACAATGGGCACATGGCTTCCTTCTGTGCTGGAATTGGCATGGCACTGTGAGTAATTTCTCGCCATTTGTCTATATTTACATAGAGCCTTTGTTTAAGAATAGTGTTCAATAAACGTAAATCTTAATGCAAAAATCTTATTGGATTAGCAGGACCACCCAAAAAGAAACAGTGACTTGGATTCATAAACTAATTTATAAGTGAGGTGTAATCTTATTAACACAGTTCAGGAAATTAATTCTGAGACATTTAAGCTGTTCTATTGTTGTAACAAAATATGTTGGAGATTGCAATGTTGTGAGACCCTAACAATTAACAGTGCTGTCATTAAAATCATATAAATGTTAAAGTAATGCACTTCAGAGGATGTTACCATGGTCACAGTTAAACCAAGTGACATTTCATTGCTACTTAGCTACAGCATACTGAGGGAAAGAAAATTGTCCTAAAGATTTCACCGGAGATATTTGACCAATGGACTGACTACTCTCCATTCGATGACTGTGAAATCGTGTTTGATAACATAAATCAGTTAATTACTTTGAATTATTTCATGCACACAACATCCAAGCTGTGAAAAAATTCTCAGGATATATGTTGTTAGTCACATCGCAAATTGATTGATAAAGCAGCTTCAGAGAATAAAGGGATTATGTTCCTCAGTCATTCTTCTTATGAAGTATTTAATGCAAAAACACAAAAGGAAATCGTGGATTAAAGAGAAATGGAGATGATCAAATGGTTGGACAAGCCAAAGCAAATCCTCCTTTACTGGTAATGACCAGACACAAGCTGACAGCAATGCACAGCAACTGGTGGCACAGAGGCACAAGTCCAGAGACCTGGTTTTGATCCTCACCCCCAGTGCTGTCTGTGTGGAGTTTACATGTTCTCCCTGTGACCATATGGGTTTCCCATGGGTGCTCTGGTTTTCTCCCACATCCAAAAACATGTGGGTTGATAGGTTAATTGGCCACTGTAAATTGCCCCCAAATGTGTAGGTGAGGAGTAGAATCTGGAAGTAAAATGAGATTAGTATAAATAGGCAGTTGATGCTCGATGCGGATTCAGCGGACTAAAGGACCTGTTTCCATGGTGTTTGATTGGCAGTTTTAAGATGTTGGTCTCTGCAGGATACATGCCCAAATATCCCTAAGGTGAACGAACAAAGTGTGAATGCATTCTGATTCTTTGTTAAATAAAAATAGAACGTGCTGGAAATCCTGAGCAGGTCAGGCAGAACACCATGAAGAGAGAAACAGAATTAATGTTTGGAACAGATTCCAGTTTAGTTTTGCTTGTCCCTCTGCTCTGTATCTGGGATTTCTTACTTCAGTGGCTTATGTGCACAGAGGTAGATTTTATTTCCAAGCTACCTTTTCTAAGTAGCAGAGGAGTTTGGTGCACCCGGATACGGGCAACCCCAGAGATTTCTGGTCCCAACTGCCAAGGAAGCAAAACAAAAAGACAACCACTCACAACTGAGACACGAGACTGCAGATGCTGGAATCTGGAGCAAAAAACAAGATGCTGGAGGAACTCAGTGGGTCAGGGTAGCCCTTGCTTCACCCCTTCCCCCCACCCCCATCTTTTTATATCCCCTCTCTTTTTCAATCCAGATGCAGGGTCTCAACGCAAAATATTGACTGTCCATTTTCCTCCATAAAATGCTGCATGACCCACTGAGTTCCTCCAGCATCTCGTCTGTTGCCACTCATAACCTGTCTGAATCCTCCACTGTGTTAAAGTTATATTGCTGTCTGGTGGCATTTTGTTATCCACTGTGACAATGCTAAAAATCCTAAACTGACAAAATGTACTGCTCCAGAGCAGTGACAACACTTGCATCTATCCAACAGGGTGGAAAATTTCCCAGGTACATCCTGTTCATAGGGAGCAGGACAGGTCCAATCTAGCCCATCAGTCCACACTCAGTCATCAGCAGTGTAGGAGAAGCTGTCATGGACAGTACTCTTTACTGGCACTTCATCACCAATAACTTGCTCACCAATGGCCAGTTTGGGTTTGCTCAGGACCATTTGGCTCCAGACCTCATCACAGCCTTGGGCCTATAATGGAACAAAGAGCTACATTCCATCAGTGAATTCCAAGGTTGCATTTGACTGGGTGCATCATCAAGCAACCGTGGTAAAACTGAAGTCAGTGGGTATCAAAGGGAGAACACTTCAATGGCTGGAGTCATTCTGTGCCTAGAAAATGCCTTTTGTGTCAAGAAAGGTGGGTGGGTGGGAATGCTTCTTTGTGACAAGAATGAGTAGAGGGCACAGAGAGAAGGACAAGGTTGACGATGAGCAGGATTCTGATGAAGGTGAAAATGATGATGAGAAGATTAAATAGAATCACCAAAGAGACAGGTGACTTAAGTTAAATGGAGAGACTGGAGAGGATGGGGGTATTTTTCTTCGAGCAGAGAGGAGATGCAACAGAGGTATTCAAAATTATGAAGATCTAAACAAAGGAATAAAAAAAACTTTTCCTGTTGACAGAAAGTCTAGAATCCAAGGACATAGGTCTGTTATCGACAATAGAGGCAGGAAAAGCTCTTAACGCCCTGCAAGTAGTCACATTCATAGAATATAGAACAGTACAGCACAGGAACAGGCCCATCAGCCCACAATATTGTGCCGAATTAATTAAGCTAATGACACCTAATCACTTCTGTCTGCAGATAGTCCATATCACTCCATTTTCTGCATATTCACATGCCTACCTCTTAAATTCCTCTTTCATATCTGCTTCCACCACCACCCCTTGCAGTGCATTGCAGGTACCCACCACTCTGTATGTAAAAAACTTGCCCTGCACATCTCCATTGAACTTGCCCCCTTTTACCTTAAATGCATGCCTTCTAGTATTAGACATGTCAATTCCAGGAAAAAGATACCAGCTGTCTACTCTATCTATGCCTCTCATAATTTTATAAATTTCTATCAGGTCTCCCCTCAGCCTCCACCTCTCCAGAGAAAACAACCATGGTTTGTCCAACTTCTCCTTATAGCGCATGCCCTCTAATTCAGGCAGCATCCTGGTAAATCTCTTCTGAACCCTCATTCTGCATTTCACTGGCTGATAGGATGGTGAAAGTGGACTCAATCATCACTTCTAGAAGGGAACAGGATAGATACTGGAGGGAGAAAGAAAATATGGGGGTTTAAGCATAGAACTGGAGGCTGGTATTGAAGGAAGTGCACAGATAGATAATGGTGAATTGACGGACTAGATGACCTCTTTGCAACAGTAATGATTCTGATTCTAACCAACATCATCAAAACAAATTATGTTGACTCAATGACTCATTTGGCTTTTGCCAAACTAACTGCCAAATTTGTCAAAAAAAACATTCATGACTAAAATTTTAAACTAACTCCTTGGCTGTGAAAACATTTTGAAATATCCAGAGGATATGAAATATGCTAAATAAAGGCAAATCTATTTCTCATTTTTTTTCTAATACCATACCCCATTCACTTCAAACTCACCACCATTCAGAAATTGCGCTATAAATCAGAGGTGACTTGAATTTGATGTATAAAAATTGTGCCTCTGTTTGAATATATACTGATAAAGAAAATGAAATAAATGGTCCATAGTGAAATTCTTATGAGGGTTTCTCTCATTAGAAAGACGTGTTTTTCATTGCTGATAACTGTAGCCTAAAATTTCAATATGTTGAATGCAAACTTTGCCTGTGGGTGTTTTAGTTAAATAAACAAAAAGGAGCAGATTGTACAAAATACAGCAAATGAATGATCCTGTTCAATGTTATTAATGCACTTCCTTCAAAGTCTGTTTTCTAGTGGTTTGTTCTTCAAGTGATGTACAGTATCTGAGGTTGCATTTCTGTCAAATAATACTATCAACAACCATAGAACTCACTCAAAAGCAAATGTTCATGGTCAATGAGCACAGTAATCATGCTTTAATGTACTTTAACCGTGGATAGTTTGCAATGTTACAAGGATGAACCATGAATCCCTTGTAGCAAGCAAATTAGTACAGACAAGATAAATAGCCACAGTCTTTTCCCCATGTTTAGGGAGTCCAAAACTGGAGGGTATAGGTTTAAAGAGAGAGGAGCAAGAGTTAAAAGGGAGTTGAGGGGCAGGTTCTTCACACAGAGGGTGGTGGATATTTGGATCAAGCTGCCAGAGGAAGTGACAAAGGCAGGTACAATTATGACATTTAAAAGACATTTGGACAGGTACATGAATAGGAAAGATTTAGAGTAATATAGGCTACATGCAGGCAAATGGGATTAGCTTGGATAGACATCTTGGTCGTCATGGACAAGTTGAGCCGAAGGGCCTATTTTCCCTGTTGTATAGTGCTATGCTCGATAACTCTAAATTGCACTGATCCTTTCAAACCAAGGTGATAGAAAATTGATGCAGAAGTAGTGAAGATCTCAATAACTTAAACTGCCTCTATCGTGTACCAAAAAACAGTGTGCATTCATTGTGAAATGAAGAAGAATGCAATGCTGAATTGGTTGGATTAAATATATATTCAATCTTAAAGGTTTTTACTGTCTGTCTTTGAGAACAAAGGACTGGTACCACATTGATTCAAGAATAAGTTATTCCATATATGCCTGGAAGGGGTGGCTTCAATGGTTATTGTGCAAGTTGATTCTTTTAAATTTATTAATTTATGGGATCTGGACATTATTGGAATTGCCAACATCTATTGTCCCCGAACAATGTCACTGACTTGGTAGATCTGGGATCATACATAGTCTAGACTGACTAAGAATGGCAGAGTTCTTTCTCTGAAGGATGTTAGTGATCTTATATCAATTAATGTAAAGAACTAAAATGTTAATTTGTTAGCATTGTGAAGTTCCAAGTATAGTTCAAATTCAAAATCGAGTTTATGGTCATATGCACAAGTACGTATATGCACAGGTCCAATGAAAAATTTACTTGCAGCAGCATCACAGGCACATAGCATCAGATCTGACATCCATCATCATGAAGTGCTTTGAGAGGCTGGTCATGGCACGCATTAACTCCAGCCTCCCAGACAACCTTGACCCACTGCAATTTGCCTATTGCAGAAACAGGTCTACAGCAGACGCCATCTCCCTGGCCCTACGGTCAGCTCTGGAGCATCTCAACAGTAAAGACACCTGTGTTAGACTGTTGGTTATTGACTACAGTTCTGCCTTCAATACAATAATCCCAAGCAAACTTGTCACCAAACTCCGAGACCTAGGACTCAACACCTCCCTCTGTAACTGGATCCTTGACTGTCTAACCAACAAACTGCAATCAGTGAGGATAGGCAGCAATACCTTCGGCACAACTATTGGCAACACTGGTGCCCCACAAGGCTGTGTCCTCAGCCCTCTACTCTACTCCCTATACACTCATGACTGTGTGGCCAGATTCTGCTCTAACTCCATCTACAAGTTTGCAGGTTATACCATCGTTGCAGGCCGTATCTCAAACAGCGATGCGTCGGAGTACAGGAAGGAGCTAGAGAGCTTAGTGGAATGGTGTCATGACAACAACCTTTCCCTCAATGTCAACAAAACAAAAGATCTGGTCATTGTCTTCAGGAAAGGGGGCAATGTACATGCACCTGTCTACATCAATGGTGCTGAGGTTGAGAGGGTTGAAAGCTTCAAGTTCCTGGGAGTGAACATCACCAACAGCCTGTCCTGGTCAAATCACATAGATGCCACGGTCAAGAAAGCTCACCAGTGCCTCTACTTCCTCAGGAGGCTAAAGAAATTCAGTTTGTCCCCTTTGACTCTCACCAACTTTTATTGGTACACCATAGAAAGCATCCTATCTGGATGTATCACGGCTTGGTACGGCAACTGCTCTGCCCAGGACCGCAAGAAATTGCACAGAGTTGTGGACACAACCCATCGCATCACAGACACCAGCTTCCCCTCCTTGGACTCTGTCTTTACCTCTCGCTGTCTTGGTGAAGCAGCCAGCATAATCAAAGACCTCACCCACCTGGGTCATTCTCTCTTTTCTCCTCTTCCATCAGGTAGAAGAGACAAGAGCCTGAGGGCACGTACCACCAGACTTAAGGGCAGCTTCTACCCCACTGTGATAAGACTATCCAACGGTTCCCTTACGATGAGGTGGACTATGACTTCACGATCTACCTTGTTGTGACCTTGTACCTTATTGCACTGCACTTTCCCTGTAGCTGTGACACTTTACTCTGTACTGTTGTTGTTTTTGCCTGTACTACATTAATGCACTCTATACTAACTCAATGTAACTACACCGTGTAATGAATTGACCTGTACAATCGGTATGCAAGGCAAGTTTTTTACTGTACCTCGGTACAAGTGACAATAGTAAACCAATACCAATAGCAAATAACATAAATTAAATATAAATTATACAAAATTATACAAGAAAGAACACAATTAAAATAAAAAAGCAACAAAAAGAAGATTCTTTGAGCTTGAAGATGAGCGTACCATCACTGGTTGGGTTTGTTTCTGTGTATTTGTGAGTTCCTGCTCAGACTGGCTTGTACATTGAACTGTAGGTAAGTCAGGATAATCCACTTTGTGATAAACAGCAGATGGGGTGTTGTGGGAAGATTCACACTGTTTGTGTTTCTGCTCTGCTTCATTTGTTCTCCTCTCACTGTAAGGGTGAGGGTTCACCAGGTTGATCAATCATAACTAGGGTCCACTCTACACTCTTGAATAATGTTGTAACACTCCAAATGCGAAGTGAAGGAGATGGTAATAGATACTTCTGGCCACCCTGAGATACATTTCCCTCTTTCAATTTGGTGTGGAAGATTTTATTTAATAATCACTTATTTGACTTTTTGATGACATTGTCTGCCCATCCTATCCACACACATCAATGTTGTTTTGAATGTCTCCTAATGTGAGAACCTTATTGGGAACTTACCATCTTATCACTATTGGTTTCCCCAGACATCCCAAGTGAAAGCTGTTGATCTTTATAGTATCACAGCAATACACCATTCAGCTTTCACAAGATAATTCAGAGTCAACAAGAAATAGCTTTGAAGACCTTCAGTTTTGTCTGTTGACATTTGTGTGTGGAGCTGTCGGCCACAGCAGTTTTCACGGTTCCGGTGTTGAGCTCATTGACATGAATTGCATGTAATTGTGTACTATTGATGTGGTGAATCTGTCCACTGCCTGGAGAGGTTTGGCCTTTCACTATGGTGGTTGTGTTGCATCAGTGCATGTTGACGCATTTGTTCTACTAGCTTGATGTTGATTTTCAGTCTGGTTAAGCCTCCACCTGTTACCATTAATAACTGCAGGCTGCACCATTGATCACCGGTGTCAGTTAACTGTTGACTAGAGTGGTTGGTGGTGCCTGGCTCCCTGAGGAAAGACTTCCTTCTGGTGGATCAGGCAGTGAAGCAAATCTGCTCATTGCAAAGGAAGACAGTGAAAACTGGGTGGGAGGAGTAAGATGTCAGTTCAGGTGCTCCAGGTCCTGAGGGCATCAGCCACATTCAGGCATCTTCCAAGACATTTCGATTCCTGTCCCAGAAACAAATCCAGATTCTTCAGTTTGTTAGCAGATAAATTACTGCCTGTCAATCCTACAAAATACTGTTCTGCCAGGGCATCTTAAAATTTTTAAAAATGTGTCAGATACAAAGTGTAAGTCAGGTCATGGATGAGAGAGGATAGATGACCTCAGAATGCTGGACAATTGAACAAGAGAGGTTGGCCAGGAGAGCAAAGGAATAATCTCGAATTAATAAAGGGTTTTTGCAGCAGTTCATGGAGTTGGGTAAAGTTACAGAGGTAGAAATTTGTGGTCAAATTGATCATGTGGATACGAGTTCTGAAATTATGACAGTAAAGCCGAGAACAGAATAATTCAGTTTCACAATGCCTCCAGGAAGAGGGAAAAAGGTTGGAGACCAGAATATATGTTGGGATCAAAAACAACAGCTTTGTTCTTCACCATGTTTTATCAGAGGATATTTCTAGTCAGCCAGTCCTGGATCTCAGACAAGCTTTCTGTAATCTGAGAGGCAATGGATTGGTTAAGAGAGCTAGAAGTGAGGTAAGGTTAAAGGTCGTCAGTGCATGATGCCCTGTTTTTGAATGATATCGCCAAAGGGTTTCATATTTGGCAAACAGGATAAGTGTCAGGAAATTCCATCTTCTTGCTGTTACCATCAGGCAGGAGTTACAGAAGCCCGAAGTCTGACACCACCAGGTTCAAGAACAGCTATTTTCCTACAACCATCGGGTTCCTGATCTGACCTGCACAACCCTAATCGTACTTCAGCAACAGAACACTATGGATCACCTCTTGCACCACCATGGACTTGACTGTTTTTTTTTGCATGCATGTCTTGTTTGGCACTGTCTTTTTCTTCACTGCCTTGTATAATTTATGTTCTTTGTGTTGTCTGTACCTACGTGCCTGTGATGCTACAGCAAGCAGGTTTTTCATTGTACCTGTACCTCACTGTACTTGTGCACATGACAATAAACAAGAATTGATCAGCACTTGTCACATCACTCTTTGCAGACTAATGCAGATTAAAACAGCTGCAGCAACCATGATCAGATCCAGAACTCTTCCAACAGGCACAAGTAAACAACCAGCAACTATCATATTGACAATGCTTCTAGTGGACATCAGTTGGGGTGGTCTCTCCTCCAGCTGAATGTATGTCAAGATGCAGTAGCTTAAGACAGGAAGGTTCATTTTTGGCAGGACCGTCTCAAGTCAGTGTTGTAAGCTGCATTTTCTTTGGCAAACATTCACTGGGTGTGTGCTAACAGCTTCACCCGTTTCGCACGATTCACCTCACAAACTGAGGCAAACTTGATGTTTATTGCTTTGGTCAAAAATGAACTCACCCATGGAAGAAAATTCTCATCAGAGTTTCTTGTTTAGGCATGAAATAATGGTATACTTAAAACGATGTCATCAAATTTAACATTCATTACACTGATAGCATAAAGGCAGGTCACGATATCCCTGTGGGATTCACTTTAATAAGTTTAATTTATCTTTAAACTAATGTTCCCAGTTTTATAGCAAAACTGCAAGAAAAATCTGAGGACACTTTCTTCTAGTTTTTGTTCTCTGTCCCATGAAATGTCCCATCAGAAATTGCTCTCTTAAGATTTGACGAGTCATTAATTTAAGGAACATCTTGCATTTTTTTTAGTAATAATACAAGCCAAGGAGATTAGACATGGTTACTGTGAAAAGCATGTTCCTCATCAAAGGTCTGCAGCACCAACAGAAGTATCAATAATTAAGATGCAACATAATCATTGTGTTCTAATTCAGTAAGCTCTTCACCTTTCATATCAGGTTAATCAGAATGCTTATTCAGATGTAGCCTAATAAGACTGAGGCACAAGCAGATGTCAAATGATATGGAAGCTAACATGTAGCTTTATTTGGTGCAACTATGAGTTACACAACTATGCCATTGCTGTCTGACTAACTGTGACGATAGAGATTTCAAGGAAATGAAAGTCATCTGGATAGGCTGTTATAAGATCAATGAATAATTTAACTGCTCATAATGTTCTGCTTCAGTCAAGCAAACTGCATTAATATTTGAGTGGAGAAAATGCTGTCTTAAGTAGATCCACAATTTCATTTTGATGAACTCATCTACTCGTCTTTTACATGATTTCTATATAATTTAACAAGTAATACAACACACAGTGCAGCTAAACAGAAAAAAAAAGCACTGCAGCTTTTATTTTGTATGTTATTCTGGAATTCTGGAAGAAATTTAGAACCAAGATAAATAAATATAATCTTTGTAGGTAGTAGGGAATAACCTTCCCTCCTCCACACTCTCCTCTGAAGATATGTAAAGCAAATGCATAAATTGCAGTGCACACATTATGTGGAATAACTGTGTATCAAAGGGGGATAATTTGCCAGGAAGATCTAGGTTTTGTAATGATAACAGAAACCAAACTGCAGACAGGAGAATGATATAACATTAAAATCCTGTGATAATGTGGAGAAGAATTTCTGCTTTGGATGCACTTAGCCAACCAAATGCAAATTGCACTTGAATTTGCACTAAACTGATGGTAGAATTTGCCACTCAAATTCTTAGAACACAGACATAAAATTCTCCCTGAAGCAACAGAATCAGAATTGGGTTCATTATCAATGACTTACAGTATATGCCAATGAAATTTGTTGTTTTGTGGCAGCAGTACAGTGCAAGGATATAAAACTACTATCAGTTACAAAATAAATAAATAGTGCAAAGAAAAGGAATAATGATATAGTGTTCATGGGTTCATGGACCATTCAGAAATCTAATGGCAGAGAGGAAGACGCTGTTCCTAAATCACTGGGTGGATCTTCAAGCTCCTCTACTTGCTCCCCAATGGTGGTAATGAGAAGAAGGCATGTCCCAGATTGAGGGTCCTTAGTGATGGATGTCGCCTTCTTGAGGCATCATCTCTTGAAGATGTCCTTGATTGTGGGGAGAGTTGTGCCTGTGATGGAGCTGGCTGAGTCTACAATCCCCTACAGCCTCTTTTGATCCTGCACCTTGGAGCCTCAATACTAGGTGGTGATAAAACCAGTCAGAATGCTCTCCACCATAGATCTGTGGAAATTTGCATGAGTCTTTGGTGACATACCAAATCTCCTCAAACTCCAAACGAAGTAGAGTCGTTGGCGTGTCTTCTTTGTGATTGCATCAATGAGCATTAGCATAAACTCATAATAGAATGTAATTGTTTTCTTTTTTTGCATTGAAGAATATTCCTTGATGTGCTTAAGACTGAAAATTTGGTGCAGTTTAATAACGCAGTAGAAGATTATTTTCTCCACAAAAAATAATTTATTTTTAATTAGGGTGCCTACTCCTCCATCTGAAAGTAATCTGATTTGAAGTCACTGAAAATTACTTGTAAAGCAATTCAGAATCATGGATTAGTTTTATTAAAGCATAATATTTAATTTCTTAGTATATTGAATATTTTTTTAACATGAGTTTGCAGCTGAAATGTTCAATTTGTTGAGTCTTAAATCTCAAAAATCTGTGACTGGGATAAAGGGAGAAAAACGTATCATCTTTGCTATTCTTGTTTCAGACTTTTGTGAGGCACACTGGGTTCCAGTGCAATACTTTTCTTTAAGCCAAGGTTAAATATCAAGGAAGCTTGATTTACAATGGACATGCCTTGCATTAAAGCTCTCATCATCTTCTGCATTGGCTTAGCCAATTGTAGCTAAAATGACTAGCTTGAGATTGGGAAATTATATGGTGCATTATATGTGGCCCAAAGACTCCACAAATAAGGCCCCATATTCGATTGCACACAATGCACAAAATGTTGTGTGCATTAGAATTGGGAATCTTTGGTCTTTACATACAAATCAAATGGTAAGTCTAAATTCATAGATTCACAGAGTCATACAGCATGGAAACAGGTCCTTCAGCCCAACTCCTCCATGCCAACCAAAATACCTATCTAAGCTAGTCCTATTTCCCAGTGTTTAGCCCATATCCCTCTAAACTTTTTCTACTCACGTACCTGTCCAAATGTCTTTTAAATGTTGTAATTGTACTTGCCTCAACCACTTTCTCTGGTAGCTCATTTTACATACGCACCACCCTCTGCGCAAAGAAGTTGCCCCTCAGGTCCCTTTTAAATCTTTCCTCTCTCACCTTCAACCTATGCCCGCCAATTTTTGGTTGCCTTTCCCTGGGGGGAGAAAAACATGTGCATTCACCATAACTATGTCCCTCATGATTTTATACATCTCTATAAGGTCACCCCTCAGTCTCGTACATTCCAAGGAATAAAGTCCTATCCTACCCAACCTCTCCCTATGACTCAGGCTCTCGAGTCCTGGCAACGTTCTTGCAACAGTCCTGCACAAGCTAGATAAGATTGAAGCTTAGCAAGGTGATTCTTAGATGTGTTGATAATATAAAGGATGCGAATTTTGGTAACTAAAGTATGCACTGAAATGAGCAATAATATGGAGATGAAGAGAAGTGGTAGGCATTGATGTAGGAGTGAAAGTTTTCTTCAGGGTCTAGTACCCAGGATCTGGCCAGAGGTGGAATCATAGGTTATCAGGATTCATGTTTATCAGATCATATTAAACTCATGTATCTTGCAATATGGTAAATGAAATCAGTAATGTACACTGCAAAAATAATTACAAAACTGCACCTTGTGTCTTTGAAAACTTTTGAATATTGCCTCTGTGGGTCTGTTAACTGCATTAAGAAGAGCAATTATCCTCTTCCCCTTTGTCTGTTTACCAGTTCCAGAAGTTAAATGGAGATTAAATCAGAGAGCAGAAGAAACATTGAAAGCCATTGACAATATACGTAAGGGAGAGTGTTGGATATTCTGTAGCATAACACTTAGTAACCCGATTAAGGAATGCTGCCTTTCTCACCTCTGGTGATCTATATTCTCAGCTGTTATCCCTTTAGTCAGAACATTATATTAGCTCACTGCTTTAACTCCTTCATACCCTCAATTTAATTTGATTTTTTTATCCCTACTGCAGTTTAAGGAGGAAGGTATGTATGGCCTGAATGGGTCATTGAGAGGGTGATCATACCATGGACGGTCCAAGTGAAAAATGGAGAAACAAGAGACCGCAGATGCTGAAATAAACTGCTGGAAGAACTCAATGGGTCAGGCAGCATCTGTGGAGGCAAAAGAGATGTGACAATGTTTTGGGTCAAGAGCCTATGTCAGGACTTGGCGGGGGGGGGGGGGGAGGGGGAAGAAGAGAAAAGATGGCCAGTGTATAGAAGTGTGGGAGAGGGGTAGGAGAGGCACAAGTAGGGGACAGGTGGTACCAGATGGGGAGGGGAATGATGGGCAGATGGAGCCGGGAGGGGGAGGGATGGAAAAGATGAACAAAGGGAGAGAGAACCTGCGTGGATTTGTGGGAGTGGGGAAGGAACACAGAAGGTGTGGGTCTGAGTGAGAATAGGCAGGCTGAGTGGCCGTTGATAGGCGGAACGAACTATGGGCGGACTGAATAAACAATAGGTGGGGTACGTAGGCCAAAGGACTACTGAGGTGTCAGTGAAGCACTGAATGGGCCATGTGGGTCTGTGTGAACAATAAGCAGGCTGCGCGAAAAATGTGACAACAAGCAATGTGCTGGAGGAACTCAGTGGGTCAAGCAGCATCTGTGGGAGGAAAGGAGTTGTCAACATTTTGGCCCCTGATGCAGGGTTTCAACATGAAACATTGACAATTCCTTCCCCACCCACAGATGCCACTGAGTTCCTCCAGCAGATTGTTTGTTGCTCCAGATTCCAGTGTCTGCAGTCCCTTGTGTCTTCTGAGTGAAGAATGGATGGTTTGAGTGAACCATGGATAGACTAAGTGAACAATCAGATGGCTGAGTGAGCCATGGATGGATTGGGCAGGTTCATAGTTGGCTGAGTGGGCCATTGGCAATCTGTGCTGACAATGGGTGAGTTGAGTGGTCAACGGGTGGGCTGGGTCGTCCAATTAGCATCCAAGACCAACCAGGTTTCAACCTTTAAGGTAGGTGGAGTAGGTTCCACCAAAGTAGTGGTAAGAAACAAGCAGAGTAGCAGTCCAACCTTAAAACGTGTGCACTGATGGAGGTGGAATGTCATTAAATGCAATTAGAGAAATGGTAAACCATTAATAATAGGTATCGGTGTACAAGAGCAGCATGAGTCAGCCCATACCGTCTGACAGTTCACAATTCATACAGGAGCCATAAGAGACTGTAGGTGCTGGAGTCTGGAGTAACACACAAAATGCTGGAGGAACTCAGCGGGTCGAGCGGCATCTGTCCTTCCTCCACCCACTTCATCTGCCCATCACCCACAAAGTCCTTCCAGTAGGTCCCCTCCCCCACTGTTTCCATCGACCCTCCCCACCTCCCTCACTTGATTTCATGCTCCACCCTCCTCTCCTATCAGATTCCATCATCTGCAGTCTTTTGTCGCCTCCACCTATAACCTGCCACCTTCCGTCGCTATTTCCACTCTGCCCTCCTCCATCTGTTTATCACCCATCTTCATCTGGATCCACCTATCACTTGCCAGCTCTTGCTCCACCCCTTCCCTTTTCCTTTTTATGCTGGCTGTCTCCCCTCTGTCTTTCGGTCCAAATGAAGGGTCTTGAACCGAAACATCAACTGTCCATTTCCCTCCACAGATGCTGCCTGACCCACTGAGTTGCCTGTTGCTCACACTTCATACAGAATTGTTTCTTTGCCACAGACATCAGATTATTTACATAATTATAAGAGTAAACAACATTAAACATAATCATTCTTGCCTCAAAGTGTAGCTTATCCTGTTACTGATAAAATGAAAGTAAAAGGTGGCGATTGACATGTGTAGATCAGGATGCAACCCCTCCAACCACAGCTGCAGGAGACATAGTAAGATAAGATAAGATAAGATATCTTTATTAGTCACATGTACATCAAAACACACAGTGAAATACATCTTTTGCATGGAGTGTCCTGGGGGCAGCCCGCAAGTGTCGCCACTCTTCCGGCGCCAACATAGCATGCCCACAACTTCCTAACCCGTATGTCTTTGGAATGTGGGAGGAAACCGGAGCACCGGGAGGAAACCCACACAGACACAGGGAGAATGTACAAACTCCTTACAGACAGCGGCAGGAATTGAACCTGGGTCGCTGGCGCTGTAAAGCATTATGCTAACTGCTACACTACTGTGCCTGCCCATGATGAGTAAGTTGTCTCATCAAGATTGACAGGAAATCAAGTTCCCTTGAGGAATTACATACCTGCTAATAAATTTCCCTAAGTCTGCAATGCAAATTCATGTCAGTGAAAGTAAACTATAACTACCATGCATTGATGAATGTAAAAAAACCTACAGATGCTAAAAATCAGAAATAAAAACAGAAAACGCTGGAAAAATTCTGCAGGTCAGGCAGCACCTGTGGAAGAAGAATCAATTCTGACGAAGGGTCGCAGAGCTGGAATGTTAACTCTGTTTCTCTTTCTGCAGATGTTGCCTGACCTGCTGAGTGTTACCTGCATTTTCTGTTTTTATACCATGCATAAAGTTTGTTTCAGAGAAAGGTTACAAGAAGAATGAGTCTAGTTCAGAGATGCTTTAAGTCATTAGGTTTTTAAACAAATTTTTCTCCTCCCAACTCACTGACTCCTGCTGGACTGCAGTTGATATCCTTGTGCACTTTGCAGAAGTGGTGATTCTCTGGCACTGGGCTTACAATGACAAGAAACAACAGAAGCCACCACTGCCTAGATTTTGGATACCCTCCATGTCTGGTTTGCTAAACACGTGCTACAGATGGCACTGATACCAAATTGAAAATCTACAAAATATTGGTAATTTGGGGCAACTCCTATTTAAGAAGTCATTTCTGTGGTGTAGAGAAGTGTTGAAACCCAACCTGTGCACTTCACAAACACTGGTGGGCTTGAGGCTGCATTGCCAATCGCATGGTGATTCATGCCTCTGTCATGGCGATGTGGTCAAATTCACTGAACAAAATGGAGATGGAAGAGGTTCCTGGGCTAAGGGGAGGGATAAAGGCCCATGGATATCCCAAGGGCAACACCATCTCCAAACATAGACCCAATTATGACCCATAGCACAGATGGTCCTGAGACTCTGTGATTAATAGTGGCACCAGATCACAAATCAAGGGACTCAGTGTGTCAGGCAACATCTGTGGAGGGAAATGGACAGTTAATGTTTAGGGTTTGGATCTTTCATCTGGACTGGTCCAGATGCAGGGTCTCAACTCAAAACGTTGACTGTCCATTTCCTCCCACAGATGCTGCTCAACCCGCTGAGTTCCTTCAGCACCTTGTTTCTTGCTCCAGGTTCCAGCATCTGCAGTCTCCTGTGTCTCGACAAATCAAGGGATATGTGAACTACAAATACCAATTCACGGCAGTCTCAATCTGCAACAAGATTTGCCAGCAACCAACTTCTCTGTGAGTATAAATAAATATAAAATTATAATAGAAAAATTACCAGAGATGATTTTTAATACATAAAAGCGATACATCTGTGAAATAGTTTCTTCAGCATTATGATCCCTAATTACAAAGGATATAAGTCATAACTTTTTGATAACTTTTTTTCTGATAAGTAATAGAAACTGCATATGTGGTTGATGTCATCATGTATGTGAAACACAATAGGGACATGACATCACCATTAGGGTCAGTCATAGAGTCATACAGCATGGAAACAGGCCCTTCAGCCCAACTTGTCCATACTGACCAAGATTCCCATCTAGGTTAGTCCCATTTGCCTGCTTTTGGTCCATATCCCTTTAAAGCTTTCTTATCTATATACCTGTCCAAGTGCCTTTTAAATGTTGTTAATGTACCTGCCTCAACCACTTCCTCTGGCAGCTCATTCCATATACTGACCATTCTCTGGGCAAAGAAGTTACCCCTCAGGTTCCTATTAAATCCCCTTAAACCTATGCCCTCCAGTTCTTGATTCCCCAACCCTGAGAAAAAGACTGTCCGCATTCACCTTATCTATGCCCCTCATAAATTTATACACCTCCATAAGATCACCCCTCATTCTCCTACGCTCCAATGAATAAAGTCCCAACCTGAAGTGGGACAGACTCTGCAAAACAGGCTCAAAAAGCATCGAGTTTTGCCTCACTTCAACTGAAGTCACATCAATTGGGAAATCAGACTATGCACTTCCCTTCACAATTCCTTTCCTCCCACCTATGCCGCTCGACCAGCTGAGTTCCTCCAGCAGATTGTTTGTTGCTCAAAACCAAACCCTATGTACTGAAAATATTGATTTTATTTTCTAATCAAGTTTCCAGGTTCACATCTATGCTGATTCTGTGTTTGCCCATAATATAGCAGCAAATAATAACCAGGAGTGAGACTTTCCTCTCCTGAGGTTAGGTCTACTGGAGTTGATAATGGACCTTTCTGCCATGCTTACTGAGATCAGCAAATTCATCAAAGACAAAGATGTCAGTCTCAGAACTTGGAATTTGAACATCTGCTTGACAAGTTTTATTTACAAAATGAGCCATCAAGGAAACTCTTGTCACTTTATTTCTGAACCTTTCATCAATAAACCCTTTAGCAGTTAACTTGCCTTTCCCATCAACATCAACTGACCAGCTGTGTATTTGTTCCATTTCTTTTTTTCTGTCCATCTGAACATTGTTGTGGACCCTTGGAGTATGTTCAGGACCAGCATAACAAAACTGGAGTCTGGGGGGAAAGATGACCTTGGTAACTGGCCTGAATTTAGAAACTAGAGAAAAATTACTGGCCTTGAGGGAATAACTGTCAATGTCAACCTCTAGTGTGAGTTTTATAATATACAGGGCAAAATGATAGGAATATCAAACCTTCTCAATTAAAGAAGAGACATAAGAGACTGCAGATGCTGGAAATCTGGAGCAACACAAACTCTCCCCCCTCTCTCACCTGCCTATTGTCCCCCTCACCTGGATCCACCTATCACCCACTAGCTCTTACTCCACCCCTTCCTCCACCTTTTTTATACTGGCTATCTCCCCTCTTCCTTTCCAGTCCAAATGAAGGGTCTCGACCCGAAATGTCGCCTGTCGATTTCCCTCCATTGATGCTGCCTGAACTGCTGAGTTCCTCCAGCTTTTTGTGCGTTGCTTCCAAATTAAAGGACTGGTGGAGAAATGAATAGGCGTTTTAAGTTTCTTTGCTTGGACTTTTACAGCATATGATCATGGTGATTTAACAGCCTACTTATAGATGCTCATGAGTTTTAAATTTGGGCTTATCAGGATTAAATTTTGCATGAATCTAGTTAGCAAACATTCAACTGGGTGCAATTATACTGAATGTGGACTAGAACATCTTAAGTTCCAGAGAGTTGTCAGATGGAATTTAAATCCTTCAAAAGAAGGTGGATGATCAGTCAGGCAAAATGGTAAAACTTTATAAGTCTTAAACTCAGCCTAAACCTGGTTCCAAGATATCTGCCTGTGTAGTTAACAGAAGCAGTGGTTTTAAAGGTGGCACAGTCAGAGTTAATCCTGATCACCAGTGCTAATGGTGTGGAGTTTGCCCGTTCTCCCTGACACCACATGGGTTATCTCTGAGTGCTCCAGTTTCGAGCTGCTATGTTAGTTGGCTGCTGTAATTTGCTCCTAGTGTGTAAATGAGGGGTGGAATCTGAGGGGAGTTGATGGGAATGAGGGGACAATAAAATGGGGACACAAGAGACTGCAGATGCTGGAATCTAGAGCAAAAAGAAACAAACTGCTGGAGGAACTCAGTGGGTCAGGCAACATCTATGGAGGCAGAGGGATGGTTGACGTTTCAGGTCGAGAGCCTGCATCAGTACTGAGGATTAGAATGGGATTAATGAAAATAGGACCTTGATGGTCAACACGGATTTGATCGGCCAAAGGGCCTGCTTCCATTTACTCCGGCAATGGCTGAACTGGTGTTTTATAAAGGTCCATCATGACTTCATTACCTGCTGCCCTTTCAGCTGTCATTAAGGTGGATTATGCATAGCTGAGGCCTTCCCTCACACTGATCTCTGTATCACTCCACGTTCTGCCAACCTGAAAACAACTTGCAAACATGAACATTGAGTCCCCCAACGTCTGGTAGTCGGCTCCCTCTCTGTTCCTTTTCTCTCTCCTCCTGATCTACTCAATTCCTCCTCCACCCAACCCCATCACCCTATTTCTTTCCCCTCCTCCACCCACTCCACCTGCCCGTCACCCACACACTCCTCCCACTGGATTCCCTGCCCCCACTGTTCCCAACTGTCCTCCCCTTCTGGGCTACCTCCAGAACACAAAAGATGCATTCACTGTGTGTTTTGATGTATATGTGACTAATAAAGCTATCTTATCTTATCTCACTTGGCTCCATGCTCCATCTTCCTTTCCTATCAGATTCCATCATCTGCAGCCCTTTGTTACCTCCACCTATCACCTCACAGCCTCGCTTTTCCCTCCCCCATCTGCCCATCACCCATCTTCACCTGGATCCACTACCAACTGCCAGCTCTTGCCCCACCCCGTCCCCTCACCTCTTTATACTGTCCATCTACTTCCTACTCTCTCAGTCCAGGTGAAGGGTCTGAACCCGAAATGTCAACTGTCCATCTCCCTCCACAGATGCTGCCTGACCCATTGAGTTCCTCCAGCAGTTGCTCTTTATTCCTCCTTTGTTTTCTATCCTTTAGCAAGTTCTCTTTCCCTGCTGGTATTTTTACCTCCAAACCTGACAAGACATACTTCATATCTTACCAAATGCTTTGGAAAATCCAGATATACTGTACCTACTGGTTTCCTGTAATCCTCAAAAAGTTCTGTTAAATATGTCAAACACTATTTTCCTTTCACAAAGCTATGTTGACTCTGCTTAATCCTCTTGTAATTCTCAGATGGATTGTTTACACATTCTGAAAGAAGTATTATAGAATTTTATTGTCAGCTGATGTCAGGCTGACTGGTTATTTCTCCCCCTCCTTCCTTAAAGAGTAGTGTTACATTCCTCACCTTCCAGTCTGCAAAGCAAGGTCACCAAGTCCTCCAGGGAGCAGGTCTTATTCCATCTGAATCAACATCCTGAACCTCCTGGGCTCTTAGCGAGCAGATAAGGTGAAGTAACTTGGCCTCTGTCTGTAGACCCTGGGTACGGCCCCCTGTGAAAGCCCTTCTGTAAATCCCTTCCCTCCTGTGAAGCTGCAGATCAGTGAACAGCAGTCCGCCACTGCTGCAGCTCCTCCTCTTCTGGTGCTGTAGTTGGTGTTCACAGCCCCATCTGAAGTCCAAAGTAACTCCCACATTGATCTCGTAGACCAGCGCTCTGAAGTGCAGAGCAGAAGTTTGATTCTCCTCTCTGTAGATGAAATTTCAAAATGGTTCAAGTACCCTCACAGCATAATGAACAAGCTGATCAGAAAGTAGCTGTGAATTCTGGCTACTTACTGCCATTCCTCCCTGTCAAAGATTCAACTCCCTCAACTAACCCTGTACTTGTTCCATGCTTCTACTGGTGAGCTCTCAGAAGATTGGAAAATCTACAGAACTTTCAGAACTCATACCCAGAGGTCATGCATTTAAGATGATTGGAGGAAAGTTTAAAGGAGATGTGCACTACAGGTTTTTCTTTTACACAGAGAATGGTGAGTGCCTGGAACGGGCTGCCGAGGTGGTGGTGGTGGAAGCAGATGCAAGAGTGGCTTTAAGAGGCTTTTAAATGTGCAGGTAATGAAGGGATATGGATCATGTGCAGGCAGAATAGATTTGGCATCGTAATCAGCACAGACATCGTGGCCTGAAAGACCTGTTTCTCTGGTGTGCTGTTCTATGTTCTATGTTCTCTGTCAGCCTCACTGTAATTGACTGACCAATGCATTGCTATGGACAACGCCATCTCCTAAGGAGATGTGTTGAAGGTTATGCAGTGTAATACAGAAGCTGGATGGTTTGAATTGGCTTCACAGCACATCTAGGTTTTTCCCACCATCTGTACCCAGTCCCATGCACTTACTATGATAAAATCCTTCACCCTTACACTGAAATTCTCAACCCCACCCCCCCATCACACATAGTATTCAAAAGTATTTTATTGCAATATTGTACAGAATTCCAGTACTGTAAGCAGCCTTGTAAATATTCAGCAGGTAAATAAAATGATGAAACAGTAACAGTCAAAGCTGGCAGTGAACTTGACAATGATCTTCCTTCCATCAGAAGTAGGAATGTTGCTGACATTTGCACATTGTTCAAATCTATTCAGCGAACATAGCAGCCCATGCTTGCAATCAGCAACTCCAAGGCAACATTCAGGCACAGAAGTGGCAGGTATTGGCCATCTTCAACAAGAGAGACACAAGAGACTGCAGATACTGGAATCTGGAGCATAAAATAAACTGCTGGATGAACTCAGTGGGTCAGGCAGCATCTGTGGGGGGAGATGGGCAGTCAATGTTTCGGGTCGAATCCATTCATCCAGACCCTAAGTCTAACCTGCCGCACTTGACTTTGAGACACTGAACTGTATGTGCAAATGCAGAGAAAGCTAAAATTGCTGTGTTCTATTCTGAATCTATGTCAATGCATGGAGTCATGTGCAGAGATGGAGCAAGCACAGCTGCCTACAAGATAGTTTCGACAACAAGCTCCCCAGTACAATGTTGGAAAGCAGGAGATCTCCTAGCTGTTTTGGCTGAGGCTCCACACAGTTTCTCTGCAGAATGGTAATCCTGCACCCAGAAGTTATTAATCCTCCCCAGTCCTGGTTTATAAAGGCCTTAACATCACTCATTTTAGCTAACTGCCTGCAAAAGTTTCACTGCCAACCACTGAAGCATAATGAGTGGAATTCCTGATGGAAATCATTCTTACAAACCTTGCCAAGACCTATATTTTCACTGTTAATGCGACCAGGTCAATTTTCATCTTTTCATTTTGCCATCAGCATCCCAGCTTAGAACCTTATGTTCCGTTATAAGAACATTTTCACTTCCTTCTATCAAAAAAAATTCCCATTAAATTTTTCATAAAACTGCTCAAATATCACAATGTTCAGTCCAATTGGTCACATAAATAAGTTTTGGCTCAGTTGTCCCAATAAAAATATTTATGGCCTCAATAGTCTAATAAAATATTTATGAACCAGTTAGTTAAATAGTTATAGTCGGTGCTACATATTCTTAGGTCCTTTTTATGGAACAAAAATCTAATCTTCAACATTGCATTTCTGATTCTTCAATTAAAATTAATAATTACTTTGACAGCAAGTCATTGATCATCTGGAAGAGGAAGACACATTGTATTGTTTTCAGATTCTGATAGGATCTGTTCGAAACATTAACGTGTGCAACAGAGTTGGAACATTGTGACTCATTCTCAATGAAGAAACAACAAGATGTTGGAGAAACTCAGCAGATCAGGCAGCATCTGTGGTGAAAAGCAGGCAGTCAGCATTTCGGGTCTGGTCTCTTCTTCAGGACTGAAGATAGGAAAAGGGGAAGCCCAATATATAAGGGTGGGGGGTAAAACAGAGCAGTGATAGGTGGACAAAAGAGGGGAAGCAGGGTGGGCACAAGGTGGTGATAGGTAGATGCAGGTAAGAGATAGTGATAGGCAGATGTGGGGGAGGAGGGGAGAGCAGATCCACCGGGGATGGGTCATTCACAATGTCAGTGTTGTGTTATATATTCTTATTAACTTGCTGTGTTTAAAATTGATTGTGTTTTCACTATTTTGGGGGTTGATAGTATCTCAAATCGAGAGAACTAATATAACAGTCACAGGCCAACAAGTGTGTAACGTATGATAATAGCAGCCAGAACAAGGGAGCACTCAGCAACATTTCTGTCTTGATTTTTCCAGTTACAGGATCCCATTGTCTGCACACATAAAGGAATGAGAGTATCACCACAGCAACAAGAACCATGGAGTCATTGTCATACAGAAACAGACCCTTCAGCCCACCACATCCATGCTGATCTTCTTGCCCATCTACACTAATCTCATTTGCCTGCATTAGGACCGTATCCTTCTATGCCTTGCTTATTAATTTTTTTTTTAATTTAAATTAAATTTATATAAATGCATTCAGGCACAGTTGGTATGCAAAAATAAGAAGAGCATTTCTTTGTTCAATTCCCTGGGAACTATCATATTTCTGAAGCAGAACTACCTCCCAGACACTTCTCATTTCAGAATGCTGAGTTGAGGAACATCAGCAGCAGAAAATATAGCCTTGTGCCACCTGAGAGGAGCCTGGTGTTTCAGGTGCAAAATTGCTAAAATGAAAGCCATATGACCACCTGGTGTGTGATGACTGAAATGCTCAAGATACCATTCAGGTGGAACGACAGATCTGGAGTACCATACCTCAGTATTCACCGGCTAATCTATCCCAAATGATAATGGTGCGCTTCATTGCACATGACATTACACAGCAGGAAGCACATAAATTCATGACTATCTCTGGATGAGGAGAACGTAGAGGAGGGGGAAGAGAGTGAAGCTGGTGTTAGCGAGTCAGGAGTTTTGGAATTATGTGGATATAGCAAGCATTATTTCAAATTAAAAGCAGTCTTTGAGAAAAATCTGTCCTAATGTAAATTGAAAACAGTAATCAGTTTGAAATTAAAAGGACAACTTTGTAAATAAACAGAGCAGTCTACAGAGGACGGGCCACTCAATGGATGTGGTTTGTAAACTTATATAATCATGAGACATTCTTTTTTTGCATCAGCCAACTGTTTCCCCAGTGTTTGCAGCCTATAACTAGCATCAAATTGGTAAATATCTGGTTCACAAACAGGCAAGCAGTCAAAAAACACTGATGATTGGACAACCGAGTAACAATGTTTGTGTTGTTTGCATATCATCATATGCCGAATGAGTCACCGTGAACGGACACCCACTGTGTGTGTATCCTGCTCGTTATGAGTCCAAGTTTGGTCCAATCACGTTTTGATATCAATGTGTTTGAACATGTCAATTTCTTTTTCTGAAACCAGTCTGCAAAATCTGCAATGGATTGCAATGTTTTATTCTCTTATTTACTCTGATTTTGTATCTTCAAGCATGTTTTAATTCTATAAAGCTCCGAAGACATGGATATTTTTTAGACACCCTCACTTCACATAATGACAGTGAAGCATTTTTCACAAACAATGTCTGAAGATTCCTAGCCTAAACTGAAGGCCCATCAAACACATTATCCATCAACAGCTTGGATTTGCTATTAAATGTTCAACAAAGACAATGGCATCAGCTTGAATATCTCTGCCTCTTTATCAGAGGATAGATCAGTGACCAATATCAATTACAAGCCCACAGAGTCCCATAGATCCATAACTATGTCAATGGTACTTCTCCCCACCCTATTTCTTCTCCTGATTCTTCCGTCTCCATGATATGTGCTCTGATGACAAGACTTTTCATACATGTCCTAAGAGATACCTTTCTTTTTCCTTAATCATGGCTTCCCCTCCACCTTGGCTGATCGACTCTTTGACCACATTGTATGTATTTGTGTTCAGAAGTGGGAATGTTTATTGATGATTATGCAATGTTCTGTTCCATTTTTAAATCCTCAGATAATGAAGTAGTCCATATTTGCATGCAGTATGACTTGCTCAATATTGAGGCAAGGGTAGATTAAATGGCAAATTAAACCCTTGCCATGAGATGACCACATCAATCAAGAGGGAGTCAAATACTTTCTCATTATGTTCAATGGTATTATCATCTTTGAAATTTTACCAGTGGATCACGATAGATTGGAAATTTAACTTTGCTGCTCCTATAGTATGATGTAACATTCTCCACTTGTTTGGAGGAATACAACTGCAAAATTACTCAAGAAGTTCAACATAAACAAACAGCTGATTGTCAGCCCTCAGTTGTTCACTCCATTCATCATCTGCAAAATATGGACACAACGTGTACTGTTTACAAGTTGCACTACATCAACTTGCAAAGTCTTTTTCAATTCCATTATCTACATTGGTAAATTAGTTTATTATTGTCACATGTACCGAGGTACAGTGAAAAACTTTCTTTTGCATGCCATCCATGCAGATCATTCCATTCATAAGTACATCGAGGTAGTACAAGGGAAAAGCAATAACAGAACGCAGTATATAGTGTTACAGTTACAGAGAAACTGCAGTGTAGGCAGATAATTAGGTGCAAGGCCACGACGAGGTAGATAGTGAGGTCAAGAGTCTATCTTAACGTACAAGAGGTCCATTCAATAGTCTAATAACAGCGGGATAGAAGCTATCCTTGAACCTGGTGGTAAACCATAAAAGGACAAGAGTAGCAAACTCTTGTAAGTTCTGCCACTTCCAAGTCACAAACCATCCAACTTGTAAGTGTACTGGACATTCCTTCATTGTTGTTGGAACAAAGTCCTAAACCCCTTGATGAAACAGCACCGGACTGCAACAGTTCAAAAAGGGGACTCAACATGCCCTTCTCAAGGGCAGTTAAGGATGAGAAATAAACATTGGTCTCACCAACAACCCACATCCTGTTAATAAGGAAATAGGAAATAGAATACTTTCTGGCACGATTATCTATGTACACTATAAGGCAATTGCAGTGATGCCTAACCAAATACAGGTGAACACAGACTTGTGCAGGATTTAATAACAACTATGAACAATTTGTTAAAATAAATATTCTCTGAGCCTGGGCAGTTAATTCTTTGTTGCGGCTTATTTATTACAAGGGTTGATCAATGGATGATTAAGGTGCAGAGTCAAATCTATTAACAAATTGAGGAGGGAATTTAATCGCTTAAGCCAAGATCTCTAAGTATTTACAACTCTGTCAAGCTATTAGTGTGATAGATAGGTCTCCTGTCCTCCCTCTGAGCCACCTCGAGAAAGATTATTTCATTAAGCAATCAATAGAAGACCCACAGCAAAATGATTAGTTAGGTAGCTTCAATTAGAAAGCTAGGTCCTCACTTGCAAATCTCATGCAGAGATTCTTGAAAATGTTCAAGAGCTTCATGTCAACTTTACATTGTGGCCATTTGAGAAGCCAACTGAGATTGCCTTGGTTTATTTTCTGTAGAAATTTTAGAGAGACATTGAAAGAAATATACATTATTAGCTGAATTCAAATACATGCCCAACTGTGTGTTATCTTACATGTTGTTACAACTCAATAAATCTGAAGGGCACGTGGATTAAGATTAACACTATGCTTTATTTATGACTGTAGCAGTAGCAGGCTGTTCTCCCAATGTACTCTGATTATTTATGAAAGCTCTCCAATTAGTCCCACTCAACAGCTCTTTCATGAATATATATCCAATTCCATTTTGTAAGTTACTATTGAATCTAATTCCATAATCTGTATAGGCATAATAGATCATAGTAACTTGCTGCATTAAAAGATTTTCCTCATCGAATCCCTGGCTCCTTTATTATTTATCCTAACTCTGCAACCTTGTCAGTGGAAACACTTTATTTCTTCCATCATCTTTCTCCATAGTGCTGACTTCTACTGAATCTTTCCTTCACTTTCTCTGCTGTAAGAAAACCAGTTCAAGCTTATCTAGTCCCTCCACACAAATCAAGTCAATCATTGCTGATAATATTATGGTGAATCTCCTTCGCACCTTCTCCAAGACATTGACATCTTTTCTAAATTGTGATTTCCAGATTTGAGCACATTATTCCTGATGAGCAGTTCTCTTACTTTTGTAAATTTTGCTTGGCTCATGCTGTGATACAATTTCTTAAAATGTTTTGAAGCAGGACAACTTAGTCCCTGGATTGGGAGCCTTAAACACATGGTACTGTGTCTGCATTGTTCCAGTTCTAAAATTCAATTCCACTGAAGTCATAGAGAAGTTGCTATAATATGTACTTAGCTCTATCAGTTGGAGGAGGAATGAATATGTTCAACACTAGCTCCTAGAACCAAATCTATGGGTTAGAATCCCTAAATCACACAGGTTACATAATCTCTCACAATTGCTGTATTGATACAATTGTCCTTTCCTACAAAGCAAAACAGCAGATCATAATAAATCTTCACCTTGCTACACGCATGTTAGCCCTGAAAGATAATTATCCCTCCAAAGATACACATATGGAAAGCTGTTATAACTTTTACTTCTTCCAGGTAGTCATCACTTCCTCAGAGCTACACTGCTGCTAACCTTGGGGTCTGTGATTCTGGGATCTTACTGAAAATTCCAAATCCATACCAGCAATGGATGGTCTTCATGATGTTAAAAATTCTATTTTTTGGAATGAAGACCATCACATCCTTCATATTATTAAAACTCAAGTGTATTTGAAGTCCATTTGGTTTAGGATCTGTTTAGCACAAATAGCATTGAAAGGCACATTGGTTTTCCTAAACATACAGACAGGTCAAAGGTATGAAACCTAGCAACTGAAATATGCTTATTCTTGAATTGGTAATCTGTCCAATTTGTCATGAGTACAAATTTTCAGGGACTTCAGGGTCAAAATTAATAATGGGGTTAGGGAGTACGTCCTGTTGGACATTCTGCACAATGGAAAAAGGGATTCAGTCATGACTCATACAGATACATTAAGTTGTCACACGTTCTGTTGCTGCTTTTAATATCTTGGTAAATGAAATCACAAAATTAAAAAGAAACTATCGTAATCAAGGTATTTGTACGTGTTCATCTGGGTGAGGAAAAGCAATATTCTCCAAACTTCCAGCAAAGCAAGAAGTGTCGCATGGAATAACAGTGTACTGTATATATTTATCTGAAACCTTTCAAAATGTATTCAAAATGAATTTCCAGCAAAATTATTTTGCCAAGATAATTTAAACATTGTTATTACACACAAAGGAACCAAAATTTATAGTTTCTGAGGAAAAATAATCAACTTAGATGATTAAAATTAGCAAAATTACACCAATCTCAACATTCTACACTTCCTTCACAATGCCAAGTACTCAATACTCAATTACAAATACTCAAGTACTTGCATTACACAAGACATCAAACAAGTCAATGGAAAATGCCACCCAGTTGGAAGGAGATGTGTTGAATCAATGGACCGGTGCATATTATTCCTTCCTCTCAGTTTTGCAATTCAAGTTTCCAGCATTCACTTATCAGGGACCTGGTGCATAGGTTTTCACAGGCTTTTAACATCAAACTCCCATCTTCATATCTGTGAGGCCATCTTCTCTGTGAGACATTAAATTATGACTGTACCTTGCCTGTCTATTCTGGTCAAACAATCCCATGCATTTTCGAACAGCAGAGAAATTTTCCCAGCTTTCAGGCCAATGTTTGGATGAGAACATCATTAGAAACAGATAAGTTTTTCATTTATCTCCTTGTTGCTTGTAGGGCTTTGCAGTTTGCAGATTGGCTGTGACACTTCCCGTGGTGCAAGAGTGACTATGGTTCTAAATGCAATTCCTTTGATATACTTCAGGGCACCCTACAATGATAAGTGGTGCAATATAAATGCAACTTTTTTTGTTAAAATACTTGTTTTAAGGGAAGATTGTACCAATAGTTCTACAGGCAAACCAAGCATGATCTGGAGATAGAAAGAAGCATGAAGATATCAGACAATATTTGGGATTAGGATCTAACTGGTAAATTAACTGCCCCTTTAAATATGTCTGCATACATATCCATAGTTAGAAAATAAGTCAATTAAAGAAAGAACATGATTACTACCTTTTTGGCAAACTAGTTCAAATGCAGTATCAAAATTTGGTCCTTGGTACCAACACATACAAAATGCTGGAGGAAATCAGCAGGTCAGGCAGCATCAATGGAGGGAAATGGACAGTCGACGTTTTGGGCCGAGGCCTTTCATCAGGACTGGAAAGAAAGAGGGCAGAAGCCAGAATAAAAAGGTGGGGGGAGGGGGAGGAGCACAAGCTGGCAGGTGATAGGTGAATCCGGGTGAGGGGGGAAGGTAGGTAGGTGGGGGACATGGGGAGTGGGAATGATGTGAGAAGCTGGGAGGTGATAGGTGGAAGAGACAAAGGGCTGAGCAAGATGGAATCTGATAGGAGAGGACAGTAGACCATGGAATAAAGGGAAGGACGTGAGGAACCAGAGGGAGGAAGGTGTGGGTGATGGGCAGGTCATGAGGGCGGGAGAGGGGAAAGAGAAGGGGTAAAGGGGCCAAAGGGATAAGGGAAAGTCAAAGGGGGGGAGGGGAGGGGAGGGGAGGGGAGGGGAGGGGAGGGGAGGGGAGGGGGGAAATGGGGGAAATGGGGGAGTGGTTACAGGAAGTTAGAGAAATCGATGTTGATATCGTCAGGTTGGAGACTGCCAAGACTGAATATGAGGTGCTGTTCCTCTAATTTGCTTCTCAGCAGAGGATGTCATGGACAGATATGTCACTGTGGGAATGGGAAGTGGAATTAAAATGGCTGGCCACCAGGAGATCCTGGCTGTTCTAGTGGAAGGAGCAAAGGTGCTCGATGAAGTGATCCCCCAATCTGCGTTCGGTATCACCGATGTAGAGAAGGCCACACCGGGAGCACCAGATTCAATAAATGACACTAATGGATTCACATGTGAAACGCAGCGTCACTTGGAAGGCCCTGTTTAGGGCCCTGAATGGTGGTGAGGGAGGAGGTGTAGAGGCAGGTGTAACACTTAGGACAGTTGCAGGGATAAGTGCCTGGAAGGGGATTGGTGCAGAGGGATGAGTGGATAAAGGAGTGGTAGAGAGAGTGATCCCTGTGGAAAATGGAGAGGGGAGGAGAGGGGAAGCTGTGCCTGGTGGTGGGATCCTGCCAATTTGTTTGGTAGACTGAAGAAGCAGATTATTTCTTCTCTGGTCAGGATGGTGGAGGATGGCCCCATTCCAGTTCTGTGGGTTCAGAGATGGCTGATAAGGCCACTGTGGGACCAACAAACTCTCTTACATTTGGAGCAGAAGGCGCTGGACAGTGCAAGTGGGTAGATTGAAGTGGTGCACGTCTCCCGATGCTTATGTTGGGTTTCTGTGTGTTCCATGGTCCTAAATATCCGTTTTGAAAGAATGAATTACTGTGAGGAATGAAATTTCATAGTGTGGTTTAACACAATTTGATGACATGTCATTGAGATGAAACATTTCTCTGTGTTTCTTTCCACAGGCGCGGCCCAATCCACTGATTATTTCCAACATTTTTTCAGTTTTGTTTGACTGTCTAATACTAACACAATCACAAGGAAGGCGCGCCAGCATCTTTACTTTCTTAGAAGGCTCAGGAGGTTCGGCTTGTCACTGAACACTCTAACAAACTTCTACAGTTGCAGTTTTGAGAATATCTTGACTGGTTACATCATGGTCTGGTACATCAATTCAAATGTGCAAGAACGTAAGATGCTGCAGAGAGCAGTGGACTCAACCCAATACATCACAGGCACATTACCCCCCCCCCCCCCCCCCACCATTGGTAGTATCTACAGGAGGCGCTGTCTCAACAAGATCCCCACCATCTGGGCTATGCCATCTTCTCACAGCTACCACCAGGCAGGAGGTAGAGAAGCCTGAAGTCCTACACCACCAGGTTCAGGAACAGCTACTTCCCTTCAACCATTCAGTTCTTGAACCAACCTGCACAACACTAATCACTACCTCACTGTAGGAACATCATGACAACTTTGCACTACAATGGACTTTGTACTTTTTTGTTCTAATGGCGTCCTTTCCTGTATAATTTTGTATAGCTTATGTTTAATTTATGTTTTTCTTTTGAATGTTGTGTCTTTAATGCTGTGCCTGTGATGCCACTGCAAGCAAGTTTTTCATAACACCTATGCATACATGTACTTGCACAAACTCAACTTTGACTAATCCTTGTATATCTGGTCATTCACCAAATAAGATGATCTGCTTGAAATAAGGAGCATTAAAGTTTATTTTACACAAAAGCAAACATTGAAAACCTCCCAGCTAATGTCCTGTTATCACAATCTACAATATTCACAAGGAGATGCAGAGAATGTTTCACCTACATCTGCAACCAAGTCACTCAGGCAGAGCAACAGGAAGGTTTATTCTGGCAGAAACAGAATGTAAAGAACTGCAGTTAGACCCAACCCAAACAGCAACGGTTGCCAACAGATCATTTCAATTTAGCTGAATCATATTGCAAATTGTTCAGCTAATGAGTTATAAAAGCAGTACTTAGATTCAAAACCAAAGGATAATCTGCCTGATGGGTTCCTATGAGGGATAATTATTTATCTGATTTCAAAGTCATTGTGGTTTAATTTGATAAATCTAAAGACAGGCTTCATGCTGGCCCTTCACACAGTGTAGTGGTTAGCTTTACATCATGCCTAAGCAGTCCTGGTAGGATGACACTGAGAACTCCTTCTACTGAAGCTTGGTCTTTATATTTCAGGAAGAACTGTGCTGCCTTTCCAACAGGTGTCCATCTTACCTGTTCAAAAGTGCAGAATAAAATAACAACCATCAGGGGCAGTGCTAAGGGAGTCGGGGACGGAGGAATGGGGTGGATACCCGAATTCTCTCGAAAGGCAGGGGAAAAGAAACAGCCCTCTGGAATTGCAATCAATTCCATTTACAAACTGGACAAAAATAAAAATCAGAAACTCTCCCCAGTCCTGAATGACTGCAGGTAGAAATGCAATAGCATGATTCTCGTGTGAGGATGGAGTTGGACTCACTTGATAGGGATTCTTCTCATTACCAACTCAAAACAAGGACGTTGCTATTGTTTATTACTTCAGATGCACTTTACTTTAAACTTGCTGCAGCCAGGTGCAAGAGTCAAGAATTATTTTCTCATAAAATTGAAACAACCAACACGGCATAATTGAAAATAAGCCTGGAATGGAGCAATATTGAGCTTGTTTCTGGAGCCCTGAGTTCAATATTGACAAAGAACACTCATTAAGGTTTAGATACAAGAGCAAAATGACCACACAGGTTAAAATCGACTCCAGAGATCTTCCATGCTGTTATGGATCTGAAGTACAAGCATTCATTCCTCATTGTCTCAGTAATCAAGAGGATATATTGATTGTCACAGCAACTGAGGAATAGACTTGAAAGTGCTGGAATTTCTTCAGAGGCTCCATGAGTCTTACGTCAATTTGAAGCAAACAAGAAGATTTACCTGTGAAAGGAGGTTGTCTATCCCTGCCTGAGGAATAGATGGCACTCTGCCAGAGAGAAGATAGCAACCAGAGGAAACACTGACACCCCACAAGATATCAGAGAGCACCGGTCTTTCCAGCCCAGAGGTTTCTCCATGGTAACAAGCTCAACGATGGCCACTGGCCTTTGAGCGTGTGTGAGCCCAAACCAAGAGAGGAGCAGACAGGAGCCTGCGTCATGTCCAACAGGAGGTGATGAGAGAGAACATCAGACCCCGATGGTCTATCGACACTGCAGCAGATGCTGCCAGTCCCCAGCAATGGCCCACACTCACCACGCCCCACATCTCAGGCCTGAGCAGCAGCACCATTCACCACAACCCATCCAACACCAGCCCCTATAGGTAGCCTCTCCACTCTAAACTCTGAGGTGATTCATTGTTGTCTGAGCACCAACAGAGCACAGGGAGTCCAAGAAAGAGGATAATGAAATTTTGCCCTTTCTCCTGAGATACAATGAGGAAAGGGGAAAGAAGTTATGCTTCAGTTCTGGGACAGCATTGTTCAGGTCCTATTGAGAATTCCATTTTGGGCTATCGAACCCCATGGAAGATATACTGAAGGGAGGGGCAATGGAATTTTCCCAATAGGATAACTATAGTTATCATAAAAAGCAGGAGTAGGCTAATTGCCCCCTCGAGCCTTTTCTGCCATTTAACAAAACCACACCAAATCCAATCCTGGCCTCAATACCACATTACCTCTCCCTCCCCAGTTACAAAGGAATTCTAAGTTGCCTTTTCTTCCAAATTTGATAGATCCTGAGTGAGCAAAAGATGGTGATGGATATCCTTTACATACAGCTTTTCTCACTCACTGCAATCTACCATTGGCAAGACTTATAAAGCACTACTGCAAATGTCCTATACTGCAGGTCTACCATCCAAACCTTCAATCTGAATTTCAGAAAAAAAACCCTGCAAGTACTGGAAATCTAAAATAAAAACAGAAAATGCTGGAAACAGGTCAGGCAGCATCTGTGGAAAGCGAAACAGGTCCACAAAGGACTTCAGGACTCAGTGTCAAATTCTCTGATTTTTGTTAACTCATTCTTTCTTTCTGTCTGTAGCAGTACCCATTATTGGTGCCTGTCATTGCTTTGGCTCAGATTTCCTCTTTCTATGTGTTTTGTCCAGTCTGGTGGATACGTTCCACACTCTTGCTATCAGCAACAAAATATACAGATAAAAAAAGCATGATCTACCCTTAACTATTGCTTATTTGCTGCATTGCCATTTGGTCTCACCCTATCAACGATATTTTCCCTCTGTTCTATTCATCCCTCCCCCACCTTCTCTGCCATTGAAAGCAAACTTGTTTTCTCTCTTTCCCAGTTCTGATGAAGTACCTTGGACCTGAAATATTCTGTTTCTCTTTTCGCAGATGCTGCCTGACCTGCCGAGTGTTTTCAGCATTTTCTGTTTTTATTACCCTTTAACATATTTTCCTAGTCCACTTTAGATCCAACTATGTTCTGATACCATCAAGGTTCCCTTTATTTGAACATAGAATCCATAGCTCCAGACTCAAGTTTCTCACCTTCAAACTCAGTTTAAAATTCTACTTTGCTTTGATCATTCTTTTTGAGAGGATCCTTTACTATCTTGCCTCAATGCACAATACCAGGTGTAAAATAGCCTGCTCCCTGGAAGGTTTCTTAACATTTTGCTCCAAGAAACCATCTCAAATACACTCTATTCTTAGAGGTATTCTTGTAAATTGTTCTAATTATGATAATTAAACTACCCATGACTAAAGCAGTATCTTTGTCACAAGACCCCATAATTTCTCGATCTATACTTGTCTAAGTAACCAAAATGGTAGTGGATGTTGTCTATTTGGACTTTAGCAAGGCCTTCAACAAGATCCTGCATGGTAGGCTGGTCTGGAAGGTTGGGTCCCATGGAATCCAGTGTCAGCTAGTTAGGTGGATTCAAAATTGGCTTGGAGGTAGGAAGCAGAGGGTGGTGGTTGAAGGTTGTTTCTTGGAATGGAGGCTGGTGACTAGTGGTGCGCCACAGGGATCAGTGTTCAGACCCTTCTTATTCGTTATTTATATAAATGATTTGGATGTGAATGCACAAGGCTTGATCATTAAGTTTGTGGATGACACAAAATTAGGAAGTGTAGTTGATAGTGAAGAAGGTTATTGTCGATTACAGGGGGACCTTGATCAGTTAGGGAAGTGGGCTGAAGAGCGGAAAATGGATTTCAATACAAGTAAGTGTGGGGTGATGCACTTTGGAAAGTCAAACAGGCGTAGGACTTCCACTATAAATGGCAGGGCACTAGGGAGTGTAATGGAACAGAGGGACCTAGGAGTACAAGTGCATAGTTTGTTGAAAGCAGCATCACAGGTAGACAGGGTGGTGAAAAAAGCTTTACCACGCTGGCCTTCATCAGTCAGGGCATCGATATGGGAGTTGGGACATTATGTTGTAGTTGTATAAGTCGTTGGTGAGGCCACGCTTGGAGTACTGTGTACAGTTTTGGTCACCTTGTTATAGCAAAGATGTGTTTAAACTGACAAGAGTGCAGAGAAGATTTACGAGGATGTTGCTAGGACTAGAGGGCCTGAGTTATAGAGAGAGATTGTCCAGGCTAGGTCTTTATTCCTGAGAACGGAACATAGGAGAATGAGGGGTGACTTTATAGAGATTTATAAAATCATGAGGGGTATAGATAAGGTAGTAGTCTTTCCCCCAGGATAGGCGAGTTCAAAAGTAGGAGACATAGATTTAGGGTGAGAGGGGAAAGATTTAAAATGGAGCTGAGGGACAACTTTTTCATGCAGATGGTGGTGAGTATACGGAATGAACTGCCAGAGGAAGCGGGTGAGGCAGGGACAATAGTATAATTTAAGAAGCACTTGGATAGGTACGTGCAGGGGTGGGGCTTAGAGGGATATGGGCCAAATGCAGGAAATTGGGACTAGATGGGTGGGCACCATAGTCGGCATGGACTGGTTGGGCCGAAGGGCCTGTATTGCTCTATGACTCTATGTCTGGTAATTTCTTGACTTCTTCAAAGCATTGAAAGATTGCCTATGGAGAATTTGTTTTAGTACAGGAAATAACAAAAAAGGGACCATAGTCATTGGGTCATACAGCTTCGAAACAAGCCTTTGGCCCAACTCGTCCATGTCGACTGAGATGTCTATCCACACTAATCCCATATTCCTGTCTTTGGCCTCTATCCCTCTATTCCTTTCTGATCCATGCACCTGTCCCAATGTCTTTTTAAACCTGCTTCTACCGCTTCTTCTGGCAACTCATTCCATATATTTATCACCCTCTGTATGAGAAACTTGCCTCGCAGATCTCCTTTAAGTTTTTCCCTTCTCACCTTAAACCGACTTCTTCTAGATTTAGACACTTCTACCCTTGGAAAAAGACTGTAACTATCTACCCTGTCTATGCCCCTGAAAATTTTACAAACCTCCATAAGGTCACTCCTCCACTCCAGCGAGAACAATCCCAGCCTATTCAGTCTCTCCTTGTAACTAAAGCCTTCCATTCTGGCATTGTCCTGGTGAATCTCTTCTGCACTCTTTTGAGCGCAAGCGCATCCTTTCTCATTGTGTGCTAACCAGAACAGCATACAAGATTCCAAGTGTCGTCTAACCAAGGTCTTGCACAGCTGCAACATGATATCCCTACTCTGATACTCAGTACCCTTGCCTATGAAGGCAAACAAGCTAGGTGCCTTCTTCACCGTTATCAGGGAGCTATAAACTTGCACCTTAAGGTCGTTGGCAGGCATGGTAGTGTAGTGGTTAGCATAATGCTTTACAGTGCCAGTGACCCGGGTTCAAATCCAGCTGCTGTCTGTAAGGAGCTTGTACGTTCTCCCCGTGTCTGCGTGGGTTTCCTCTGGGTGTCCGGTTTCCTCCCACATTCAAAAGACGTACAGGTTAAGAAGTTGTGGTCATGCTATGTTGGTACTGGAAGCGTGTCGACACTTGCGGGCTGCCCTGAGATCACTAGGCAAAATGATGTATTTCACTGTGTGTTTCAATGTACATGTGACTAATAAAGATATCTTATCTTATCTCCTTCTGCACATCAACGCTTCTAAGCTCCCTGCCATTTACTGTGCATGTCCTGCCAGTATTCGATGACCTAAAATGGATTACCTGACACTTGTCTGGATTAAATTCCATCTGCAACTGCTCCAGCCAACTTTCCAGCTGATATATGTCCCTGCATTGGAAACCATCTACAACTCCAGCAGCCAGAGCAGTGGCGGGAGGAACCAGCAGCTTTAAAAAAAATTGTTTCTGATTGGCAAAAGTGTGTGGCAACTCAGCCAATAAAAAGAAGGTAGGGTCAGGTGGAGCAGCCATTTTGGAGTGGCCATTGTGAGAGTGGGTCAGTGTAGGAGTGGGCAGCTGAGGCTTAGGCTAGAGAGGCTTCACTGAGGAGACACAGGTGAGGAGCAGGTAAGAATCAGGTAAGGTTTTTACTTTCTTGTTAATCTGCAACCTTTGACAGTGTTGATGAAATGGCAGTCAGGGCAGTGGGATGCTCCTCGCGCAAGAAGTGGGATGTCAGGGAACCTCACGGTCTCCCTGATGACTACCTCTGTGGGAAGTGCACCCAGCTGCAGCTCCTGACAGACTGGGTCAAGGAACTGGAGCTGGAGCTGGATGTTCGCAGGATCATCCGGGATTCTGAGAACATCATACTGTAGATGAGAGTTTTAGTGAGGTGGTCACACCTCAGGTGCAGGCTACAGATAGATGGGTGACCACCAGGAGAAGTAAAGGGAGTAGGCAGACAGAGCAGGGCTCCCCTGTGGCCATTCCCCTCAGTAATGGGAATACCCCTTTGGATTCTGTAGGAGGGGATAACCTTTCAGATACCAGCAGCAGTAGCCGGGTCAGTGGCACCGTGCCCAGCTCTGAGACAATGAAGGGAAGAGTGAAGTCAGGCAGAGCAATAGTGATAGGGAACTCAATAGTAAGGGGTGCAGACAGGCGCTTCTGTGGACACAATCAAGACTCCAGGATGGTGTGTTGCCTCCCTGGTGCCAGGATCAAGGATGTCTTGCAGCGGATGCAGGACATTCTGAGAGGGGTGGGTGAGCAGCCAGAGGTCGTGGTCCATATAGGTACCAATGGTGCAGAAGAAGTTTATCAGAATGCTTCCTGGATTAGAGGGTATGAGCTATGAGGGCAGGTTGGACAAACTTGGGTTGTTCTCCTTAGAGCCTCGGGAGGCTGAGGAGAGACCTGAGAAAGGTTTTTAAAATTATGAGAGATACAGATAGGGTAGACAGTCAGAATCTGTTCCCCACGGTAGAAATGTCAAACACCAGAGGACATGCTTTTAAGGTTAGAGGGGGGAAGTTTAAAGGTGATGTGAGGGGCCTTTAATGGGTTACCAGTGGTAGCAGTGGAATCAGGCAGTTTGGTGGAGTTTAAGAGGCTTTCAGATAGACACATGAATATGAAAAGAACGGAGGAATATGGATGATAAACAGGACGAGGACATTTAGTATAAATCGGCATCAAGAACGTCACAACATTGTGGGCCGAATGGCCTGTCCAGTGCTGTACTGTTCTCTGTTAACTCCACCAATTTTCGTGTTATCAGCAAACTTACTTATCAGATCACAAATATTCTCATCCAGGTCTATTTTGTACATGCAACAAAGGTTCCAGTACTGATCTAAGGTATACCAATCTATTTAGAACTGGGGTATTCAGTAGAAAGATGAGGAAACACCTGTTCACAGAACGGTTACAAATCCAAAACCATTTGCTCAAAACAACACCGAAGTGATGACAGTTCAAAGTGAAGTAGATTTTTGTTCCAATAATGATATCAAGTGAAAGGGACGGTGTTTCAAATCAACCTTGGTATAATTGAATGATAGATCTCATGTAAGGGGCTTAATGGTCTATTCTTGCTCTTAAACCTTTTACATAGTTATAAATAAAGAGGCTCTCCCTATTAATTTCCCATTTAGTATCATGGTAATTTCAAATGAGAGTAAAGACAGTATTGGTAAACAAAGCAAGCCTTAGCTTCCAGCTGGAAAAGCACAGATGTGGAGGTTTAAAATGATTCTTTAAAGATGAAGGACATATCCTTGCGTTCTTCAAGGTGACAGAAGAAAGACAGCAGTTCTCTGTGCTCACTAATGCTATCAGAAACACTCAGATCAGGAACAGCGTAGGCTTGATATGGTAGAAAAGATAACTGATTTTTATTAAATAATACAACCTGATTTATTGACTTATCTCTAATTTTTCTACCAATGTGTATTATTTCTCATTTTATTAAACTGAATTTCAGTTATCATGTGAACATGCATTCCTCTAGCCAGTTTATATCTTGTAGTTAATGTTTTCCTTATAGTTACTGCATTTCTACATTTTATATTATCTATTGTACCAAACTATACTCTGTGCCCATAAGCCCAAGTTCTTATAGTGAATCAAAGCAGTAGTCCCACACCTGAAGACTGCAGAACCCAATAATGTACCTCCTTCAGGTCTGAAAATCAGTCATTCACAAACTTCTCTTTGTTGGTGAATATTGGATCCATGCTGCTACTGCCCCTTTCAATACATGCATTTAAATTTTGATAACAGAGCTATTTTGTCTTCACCAAACACTCTTTTAATGTCAAATGGATATTTTAAAAAATGCAGATGCTGGAAATCTGAAATAAAAACAGAAAATGCTGGAAACACTCAGCAAATCAGGCAGCATCTGTGGAGAGAGAAACAGACCTCATGTTTCAGGCCAAAGACATTTCATCAGAATTGGGAAGAAGAGACAATGAGCTAGTGTTAAGTTGCAAGAAGTGATCCATCCCTCCCCAACTCTCTCCTTCCCTATTCTGATGAAGGGTCTTAGACCTGAAATGTTTACTCTTTTCCTCTTTCCACAAATACTGCCTGATCTACTGAGTGTTTCCAGCACATTCTTTTCTTTTTCTTTTTTAACATCCACATAAAAACCTTTTGCACTTATGGAATACAGAATGCAATCCCTAGTCCTAAATGTAAAAGGTCACTTTGTCCAAGCACCTCTCCCTCCAGACCTTAAAAATACTTATTTTAACCAATTACAATGATGCTTTTGACCTTCATATTTACAAACGAAGTCCCCTGTGTTATGGGGGGTGGGGGAGGCATTGGGGGGTGGGGGTGGGGGTGGGGTGGATTTGCGTTCCTAGGAAATGGACCATATCAGGACTTTCGGTAATGCAAAGCCACGCCAGCTGTGCATGCATCAAGAAACACGAGCTGAAAAAAAGTGTTCTGATTTATCTTTTCGCACACTTTCTTTGAGAGCAAATTTTGTTCCATCTATAAAATTTTTGGGTAGTGATTTGTGAATTCTGTCAGGGTGCATTTTCGTTACCCAAACAGCCATAATACAGGAGTTGCCTGCATATATAAGATCAGGGTTTGGGTTAGGGTTAGAAGTGATTGAATACATTAATGCTCAAACATACATATTAATGGCATTTGTATATTTTAAAGAAAGAATCCAGAAATAAAAAACAATTTCTTGAAACTAGTGGCTTGACTTTTATTTAGAACATCCTGAATTATTGGAGGTTTAGAGAATCAATATCAGTTTTGATATTAGTTATCTCAGTGTTGTAAAGCCCCCTGTACACTCACTGAACGTAGATTTCAGGATTCTAATTGTGATTTCCACATGTCTATGCAGAATAATCTGATGTTGAAAGGGGAACTATCTGCTTCTGTTGAAATTTTACTCACCACTTACCAAATTAGTTCAAGGATTCAACTATTTCCACTGTTTTTTTTGTTAAGGACATTTGATTCTGTCCAGACCAAGGAATTTGGGAATCCAAAAACCATGTCAAACTGGCAACATGTTTCTATGTCAAAGTAAAACCTAATCTTTAGCACCTCGACAGATGTACTTCGACAGTGATAATTGTAGCTGCATTACGTTTTGAAAAACCCAGTTGAGTAGTGGTGAATTAATTAACATCATCAGACCATAGGTAATAAAAGTAGGGCATTGGGCCCCTTGCACCTACCCTGCCATTCAGTAAGATCACAGGCTGATCCAATTTTCCTCGTCCACCCTCCTATAATCCTTGATTTATTTACTGATTAAAAATCTATCTATATCAGCCTTGAGTATCTTCAAGAATTCAGTCTCCACAGATTTATGGGGCAAGGAATTTCAAGGAGTCACATCCCTTTGAGAAAAGAAATTCGCCCTCATCTTGGTCTTAAATTGGTGCCCTCTTACATGAGCTCTCTGATCCAGGCTCTAATATCCAGCATTTAGCCTGTCAAGCCCCCTAAGAATATTTTATGATTCCATAAGAGTGTTCAACCCAATCTGTCCAATCGTTCCTCATAAGATAATGCTTCCATATTTGCGATCATCCTTGTGAATCTTCTCTGAACAGTCCCAATAATAATATATATTTCCATTAATAAAGACATCAAAACTGTTTGACATCAAAAGACATCAAAACTCTCGGTGTGGCCCCACTAATGCAATGCACAGCTGTAGTGGGACCTCCCTACTTTTATACTCAACCTTCTCGAAATAAAAGCGAACATTCTTTAACTTTCCCAATTGCCTGCTTCGCCTGTGTTAGCTTTTTCAAGTCTAAGGACTTCCAAATCCCTTAATGCCGCAGCTTTCTGAAGCCTTTCTCAATTTAAATGTTAGTCTGATTCTTCTTTCCAGAGTGAACTTCCCATTTTCCAATATTATACTCCAATTGCCAACATTTTGCCCAGTCCCTACACCATCAATATCTTGCTGTAAACTCTCTGTATCCCTTTCAAAGGATGCCTTGCATCATTTTCCTTCCTTCCTCTAAACCATTAATAAATGTTGTAAACAGCTGTAGACCCAAAACTGATCCCTGAAGCTCCCCAGAGGTTAGAGTTTGCCAACCTGAAGATGAACACTTTATTCACACTTGCTCTTTCCCACAAGTAAGCAAACCTCTACCATGCCAATAATTATTTCTAATACAATGAGCTCTTATCTTATAAAGTAACCTGTTGTGTGGAAACTTATCAAATGCCAATCTGCATGAAAATTCCTCAAAGAACTAAAATAAATTTGTCAGATATGATTTCTTCTTCATGGAGATTCATCTGGCCAGATTCTGGTCTGCTTACGTGTCGGCCATTTGACTACTTGCAGTTGCTCTGCCATTCAATAATTGACTCCAACATTTTCCCAATAACAGACGTTAGGTTAACCAGACTATCATTACCTGCTTTTAGCTTCCTGACATTTTTTTAATAACAGTATCACATTCGGAATTTTCCACTTCTCCATAATAGAGTCATAGAGTCATACAGCATGGAAACAGGCCGTTCGGTCCAACTGGTCCATGCTGACCAAGATTCCCATCTAAGCAAGTCCCATTTACTTGCATTTGGTCCATATCCCTCTAAACCTTTCCTATCCATGTACCTGTCCAACTATCTTTTAAATGTTGTTATTCTACCTGCCTCAACCACTTCCTCTGGTAGCTCATTCCAGATGCTGACCACCCTCTGGATGAAAAAGTTGCCCCTCAGGTTCTTTTTAAATCTCTCCCATCTCACCTTAAACCTATGCCCTCTAGTTCTTGATTCCCGAACGCTGGGGAAAAGACTGTGCTCAATGACCCTATCTATGCTCCTCATGATTTTATACACCTCTATAAGATCTGACCTCATTCTCCTGCACTCCAGTGAACAAAGTCCCAACTTGCTCAACCTCTCTCCATAACTTAGTCCCTCAAGTCCCAGCAACATCCTCGTAATCCTCCTCTGCACTCTTTCCAGCTTAATGGAATCCTTCCTATAGGAAGGTGACCAAAAGCGAACATAATATTCCAAATGCAGCCTCACCAACATCTTGTATTACTGCAACATAACATCCCAATGCCCTGACTGATGTTCCATCTCATTGAACATCTCCAAAGGTGAATCAACATTTAGTGAATGACTCCCAGGAGGTAGCTTGAGAGATGAACAGTATCCATGATCTTTTGGATTATCACCTTAAAAGGGATGCTTATGTCCCTTCCAGTCCTGGAAAGCAAACCATCTGTTCCCCACTTTAATCTGCAGCTGTGTGAAGCCATGACTTGCTTCTAGACTGGAAAATATGCCTGGAAGCAAATAAAGGTGGTGCTGACTTTGTAGCCACAGATAACGTGTAGCTGAAAGATCTGACAGCTGGAAGGTCCATAAACATTCCTTGTGAGGTATAGCCTGAAAGAACCTTGGTACCATTCACCTTCCAGACTGCTTCCTGGATGTCACATACATGACACTCTCCCAACCTTCGAACTAAAAAAAGCCTTTGGCAATTACAAGTGTTATTGTTCCTTTACTGAGCAGCTGGCTGCAACCGCAACAATAAAAATCTTACTCAGGTCTGCACAGGATTCCCTGGAGCCCCACATTGTGCTTTCCTGATGTAATTTGATGGCAGTGTTGACTTCATAGCTACAGGTGATGTGTGGTCACCAGGCAGCTGGTTTTCCTGGGGGAGGCTTGACAACTTGACAGTCTTAGTTTCTGAAAGCCCTGATCAAGGAAGCCCAATGTTTTCTGACTGGAACAAGCCTTAAACAACTTGGCATGATAGTGTCAGCTTTCAGAAAGCCTTCCAGTTCAGGGAAGCTGAGGTTGGTTGATAGAACTGATGACATGGACAGGAGTTTCTGAAAGCTTGCCACCTTCTCTGATGCTCCAACAAGAGGTTGGGGACAAAGGATCCTTCAAACCCAATCAATTATCTAAAGGCAGATGCCTTTTGGAGATTCATGATCATCAAATTATCAAATAGAAAGTAAAAGTGTTGAAGCATACTTAATATATTAACAGCAAATTAAGATTCTATTTCAGTTAAGTACTCCTATGCAGAAACTTCATGATTGAAAATTAGCAGTAGCTCCCTCACTTTATAATCGATTTATACTTCATTTTATTGTTTACACATCAATACAAAGTGGTTGTATTAGCAGCTAATATTAGCAGACCAAACACATCAATATATTTGCATTTTATGACTGTGTTTCTCCTGACAATTTGATGAATTCTTTGCTAATCTAACAGCAAATACGACCTTGCGTAAACCCTCCATCAGAACCTGACTGAGCCATGAGGGATTTCCAATATTTACTGATTAAATTTCAATGTTTTAGGCTTTTGCATTTTTCTGTCTCAAAAATATTTACTACAGTTAGTGCGAGAAAATGAATCGCCAATAGAATGAACTAATGGATTAGTGAGGTGTCAAAAATGGATCTCAAAATCACATGTGATGTCAGAGGTTAGAAATTCTGATCAAAGTGGGGGGTTCCTTTGGCTAAAGGTCCTCTTAAGGAATGAGATAGAGCAAGTACTGAGTTTAACACAGCTCTTTGATGTCTGGAGAGGCATGTTAAATTCTGGGTGCAAGGCAGGCCAGTCATAGAATCATACAGCGTGGAAGCAGGCCCCTCGGCCCCATGGGTGCATGCCGACCAAGATTCCCATCTGAGCTAGTCCCATTTGCCCGCATTTGGCCTATATCCCTCTAAACCTTTTCTATCCATGTACCTGTCCAAGTTCCTTTTAAATGTTGTTAACATACCTACCTCAATCACTTCCTCTGGCAAATCATTCCACATACTGCCCACCTTTTGGGTGAAAAAGTTACCCCTCAGGTTCCTATTAAATCTCTCCTTTCTCACCTTAAACCTATGCTCTCTAGTTCTTGATTCCCCATCCTTGGGAAACAGACTGTGTGCATGATCCTTTCTGTGCTCCTCATGATTTTGAACATCTCCATAAGATCACCCCTCATTCTCCTATGCTCCAATGAAAAAAAAATCCCAACCTGCTCAACCTCCCTCCATAACTCTGTCCCTCTAGTCTCAGCAACATCCTTGTAAATCTCCTCTGCACTGTCTCTAGCATAAAGGCATCTTTCCTATAGCAGGGTGACCAAAACTGAACACAATTTCATTTGCTTCTTGTTGGTGAAAGTGGAATTTACTGGCATCACAAACTCAGAATCAGGTTTATCACTGACATATGTTGTGAAATTCATTGATTTGCAACAGCAGTCCAGCACAAGACATAAAAATTACCATAGGTTACCAAAAAATAAATTAATTAAATAGTACAAAAGAGGAATAACCAGATAGTGTTCACAGATTCATGGACCGTTCAGAAACCTGACGGCAGACGGGAAGAAGCTGTTCCTAAAACATTGGGTGTGGGTCTTCAGGCTCCTGTACCTCCTCCCCGATGGCAGTAACGAGAAGAGGGCACATCCCGCATGGTGAGGGTCCTTAATGATGGAATTCACCTTCCTGAGGCACCGCCTCTTGAAGGTGTCCTCACTGTGTGGTCTCCTCAACAACTTGGATAACTATTTCAGAGTGGAGGACAATGGGGAAAGTAACTTGAAGTTCTCACTGTGCTGTCGTTTCGTGAACACCACACAAGCTAGTTCCTTACTTCTCTCAGGTGATCACAAACTTCCAGCCATATGTCACATTAATGCTCATCCCACTTCCACTCTAACTTCTCTGCTTTCAACCTCCTGCATATTACAATAAAGTTTAATGTAAACTCGGGGACCTGCACCTCCTCTGACCCAGCACACTGCAGCCTCTGGACATAAACTTGAATCACACGAGTTTTTTTTTAAAAAATGGACATACATTTAAACCTTGAATATTGATGATCTTGCTGCATTTCAAACAGTGGAATGTAGTTTTTTGCAGGTGAAAGCTTCAGTATTTGGGCATTTCTTAATTTATTTTTGGCACACCAAGAACATAATTACTTACCTCAAGTGCACAGAAACTGATCAATAGTCTGCAAAACCTTTACATCCATCCCAAATCCACCCCCGTTCCTACATTATCAACTGCCTAAGAAACACGATTCCTGACATGATCATCCAATGAAATGTTAGCTCGTACACCCAGCAGCGGTAAAATCAAAATTCTCACCCAGAAATTCGATGAAACTCTAAACTTTAGAACACGTACCCACAATAACAATGAATGCCCACACGAAGAGCATAGTTCCATAATCTCACTCATTGCTCACTACCAGCTATGTCCAAAGGCGATCCAACTCAACCAATAAATGGACAGACACATATGCCCACCAATTTATAAACCTTCCACGGGTGTGAAACATCAGCCCCAAGCTAATCCCTGACTGTATTTCCCCCTCTGAAATCTGGCACATCTTCCAAGCTCTTGGGAAAGCATCTACAGTCACTTACAGTTCTTTGATATTAAAGCTCAATTGATAGATAGGTTGCTATCAATTAACGTATCTATGATAATTAAACTCAGGAAGTAGGTTGTTAATTGGGTAACAGATAGACAAGCATATAGACAGGTAATTGGAGCAAACCAAACCCCTAACTAAGATAAACTGCAGTCTCCAAGGCAATTACTTCTATGAGCTGATAGAGCACAGGTACAGCATCAGTATTAAAATGGAGACACAAGAGACTGCAGATGCTGGAATCTGGATCAACAAAGTGGTGGAGGAACTCAGTGGGTTGAGCAGCATCTGTGGAGGGAGATGGACAGTTGACGTTTCAGGTCAAGTATTCAATTATTTTATGCCTGAAATCTTGACAGAGCTAACACTGCGTGTAAGCAAACACATCAGGATGAAAAATGTTGAAGCTAATTAATGTCATGCTTTGCCTGGAGAAAGACATAAATGGTTAACCAGCATTTTATTTAGAAAATTTTGTTCTATGCACTTAAAAAACAGTTGGATATGAATGTTTCCGAACAAAGAAAACTGCAGCTGCTGGTTGAGTTCATGCTGACATGTCTTAATTGAAATAAGACACTTGTATGAAGTGTTCAGCCCATGGTCTCCAAGCAGAATAAAACTATTGCCTTGGATCCACTCATTGTAAACTCAATGCCCTAATGAAAATCAGCTTCACTTATCTGAAATATGTTGAGTAATATGTTTGCCAAAATCAAATTGATTTGGAGAATTCCATTACACCCCATCATTTAATTTCTTCAAACTCAGCAGGAAGGCAAATAATTACAACTTGAAAAATCTTCTACCATCAGAGGAGAACTATTAATTATTTGTATATCTGATTCTAATTATGTATCATTGTGTAATTGCACATCTTCTATTTATTACATGCTTGCACTATCACCTATATTTAATTGCATGCCACTTTTGTGAATTGATTTTTAATTGTCATCAGCAAAAGCTTCAAAGGAATAATATTGCATTAAGCTTTCCACAGTGCATTGAAACATATAGACAAGCCAGAAATAACTTGACAAGGAATGAGTTAAACATGCAGAAGCCACCTTGACTGTAACTCCTAAGATCAATAAAGTCTCTCTACAAACTACAGTCTGTGTATCTGCTGAAATACTAATAAATAAATGGTCACACTTGGTGACCTTATAAAAGTTTATAAAATTATGAGGGGCATTGAAAAGGTAGATAGTCAGTGTTTTCCTAGAATGGGGGAGTCCAAAACTAGAGAGCATACGTTTAAAATGAGGGGAGAGAAATTTAAAGGAAATCTGAGGGGCAGTTTTTTTTTTACACAGAGGATAGTGGGTACATGGAACAAGCTGCCAAAGGAAGTGGTGGATGCAGATACAATGGCAACATTTGAAAAGGCATTTGGGCAGATACTCTGATAGGGAAGGAGTAGAGGGATATGGGCAAATGGGATTGGCGTAGATAGGTATCATAGTCTGCATGGACAAAGTGGGCCGAAGGGCCTGTTTCTATGCTGTATGACACTATGACTCTAAAAACTGAATCAAAATTCGGTAATTGGCAATGGAGTATTTAAGGTTAATTGGCTCCTGTAAATTACCCCTTGGTGTAGTTGGGTGACAGAAGAATCAGGGGGAAGTGGATAGGCATGTCAAGGAGAAAAGGACACCTCAAGGAGAAAAGGACACAGGGAAATAGGATGGGGGTGGGAAATGGGATTGACACGATTGCTCTGAACCTGCACCCTGGCAGTTTTGGAGAAGTGCCCATCTCTCCCAAGATTTCTCCTCAGCGTCAAAAATATACAGGACGTTATTGACCATAGGCTACTGCTACAGGCCATTTAAAAACAAGAGTCTTAAAACCTGGAGTATCAAAGTGGCCTCCTTTATGATCGTAAAGCCTGTCTGAGGAAGTGTTTGGGTTCTCGGTAGGGCTCTGTCTAGTATTAGCCAAAACGTGGTGAAACTTGGTACACTATTCCTACAAGATGGTCTCAGTGTCCACTACTGTGCCCTTCTGATCAATTGTGTCTTAGTCCTGAAGATCACTTGACCAAGAGAACTTGTACACGGCCAGACCTATTTAGCTCAGGTGGGTAATTTGAAAAGTTCTCCACTATTGTAGAACGTGAGTGATACATGGTCACTATATCCATTTCCCTTTCAGAGCCTGAACCATAATGGGAACACCAGTGGACATGTGATGGTGAAGGTGGTCTTGCAAGTCACCGTTGTCAGTTGGGGTTGCTCTTGTCTTGGTCCCCAAGAACCTTTTGCCTTTACTGGCATGGAGACTTGGGCTAGGTGACCAGGCATACTTGTCATTGGCTTGGTTACTTTCCCTCCTCCATAAAGGGGAGATAAAGAGGCAGGAATTTTAATTCACATTATCCCAGCAAGGTCCACAGTGGCCTGCCCCAGATCTGGAGACCACGGTCACAGCTGCTCACTGTAAACATCATTGTTTCAAACCTCTTGAATTTCTGCCACCCTCTGTGCATAGACTGCTTCAGGGAGCTGAAGGTTTGGTGCCAGGTCATTTCTCTCCAGGCCCCTGGTTCACCTTCCAACTCTCTGCAGAGCTTGCTATCTTCTGTTTGTAATTTGCTGTTCTGTTACAGTATCTGTTATGGTTTTGTCTGAAGTTAGTGCAATCTCCTAAGCATTTCCCATTCCCTGAGCCACTGGTTGTGCTCAACAGCAAAACCTTCCAACCCATCCTTGCTCTCTTTTTGTAACTTACCTATTTATCAAATCCTGGAAACACTTGTACCTTTTGCTTAGCTGAGAAGAGACCCATAGAGTAGCTTATCCTGCCTCTTTATTGACCTCATCTTACAGTTTTGGAAATCGTCTCATTTGGAATATTGTGTTCAGAACTTGAAATATTGTGTTCAGAACTTGAAATATTGTGTTCAGTTTTGGTCACCCTGCTATAAGAAAGATCCCGTTCTGAAAGAGTGTAGAGGAGATTTATAACAATGTTGCCAGGACTCAAGGGACTGGGTTATGAAGAGAGGTTGAGCAGGTTGGGACATTTTTCACTGGCGTGTAGGAGACTGAGGGGTAACTGTACAGCGGTGTATAAAATCATGAGGAGCATAGATAGGGTGAAAATGCTCAATCTTTTTCCCAGGGTTGGGGAATCAAGAACTAGAGGGCATAGGTTTAAAGTGAGAGGGGAGAGATTTAATAGGAGCCGAGGGGCAACTATCTCACCCAGAGAGCGGTCAGTATAAGGAGTGAACAGCCAGAGGAATTGGTTGAGGCAGGTACATTAGCAATATTTAAAAAGTACTTGGACAGGTACATGGATTGGAAAGGTTTAGAAGAATATGGGTCAAATGCAGAAAATGGGACTAGATTAGATGGGAATCTTGGTCAGCATTGGCCAGTTGGGCTGAAGGGCCTATTTCCATGCTGTACAACTCCATGATTCTTTGACTCTATTACTCAAAGTTGAGACAAAAGTGACTGCAGATGCTGGAATCTGGAGCAATGCACAAGGTGCTGGAGGAACTCAATGGATCAGGCAGTATGGAGGGAAATGGACAATTGATGATTGAGGTTGAGATCCTTCATCTGGACTGGTGAAGTAAGAAGGGTCACAACCCAAAACATTGACTGTCCATTTCCCTCTATAGATGCTGCCTGACCTGTTGAGTTCCTCCAGCACCTTGTGTGTTGTGTCATCATCCCCAGTATAAATATGAGGAAGTTCCAGACGTCTATCACCCTAGCCTTGTCTTCTTTCTTTAACAAGCTATAAATCAACTGCTTCTTGTGAAATGTCAGTGCAATTCTGCCTGTGGTTTCACTTATTCAGAGCATCTTGAGAAACACCAGTGTACATTCTCTTTGAAGATCTCTGATTAAGATGCTCACACAAAGAAAATTGAACTTTGTCAGTTTTCACCAAACCAAAACCTTTTATTATTCCTACATCTGTGATTCCAACTCCTACCATTTTCCGATACATGTGCAATCAGCAGTCACTTCAACCTCAACCTCTTTTGGTCTAATTGCACAAGAACTGAATGAATCAGTCCACTCTCTTTCAGTGACCATCAAGATAGGCCCAAGCAAAAATTATTTGGCATTCAGAAGTTGTTATATTTGCACAATGTTTATTTGCAAATTTAATTTGTCCTCATCCCTAAAATGCTGCATAATCTATTCCCATTCCCTTATGCATTACACATGGATGAACAGAGGGATCATGGGGTACAAGTCTATAGTCCCCTGAAAGTGGCAACACAGGTTGATAGATTGGTGAAGGAGGTATATGGCACACTTGTCTTCATAGATCAGGGCCTAGAATTCAAAAGTTGCAACTTTACAAATACTGGTTAGACTGCACTGGGAGTATTGTATGCAGTCGAGTTGCCACACTGTAGGAAGGATATGGTTGTGCTGGAGAGAGTGCAGAGGAGGTTTACCAGGATGTTGCCTAGATTGGAGGAATTTAGTTATGAGGAGAGATTGGATAGGCTGGGCTTGTTTTCCCTGGAGTGAAGGAGGCTGAGGCGTGACCTGATAGAGATATATAAGATTATGAAAGGCATAGATATGGTAGATAGTCAAACTCTTTTTCCCATGGTAGGGGTATCAAAAACAAGAGGGCATTGGTTTAAGGTGAAAGGAAGGAGGTTTAAGTGGGATCTGTGAGGTAAGTTTTTACACAGAGAGTAATTGATATCTACAACTCGCTGACAGGGGAGGTGGTAGGGTCAGATACGTTTAAGAAGCATTGAGACAGAGACTTAAATAGGCAAGGTACAGAAGGATGCAGTCCTAATGCGGGCAAATGGGATTAGCGTAGATAGACAAAAGGGTCAGCATGGATATGGTGGGCTGAAGGGCCTGTTGCTGTCAATATGTAATCCTTTGAAAAGACACCAGAAAAGTAGTATCCAGATTGACAGTAAATTAATTTATACCCAGTGCTAGCTTAAATATGTGGTTGCAACAATCTTGGTATCCTTTTCCAGTACTGGTAATAGGAAGTTACATCCTGGGAGCTGCATTAGATCAAAAGATTGAACACACGAACATGTAATCAAGAAATAAGGATACTCAGTCTGGTTATCATATCCATGTCAATGATTTATTAACAACATTTAAAAGGTACTTGGTCAGGTCCGTAGATAGGAAAGGCTTAGAGGGATATGGGTCAAATGTGGGCAAATGGGACTAGCTTAGATGGAAATATTGGTCAGCATGGACCAATTGAGCCAAAGGGCCTGTTCTCGTGCTCTATGACTCTACATCAAAATGTAAGCAGCCACAATAAAACAAATCTGCTTATCAAGGGAAGGGGAGAAGAATGGCTAGGAATAATAAAAATAAGATTTGTTGTAAGATTTTGATGTTGAACAAGGGGTGTTTTGATTCCTCCAAACCTGACCTACACGACTGATGAAGTAATTTTCCCCTTGCTGCAAGGAGTCAGCTATGGTGAAATAAATCAGCTCAGCAGTAACCCACATTGTGTTGGCATTAATTCACAGTGACTAAGAAGTTAGCTGACATTATCTTGCTGTGAAGACCAATCTAATGATATCACTAATGATACCTTGAAAGTAATCCTTTTTATGCAAAGAACATATGTTGGCAAGAATTTTACATAAAATATATTTATCTTGAAATAACTAATTTCTAATTATTCCATTTTATGGCATTAAAATGAATTCATTAATTCAGATGGACCCAAGCTCTGATGGATATAAAAGTTAGGACATGAATAACAGTCTTTAACTGTGAAAACCTTTCACACCAGCTGTCATAGACAAAACTATATTTTAGAAATATTATCTTAAATTAATGGTGGATTTGTAGACAAATTTATTAAAATTACATGAAAGAATTCCGTGCTAATAAGCCAGCAGAGTTTGTATTTTCTGGCATCTTTCTAAATGATCTGGCATTTGCTTCTTCTGAATCAGTGAGAATCAACTAATGGAGAATTAATCATTTGGCACTGCTTTCTGACTCTGCTAGCAAGGGCTCTATCCTTTGCTATTATAATGTCTATTCATTCAATTGATAATATTTCAAAAATTGTCTTCAATACTCTGGCTCTTATGAATTAGCAGCGGAAGGAATGTGAGACATGAATTAAAGTGAGATTATGAACATCCTATCAGTCGCCTTCTGAATGTACACCTAGAACAAGGCTCTCCTGTAATTGCTTCTCTTGCTCTTGCTCCTCATTCTCAGAGTCATAAAGAGATACGGGAAACAGGCCCTTCGGCCCACTGAGTCTGTGACAACCATCAACCATCCAATTACAATAATCCTACATAATCCCATTTTTCATTCTCCCCACATTCTCATGAACTCCCTGACACACAAGGGCAATTTACAACAGCAAATTAACCCACCGAACTGCACACCTTTGGGATTTGGGAGGAAACTGGAGCACCTGAAGGAAAGCCATGCAGTCACAGGAGAATATGCAAACTCCACATGGACAGCACCCAAGGTCAGAATTGAACCCAGGTCTCTTGAGCTGTGAGGCAGCGGCTCTACTAGCTGCACCACTGTGCCATCCTCTTCATTCTCCACTTCCTCATCCCTCCCCCCTTCACCCTCTACCTCTTAGCTTGCTCCTTCTCTAGTGCTGCCCAGCTGCTAGGCAGGATGGAGTCTACGTGACCACCAGATTGCTCATCAGGCCACTATGAATTTAGAGATCTGCACTGCTAGACTCCTCAGGAGCACCTCAGGTAACTCTGTTTGAGAAAACTGATTTCTCCTTCAGGATGCAGATGACAGTGTGGTTGTGTCGTAGTTACATTTTGTTTTTGTGCACAGATTTGTCAATCAGCTGATGAGTTGATGGTGCATGCTTTGCAATAGCCACCACTTAGTTTGTTGGCTTCAATCTCGAGCCTTGTGCACTGTAATATCTTGTAGAAGCCAGGCTCTTGAAGCAAACATTTTATAGCAATTAGGGTGGGAAATCAATATTCAGGGACACTTGACCTTCGGGAAAGACAGGTAAGCTATAAGGAGAAGTTGTATAAACTTGCATTGTTTTCTCTGGAGCATCAGAGGCTGAGGGGAGACCTGATAGAAGTTTATAAAATTATGAGAGGTATTAGTAGGGTAGACAGACTCGATTTCCCAGGGTGGAAATATCAAACATTAGAGGACATTTAAGATGAGAAGGGGAAAGTTTAAAGCAGATGTGTGCGGCAAGTTTTTTTATACACAGAAAGTGGTAGATGCCTGGAATGGTCTTCCAGGGGAAGTGGTGGAGGCAGATACAATAGTGGCATTTAGAGCCTTTTAGACGCATGAACATGCAGGCAATGAAGGGATATGGATCATGTGCAGGCAGAAGGGATTTAGTTTAATTTCATGTCATGTTCAGCACAGACAGTGTGGACAGGAGGGCCTGTTCCTGTGCTGCATTGTTCTATATTCTATTAAAAAAAGGATGGTGGGGTAGCTTCACTAATAAGTACAGTTGTGAGAGATAGCCATGGCTTGGAATATGTAGTGTCCATTTGGGTGAAGGCTAAAAATAGCAAAGAAAACTCTGGTCGGAATGGTATACAGACTCCCAAGCAATTGTCACACTGTAGGAGAAAATATAAATCAAGAAATAATGAGGGTGAGTAAAACGAGTAATGCATTAATTGTGGGCAACTTTAATATTCATGTAGATTGGTTAATCAAATTGGAAATGGTAGCCGCAAGAATGAATTAATCGAAAACATGAGGAATAGTTTCCTATAGCAATAACTAATGAAACCAAGCAGGGAATCTGGTAATGTGAAATGAGACAGATTTAATAAATGGTCTCAGAATAAATGATTCCCTTGGAAATAGTGATCACAGCATGATCGAATTTAACATTCAGTTTGAGAGTGAGAAATTTGGGTCCTGAACAATTGTATGAAACTTAAATAAGGGGAATCAAAGAGGAATGAGGGGAGAATTGGTTAAAGACAATAGATCTACAGATAAGTTAATAAAGTAGTAGCAGACATTTCAGGCGATAATACAAGACTCCCAGCAAGAATGTCAAATAAACTGATAAAAACAGAAAATGCTGGAAAGGCTCAGCAGGTCAGGCAGTATCTGTGGAGAGAGAAACATTTAATGTTTCAGGTCTAAGACCCATCCTCAGGATAGAACGGGTATTAAGTTAAGGAGAGTCTTAAAGTAATAGACAAAACATACAAGGAGACAAATGTTGTTTACAGGCTCAAGGATTGGAATCTATTTGAAATTCAGCAAAGGACTAAAATAATCAAGAAGGAGAATGTAAACTATGAGGGCTAACTATTGGGAAATATAAAACCTCTCAGTAAAAGCTTCTTCAAGCACATTTAAAGGAAAAGGGAAGTTAAAGTGAACATTGGGCCTTCAGAGAATGAGGCTGAGGAAATAATTATGGGAAGAAAGGAAATGGCAGAGCAATTAAGCTGATATTTTGCATCAGTCTTTAGGGTAGAAAATACTACACATATCCTATTGATATTAAAAAAATACAGTAGAGGAACTAAAAACTGTTAGCATTACAATTTGTACAGGGAAAACAAATAGGGCTGATAAGTCTTTAGGACTTCGTTCGTCACATCCTAGGAAACCAAAAGAATGGACAATAGACAGTGGGGATGCTTCCGTTGTAGCCTTCCAAACATTCCTCAGATCCAAAGAAGTACCAGAGGGATGGAAAGCTGCCAAAGTTATACTTTTATTCAAAGAGGTTGGGGGGGAGGGGGCAAAAAGTAGGTGGCTATAGTCTGGGTAACCAAATGTCTATTACTGGAAAAGTGCTAAAATCAATTCTGAAGGAGGTGATACCAGAATGTTTAGGAAGTCTTTTTTTGATCAAACAGAGTTAGAATAGCTTTATGAAGAGGAAATCATTTATTAGGATTGCTTGAGGAATCGTCAGACAGAGTGGATAGAGGGAAACCAGTAGATGTAATTTATTTAGATTTACCAAAGGTGTTCAGCATGGTGCCACAATGAAGATAGCTTTGCAAGGTAAGTGTTCGTGGTGTTGGAGGTAATACGTTAGAGTAGATAGAGGTTTGACCACTGACAGGAAGCAGTGAGCATTTTCAGGTTGACCATCTGGAACCAGTAAGGTGCCACATAGATCAGCGCTGGTTTAGAGGAAGGAAACACATGTACTATAGCCAAATTTGCAAAAGTAGGGGGATTTCATTCTGTGAGGGGATATTGACAGGTTGAATCAGTGGGCAATGAGTTGGCAAATGGGAAATAATGTGGGAAAATGTGATTTTTCAATTTGGAAGGAAAATAAATAAAACAGACTATTATTTAAATGGAGAGAGACGGCAGAAAGCTGCAGTCCAAAGGATTTGGGGGTCCTAAAATGAAAGGGGAATGCTAGCATATAGAGGTAGCAGGTAATCATCAAGGCTTATTGAAATCCTAGGTTTGATTTCAATGGGGTTGGAATATAGGAGGAGTCTCACTACAGTCACGTTAGGTACGAGTGAGACTACACCTACAGCACTGCGAACAGTTTTGGTCCCAAATTTTAGGAAAACATTATGATTTGAGGCTGTTCAGCGAAGATTCACTCGAATGATCCACAGTATGGAGGGATTGCCTGGTGAGGAAATGTTGAACAGGATTGGTCTGTACTTGTTGGAGTTTAGAAGAACAAGGGACCAGCTTATGGAAGCATACAAGATTCTTAGGGAACTCAACAGGGTAAATGTTGGGAAGATGTTTGTCCTTATGGAAAAGTCCAGGTCCAGAGAGTGTAGCTCATGATAAAGGGGTGTTACTGAGATGAGGAAGAATTTCTTCTCTGAGGTGGTTGTGAATCTTTATAAGTCCTCACCCCAGAGAGCGATGAAAGTTGAATATTTAAAAATATTCAAAGATGAGATTGATAATTTTTAAATTAAGAACGCAAGGAAACAGGAGCAGGAGTAGGCCACTCAACCCCTCAAACTTGTCCTAGCATTCAATATGATCACGGCTGATCTATGCTGGCCTCAGCTCCTCTCGTGTGCCAGTTCAGTTCCCCATCACCCTCAATTCCTCACACTTTCAAATCAATAAGAGAATAAAAGGTTCTGGGGAATGTGTGGGAAAACAGGAAAGGAAAGATAGATCTGCTTTGATCTCATTGAATGGTGAAGCAGGCTTAAGGGGACAAAAAGCCTCCTCATATTCCAATTTCTTATGGTCTTCTGGGCAGTGTCAATTTAACAGCAAATTTCTGAGTGCAAATTTTAGGTCAGTGTATTGTGTGGATTGGAAACAGTATAAAGCCAAAAGAATAAAGTCCAGATTTACCATAATGAAAGGATGCAATGGCCTGAAAATTCTTATTGTATCTGGAGAGGCATGTGAATGAATCCATAAGAACAAAACAGAAGTAGTTTATCAATTCTAATGAACTCAATTACCTTAGAAGATCATCAAGGCTGAAACAGAAAAATCACAGAGCCACGAAACTAACAAAATATCATTCAGTATTATGTCCACAATATAACATACTGATGTCATCTCAAATATGAATCCTTTGTGCTTCTTTGCTGATGAAAATGATTAGAAGAAAGGGAGAGAACTGCAAAGAACAAATGATTCCCGTGGCTTGATAAGCTATCATACTGAGCTCTGAATTCAGTCATGTAAGACCATGTTTTTATACATTACACTATGGGATTCTTTTAGAAACCTCGACTGCTAAACAGGAGCATGTAGTCTGTCTGGTGGTAGAATACTTCCTGATTCTTTGTGTGAATGGCGTCTGTAATCATGAAGGCTGCAGGGTAAGTCCAGTGAAATTACAGGGAATGCAGTACTCACTTGAAATGACTTGTGCCAAATTGTTCTGTGATGGCAAGACCAACCTTATCCAAGACTCTTACTTGAGCCACTGCTGGGTGTGCAAGACATCCATCTTCTTCCAGATACATACTCCTTCTTAATGGCTAAGGAACTCTCTACCAAACCCATGGTGCCAAGATCCTGGCATCATCCCCTCACAATGCTCTCCTAATCTGCCATTGTTTATCTAACCCATTCCCCAGCTCACTGCCTCCACTCCATTCAGGTCTACAGCTAACCCATATACCCCTTCTCCATTTATCTTTACTAAAACATCCTTCCCACTATCTCCAGTCTCCTTCAATCCCCACCCATCTGCTTCTCCAGTCATATCCCCTCTGACCAACAATCCCAACTCCAGCCCCTAATGTCAGAAACGTTCACTGTTTCCATCAACTTTGACAACTGGCTATGGCGGGAAGTACGGATTAGCTGGCTGTCAAAGGTTTTCTTAACTCTTTTGTGTCTAAGTTGTTACAGAGTCATATAGTCATACTGCACAGAAACAGGCCCTTGGGTGCAGCTTGTCCATGCCGACCAAAATGCCCATCCAAGCTAGTCCCATTTGCCTGCATTTGGCCCTATCCATATACCTGTCCAAGTACCTTTTAAATGTTATTATTGTACCTGCCTCAACTACTTGTTCTGGCACCTTGCTCCATGTACCTACCACCCTCTCCATGTAGAAATTGTCCCTCAGATTCCTGTTAAATCTTTTCCTTCTCACCTTAAACCTTTGCACTCTAGTTTTTGCTTCTCTTTCCGAGGGAAAAGACACAGTGTGCATTCACCCTCTCCATGCCCCTTATGATTTTATACACCTTGCTCTTCTTTGTCCATGTGAAGAACCTTATATTTCAGAAAAAGAACAGTCATTGCACAGGGTTCCACCATGAGATGGATTCTTTCAGCTAGTTCCTGCTCGAGGAACTATTCAAGTGTGATCTTTCTCATAGGCCGGCAGAGTGGGTGGCTCACCAAATCTAGACCAAGGTCTCAGTGCCTGCCCCAATTTCCTTGTACCTTTGCTAAGCTCCTGAAGTGTAAGGATATGTTGTTCTTCCCTCAGAATTACTCAGTTTACATTTGTGAATGATGTACAAGGATTTCCCAGCATATTTTGCTTTTACTTTGAATTTTCAATTGCCGTTTTTATCTTGATTGAAAACATCACAGTATCACCTGAGATTCCATCAAACTTTTTCTCCATCTACAAAGCATAAATCAGGAGTGTGATGGAATGATTTCCACTTGCATGGGTGAGTACAGCTCGCAATAAAGCTCACCACCACACAAAACAATGCAACTCTGCAGTTAACACCTTAATGTTCATTCTCCCTCCACCAACCAGTCCATCATTTTATTAGTTGCATCACAGTATCACCATATTCACTTTAAGAAGCTCATATTGCTCCTGAGTACCTCTTTTCCCCCCAAAATGATATATATTTTCACTGTTTGATAACCAGTGAAATATTTTTCAGAATTTCTCTCTGTAACTCTTCATCCACGCTTTGTTTCATGTGTTCCTTTCTATCCGTTGTTGGGATCTGTACCAGTCTTTTGTCTTTTGGACTCATTTAATCTTTAATTTTATTTTGTCCCATGCTTTATTAATCATCCATGGCTGCTTTTAGGAGTATGGAGAAAGCACTCGCACGTTGGGTCTGCAAACTGGTGCTGTATATATCACATTAACTTTATTTTGAACAACTCAGACTGGTCAATAGTGGTCTTGCCCAGGAGGGGATTTGCCCAGTTTGCTGCAGAGAACTCTCCCACATTGCATGGAGTTTGGCCTGAGTCAAATCTACAATCTCAATTTTGCATTTCTCCCTTGCAAAAACTACCAAAACTACTTTTATTATCTTATTATCACTATCAAGTAAATTTTCACACCTGGTTAGGCTGTGATCTAAAGCTGGCTAATTGCTCATTACTAAATATAATGTGACTTGAGCTTTTGTTAGTCCTTGGGTATATGATTGCAGAGAACTACGCTGAGCACTCCAGAAGTTAATGACCTTCCAGGCATACTGTAAGCTCATGTGTTTATCCCAGCCTATGTGAGAGCTGAAATCCTCCTCTGCCAGTGTATATATCATTCAGCAACAAACCTGCAAGTAATCGATGATCCCTCTAAATAAAAGAAGTGGCGAGATTGTCCTGATATTAAGTATGAGTTGAATGCATGGCTCCAACTACATTATAAAATCATAGAATTATGTAAAAAAATGATAGGAAGCCATTTGACCCATCAAACCATATTGGTTTTCTGAAAGATTAATACTGTCAGTCCCATGTTCCTTAAGGATAAGGATGACAAGTGCTTCCTTAAAAAAACATTGCTTTCTCAGTCAGACTTACTATCTTTGAAGTTTTGTGCATGAATGTGACTTCAGTCCACTGGAATGCTAACCTTCATATTATATTGCCTTTCCTCAATTTTCCTACCACCGTGTCGCACTTCACACTTTTTGGTATTAAGTATGTTTTGATAAATGTCTGGTCAATGTACCCCACTTCACCATATCTGCTTAAAGTCTACTCATTATGTTCCTCACTGTTGACTACACTTCTTACTTTTCTGCCATCTGCAGCTTTTGAAGTGGTGCCCTGTACACCCAAGTCTGAATCAATGACCCAAGCAATGGTTATTAATAGCTGAAGGTTCCAAGGAGAAAGATCGGCTACCAGCTGATCCTGCTTGGAACGTCTTGGGATTCTGTGTGTTCACATCTGACTGTGTACAGCAGATCAGTGACTCGGAGAGGAAAGCGGCCAGATGCATTTTGCATCTGACCCTCTGTTTTACATCAGAGACAGCCAGCGTAGTAACACTGATCCCATGTAAATTAATGTTCTGATCCTCCTATATTTGGTTGACTCTTACTCATACTATCAACATGTTTGTCATCATTCCCTTTTTTTTCTGCTTCATCTTAGTCTCCACAGCTTCCTTCATCCAAGGAGCTCTTACTGCTTTGTACTTCTAGTGGGGAATGTACCTACACTCCCTCTGCAAAAAAGAAAATCGCACTCACCTTAGTTTTAAACAACTGCCCCCTCATCTTGCAACTATGTATCCTCATTTGAGACTCTCCCCCTCATGGAAACATTTTAACATGTATCTTGTCAAGCCCCTTAGGATTTTACATGCTTCAATAAGAAAACCCCCATACTTCTTAACTCCAAAGAAGACAGACACAAATTCTTTAGCTGTTTGTGACAGGACAACCCTCTTATCCCAGGAAATAGTCTTTTGGATCTCTTCTGCCTCCAATGCCAGTAAATCCTCTGTCCAAACTGCAGATGCCACTGGGCCTAATTTTGTAGCCATAAACTTCTCAGCTGTAAAATGCAGACTTTGGAAGTGTCTGTCAACAGCTGAGCCATCCATTGTGAGCTACTGGATAATTTTATCTCAAGATCAATATTAAGTTGATAATTGTTCACAACATGTAATTGCAATTAATTAAATTCTTTATGACAGCAGACTACTTAATTTGGCCTGAAAATAAGACGACAAAACATGAAAGACATTCACGTTTGAGAGTTCCTGCATTATTTTTCCACTGGCTATAGTAATAGAAATAAACTAGAACAAGCCTAACATATAATGCAGACTAAAGCTGAGTTTAGGATTGACGTGGGTTAAAGAACTGTGGCATTGTGTTTTAAAATAATACTAGCTTGTTTTTTTTATATATATTCTATTTCTGTGTATTTGACAGATCGTAATCAAATCTGGAGCCTAATGAAAATGCATTGTCTTAAGAGAGCTGTAAATGTCACTTTCCAACGCAAGATATAAATGTTATCTAATCTACTCTTGGATGCTGAATTTATCAGCCATCAAAGTCAACCATTAAAGAGACAAGTGATGTTTTAATGCAGCTCACATCATTCTGTTTGAGATACTTAGCTGTGTTAGGGTCCCCACTGGCTGCTTAATGTTATACAAATTCTTCATCAATTGATAGTGTAGGCATGAGATGCTTCTTTGACATTGAGTTTCCTCTGATATGAAATCTTTGCTGTGTTGCGGGTGCTGTCTGCAAATCATCTCCTGTGGCGCTGTCAGTTTGCTCTTAGAGCTGGAGCCTGACTCGTCCTCATTATTTCCCAAGAACTTTAGGTCATTATTTTGGAAAAGTACATTTCAGTGAGAGTTGCTCTAATATCCTACAGCATGTGTAATCCAGTTACCCCTGTTATATTTTCTTCCTTCTCTTTTTAAATGAAGGAGAAAGAGATTGGAAATAGTCTTCAACCAAAGGCAAATCGACACAAAGGGTTTATAATAAAAGAATGGAACATTCAGCTGGATGCCTTTAAGCTGCTTGTATATCAACTCTCACCTGCTGTTCAGGGCATCCCACTGTGTATGAAAAAAATCCTTCTGAGAAATCTGTGTAGAAGTGTTCACTTGTTCAGATCAGAGCCACAAACGAGGAATTAGTTAGAAATGTCTGCAACACGACAAATACGACAAAAAAACACTTCTTTCTTCAGTAATTACTCATGATTTCCATAACTAAAGACTTGGCATATTTGAATAATATTCCTTCATCCGTTATTTTATATGGGCTAATGGCTCTGCATTAGTCAATGACATCATCAAAATAATTCCTGGGCAGCAGAGCCCACAGATCATATTTCTGTAGACAATGGAAACCAGACTGGTGCTCAGCTGCAGTGCAGAGCAGGTTGCCCTTCCTATACTGAGTGAGACAAGCTCCCCTCATACCCTCAGCTCCCACCTGCCCCTTTCCTTCCCTCCCTCCCAGTTCCCACATCAGAAAAATCTCCTGAAGAAGGAGACAGTGTACTGGGAGCTGTCTAAATAGCCACTTCTATTAATGGGATCGCAGGAAGCAGCTGCACAAAATCCAAACACCATGGCCCAGCTTAAAAGGAAAGGGAAAGATAATGGGTCATTCATTCTGACTGAACAAAACAATGGTGTACATTTAAAGCACAGTTTTCATAGCTTCAGGATGTTCCAAAGTGCTTCAGAGCTAGTGAAATACAGTGTTCTAATGTAGGGGACATGGCACAATCACATACAGAAAGCTCTCACAAAACAGAAAATTTATTCTCTCCCAGTGTCCTGACCAAATCTATATTAGAGCACTGGGAGAGAATTCCTCTGGTCTGCTTCAGAATTGTGTCTTACAATCTTTATGTTAACCTGAGGGAGCAAACTGAGCTTGGATTAACACTCACCCAAAGAGAGGGCATGTCTGGCACTGTACCTCAGCTCATTACTGTAATGGAGTGTCAACCTCGATTCTGTAGCTGTTCCTCTAGAGTGGGACTTCAATCCATATAGAAGTGATGGGGGCATGTATGGGAGATGTGCTGGGGTTGCAGGTGTCCAGCGGGGTCACAGACCCATCTAATAATGTGAAGCACTTCAAGGACTCACACATATTCAGTTAAATGCCTGTGTCTGTTTAACCTGCAGTCAGATTAAAATTCCTGCAAATGCTGCTTTTGCAATGAGAGCACTACAATGAGGTAATGCTGAATCAGGCACAAGACCTTTTCCAGATGTGTTTGAGAAGCCCTACAGCTGCTTGTAGCCCACAATTTCAGGCCACTACATGCCTATCTCCTCTCTTTCTTTCCATCCTGATGAAGGGTCTTGACCCCAAAATGTTAACTATTTTCCTCATTAGATGCTGCCTGACCCATTGAGTTCCTCCAGCTCCTCTGTGTGTTGCTTCAAATCCTCCAAATATTGTTTGCCATTCATTTACCTGAATGTAGAGTTAAGTTTCCCAAACAGGATCTCGCTTCTGATCTCAAACCTTCTTCCAGCTCCCAGCTTCTACCTTCCAATCCTGTACTCAACTTCTGATCAACCCTTGCAATTCCCAGACCTCATCTTAATTCACAGACAGGCTCATGTCAACTAAAGCTCTCAATACAGCACCTGGGCTGGAGACTGCTCCCAGGCATCTGAGTGAGCTACATGGCACAAGGTTCAACATCTTCAGTCTCTTGTGTCCCCTCTGATTTAGACACCATCTTTGAATGTGAAAGCATCAAAATATGTCTTAATAACACTGTGGAATAAAGCTTCAAATAAAGGAATTAGGAACTGCTCAGAGCAGAGGGCAAACAGTGATATAACTGGGAATTTTTCTTTGTTTTCCTGTTCATATCAACCAGTATCTAGAAACTAATTGGTTTGTCAGCAATCAGCTCTGTTATTCTTTGACAAGAAGATTTCAATGGGTCTGCATATAAAAGCAGTTATTTTTTGCACTAAATTGAGCATTTACTCAGATATAACACCAGTGGAAATTGTCTAATGGCAAATTACAAAACTGCAATGCTTAGAGGGAGACTAATCACCCTTACAACAGAGTTACCTTTGACTGCTCTGCTGAAAGGAACAACTGGTCTGGCAGCATTATGTGCATGAATCAGCAACAAAGATCTTCATTAATGAATGCTCGGTGAAGTAAGGGCATTGACTATACTTGATATGAGGGTAATGCAGTAATGAAATCCTAACTTACATGGCTGGAAGTATCAGTGAATACAGTCTCCAAAATTTACCACACAGAAGAACAACGCTGGAAAAAATACCATGACATCAGACAAATCCAGTTAGGTGTCAACACCTTTGCACAAACATTTACCCTTCTTTCAGACAAAAATGTCACCGTTTACCTTCCGGATCCTGAAGTGCCTAACTCGTATAACACTACATTAAATGATTTTTATTTCTCTCTCTCAATCCTGCACTAATGTTATAATGCTTATTTTGTTGCTTATTTTGCACACGTGTAATTATGCATAATTTATGTTAACTTATGTTTGTCCTCATCTTGTAATGTACTGTGCTGCTGCTCTAAAAAGCTAATTTTCTTGGCAATTATACCATGCGTATATCCGTCTACGACAACAATGAACTTGAACTTGAGGATACAAGATGATCCTTTTTCACAGCATTTCTTTTGTCAGCAAATGCTCTGCAGAACCCTTTCAATGAAGAAGAACAAAGCTCAAAGCATTTTAACTTTAAACTAATACCAAGATGCTTTGCTAACTTATGCGAGAATCCTTAGTGCAGAGAGTGAGTGAGTGTCAGGATACAAAAGGTAGTTTTAATTTGTCAACACCTTTATAAATATGCTCTGCTCAGAAGCCTGGACTGTTGCAATATATCAGGATAGGTGCCGGCAAGTCATGCTGAAATGGAGTTTGAGGAGATGGTAAGGACATTTTGGGTCATGTTCTTGAGGAAATGAATGTAGTTTGAAGATTTGGTGCCTCAGTTGATAATGCCTCAAACACTAAATGCCTGATGGGAAAGGCTAAACAGATGCAAGACATGTTTGTATCTGCATCAAAAGACTGAATTGAAATGAGCTGAACGTTTGTGGAATGGTTCTCAATGCCACTGATCAATGTTCATGTGTAACATGGGTTACATTTGCACCATCTTCAGGATGATAAATGTCTATGCCTTCCCCAGTTACTGCTTCACACTTGCAAAAGTACAACAATCACTCACGTTAAGAATGAGCTGGAAGGTGAATAATTTGCCAATGCTCTCAGCAGTTGCTTGGGTGGCACTGTCGTCCGGCCAAGCACTGACCATCAGAGCTACAGCAGGAGCAGTGCCACACCTGCAAATCAACCTATAATGGAAGCACTGACCCTTCCCTACCGCTGTAGTTAAGGCACCCAAACAGAAATTCTGCTCATATATCCAAGCAAGGGTATGTGGTCTGTAAACTGCCTATTACCAGCAGGAAACTAACCAGAATTTGTTGGTGATTCTATTGTCAATTGGACAACCTCAAATAATGCACTCAACACCAGGAGAACAGGTGGATGGGTTCCTTTTCTTGATATCCTGAATGAGGATTGCAGCCATATTTACCAAGAGGCCAAGAAAGGAAATCACAGGAAATTAGGCTTCTACAGAAGGACAAAAATGTAAGGAGAAATAAAAGCATTCTAAAGTACTGAAGAAAATAAAAATCACTAACGTTCAGGAGAAAGTAACACTCTTGCTTTAAGGGGTGGCTCTGGCTCTAAGTAAGCTGGGCAATATTCTGAATGCAGACATTCTATACAGGAGCATGCCCTCATTTCCTTCAAAGCACCATTGAAATTAGATTTGAGCATGCCTGCAGTCCTACTCTGCCATCAGGTCCTGCTCTGGAATATTAAGCTCAGTATAAAGGGCACATGCTCTCCAGGCTGAGGTTTGTAACAATACCTGTCAGTGAATTAATTCTGGGTTTACCATTTAATTCTAGGCCAGAAAATGTGGTGATTATAACATTCTACTGTTGACTACTTTAGAGTTTAACAAATGATTTATTAGTTTCAACTTTATGATCAGCACAGATAAGGTTGTAGAGTAAATTTGAGTGGGGGCATATTATGAAGCTGAAGACAATCAACTCCAGAATCAAATGGAGAATCAAGGATGCTTGTAAAATTATCAAGCTAAGTGAAGCTTTTCTGCAATACTCCCTAGTCATTTTTGTACATCAGACAAGAATGATATCCTTCAAAGTTTGTGTTAAAATTTCTTCTCAATTATTCAAACAAATACTGCGAAAAGGAGGAATATTTTTATTTATGATGTGAAAATGTCTTTATTTGCACTATCTAGACAGTGTCTGCACAGTGTATACTTTACTTATCAGCTGGGGCGATGCTAGGTTTCTGTAGAAAGCCAATAGGAAATGATGAGATCATACAGTCAATGTATTTTTCCCTGGATCTCCTTTCCTTCCAACTTTCAGCATATCTAATCTCTATTCAAAGACTAACAACACTGGAACATTGATCCCTGAAAATAAAAGACTTGGACAAAGATGCACCGGTTTGTGAAGTGCAGAAATATACCCCAGAGCTGGATAATGATCTCCCATGTATGATGACTAATTTGCAAAGTTCAAGTCCAAATTCAAGTTTATTGTCAAGTGATGTTCAGTTCACCTCTGGTTTCTCATGACACCTTTGTGAAATGAGAATCAAGCTGTTTTGGTTTGGTAAGATGGTACACCTTGTTAATTACACATATGAAATTGAGAAACAATCAGGTGGATGCCAATTAGTAGTTCTTGAAAGATTCACTTGTTACCAGTGAGGGAAGGCCCAGGAACTAATAATTTTAAAATTGTGGAATAGAATCACAAATGGTCAACAAAACAAAGTGGGGTTGCTGGTTTTGATGGCCTGTGTCAAGATGCTTTCTTTTTTTAAAAATGAGAAAAAAGGAGGACATTTGGCCTATCACATCTATGCTAGCTCTCAGAGCATTCCCATCCCCCATTTATTCCCTTGGAAACCATTCTTTCTCATGCACCCATCAACCCCTCCAATTCTGCTCCCACCCACCTATATTGAGAGTAATTTACAGTGCCCGATTAACCTATCAACTAGCACATCTTTGGCAAGTGGGAGGAAACCAGACCACCTGGAGAACACTCACGTAGTTACTGAGAAAGTGTGCAAACTCCACATATAGAGCACTGGAGGTCAATATCAAACCTGTGTCACTGGAATTACACAGCAGCACCACTAATACTGTGCCACTCATTACTCATCCACATTCTCCACACCCTCAACTCACCAGGATGAAATGCAGAAGAGCCCTGATGCTGAGTTAGTCATGAAACTGGTGTCAGAATGCTCTGGCATACAGGGTCATCTGTCCACTAACATATCATCCTTTTAGGTACAGGACCAATCATTTTTTTTTGCAGGTTTTCTCTTTTCATTCCCCAGCCCCGACCTGAGCCATCCAAAGTTTGCTCTCAACTTCAAACATGGATTCAAGTCCGGCATCCAAAAAATGCTGGCTGTTCTCTGCTATCTGACTTCTCCAGTCGTATCCCCAGTGCTTGTCACCAGGTCATGATGCCAGGGAGCGAGCCACAGAAGAACTATATCATAGAGTCATACAGCAAACAAAAACTGGTCCACGCCAACCAAGATTCCCATCTAAGCTAGTCCCATTTGCCCACATTTTGTCCATATTCCTCTAAACCTTTCCTATCCATGTACCTGTCCAAATGACTTTTAAATATTTTCATGTACCTGCCTCAACCACTTGCTCTGGCAATTTATTTCATATTTGGAGTAGCCTCCGGATGAAAAAGTTGCTTCTCAGGTTCCTATTAAATCTCTCCTCTCTCACCTTAAACTTATGCTATCTAGTTCTTGATTCCCCAACCCTGGGAAACAGACTGTGCACATTAACCCTATCTATGCCCCTTTTGATGTCATACACCTCTAAAAGGTCACCCCTCAGTCTCCTCAGTCAACATCAATGGTGCTGAGGTTGAGAGGGTTGCAGCCTGTCCCATGTCAAATCACGTAGATGTCACGGCCAAGAAAGCTCACCAGCGCTTCTACTTCCTCAGGAGGCTCAAGAAATTTGGTTTGTCCCCTTTGACTCTCATCAACTTTTACTGATGCACCATAGAAAACATCTTATCTGGATGTATCACGGCTTGGTACGGCAACTGCTCTGCCCAGGACCGCAAGAAACTGCAGAGAGTTGTGGACACAGCCCCGCGCATCATGGACCCCAGCCTCCCCTCCTTGGACTCTGTCTTTAACTCTCATTGTCTTAGTGAAGCAGCCAGCATAATGAAAGACCCCACCCACCCAGGACATTCTCTCTTCTCTCCTCTTTCATCAGGGAGAAGATACAGGAGCCTGAGGGCACGTACCACCAGACTTAAGGACAGCTTCTACCCCAGTGTGATAAGACTATTGAACGGTTCCCTTATACAACGAGATGGACTATGACCTCATGATCTACCTTGCTGTGACCTTGCACCTTATTGCACTGCACTTTCTCTGTAGCTGTGTCACTTTACTCTGTACTGTTATTGTTTTTGCCTGTACTACATCAATGCACTCTGTACTAACTCAATGTAACTGCACTGTGTAATGAATTGACCTGTACGATCAGTGTGCAAGACAATTTTTCACTGTACCTAGGTACAAGTGACAATAATAAACCAATACCAATACACTCCAATGAATGAAGTCCCAACATGCTTAACATCTCTCCATAACTGAGTCCCTCAAGTCTCTGCAACATCCTCGTAAGTCTCCTCTAAGCTCTTTTCAGCTTAATGGAATCTTCCCTATTGCAGGGTGACCAAGATTGAACACAGTATTTATAGAACATAGAAAACCTACAGCACAATTTAGGCCCTTCAGCCCACAAAGTTGTGCCGAACATGTCCCTACCTTAGAAATTACTAGGCTTACCCATTGCCCTTATTTTTCTAAGCTCCATGTACCTATCCAAAAGTGTCTTAAAAGTCCCTATCATATCCGCCTCCACCACCGTTGCCGGCAGCCCATTCCATGCACTCACCACTCTCTGAGTAAAAAACTTACCCCTGACATCTCCTCTGTACCTACTCCCCAGCACCTTAAACCTTCGTCCTCTTGTGGCAACCATTTCAGCCCTGGGAAAAAGCCTCTGACTATCCACATGATCAATGCCTCTCATCATCTTATACACCTCTATCAGGTCACCCCTCATCCTCCGTGGCTCCAAGGAGAAAAGGCTGAGTTCACTCAACCTGTTTTCATAAGGCATGCTCCCCAATCTAGGCAACATCCTTGTAAATCTCCTCTGCACCCTTTCTATGGTTTCCATGTCCTTCCTGTAGTGAGGCAACCAGAATTGAACACAGTACTCCAAGTGGGGTCTGACCAGTGTCCTATATAGCTGCAACATTACCTCTCAGCTCCTAAATTCAATTCCACGATTCCACAGTATTTATGGTAACCTTATTCAATATTTACTGGGTGAAAGTATTTTAGTGTTCAACGGTAAAGAAGACAATATTAAATGGCCTCATATGGCTCAAGGCAAAAAAAATCTGTTACGTTGAATTCCATTGAAAATAACATTGTACAAAATGTTTAAAAAGCAGCCCCTCTGATATTGCTGGTTTTATATCAATACCAAATGTTGAAATGATTCACCCCACCACTTGCCAGAAGAGTTGGATGAAATAACAGTTAATTGCCATGAATGATGGGAGGTCCCAAGGCATTCTCTCTCTCACTCTGTCCAGGAGCAGATATCTCAACCAAGTCTAGCAGTTTTTTTGAAATTTCAGATTTCCAGCATATGCAGTTTATTTTTATTTCTATTTTCCTTCAGCTTTTTGTCACTTCCACCTATCACCTCCCAACTTTTTACATCGTTCCCACTCTCCGCCTCCCTCACCTGTCTATCACGGCCCCTCACCTAGATCCACCTATCATCCCCCAGCTCTTGCTCCACCCCTTCCCTCCACCTTTTATATTGGCTATCTCCTCTCTTTCTTTCCAGTCTTGACGAAGGGTCTTGACCCAAAATGTCGACTGTCCATTTCCCTCCATTGATGCTGCCTGACCCATTGAGTTCCTCCAGCTTTTTGGGTGTTGCTAGGGACTTTTTATATCTACACATACATGTAATTATTCCACAGTACAGTGAGATTGAACAGTGTCACACTGCACAGCCCACAATTTTCTCCCAGTTATTATTAAGTGTATATTATTTTAGGCCCCAAATTCCTCATAAACAGTCACTACTGTTGGAGGCAACAAATCTTCCCACTGACACAAAGGTGCCTTCAGAGAATTCAAACAGAATTTTAAAAACTGGCATTGTGGATATTTAACTTCTTTAATAATCACCCTATTCAAGTTAAGTAAGAAGGGAAACAAAGCCTTCAGCTAAGTCAGTTGACATACAGAACAAAGTATTGAGTTTAGATTTCAAGCAGAATCTACACTCAAAAGAAATGTTTGCTTTGATTCAAGTAGCCTTAATGCCACAAGTCTATCTTTAACTTCTCTGCAGGAAAGCCTAAAAATATAACCCTCTAAGTTATGAACTTCAGAGGGAGGAAAGTCTTGAACTAACATCAGACACGTTTAGTGAATATCTTAGAAAATAGATCATGTGATAATACCCTCCGCTGAAGTTATCATACTATCTTATCATTTGGCATTATATACTATTTGACAATCCTGAAGCTATAAACATTTGAAGTAATTTAAACAGTACATGATGAGCAACCATTTTCAATACATATGTATATTGGTGAAGTGATGGTAATTCCCAATTTATCCTCTCTGGTGCTAACTGATTTTCAGTTATACTTTGGACTAGAAATTCTTCAGTGTAATGTTGCATTTGGCCTGCTGTATTTTATCAAAAACTTGACTGATTAACATGATTAGATCATTTGTGTGCTGTGAATACAGTGTCAGAAGTTTGTTCCATGTTCTCTGTATATAAAAGCATGGAATTGGGTGAATGGCTGTGTGTGATTTGGATGGCACTATAGTGTGGAGTTCCCCAGGGTTCAATATAAGGACCCCTGTGGTTTTGATATATGTAATGAATTGAGCTTGAGGTGAAGTATTTGAGTAGGACTGGAACAAAGAAAGCTGCACATATACCGTGAAAGACAAGTATTGCAAGAACTCAAGCGGTTTCCCATAGCAACAGCTTTTATTTGGAGGAAGCCAGTTAAGTCAAAGGTGAGGTTGTTCAGTCAGGTAGAGGAAGGTGATGGTGTATGAAGACTAATTGACTTCTAATCCAGGTAGAAGTGCAGACCACTCAGGCATCCTGAGAGTGCTGGTAGACAGATTGGATATCTGATCAGGTCCTCCCCAGTTTACGAAGCCCGACTTACATACAGCCTGTATGTACAAACAAGTGTTTGGAAGATCGGTGGGATGGATTTGCTGGCTACTGCGGGGCTGCAGGCAGCATTGGGTTACAGACAGCTCACTGGAACGGAACTCTGTCATAACCTGGGGAGAGCCTGTACTAGAAAAAAAGGTTTGTGGCAGGAAACCTTCAAATCATTAAAGTGGCAAAGGTATTGGGAGTGTTGTCTGGTGGAGGGGAAGTGACTTGACTTGGGAGTCAAGAACTGAAGAAGTTAGTACTCTGGGCATGAAATAGCTGAAATGAAGGTTCCATCAGGGCAAAAGCTAGATAGGAGGGTTTGTATAGTGCCTTTACTGTGTAAGATCATTCTGTCCGTAACCACGACTTGCATCTCCCCGTTGCCAGTCACTTCAACTCCCCCTCCCACACTATCACTGATATGACAGTCCTCGGCCTCCTCCACTGCCAGGAGAATTCCAAGCGCAAACTGGAAGAACTGCACCTCATTTTTTATCATGGAATCTTGCAGCCTAACAGCATGAACATTGAATTCTCCCACTTTAAGTAATTCCCACATGTCTTCCCCACAACACCCCGCCCCCGCCCCACCATGCTTCTTCTTTTCTTCCCTAGCTTCTCTCTCTTTTTTCTACCCCCCTTTTATTTTTCTCTCCTTACCTCTGACACATCTCCCAGTGGATCTGCTCTCCCCTCCTCCCCCGGACCTGCATTTACCTATCACCACCCTGTGCCCACCCTACCTCCCCTCTTTTGTCCATCTATCACTGCTCTCCTTTTCCCTCCTATATATTGGGCTTCCCCCTTTCCTATCTTCTGTCCTGAAGAAGGGTCCTGACCCGAAGCGTTGACCGCCTGTTTTTCTCCACGGATGCTGCCTGGCCTGTTGAGTTCCTCCAGCATCATTGTGTTTTTCATCCAGACTCCAGCATCTGCAGTCCTTTGTTTCTCTGTGTGAGATCATCCCAAGTGCTTCACAGCCAATGAAGTAAATGTGAGATGTGGTCATTGCTTTAAAGCAGGAAAAACAGCATCCAATTTCTGCCTCCACAAGCGTCCACAATCAGTAATGTTATAATCTGTTCCACTATAGCTGATTGAGCAATAAATATTGGCCAGTGCAGCATGGATAATCCCACTACTCTTTTTCCATATTATGCCTTGCTATCACACATATCCTTCAGAGAGTGGAGATAGATCCATGGCTTAATGTGCATTTGGGTCCTTGGAAGTTGGGTATAGAGTCATACAGCACAGAAACTGGCCCTTCAGCTCAAACTGAACCCAGGTTATGGCAGCTGTGAAGCAGCATCTCTACTAGCTGTGCCACTGTGCCAACTTCCTCCAAGGGTCAGTGCTGGACCTTTGCTTTTTAATGATATCTATTAAGAGCTTGGGTGATAATTCTGAAACCTGCAAAAGACACAGAACATGGAAGTGTGATAAACTGTGAGATTGACAGTAATGGATTTTCAAGGGAAGTAGACAGGGGGTGAAAATGGCTGGACCTGTGACAAATCAAAATGTGCAAAGTGATATATTTTTGCAGGTACATCAAGGAAAGACAACATAATATAAAATGTGTAATTTCAAAGTGGGTGAATATTTTTTGAAGCCAGCAGAACAAGTTCAAAAAATTCATAAAAATGCATTTTGGACCCTCTGCTTCATAAACAGGGGCAAAAAGTACAAAAGTAATGAAGTTCTTTTGAATATCTATAAGGCAATGATTCTGTCACTATTAGAATGTTGTGTTCATTGCGAGCCACTGTGCTATGGGAAGGATACGAATGCTCCAGAGAGTGAGTGCAGGAAAAGATCCATTAGAATATTCATGGGGAACAGAGGTTTCAGTTACATGGAGGGTCTGGAGAAACTACATGAAGAAACTGGGTTTGTACTACTTAGAGCAGAGAAGTTTGGAAGATTATTTGGTGGGAGTGGATCTGAACAAAATGAATAAAAAGGAACTGCTTCCATTAGCAACAGGGCTCAGAACCAGAGGACAAAGGCATAGATTATTGGTAACAGATCTAGGGGTGACAGTAGAAAAAAATGTTTGTATGCAGTGAGTAGTCATAACAAGGCTGTTGGAAGCAAATGCAATTTTGACTTTCAAAGTAAGCACTTGATGGAGACAGAACAAACAATGTGGAGCTATGGGGAACGCACTTTGGAAAGTGGGACTAACTGGATTGCTCATGCAAAGAGCTGACAGGGCTTGATGGTTTTCTCTTAACCTGTAACAATTCTATTGCCTTATGGTAAAACCTAACTTCGTGAGGATGAATCCTGGTGTGGAAATGGAAATGAAGTTTCTTATTAAAATAATCTAGATTATGGGTTGATGTGATCAAACTGATCAGAGTTATGAGACGTTGGAATAAGGTGGATAAAAGTTTATAGTTTCCAGTAATTAATGAGTCAAGAACAAACAGCCTCAGTTATTAAAGTCAGAGATGTAGGACAAGAAGCAGCAGAGATCTTCACATTGTGAACTTACACCCATTGTTGTTGCCAGGGTCAAAAAAACTACAGCAAATGTTAGATTGGACAATACAGCAAATGTTACAGCAAATGTTACAGCAAATGTTAGATTGGACAAGTGGAAATGGAAAAGAGGATGAAGTTATATGGAAGCAGGCAGATGAATGTCATGAGCACTACTTGCAAAAGGATGAGCATCAACTTGGTCTAAATGGACCGAGCGGCTTGCTCCTGCTGCCTTGAGTTCAGTGAATAAACTATAATTTCTAATTTTTCTGGAAAATCAATTTTTTTTTGTTTATTGCTTGCTATCTGTACTATGATAAGGCCTAAAGGGATTGTACAAGATTGATGGAGAAGTGAAGAGAGCTCGACCATTTACAAAAACAATCAGTTAGATTCTGTAGTTAGTTCACCTAAATTGCCTTGGCTAATGAAGCAGTCTCTGTCTCTTTCTGTGTAGCAGTTAATCAACATCTAATGCAACCTTTCCAGCCTGACCTTCAGCTAGAGGTAAACTTCATCACTGCATGATAAATTTCTCAGTGAGACTAACCAAGCAACTTACAAATGCTGGGCTCATTAGTGGATTATGGTCAGTTTCACTCGAAACCAACTATCAAATTTTAAGCCATGCCAAGTCATATGTATCTATTTAATGCAGAGCTTCAAGATAAAACAAGGCCCGTAATAAACCTAATGAATCTTTCATCCTTGCTGCTTCTGGGAGGCTTTTCATCAGTGGAGTTGATTTATGTCTCAAAATGAACTTAAGGTGAGAGGGGATAAGTTCAAAGGAGATGTGTGGGCAAGATTTTTTTTAAACACAGAGAGGGGTAGCTGCCTGGAATGCACTGCCGGGGGTGGTCATGGAGGCAAATACGATAGAGGCATTTAAGAGGCTCTTGGATAGGCACATGGATGTGCAGAGACTGGAGGGATATGGACATTGTGTTGGCAGAAGGAATTAGTTTAGTTAGGCATTTAATTACTAGTTTAATTAGTTCAGCCCATCATCGTGGGCTGAAGGGCCTGTTCCTGTGCTGTACTGTTCTACATTCTATGAAATTATCTTATCACTGCTGATCAACTGTGACAAAAGTTTGTTAGTGCAAGAATTAGTGCCTAAGTCAATTATTCAATATTATGGCTACAGAGACTGTATGTGGTCAGCTCCATATCACATCACCTGTAAATGCAGAGGCAATTTTACCATCAGAGAAAATCAATGTACATTTTAAGGTTTCAACTTCAGCTTTTGAGGTGTAAAAAGCCTCTGCAAGGTCATTCTATGTAGCCCACAAGAAATACTGATCAAATCCATCACTAAGTTGCAAAGACGAATGTATCCTAAATGGCTTAGTGCCTCTGTTAACCTTTCAAAGACAGAATTTGACAGAAACAATTTAAACAATGTGCTAAAAATAGCACTAATTTTACATTAGTGGATTGAAGTTGTGCTGTGGAAATGGTTATGGTCACAGTGACATCAGTATTGATGGAGACCCGATTTCTCAATCCCCCGCTTATCCAGCAGAAGATAAAAGAAAAGATACCACCTTTTGCATTGCAAATAACCTTACTATAGTACACGATACCTTTTACCTCCAATAAACTCACTTCCATTCAAATTATTTCATTTTGCTGTGCTTTTAAATGTACAATTTAAATCAGGTTCAGATTTAAAATTTACAATCAGATCAGGTTCACAACACAAGATTCTAAATGTACTGATAAATGTTGGATACATTCCTCAAGAATCTATTTTCCAGAATTTTGAATCAATTATCCAACATTGAAGAAAATTGGAGACACAAATTCTGGAATTTGGAACAAAAAAATCAAGATGCTGGAGGAACTCAGGAGGTCAGGCAGCATCTGTGGAGTTGACATTTTGGGTCAAGACCCTTCATCTGGACTGGGTAGAAAGTTGTTTGACATTCAGATTATTGGTTAGGAGATAGGAACCAAAGCAGGGATTATGATTCTAAATTCCATTTAGTTATTGCAATGCAACAGGTTGAAAGTTGTTTATTCAGCAGTACTGAACCCTGTTTGAAGCACACCTAGGCACCACAGCAGAGGAAAGATATATTAATGGTGCAGGCTCACTGGAATGGTATAGGGATTGGAAGGTTAATTGATGAATTCAGATTGCTTGACTACACTTATATTTTCTTGCACATAAGAAGTTGCGTTGACTAATGGGGTTGACAAAAGGATATGATAGTTTCTCTTGAATTACTCTGCTTTCTCTGATTGGAGAGTAAGGATCAAGGAGAAAAGGTTGGTTATGTGTGATGTCAGGAGCCATGTCCTGGGTCAGAAATTTGTAAATATTTGCTGAAAACTTGAGGAGACTAGGTAAGCTTTAAAATGAGACTGATAAATCTTCTACAAGTAAAATATTGCAGATGCTGGAAGTCTGAATTAAATACAGAAATTGCTAGAAATACTCAACAGGTCAGGCAGCATCTGTGAAGAACAGACGTGATAGGCCAAAACATCCAGCCTGTTGATTGGCTGTTACTGCAGGAAATGCCTGCATATTCCTCCTTTTCAGATCAGTGGAATCACTTGCTGTTTACCAAGATGGTGACCTTCTGACAGCTAATTTGCAGTGAAACCAATTCCTTGCTCTTCTGCCCAGAGCTTGGAATGTTCCATCCTTTGTAACAGTGGCTGAGTGAATGCTGCTTATCTGATGCTAGGTCCCTGTGATGATGCTGCAAGTAAGTTTTTCATTGCACTGTGCATGTGACAGTAAATTCGAATTTGACTTTGACATGCTGAGACCTTTTGGTGTACCCGACTGCTGAGTGACTGAAAGTCTCAGTTTGAGTGAGACTCTGTGAAGGATGGGTTGAGCTCGAAGGCTGGATGTGGCGGGAAGGGGTTGAGTAAAGGTAGTGGTATTTAATTATTATTAAATCAAATCTTATTCTAAAGCCTTTCAAACAAGGTGAACACAGTCTGTTCAGTATTCATCCTGTTGTGATCATCCAGATAAAAATAATTGATGTATGAAGGAACATCCTTTCCCCATAATGTCGCATAGCAAACTTCAACAATTACTGGTAGCTCAGTGTATATTTCATTGCTCTAAACAGCCAAGTAAACATAACATGCTACTAGATCATTATTATAATTTTCACTGTAATAACACTAATAAAACTTAAAAGGTGTTTCAGTTCAGTGTAGCTGGGGGCTATGTCAACCTACATTCAGATCATTCACTGCTAGGTAAACACACAATGTCATGTTATTCCATTAACTTAGTTTACTAACTGATACATTGCAAATTGCAACTTCAACTGGAAAATTATACTAATTTTCAAACAGCTATGATTAGAATTATAATTCTCACGTCTTAGTACAGTTAAAATCTGCATACATGTGACCTTTATTACAGGAGACAAATTAACTTTTTATTTGAAATACATAAAACTGAGAAAATATATATTATTAGTTAATATTTATTATATAATAACAAATGGCTTTGGTATTAAATTTAGTGCAATTTCATCTGTACAATTTAGCAAGATATCCAGAAGCTATTTCAATGTTTAACACACACCTTCATCATGGCAGGACTGTTAGCTTTGGGTATGGGACTATTTGACTGAAATTTGCACATCTTAAGTGTTAACAGTTGGATTGTGCAAGGTCAGAAGCTGATGAAAGATCTTGGTCCTGTCCACCATCAAATGCACATAACCACAGAAAGTGGTCAGCGATGGACTGTTTGAATATCTACACTGCACATTATCCCTCCTTGTTTAATACATAACAGCTGGACAGATAATAATATGGTAATCCTGCGAATATTTTTCATGCAAATATGAATGATTGTTACAGTGCTACAGTAGTAACGTGCATTAATGTTGCCAAAAAGGAATCAATCTTCGCATTGTTGTGCGGAATAGTCAAGCAATCGAAAAATGTTCTACACATAATAAAAAACAAGTAATCATCAGCTAATGCACAATTAACTCTACAGATTAAATGCAGAATTATAATAACTGGCTCTTAGTAATTCAGTTTTTGATTTAGAACAAGCAAATATATTTCCAAAGCTAGAATTCCACTGTTTAATGACTTTTAGGCTTACACTATTAAACATGCATGGAATATTATTTGACCTGTAACAATCATTCCAAACCCACCTGGTAGTACTCAAACAAATAATCTTTTTTTTTATTTTAATAACTTTAAAGAAAACAAACATGTAAAAGTTAATGCAAGAATTCCAAGGGATTGATTTAAATCACATATCTGGGACTTCAACAGACATTTCAAGAAATCAATTATGTAATGAGATTAATTACATAAACATATTTTCCTTCAGGAAGATTGTGATAAATGTTTGTTTTTGTACAGATTAGAAGTTATAACACAGAACTATGTCACGTATACCAATTTCAGTCAGACTTTGGTTGTTGAAAAGCAAGTATCTGGGGAAGGGGGTGCATGTGTACAAGAGGCGGTTATGTGATCTCCTACAGGCATTAACAAAACCAGTGAAACAAAAGATTTGTAGGTGAGAGGGAATGATAACTCTATTGGCAGATTGGCAGGGTTATCAAAGGTTTCCCATGGGTAGGAGGCCAGCAGGTGGTAGGATCCGACCTTCAACTCCAATGTCTCAAGAACCATTCATCAGAAAAAGAATAAGAACTATTTTGTCTGTATTTTATTTTGTTTGATGGGAATTGAAGGGATATAGAACCAGAGATGGTGGATTTAAGATAATGTTTGTCTATGATCTAATTAAATGACAGAGTTGGCCTGCGGGGCTGGATGGCCTTCTCTTCTTTATGGGTTCCCATGGCCTTGTACTTAAAGTAACTAATCTTGATCAGAGCTTTTTGTTTTCGGCTTCTGTAGGAAATGTAACAGACCACGAAAGAAGGGCATGGATTTTTGTGAAGACAGTAATGTTGAGGACAGTCTTTTAAACACAAGATCGAGGACAGGAGCTGGCTGACTAAGGACAATTTTGCTAACTGCCCATGTGGAGACTTGCTAATGTGTTTGTAAATTAGAAATAGAAATATAGTGCTATTGTCTGGATTCTCAGTGTAATACCTCAGTCACACCAGTTAATCTGGTGAGCTGTTTTCTGGCTGCAAAGATGTTATTGTAACAACATTGTCCACATCAGCTACTAAATGAGGTTCTGCCCTTGACTGCTTCCTTCAGCATTATAGTTCAGGGACCTTTCTGTTCCAAACCTTGAAGACATTGAGTGAAGCTGTCCCAAAGTATGTTTACTAATTTATACATTCATCCACAACACTGTTTAGAAACATCAATGGGATGTGATGGCATGATCTTGCACAGATGTCATTGGACATGCCCACATCTCATGTGAGTGTCTCATTGGGTAATTTTGAATCTGACTTTGTCTTCATATAAACCTGGCACAAAAAATTACTACAGAACCATTTGCATTTATTGATTTAATTGAATGGGGGAAGCTGGAAGTAGAAAAGGACAAAAGAATCATAGAACAACAGAGCACAGGAATAGGCTGTTCATCCCATGGTGTTGTGCCAAGTTAACCAAATTAGTAATTAAATGCCTAGCTAAGTGAATCCCTCTGCCTACACAATGTCCATATCCCTCCATTCTCTGCATATTCATGTGCCTAGCTAAGCACCTCTATCATATTTGCCTTCACCACCACCCCTCCGCATACCAGGCCCCCACCACTTTCTGTGTAAAAACAATTGTACCACACATCTCCTTTGAATTTATCCCCTCTCAACTTAAATGTATGCCCTCTAGTATTAGATATTTCAACCCTGGGAAAACAGTACGAGCAGTCCACTCTATCTATGCGTCTCATGATTTTATAAAATTCTGTCAAGTCTCCCCTCAGTCTCCACCACTCCAAAGAAAACAACCCAAGTTTGTCCAACCTCTCTTTCTAGCACATGACCTCTAATCCAGGCAGCATCCTGATGAACCTCTTATGCACCCTCTCTAAAGCCTCCACATCCTTCTGAAAATGGGCAACCAGAAATGAATGCAATACTCCAGATTTGGCCTAACCAGAGTTTTTATAAAGGTGCAGCATAACTTCCCGACTCTTGAACTCAATGCCTCAACTAATAAAGGCAAGAATGCCATATGCCTTGTTTACACCCTATCAACTTGTGCAGCCACTTTCAAGGAGCTATGGACTTGGACCCCAAGATCCCTCTGCTCATCAACACTGTTAAGGGTCTTTGAAACTTAAAGAAGGGTGAGGCTCACAAGGTGCACAGATTGAGTTGGTCCGAATAGCTCTTTATTATATGGTAAATTCCAATTAATTCTACATGGATAGAAAAAGGTTTTATATATGGATAGGAACAGTTATGGGATCTGGGCCAAATATAGACAAATAGAACTGGCTTTGATGGGCATTTTGTTCGGCACGGACCAGTTGGGTTAAAGGACCCATCTCCCTGCTGTATGACTGTCTGAATCTATACAAGGAATATTTTGGTCACCGACAAAGACCACTGAAAATAATTGGCTCAACTGCAAGAGTCATACAGCAGGGAAACAGATCCTTTAACCCAACTGGTCCATGATGAACAAAATGCCCATCAAAGCCAATCCTATTTACCCACGTTTGGCCCATATCGCTGTGTAACCTAAACCTGCATTGGGACAGTTGTGTTTCAGAATCATCTCCATCTTGTTAGGCAGTACTGAAGAGGGCAAAGGCAAAAAAAAATTAGAGCCACAGAGTCATAGTGTTGTACAGCATAAAAACAGGCCCTTCAGCCCATCACATCCATGCAGACCTTTTTGCCCATCTACATTAATTCCACTTGCTTGCAATTGGTCCGTATCCTTCTGCACCTTGCCTATTTAAGTGTCTGTCTATATCTGTTTGATTCCACCACCTCTTCTGGCAGCACATTCTAGATGTCAACCACCCTGTGTAAAACTTAGCCCTCAAATTCCCTTTACAGCGTCTTCCTCTCACCTTAAACCTATGCCTTCTTGTTTTTGATACCTCTACCACAGGAAAAAGATTCTGACAGTCTATCCAATCTATGCCTCTCATAATCTTAAATATTTCTATCAGATCACTCCTCAGCCTCCTTTACTCCAGGGAAAACAAGCCCAGCCTATCCAATCTCACCCCATAACTAAATTCCTCCAACCCAGGAAACATCCTGGTGAATCTCCTCTGCACTCTGTCCAGCATAACCACATCCTTCCTATAGTGTGACAACCAGAACTGCACACAGTACTCCAAGTGTGGTCTAATCACTGTTTTGTAAAGTTGTAGCATAATGTTGCAACTTTTCAGGAGGGAAGTAAGGAAACATATTGAAATTTAGGTTTTTTCAACTTTCTTCCACAAAAGACATTAATGATGCCGCACCTGGAGTGTGGTGTAGTTTTGGTCACCCTGTTATAGGAAAGAGGTCATTAAGCTGGAAAGAGTGCAAAGAAGATTATGAGAGTATTGCCAGGACTTGAGGGACTGAGTTATAGGGAGAGGTTGGGCAGGCTAGAACTTCATTCCCTGGAGTGTAGGAGACTGAGGGGTGAAGTTATAGAGGTTTATAAAATTATGAGGGACATAGATAAGTGAATGCACACAGTCTTTTTCCCAGCGAAAGGCAATCAAAAACTAGAGGGCATAGGTTTAAGGTGAGAGGGGAAATATATTTCAAAGGGACTTGAGGGGAAACTTCTTCACATAGAGGGTGGTGGGTATATGGAACGAGCTGCCAAAGTAGTTGAGGTGGGTACAATAATGACAATCAAACAAGATTTGGATAAGTATATGGATAGGAAAGGTTTAGAGGGATATGGGCCAAATGCAGGCAAAAGGCACTAGTTTTGGTGGGCGCCTTTGTCGGCCTGAATGAGTTGGGCTGAATGGTCTATTTCCTGCAGTATTACTCTGTGACTCAATGGCTCTAAATGGCAATTGATCTGAGGAATATTGCAATTTTAAATATAAGACTGATAAATATTTGTTCACCAAATGTGTTGAGGGACATGAGAAAAGGCAGGAACATGGTGTTAGGTCATAGATTAGCCATGATCTCAGTGAATGGCTGGGCAGTCTTAAAGGTCTTAATGTTCCACTTCTGGCCTTACATTTCTGTGTTCCTGCCCATATCTGCATTATTTTTCCACATGTTTGAGACGTGATGCTGTATTTTGACAATTCATGTCACCATATCATTCTTATAAACACAGCATCCCACAGGGTTGTTGAAATTTTAAGAGCAAATGCAGTTGAAATAATGGGAAGCTTTCTGAGAATATTTAAATACCTTCATTGTTCATTAGTACAATTATTTTCCCAAGATTAGTTACTGATATGTGATGTATACTTTTCTTTAAGAACATGAGAAATAAGAACTGTGCCACATAGCCGTCAGGCACACTGTCATTCCAAATGATTATGACTGAACTTTTGTATAAGTATCACATTGTCACTGTATCTCCTTGATACTATTAATGTCCAAATTCTGATCTCAGTCTTGAACTACAGAACATTCTCAGATCCTCAGGTAGAGAATTCCAAAGCTTTGCAATTTTTTGGAGAAAAATAACATCCCAAGTTTATGTCCCCTAATTCTAGGCTCTCTGACCTCATTACATTACTTTATGTTCTCTTAATGAATGGCAATAACAATATGGATATTGTCCCACTAAAATGGCAAAAGGTGCAGACAAATGTGAATCAAAGATTGGATTTTGTGATACAAAATATTTTCAAAGGGCAGCAACTGATAAACTCAATGGTTTCTTCCCTGGGCAAGGGACATCTTGGTCCATTGAAATTGCACTTAATAAATCTGCATAAAAATTATAACAACTTCACTTAGACGTTTATTGATAGACACTACTCTGTTATTGCTCAGAGAAACTGGTGTGTTAATGAACTGACAGATTTTCCATAGCAAGTTGACTTAATTTTCAGTAAAAATTGTGATTAAGTGTATTGTATGCATGACAGCGGAAAATGCACAAGGATTGTTGTGCTGGTGAGAGTTCAGGTGGGACAAGAGATGAAGGTACCACATCATTGCTCATATTATTCCTGGTAATATGACTGGTCTCTTTAAAGTTTGCTCTTCAATGCAATACTATCTATATGTAAATTTATTTCATTTTGTACTTGGGGAAGAATCCAAAAAGCAGTTAATAGGAAATTGTGTGCTGAGCTAGAGGCAAGGTAGACCTGGCTTGAATAGCAGTGCATCTAGTTTAATATACGTAAAAAAAACTTGTAAACTGTGTGCCAAGATTGATGTTTCAACATTTATCTGAAAAAAATTAAAGGCAAAGTTCTCAGAATGATAGAAGTTATAAAATTATCATGATGTATTGATTGATGATATTTTGACATTTAAGCAACATATAGTATATTGAGTTAGAAAAATGAATCAGCAGTTATATCCATTTGATTAGATAAGGTGCTACCTCCCTCTCAGAGGTTAAATTCATATCTAATGTTATGCATAGCTGTGAAAGGGACTTTCAATAACATACAACTTAAAAAGTAAGGGTTATGGTGCTGCAAAATGTAGATATGAATCATAATCACTGCGATATGTAATCAATGTTTTATGACATTTGATGACATGGCTCCACTTGACTCCAGTTTTTAAAAGTACATTGTGACAATAACAAGGTACAGAAACGGACATCAAATGTGAAATCAATCATACGCTTGGAATTTTTAACAATGCTCAGAAAATAATTAGAATGCCTTAATTTCTCTAAGAATGATTCATACTAACACATCAAATTCTATGAAAAACAATTGTGCATTTCAGTTGGGTTTTAATAATTGAATATGCTCTATATATTATTTGCATACTCCATATATCTTCTTTTAAAATTCCTATATATAGAACAGTGTCATGTATAATCTTACTTGTACATTACAGCAGTGCAGTAGTGAAATATGTTCATAGAATATGTATTAAGGAGAAGTTTAACATTCAAGTAACTATGGCCTGAGGGTGTTAGAAACTGTTCAATGTAAAAAGGGAACATTCATATTTCCAATTCACCGGTGAACTGGCAAAGACTCTAAGGCAAGCCTTTGGATTTCCTTTTCAACAGTCATGTCAATACTTTTTCAATAACGATTGAATGTTCTGACTTCTGATTCTTTGAAAGAAGATTTTCCCATGGGCTGAATTGAATAACATCGGAAAATGTTTGCTGGAATTGCAATTAATCCTTCTTCATTTGATCCAGTGCAGGACACGCACATAAATTCATGCTACAATCCACTTATTGAAGCAATCGTCACAGAATGCATGGGCAGCAGTGAAAACTCTATTGCACATGACAGTCCACTCACTGCTAATCATTTTCCTCACACTAAGTGCCACTCCTTTCCCATAGCCTCTTCTGACCGACAAGGTACAGATGGCATGAGCAAACAGCCCTCCCTTGACCATCACTCTGCTCTTGGGACATGATGGATCTCACCTGCCGGGCAGCAGTCATAAGAGCAGTAAGACTCTGAAGATGAAGACATCTGACCATTCAAATGCAGCCACCAACTCAGATATTGAGACCTTAGGTAGGGTAGAGGGTAGCTTGGAGAAATAATTTGCATGTGGTGAGTTGAGCAGGAGTGGAAGGCAGCCAATGCAGGAGGAAAGGGTAGCACAGGTACCAGCTCTCCGGGGGGTGGGGGGGGGGGGGGGGGGGGGGGGGTGGTTGTGGTGATCAAGGTCAAAAGGTTCAACAGGGCAACCTACAGAAGAAGAGTGAAGGCCATGCACATGAGTGTCTGAAGTACTGGCGGGTCAGCATGCATGAGATGTCAGGGAACTTAGAGGGGACCAACGGTGCCCTTGGACATGACCTTGTGTGAACCCCAGAGATTGTGGAGAAGTATCAACAGTTGTGCACCATCTGATGGGTGATAACTCAGCTTCCCTGTTAGAACATGTGGAAGCCATACTGTGAACTCAAAAGTCTGCTCTCAAGCTCATTCACCTGTCAACAAGGCTCTTAATGCTAATATCCACGAGGGCCTTTGAAAGTATAACCGTCGACCAGCTAGCTATGATCCAATGTATCCTGATGGTGGGGGGGGGGGGGGGGGGGGGGCGATCTCCTGCCAAAGGGAAGTGGAAGTGGGAGTGGCACTCCTTCCACGGAGAATAAACCAGCTGTCTCCCTTGATGACAGCATTTGTGAACCCATCACCTTCAGTCCACCAGCACCCTTGTGTTTGCCAGTTGACCAACCAGCCAGAGTGCCACAATTTCATATGAAAGGGTGCATGCAAAACTACTTCAGGTTGGAGTCCTGGGCCATTTACAGCCTCCTCTATCAACCCTCAATCACTTTGTACCAGCCAAGCTGGAGCAACTGAGGGTACATGAGAGAGAGATTGGGCCGGGGTGAGTGGGGTCGAGGATCGGGAGTGAATCAGTTGATGGATGGTTGGCTGTTGGCAATTGTTGGTAGTCAGGATCAGGAGTTGTGGTGTGGGATTAAGGTTGGTAGTCAAGGGATAAGTTTAGTCATGGATGTAATCCATTGTCAAGGGGTAAAATTGGTAGTCACTGGGTCGATCAATGACTGAGGTGGAGGGGAGCATCCACAGTTAGAGAGTCCAATGAGTCAGGTTGGCAACTCATTGGGGGGATGGCGGGGGTTGGTGGGGAAAGGGTGAGTTAATGGCACATCCATGGGGCCTGAAGGAGAGCCAGTCGAAGCATAAGGGGACCTACCCAAGTCCGGTCCCCATCGCCAGCCTGAGCTACTCAGGCAGATCTCTTTCAGGTCACAGAGAAGCCAGTTCTCAGGCACTATGAAAGCCTGCTTCTACATAATCCCTCCCTGCAGATGGCCCAGGTCACGTACGCACCACCGAAAGCTAGATCGTGGTGTGGAGGTGTGTTCTGCGTGCATATGTCCAGAATGCTGGGCATTTTAGAGGACCTGGAATAGAAACCACAGATCGTGCAACTCGAGTGCAGTTCCTGATTTTCAAATGAAAATTGCAATTGAATTATAGAGTACACGATGCAATTTTTTGTTATATAATTCAGTTTCTAGATGACTGATCTTTTCTGGAGCAGTCATTTAGTTTTGGTTAGCCAGCACTGCAAAGATCAGCTTCAACTATTCTGCTCATATACAATGACCTGTTCAAAAAACAAATTCCAAACAAGTACCTTTGACTTTCCCACTTGGGATCTTACAGACTTCAAATCAAGTATATTGGAAAATGCTCAACAACTGAAATGGAAGAAGTTCAGAAACAAACAACCAGAAATCAATCAAATAAATCACAGATGCTGCAGCAATCCATGTTGTCCCCTAAGCACTTGGCTCAAATAGTAGCAGTTAGTCTTATGATGTTGACTTCACTTCACACTCCAGAGGAATGCAATATACCAAAGATTACAGTCTTTAACACAGTTAGTGAGTATCGCGACTTTATTTCAATCTTTGATTTCTTCTCTGAGAAACTCTAGCAGTGTTGAATTCTGCTCAGTGTTACTTCTTTCAGTTTTAAACTATCCAATTTCTGATTTCCATTCCTCCCACCATCACACCCTGAACTATTCACACATTAACTGCATCTTGCAAAAATCTGGGAAATTCTCATTACTGCCCGATATTAGCATCACTTCAGCCACTGAAGCAGCTCCTGATATCCACTTCAGCAGTTATGGTGTCATTTTATTTCCTTACCTCAAATCATCAAGTTGTGTGTACCTCAGCGCACAAGTACGGCGAGGTACAGGTGCAATGGAAAACTTGCTTGCAGCAGCCTCACAAGCACGCAAGTTCAGACAACACGCAAAGTATAAATATACATTAATTATGCAAGACAGTGAAGAAAAAAAGACCACAAAACAAGACATTAGTGCAAAAAAACTCACAATCGGCGACAAGTCCATGGTAGTGCAAGATGTGATCCATGGTATTCTGTTTTGAGATAGGATTAGGGTTGTGCAGGTCATTTCAAGAACCTGATGGTTATAGGAAAGTAGCTGTTCCTGAACCCAGTCATGTGGGACTTCAGGCTTCTGTACCTCCTGCCTGACAGTAGCAGGGAGAAGAGGGCATGACCCATATGGTGGGTGTCCTTGATGATAGATGCCGCCTTCTTGAGGTAGCGCCTCCTGTAGGTACTGTCAATGGTGGGGAGGACTGTGCCTATGATAGAACAGGCTGTGTCCACTACTCCCTGCAGACTCTTGCATTCCTGTGCACTGGAATTGCCGTACCAGGCCATGATGCAACCAGTCAGGATACTTTCAACAGTGCATCTGTTGAAGTTTGTTGGAGTGTTTGGGGACATGCCAAATCTCCTTAAACTTCTCAGAAAGTAGATGCTAGGACCATTCTCATTACTACCCCACATTAACATCACTTCGGCAGCTCCTGATGTCCACTTCAGCACTTACTGTCTTTTTCTCTTTCTTCATGTTGAAGCTGTATGGAGCCAACTTTAATTCCCAGACAGGAGCACTCGGCAATCCCATATGGATGTCATTATCAGAGGCCCAAAGGATGTCAACATTCAGACCCTGTTTTCACGTTACAATAGTTAAGGTTGCCTCCATTTTCACGACTCCTTTGTGTTCTGTAGGTGAAGCACAGCCTTTGTTTCTTCTGGAGAGACACAAGAGATTGCAGATACTGGAGTCTGGAGCAACAAACAATCTGCTGGAGGAACTCAGTGGGTTGAACATTATCTGTGGGAGGAAAGGAATTGTCAAAGTTTCAGGTCGAAACCTTGCATCAGGTCTTTGTTTCTTCAATCCTGGAGGTTCAAAGCACCTGACCTGGGCCAGATATAACCTGTCTTTCCTCATATTAAAAAAAAACTCTATTCTAGTCATGAGAATTTGGTGATAAGTTGCTTTGTTTCTGTTCATGTGTTCTATTAAATGTCATTATGTCCTGTTTCGAGACACTACCAAACAGAATCCCAGGTGAACCTCTCATTGCCCTGAAATATTGACTATGTTTGTCTTGCCACAGATGCTGCCTGATCTGCTGAGCATCTCACGCATCTTGGAATTTTATTTCAGATTTCCAGTATCTGCAGTATTTGTGCTTGCAGCTTATTTTTGAATTGGTTGAAGTGGGACTTGTGTGGCAATGTATCAAGTGTGATTTTAACTTGGTGTTCAGTAAGGGGGCAGGATAAATGAGGAGAGGAAGAGTTTGAAACATAGGTCAGCCTAGCATGTCAGGGGTTGGGAGAACCTGTAATCGTAGTGGAAATTATCTGTACAAGCTTGCAACCATAAACAAAGACAGGGTCCTCGACATTCCCCTGGGACACATGGGACTTTGGAAGCTGAGGCAGCATATTCTTAGCTCATGGCTCCAAGATGCCAAGCAGGTTCAACAGGCCGAGAGAGAAGGCTGAACATGAGATCAGCACCAGCTATGAAGTCTCAAATACAAGGACGTGGTGCTGCAAAAAGATCCTCGGAGTCATTGACTTGGCCAGTGAGGGTATCTAAGTCACATTAATACTATCTGCTCAACCTGCTCTATACAATATCTCCCCATCACTAACCTATCAACAATTCCTACTAATCAAGAATTCAACCTTAGTCACTCACTGCACAGCAGAAGGAAGAGGAAGGGGATGTGATGATGGGAAAGCCTTTCTGGTTGGTTGAGTCAGAAGGGGTTCCAGTGAGGTTCCACTGCGAAGCCTTAGAGCAATTGCCAATGTTCAGTAATAAAACTATGCTTCCATGTATCCACTTAGATGTAGACACATTCAGGCTTGGGCTGATAGGTGGAAAATTATAATTGCACTATATAAAACCATAAGATACAGGAGCAGAATTAGGCCATTTGGCCCATTGAGTCTGCTCCACCATTCAATCATGGCTAATTTTTTTTCAACCCCATTGTCCTGCTTTCTCCCTGTAACCCTTAATCCCCTTACCAATCAAGAACCTATCACCCTTTACCAATCAAGAACCTATCACCCTTTACCAATCAAGAACCTATCAATCTCTACCTTAAATACACCCAATGACTTGGCCTCCACAGCCCTCTGTGGCAACAAATTCCATACATACTGGGTAATGGTATTTCCAAAAAAGTGATCGTCTCACCATCTGTCTCTGGCTTTCAACACCTTTGCCATCACTGAATCCTTGAACATCAATGTCAATGGTTTACCATTAACCAGTATCCTACCTGGAAGTGCCACATATATATTTTAGCTAAAAGAGAATACCAGAGATTAGGTATCATCTGATGGTGAACTTGCTTCCTAAAGCCTTTTCATCATCGACCCTCTGCAAATGAGAAGTATGATAGTTTGCTCTCTACCTGCCCACAACATTCAGGAATCTTAGTCCTATTCACAACTGAGCAGCCACTTAAATGGCACATGTCCACCAATGGAAGGTCTCATGGTTCTAACATAATTGGCAATCATGAACTGAACATTTTGTTGACGTTTATTCACCCCCTCAATCGTTACAGACAACCAAAGTTCCAAAAGATTTATATTGTTTTAACCTATTGAAGGATTTTTATTATAATTGTCATTTAAACTTTCGTGACAATTTTTTTAATATTCTGACATCCATAATAGCTTGATTATTCAATGTGCAGTGTGGTTGGATTTTAAAGGAAAACCATCAGGTAAAAATCATACAAAATATCAACAACTTCATTTTTTCCACAGCATGAACTCAGCAGACAAGGCAAATGGCTTCTTTCATTCATCCTCGTTACTTCAATGAAAAAATGATTGCAGCCTTGTTCAATAATGGAGGGCAGCTCAAACACATTTTCCAGTGATAAGTTCTAATCGTTTTTATGCAATCTAAATCTCCCTTCAAGCTTTACTAACAACCAACAAAATTCCCAACATTTCCACTGAGTTACATTTAGGATGAGGTAGAGTTTGCTAAAATTCATAGAGAAATATTCATAGTAAGTAATGAGTGAAGTAAAGGAGCCCTTGGTAAATAAGCAATAAAGCAGCACAAAACTGCCTTATTCTTTCTCGTATTACACATATCCTTTGCTTGAATAATAAAAGAACAGACATTTTTGGTGCTTAGCATAAATAGCTGCTCAATTATCCCAGGTGTTTGTCAGTTATCCATCACGTTTTACTTGTCCTTGTGCTTTCACTCTACATGCTTGGATGCAGGCACAATGTTGTAGCTCACAGTGTACATGCTTTAAGGAATGGCAATTTCTTGTGAGTGAAATTCCCATCAATCCTTTCCATCATTGTGTCAAGCTTCTTGTTGCAATCCAATGTACCAAGTGCCTGTCTGCATTTATCAGTGAAACTATAGATGGTACTTGAAGTTAACTTCTATCTAGTTGAAAATATAAGAACATCCAAACCTCTACTACCCATACTGCCAGTCAGCATGTAAACTAGTCTAATTGTTGCTGTTAGAACTGACATGAATCAATAACATGGAGATGTTTTTAAGTTCCACCTTGCCTCAGATTAAAAGGCCCGGAAATTTGTCTGCATCTTTTTCACTGTTAAAATGCCATTTCATGATTCCCTAATGTTTGTTTGTAAAAGCTCTGATATTTTACATTGCCATTTTATAAAAAAACAGCTTTGTTGGGTATTCTTGTGCAGAGACTGTTTCTGAAATAATGGGTGCTTCTAAAAAATTCCTGTTAAATTTCTTGCAGCTGCCAGCACTGAGAGCTCATCAATCAATCCCGTAAAACCATATTTATAGAACACAACCAGCACTCTCCCAGTCACTGGAAAGTGTTGATTACTTGCAGATGGCTGCATTTTGAAGGCAAGTAGCAATGCTTCTAAGTTAACTGAGAGGAAGTTCAAAAGGCTGGTGAATCACATCATCCACAGGAGGGAGGTCCTCTGCTCAAGACGGTCACATAGGGTCTCAAGGTCCACAGCTGGTGCTGCTGGCAGGAAGTTAGAGGGAGTTCCCCTTAGGGACAAATGTGCAGTCTATAAATTCCTACACTTCGGAGCACGTCAAATATCTGTGCCAAACTTTATGCTCCAATTGGCTGATGGAGAAGTAAATGATCTGGTCTTCTCGAAGTGAAGTTGTTATCAGCACAAGAGACTGCAGATGCCGGAAACTAGATTAACAAACAATCTGCTGGAGGAACTCAGTGCGTTGAGCAGCATCTTTTGGCGGAAAGAAATTGTCAATGTTTTGGGTCAAAACCCTGCATCAATACTGAGAGTGGAGAGGGAGATGGCCAGTATAAAGAGGAGAGGTTGAGTGGTGAGATAGGGACCAGTGGGTAGTAGGTGGACCTGGGGAAGGGGAGAGGGGTAAGGATGACGGGCAGGTTGAGCCAGGTTGGGTGGGGTAGGAATGGAGTCGGGATATAGACACAGGTGTATAATAGATGGAGGCAGACAAAAAAAAGTTCTCTCTCCCCTGAGGGTGGTGGAGACCAGATCATTAGATATATTTAAGATTGAGATAGATAAATATTTGAAAGATCGAGGAATTGAGGGTTATGGGGAGCTGGCACAGAAGAGGAATTGAGACCAGCATAGATCAGCCATAATCATATTGAACAATGTGGCAGGTTTGAGGGGCTGAGTGGCCTGCTCCTGCTCCTATTTTCTTGTGTTGTTGTGTTCTCAATGGACATGGGTATGTCACCCATCAGCAGTTTTCTGTGTCCCAGATCTCCACAGGAGCACATTGTTCTCCTGCATGAGCAGAGATTTACCCGAGGGAAGCAGATGGTCTCCTGACAGGGGATTATATGTGGCACGCAGGAACTTGTCTCTTATCTGCCGGAGCAAAGACTTGCCTCAATCCTCACCATCCCTACTGCACATTTCATTGTGAATAGAGTCCTGGTCAGATTGCACAGGGAACCATGTCAGAGGAGAGGATTGAAGATGGTTGTAACTGGGCACCTGGGATCAGGCAGTGTCCTCACCTCTCCCCCACAACCACCCACCACAGACTGCTTCTTCTGTTGGCTACGGAAGCAGGTCTGAACTAGATTCACCTCAGGCAAGAGCTTCTCTCTGGTCAGCAAGGACACAAATGGAAAGGGACAAGCTTCAAACGGACTTAAAAGCAGTGACATTCTGCACCATAGAAGCTGGCTGAACTCCCAGCAGTAAGTTCTGCCTAGGTGAGCGTCGCTTTAGATCACAAACATAGCAGCCACATGTGTGCACCTAGATATACTCAGAGTATTGAGCCTTTCCGCTCCAACTTATCATATTGTCAACACTGAAGGCTACTGATATCAGCAGAACAACACGTGTACTTGGGTGAAGAGCACCCCGAGGTGCAAGAGGAATTGGGAGTTATCACATTAAAGCATACATGAAATGGCTTTAAGGAACAGTTTGCACATTGGACCTCATGCTCCAGTTTCAAAGCAACTATATCCCAGGAATAGTGCTATCTTAATGACCAAGATTCAAACTGCATTCCTTGACCCCACTGGAGTCTGAGACCTGAAGATGAAACCTCACAAGTGCTGGTGGAGATCCAAGTCAATGTCATTCTCAGCTTCTCAACCTCAGGATCATCCCCAGCAGCCATTGCTATCCTCTGCCACACCTCACAGTTTTCTGGTCACCTTTCCATTCGGAGGTCACCCAATCTCCACAATCAGGGACAAGAGACTTCCTCCAGCTTTTCCTTCAGATCATTGGAGTAGGCAGGATAAGCACAGGTATTTGGAATCATGGGGTCATAAAGCACAGAAACAAGCCTACCATGTCCATGCAGACCATCGAGTACCCATCTAAGCTAATCCCATTTACCATCACCTGGTCAGTTCCCTTCTATGCCTTGGTGATTCAAGTGCTCATCCAGATACCTTTTCAATGTTATGAGAGTCCCTGCTTCCACCACCTTCTCAAAGTGTTCCAGATTCTAACCACCCTCTGGGTGAAAAAATTCCCCCTCAAATCCTTCTCACATTGAAACATTGTTCTCTAGTTCTAGATGTCTCTGCTATGTGGAAAAGTTTCTTACTACAGTATAGACCCTCATAACTTTGTACACCTCCATCAGGTCTCTCACCTTGCACCTTATTGTCCATCTGCACTGCATTTCCTCTGTAACTGTAACACTATATTTTACATTCTGTGGTTGCTTTTCCTTTTGTACTACCTCAATGGACTTATGTTTGGACTGATCTGTCTGGATGGCACACAAAGCAAAACTTTTCACTGTATCTCGATACATGTGACAATAATAAACCAATTAGGCAGCCTCCTCCATTCCAAGGAAAACAAATCCATTTCTTCAGGTTCTCTGGAATGCTTTTCCCATTGCTTTTATCCATTAACAACTCTCCCTTGTGATTAGAAGAGTTTATTTATTGATATGTTCCTTTTAGATTTCACCCACTGTGTTACACTGAATCATCTGCTAGAACTTCTTATACATTAGTTGTGAATGTGGCATCAAATGAAGCAATGGCAGTCTTAGTGCAGTATCATACATGAAAACCCAACAACCATGTACTGCGAGACTTGTATCTACAGTTTTCACTCTTTATGTGACTTTCCCAAGCACTGTTATGGTGACCCGTAACATTCTTTTAAAGCCAAAATTAAGATGTGGTGCATTTCTAGGCCTTACCTTACCTTTTTATGACATTCAGTTCTATCTGCATCTCTCCCAAAGTAGAAAATATAATTGTTGTTTGATGGTCACCTGGGCTTCTGGTCCCTATTCTCTCTTGCGCACTGATGAAGTTTTGGCTATTCTAATTAATACCTTTCTTTCATTTCCCATGGTAGCTTCTCACACCTTCTCACTCTTCAGTGATTTGCACACAATGGTTCATGGGACATTTCATTACAAACAGGAAGTGCCTAGCTTTGTTTGTAAGGAAAACTAATTGATCACAGACTGGGTAAAACCACCAGATGAGAATATATGGGATGATTGCAACCTCTTAGACTACAGATCTGAGGAATCTTCTGGGTCCCCTCAAAGTGCAGGTTAGTTGTGATTTCCATGACAAAACTGATTCATATCCAAACCTTATGGTTCATACCTTCTGCAACTGGTCCGGTCTGACACAACACAAGTTGCCTGAGTTCAGGAACAAGTCCCTTTGTGGAGAGCCTTTAGGGATGAGTAGCATCATCAGAATTTATTCTAAAACAAGGACTCAAATAAACATTCAATGTCAGCTCATAGCACAAAATGGGAAGCAATGTTATTTTTAAAAATGCAAAAAAAAGGAGGAAAAGGGCAGAAATGCAGAATGAAACACTGTCCCTCTACATCTTATTAATATTTATAAATAACCAATGGTTACAAATTATGCACGAAAATGGTCAATTTAGTTTCTACCAGAGATGACATATATAGAAATAAGACATAACCACTGAATTATTGCAAGGATAAAAAGCACAAAATAAACTTCTAATTGTTAACCCATTAAATGGTGTGTAACTTTGGAAATTTTCTAATCATATTTTAAACAGAAAAACCTTCAATGTAGAGAACTGTAAAGATGTTGGTTCAACATCTGGAAGACTTCAGTTCTAGTGAGTCAGTTGCGTGGACATGTGGATTGGAGGTAGAACTGGAGAGAGAGCTCTATTAGAAGTGAATGCAAAACGTGGTGATTGGTTTCAGAGTTAAATGAATATCCTGCCAAGAAATTTCTTTCAGAGCAACAGGATAATTAAAAGCTGGTTGTTCTACCATTACATTTCAGACCAGCGAGATGAAAACTTTGCTGAAGATGAATTTTGAATGTTGTGTGACAAAACAAAAAGTGCTAGGGAGAACAAAAATTCCATTGCCATAGGAGATGATGAATTTCATGACAGGTGCTAAAGCACCTAGAAATATCTGCAGAATGACTCCAATCCAGGTCAATCTGATTTTCATAGATTCATAGAGTTATACTGCATGGAAACTGGTTCTTCAGCCCAACTCATCCACACCAACCAAGTTGCCAACCTGAGCTAGTCCCGCTTGCCCGCATTTGGCCCATATCCCCCTAAACCTTTCCTATCCATGCACCTGTCCAGATATCTACCACTTCTACCACTTCCTCTAGCAGTTCGTTCCATATACCCACCACCCTCTACATGAAGAAGTTTCCCCTCAAGTGCCTTTTAAATCTTTCTCCCTCACCTTAAACCAATGCCCTCTAGATTTAGACTACCCTATTCTGGGAAAAAGACTGTGACCATTCATTTGATCTACGCCCCTCATAATTTTATAAACCTCTATAAGATCAGGCCTCAGTATCCTACACATCAAGGAAATAAGTCCCAGCCTATCCAGCCTCTCCTTATAACTCAAGCCCTCCAGTCCTAGTAACATCCTTGTGAATCTTTTCTGCACCCTTCCCAGCTTAATGACATCCTTCCTGTAGCTGGGTGACCACAGTACTCCAGATATAGTCTCAGCAACTCCTTGTACAGTTGTAACATGACGTCTCAAGTCTTGTACCAATGAAGACAAATATGCCAGACACCTTCTTCACTACTCTATCTACCTGTGTATCTACTTTCAGGGAACTATGTATCTGTATCCCTAGGTCTTTCTGCTCTGCAACACTCTCCCAGGCCCTACCATTTACTGTGTAAGTTCTGCCCCAGTTTAATCTACCAAAGTGCGTTAGTACAAACCACCTGTACAATTTTTTAAAAAAGTGGTGTGAACAAATTTGCAGCTCCAAATATGGTATGATAGTCGTGATGTTAGGAGTTGGTTAATAAGCATTAAATAGCTTTAACATAAACCACAGCAATGGAATAAGATGATTTGACACTAACCTTTCAAGAGTTAGCCAGCAGTGCCAAAATATTCCAACACAAATAGCACAGGAACATGTTAGATGCAATTTCAAATCTTTGGCAACATCCATCATTAAGGATCCCCACCATCCAGGCCCTGCCAACTTCTCTCAGAGAAGCCTGAAGTCCCACACCACTAGGTTCAAGAACAGCTACTTGAAGGTTCTTGAACCAACCTGCACAGCCCTAATCACTACCTCAGTAAAGCAGCACTATGACCACTTTGCACTACAATGGACTTTGTTCTTTTTGTTCTGATTGCTTTCTTTCTTGCATAATTTTTAATTACGTTTTTCTTGTGCATATTGTGTCTCAAATGCTATAAAACTGTGATGCTGCTGCAAGTAGGTTTTTCATTGCACCTGTACATACATGCACTTGTGCATATGACAATAAACTCAACTTTAACTTTGACTTTGACTTTGAAATGATTAATTCTGCAGTCATTGTGTCTCTGAACACTTGACACAAGGGAGTTAATCTCCTGGAAATTGCATGAGCATTCTTCAGCAAAAGCTATGGAGTAACCCAATGAAATGTTGCAGTCTGCTAAAATCATTTATTTAGGACATTGTTGTGTTGAAATGACCAGGATGCACTGAGAGAATTCCATTGTAAATGAGCATTGATGGGATGGTGCTGAAAGCTAGTACTGAGGAATGGTGTGGGAGTGTGGTGTTAACATTTTTGTTTGCCAGAAACACAAGATAAATGATCAGCAATCTGCCAGACACTTTCATAATGCATTAGATATTCTCTTCTGGGAAGGAAAGGAATGAGGCTGAAGGACTGTCTCCTGCAAGAAAGGAGGAAGGAAAGTAAGATGATGATGCCTTTAGCTGGTCCCTGGATCTCACCAAATGTGCAACTTCATGATCATATGTTAATAGATATTTGCTGCCCCTGGCATGAGTGCCTTTCTGTTTACATTGCTGTCATGCTGTGTCCTCTGTTCATTTCAGAATACATGAAAATCTGAGTCCTGCATCCATAGAAAGGCATAAGAAGATGATATTTGTGTTTTGTTTTTATTGGGCTGTGTCAGTCCTTCAATTGCTTCCTAGAACTGTCAGAAGAAGTTTGAGCATTGGAGCAAATGTAAGAGGGATGCTTACATTGAACCAAAAAACAGTCAGTTATTGTTTTAGAAATTACTGAAAAGTCAACTACAATGGATATAGTTCAAAGAATAATACAGAACAGGAAGGAGAGAGAAAAAGGCAAGGAGGGGGAAGCGACTCTCACAAAACAAAATATTCCCAGTGGAAATTCACATCTTCTCCCTAACATTTGTCAAGAATTGGTAGCCTGCAGTACTATGTTGAACTGAATGACCGCAATATTTCAAATCAAATGTAAGAACCTCTTCATTATTACCAAGCTTTAATTCACTCTATGGTTCAGTTTTATAAGGTAACAGGAAGGTGACCAGGGAATGGACAAAGTACCTGTGTAAGATGGCCTACCAAGAGGAAGTACTTGGTATTTTGTGAGTTAAATCTTTAGTACCTCCTCCTACCCCTAATATCCAGGACTGCCACCTCTGCAGGCCTGACACCAGCTTGTGTCCAATAGTTTTGTTTTCTGTTGCAAAGATATCTGTTGTCAATCTATGTCCTTGGGATAACATTCCCAAGAGATCTCCAGGTCAGTGCTGCCCACTGATTCTCTGCCTTGGCTAGTTCTATTGCTACCGCTGACTCGCACATCATCTTGATAGGTGGCACCCTTGCTTCTCGAGTTCACACAGCTTTAGACAAGTATTTACTTCTGAATTTTATCATCCCTCTAATTCATGGCTGTGGACCTTTAAAAGCAGTGGTGGTGATACATATTTGACAGTTCCAACTCTGCACATGCAAAGCATGTCAAGTACCATGATCAAAGATCTTGAACTTTCCACCTTATGGTCAGGGTGGTGATGGAGTAGGGTGGTGTGTTTAATGGTAATGGGGTGACAGTGAGTGCAGAAGAAATGTAGAAGCCCCAAAGGACCAGCATTTTTGAGTCTTTACATCTCTGCAGCCAAACAACTGAGATGCAAGCAAGAGAAGCTCTACTTAAGAATCAGCCAGTCTTGATAAAAGGGCACCAGACCTTCATTGGACTTGTATGCCATTCCTCAGTCTCTACTTCAGCAGAATCATTAGCCTGTTTCTTTTTCACATTTCCATTGTAATAAAGATATTATCTATGCAATTGAACTTTGCCAATTTCTGTTTTTTTTCATCTCTGCTTAAAGGTGAAATTGTAGATAGTGCACCAAGGAACACGAGTAGGTCACTCATCCCCTCAAGTTTCAAAGCCTTTACAATTGAATTAGTTCTTCATTAGTCTGTCCCTCAACTCCATTTACTGACTGCCATCCTTATTACCCTACTTAACAAACATCTGCCCATCTCAGCACTGTAACTTTCATTGGCACAACATCCAGAGCCTTTTGGGAAGCAAAAGGGTTCAACGTTTCCACTTTAGCTGGTTAATTGCAAAATCAACTTGCATTTGATTTAATTTACAAACTGTCATTAATTTCACAAAGCATTGTAGGATGGTGTAATAAAAGACATTAAGTTTTTTTCTGATTTGTATATTTTTTAACCTGAGGATTGATTACCTTATTCATCATGGAATGTGAAAATGACTTCACACTAATTACAGAACAATTTTACACTAATTACAAAGACAATACATTATCTGTTCTAAGCAGATGGCCATTTGAAAAAGTAGCCATGATGTTTATTTAACTGATAATCATTGATGGATGGGATATAATTTTTTCACATTCCGTTAACACAAGTATTAACATCTCAATATTCTGTATGTCTGCATAAGATTGTGGAAGACTGGTTTACATAAGACTCATACAAGTCTGGCAAGAGAAGAAAATAATTTCATCTATAATCTGTTAGCAGTATCTTCACAAGCACTAGGGTCTACCATTTTAAAATGTTTTTTAAATAGTGAATAATTAAACAGCAATGCCCAGAGAATACAACAAATTTGGTCATTTGCATTTTACTTATTTAAAATTATAATTAAATCAACATTTCATCTCCATTCAGTCCACATGAACAATCCCCAAGCTTCATGTTACTTAAATTTATTTCTCATATAATTATCTTCATAACTGTGAGTGCAATGTATTTATATTCTTGAATACTGTCTTCTTGACATTGCTTAAATACAAAAACCCTTCGCATAAAGCTTCACATTGAGTCTTATAATAATTTCCATACATTGTATCTGGTACATTACTGGATATCATGAACTCAGTCACAACAATCTACTTTGGATGCTGCTTAAGCCTCTCCATATTTGTGACTCTGCTTTCACAATGCCTTGTATCCTGATTCCCAAATCTTTCCCCTTTCCTGCTATCCTTTTCAAAAGCACAAATCAACTTGTTTGACTTTCCCTTTCTGGATCCTTTCAGGTTTTCAACATATTGAGCTGACATTTGTAATTCCATACCTGTATCCCTCATTGGAACTTCAGAGCTTTGAATTGCCTCCACGTTGCAATGTCAAGCTCTTTTAAATCATCCATCTGTGCTTGATTCATACCATTCAGCAATACTGTAGACAGCAAGAATATTATAGGCCTGAGCTCTTTCCCCAGGATCCATTCAGTCTCACCTTTCTCAGTCAACGTCACTTGTGGCAGACTCAGTTAACGTCACCTCAATGCTGCACCTCATGCTGAGTTCATTGCTTCTCACTTGTTTGTGGGTTCTTCTACAAGTACTACAATTGACCAGAAGTTCCTGAGAACTAGCTCCATCATACTGTTCAAACACATGTATGGACTCTTCCCCTGAATTGCTTGCCATCAATGTTTGTGAATAGCCCAGCTGATTTGAGGCAGCCAAGTCTTTGTGCAAATGATATCTTTGAGTCAGACTACTTATAATAGATTGAGTCCAGTGTCAGTGGAAGATAATGCCTTTTCCTTTGAGACAATGTACCCTGATCTAATTCTCTGACCTGCTTGTTGCTTTGCTTTGGAGATCTGTTTCCAAATTTCACTGCCATCAGAATGCAATACCTACTACACCTACTGACCCAGGGCAAGTTGGACAAATGACCTGTCCTCACTGTCTGCCATCTCAGGAAATTCCACGATTCTTGAAGAATGCCCTTAGTATTCCTTCAGAGACAAAGGCAATGGTCTTTACAAGTACCCAGTCACATTGTAATCCCACTTCTATCTTACTTCCTTCTTGGAAAGTCTCATATTTAACTATGTTGTGTCCCATACATCCAAGCTGAAGACCTGGTGTGGCATTTAATTCAGTGGCCATTTATGAATGAAAACTGCATGTTTTTCCAGTGATACTTATGGGACGTAGACAAAGCTTTAAAAAAATTGAACAAATAATAACATCCAGCAGGTACAATGTTCTGGTTTCAGCAGCTGTGTATGAAATACTGTCAATACAGAGCCACTTGCATCAACCTCGCCAGAAGCACACTGTTAGGAGGCACCACAAGTCGATAAAAATCAAGGACTCAGACTAAAGCTCTGCAGTGGCTTTCATGAATACTACTCACAACAGAAAGAAGAACGATATGAAATTATTGGGCTGGCTGAGTGTTGCCTTCACTGAAAGGAAGATTGATTAAAAACATTTTCCTTCATGAATACTGCTCTCACCATAAAGATGACTTACATCAACACACTGGGCTGTCTGAATGCTGCTCACAACAGGCAGAAGATTGGACTACCTTTCTGAGACAGCTGATGACAGGGTCACTGGTTACACTCTTAGACTACACCTACTATGTGGCTGCAATGAGGGTAGGTATGTCTGGAAGTTCAAAGCCTCGTGGAAACCCATAACTGCTTCAATGAAAGACCCTCACCACCAACAGTTTTGAAGGTAGAGGAAACAATTGCTTGCATTCATACAATAACACAAAGTGGGTAATAAGTACAACATGTTTATGAAAAGCACATTCCTGATGCTTACAACAGTTGACAGAGCCGCAGTAAATTCTTTGGAAAGTGAAAAACTGAAAAGGACGGCCAGTTTTTTTGCAAAGTGTGATCTAACTTCTGAGGAAAATATCAAAAAAAAAAGAAATCAAGTATTTCATGCAATATTTTGGTCTCCCCCTCTCATGTGTAAGGGACTTTGCTCCAGGAAGCTGACACAGGGACCAGGACATTCCTTCCTTCCAACAGGGAAGAAGGTGAATGAGGAAATCAACACAAAATTATGTATAATAAATAGGCACATGTTGATTGTGCATTGTAAGATAAGATATTTATTTATTAGTCACATGTACATCGAAACACACAGTGAAATGAGTCTTTTTGCGTTACTGAGAATGTGCTGGAGGCAGCCAGCAAGTGTTGCCACTCTTCCAGCACCAACATAGCATGCCCACATCTCCTAACCTGTACATCTTTGGAATATGGGAGGAAACCCAAGCAGACAGACGGGGAGAACATACAAACTCCTTACAGACAGCGGTGGGAATTGAGCCCAGGTCGCTGGCACTGTAAATGCTGGTAGTGCCTACAGATTGTTGTAAGAACAAGCAAATAGGCAGAGGTAGAGCCATAAGCTGAAATCCTTTGCAGTAACTCTAAATTAAATTGCAGTGCTTGGGTACAACAGTGCATCAAGAATCCTAGAAGGTGAAACAAATCTGGTCTTAAAAGTACTCTGTAGACATGGGATTTGTTTCCTGCACTTTCTAATTTAATCTCTCTAGTTTCTAAATATTTTCCTTCACTGAAAATATACCTACCTGGAGCCTGAGTTAGTTGTGACGGAGAATGGTTCCTTTGAAGAGCCACTCACTCCATTAGCATGAGGAGGACAGAAAGTGAACTAGATGAACTTGGATCTTAAAATCTATCCGTACCTGCATACTTATTAACCATACACCAACAGCACAAAATTACCTGAATTTGAGCTGAAATTACCGAAATTTCAGTCAAAAATTGCTCTTAGCAAATGTTCGGGATGTCTAGTATGGAAAATTGAAATGTGGTTTATGCCACAGCAGTGAATTGTTTTCAGCTATTACTCCTGTGGGCACTTGAGTAGAAAGCAGAGAATATAACAGTCTGCTGCAATCTTCTTACATCTGATCCAGGAATATTTGATGGTTCCATTTCCTATCACCACATCTTATCACCTCAATCAGCATAATTTTACTGGAGAAACCCTTTTGAATTTGATTTGACTACATGCACATCATAAGGACAATTAAATTAATATTTTAGCAGCTTCAGTCCTCGATTTTGACTGGAAGTTTATTTCACAGTCATAAATCAAATAACTCTACTACCTCTCCCAGACGTTGTCACATTGTTGACCACTGACGTATATCTATCTTTCCAAAAATTGATGGTACACACAGCCTCTAAAATGTTTTGATTTGCATTTTAATAACTATCAATTTTCTCCTCAAATTGAATTACTGAAGAAAATCAATTAAAATGTTTTGACCCACAGAGAAAATTTTGTACCAATTAATTTATCCAACAAAAGAAAAATCAAGCTCAGGCTTCAGGTACTAGCTTCATTATATGACTAACAAATGTTATAAATTAGATGAGAAATCAGATCAATGATTATGTATTATATATTACCTGACTCCCACTGTGTGGAAAATTGGAAGATATTTAAGGCATCAATTTCTGAGCAACATTTTCTGCATCTCATTGATATTTAACTTTATTTGAATGAATTACAGTTAATTTAATTTTATTCTCTAACAACAAAAAGTTTGTTGCAATATCGTTAAATATAAATCAACAAGATGCAGAGTTGGGCAGAGAAGTGGCAGATGGAGTTCAATCCAGAAAAGTGTGAAGTGATACACCTTGGAAGTGGAGTACAAAGTTAATGGCAGGATTCTTAGCAGTGTGGAGGAACAGAGGGATCTTGGGGTCCAATTCCATAGATCACTCAAAGTTGCCACGCAAATTGATAGGGTGGTTAAGAAGGCATATGGTGTGCTAGCCTTCATTAGTTGGGGACTTGAGTTCAAGAGCCATGAGGTAATGTTGCAGCTTTATAAAACTCTGATTAAACCACACTTAGAATACTGTGTTTGGTTCAGATTGCCTCATTATAGGAAGGATGTGGAAGCTTTAGAGAGGGTGCAGAGGAGATTTTTCCAGGGTGCTGCCTGGATTAGAGAACATGTCTTATGAGGAAAGGTTGAGTGAGCTAAGGCTTTTCTCTTTGGAGCGACAGAGAATGAGAGGCGACTTTACAGAGGTGTATAAGATTATGAGGGGTATAAATAGAGTGGACAGCCACACCTTTTTCCCAGGGCGGCAATGGCCAATACCACAGGATATCCATTTAAGGTGAGTGGAGGGAAGTTTAGGGGAGATGTCAGAGGTAGGTTTTTTCACAGAGGGTGTTGGGTGCCTGGAACGCACTGTTGGAGGTGTGGTAGAGGCTAATACAATAGGAACATTTAAAAGACTCTTATATAGGCACATGGAAGTAAGTAAAATAGAGGTTTATGGGCTATGTAGGAGGGAAGGGTTAGATTGATCATGGAGTAGGTTTATATAGGTTGGCACAACATCGTGGGCCGAAGGGCCCGTACTGAGCTGTACTGTTCTAAGCTCTATGTTCTAATTATTTCTCAACAGCATAAAAAATGTTGTAAAGGTTAATTGCGTGTTCCAAACAAGCAACTTGCTCTTGATTGAAACTTGTTCCAATAATATTAATTAGGAAATAGCCTGGTCTGGTTCTCATTGAAACAAATCGACCACTTCTGGTGGGAGGAATAGTAATTTATTTCACACGTTTGCAACTCTAAATTTGAAGGATTCAGTCATGAACCGCCTCCATCTTTGGCTTCTCATTATTTTAACCTTGTTTATCTACCTCTGTGTACATGTCCATTAGATGATATTAAAACAACTAATATGAAAATCTCCATTATAAGACAACAAGTCTGACTCCAAATGGGAAAACCATTTATCCTACATCATCAAAAATTTAGGTGAGAGAAGAGATCAATGCTTCTTTATTACATGTTGCATAAACTAGAAAAGAGTTGTCAAATATAGTGTTGACATCTTCTCCATTGATTCTGGTACATGGCTTCAAATTGCATCACCGGTATTTGTATGAGTCAAAGAACCTCAGTAGGTACAGTACGGTAGGATGTCATTCATCCTGACCAGCTCATTGAAAGAATATTCAATTATATCCAGCCCTTGTTTCAAAAGACAGTTGGACAGGTACATGGATAGACAAGGCATGGGCCAAACGTGGGCAAATAGGACCAGCTTGGATGGACATTTTGGTCAGCATGGACTAGTTGGGACGAAAGGTCTGTTTCTGTGCTGTATGACTCTATGACCATTGTTCATTCCCCTTAGCCCTGCAATCCTTGTCCTTCTTGGTTTGCATCCAATTCTCTTGTAAAGTTTGCTACCAGATCTTCTTCCATGCCACTTCAGGTTATACATTCCAGATCATGACAAATTGTTGGGAAGATAACATTTCTTTTGTCACTTCTGGTTCTTTGTATAATGCGACCAGCAATACACCATAATGTGGCTGTATTACTTATTACTTGACACTGCACTGTCACTGAGTATGTGAGAGGAGGAGGACATCAGTGGATGGTGACAAGCGAGGCCGTGTTTCGATGTGGTGCCAAGGTGCACTTCACTTGAGGACACCTTTGGCTCTATAGCGAGGCAGGGAGATAATAACCGAGGTAACAAGGGCTGCCAGCAGGCTTTGGTGTAGTTTGTCCCAGGTTTCATGGCTGTTTCAATTGTTGAAGAAACCATCCAGAGCAGCCATGACTAATAACCGCAGAATGTTTAAACAGCTTGCATGCAGCTGACACGGAAAGCAAACACGTTCCAATAGAAGACTACATGTTCCTCAGGCATCTTTGGAACAATAGGAAGCGAGCAGAGAAGGCATTTCTTTCTTTTTCAATCTTTTTATTAGTTTTCAAATTAATACAGATTAATATATCAATGTTTATACATGTCATACAAAGAGATCAGGAGAACAATCATGACATGGCTAATCATAAAGAACAATAAAGTATAAAAAAAATCTGTAGATCCAACGATCTGTTAGTGAATGAATATGATATAAAAGAAAAAGATTTATTCTAAAATATAAAAGAAAGAAAAAAAATCCCCAAAACAATAAGAAAAACTATAAACAATATATCAAACCAAACTAAGCTAAAGAAAAAAAAATACAAAAAAAAACAGAAAACAAAACTGGACTGAAATTTCTCAATAGAAACAGAGCAATATTATGTCATCAACTCCGTTCCTCTAAATTGAAAGGTTATTATAAGGGAATCTATATCATGTGAAAATATTGAATAAGTGGACTCCAAACTTCCTCAAATTTAAGCGAAGAATCAACAGTACCACTCCTAATTTTTTCCAAGTTTAAACATGATATAGTTTGAGAGAAGGCATTTCTTACTATATCTTGAAGAGGACTCTGTGCCTTAAGCAACCAAACAGTCCCCATGGTCTTGATTTTATGAAAGGTGAAGGTGAGATCATTTTAATGTCAGTAGTTGTGCTCATGAGGATTTCTCACTGTACCCTTAGGAGTCATTAAGTGCAATCAACTGACTTTGTTGAAGATCCTTGAAGAGAAGTGTTCTGATTAGTTTCAACACATGCAGCACAAATACCATTTACCCACTGACCTCTCACTGTAATGGTCATAGCATGAAATCTTTTGGTCTGTGACCCTTCAACTCAAGTATGACAGACTCAATTGCTGTTATGCATTTTATTTGCGATGTAGCATTGAACACAGAGGAGTCACTTCTCGGACAGAGTCTTGGACCCAGCAAATTAATGTCAGAGAAGTAATAGGAGTTCTAAATAAATCAAAATTGTGCACAGGTCAAAAACCCAAGAGGAAGGACTCACAGGGTTGAAGAGTAAAGAACAATGGCTGGATCTAAATGAAAATCAAAAGAACTGCAGATGATGGGGATCTGGTATAAAAACACAAAACGCAAGAAACACCCAGAAGATCAAGTAGCATCTGTGGAAAGAGAAACAGCTAACATTTTAGAGTCAAGACTTTTTGTCAGAATTGAGAAAGAGAGAAAACAAGTTAGTTTGGGTAGCAAGGGAGAATGGGAGGGAAGGGTAGGGCAAAGGGAATATCTCTGATAGGGTGAGAACTGATGAACTAATGTGACAATGAAGGCACAGTTAAGCTTCTTTCTTTGTGTAATGTGCTTCTAATGGGAAGGCTGTGATACACCCAGTCAGACAGACTATACAAAAAATGGAAACAGAAAATGAAAAACTGGACCAAATTGATGGCAAGCAGAAATGGCTAATTCTGATGCAAACTGAAAGAAAGAGGGAGTTATTTAAACTGGAGAATTCAACATTGAGTCCTGCAGGCTGCAAGGTGTCTAGAGAGAAGATGAGATGTAGTTCCTCAAGGTTGCATTGGGTCTTGTTGTAACAGTGAGGGAGACTACTGACAGAGAGGTCAGAGTGAGAGTGGGATGGAAAATTGAAGTGGCAGGTTACCAAAGCAATTAATAGATTGGGGAGACAGCTTATTTTGCTAATATTGAGCATGCAATCATAACATTGAGTTGCCAGTAAAGGTTCAAAAGGTCCATTTTGGTTAGTATGCGTAATCACTATCAGGGAGATCTTTAAAATTAAATATTCAGCCCCATTCAGTGTTGATCCTGGAATATGTATGTAATAATGCTCTCATTATTTCAGATCCAATTTTACACTCTCAGTCTGAATGTTCAATTCTATTATGCTGTGATCTCTACTTCCTCGGGGATTACTTACTTGGAGATCATTTATTAAACCTGTCGCTTTATACATTACAGGATTCAAAACAGTCCGTTCCTCAATTGGCTCCACAATGTATTTTTATAGAAGACTCTCCCTTATGTTGTCTATTAATTCATTCTCACGGCTACCATTTTCAATCTGATTAATTAATTTACATGAATATTAAAGTTGCCTGTGATTAATACATTACTCTTTTTACCCACCCTCATTATTTCTTGATTTATACCTTCCCTACAACACGTCTACTGATGGGGTCTACAAACGACTCCTATCAATGTCTTCTTTCCCTTGCTATATTTTTTACTTCATCTCAAATGGACTCAATACTTTTTAAGCCTAGATTTTCACTTACATCTGCATTTATTTCAGGCCTAATGAGCTAAGTAACTACACTCTCTTTTCCTTCCCAGCTGTCCTTCCGAGAAGTCAAATACCCCTGAATATTGAGTTCCCGGCATTGTTCCCTTGTCTCTGTGATGGCTAGCATATCGTACCTGTTTATCTCAATTTCTGCTGTTAGTTCATTGCTTATGTTTTGGATACTACTTGAATTTAAATATGAAGCTCTTCATTTTGTCTTCCTACCATCTTTCATTATGTTCTGCAAGTTACATGGTGGTTGTTAGGTTAATTGGCTATGATAAGTTCCGAGTATAGATGGCTGTTAGGAAAATTAAGCTGGTGTTAATGGGCATATATGAGACAATAGACGACAGGGAAGTAAGAAGGGGGAGGGGTTCTCTAAAAGCTGGCATAGATTTGATGAGTTGAATGTAATTTAAACAGTTACAACGTTTAAAAGACATTTAGACAGGTATATGAACAGAAAAGGTTTAGAGGGATATGGACCAAATGCATGCAAATGGGACTAGCATTGACAAGTCTTGGTCAGCATAGACAAGTAGGACTGAAAGGCTTAGTTCCTTGCTGTATAACCCTATGACTCTAATGACCATCTATGTGTAAGAAAATATATTAACCATTTCTGTTGGTCTGTTGTGTCTCTATTTGCAATGAGTTCATGTTTTTTGATGTGCTATGAAATTGATTGCAAGGTTAAATACTAAATGCAATCAGCACATCCATGTGTGCATATAGTGGGAGATTGTACAGTGTTCTTCCAGGCATGGCACTCAACTATGCATGGAACTTGCTGAGTAGGCAGTGGTGAAAAGAAATATCACCCACTGTGGGTTTAACAGCACCACCACAGTGTTGCAACATGAATACTTGACTCAGGAACCTCATGGGTCTCAACAGGAAGATTAGGCTTCAATGGGATGAAGTCAGCCTGCTCAAGTGCAAGTTAAACGGGCCATCTTTATAGGAGCGGCTGTTGTGTAATCCAACTGTGAGGACAACCCTACTCTCCTTGGGAGAGATGGGACGATACACCCACCCATTTTAATTCTTCCCCTGTATGCACACCTGCCAAAGTATGAAATCCTCTGAAAGCACGTAAGCTCCAATATTTGTGGTACTATGCACACACAGAATCTTGCATGTTTTGTGCATCAGAACATCGATTCCTTGCAATCCCAAATGAAACGGATGTGCCCCCCACATCTAGAGGTTCCCATCTGCCCAGGGATTTCTAGGCCTTCATGTCTATTAGAGAGGTCACGGTCTTCATTTTGTGTCACCTGAATCACATCAACCCCCAAGGTACTCATTAGATTATGTACCACAACCTCTTGTGCAGAACTCGATCCAACAATTATCTAACTCTCAGCCACAGCTCATGCATTAGAAGCATTTTCTGCCCTACTTTAATCACCAGTGTACAGGACTAAATTGTGATCCATTTCATCAGATACATTATTATAAAGGAATGATCTAATGGGTTACAGTAATTGACATTAAAATGCAAAGGAAATTCACACATTTCTGGAGATAATTCAACTCCTAACACTCAGCTGTTACATCTCTATTTAATTTCACTTATCTACTAATGGTCATAATAAATGTTTCAAATTGTCTTATGCTGATATGGCAGATCTCTTGAAGATTAATACTTGCAACTCAGCCCCACCTTTCGATGTGGCAATAGCAGTTGTGGTGAATGTCCCTGTATGTCTCATCCCATAATACCGAGAGTAGACCAAAGGCACCCAGATATGCGTCATACATTAAGAAGTTCCCAGTCTCTTCTAGTAGAACTGTCCACATCATATTAAATTTATCTGCATTTAAATGTTTAACATAATTTTGACTCTTCTATTGAAGAAGCACTCAATTCTAAATGTACAACTGTATACATGGCATATTAAATTTGATCATTACAACATTAAAAAAACCAGGAGAGTTAGTAAGCCCTTGAGCCACCTCCACCATTTATAAGATCATGGCTCATATGATTTTGCCCTCAACTCCACTTGCTTGCTTTTCCTATAGTCCTTGACTCCCTTATGAAGCAAAAATCCAATGATTTGAGCCCTGAAGGTAACCTTCAAGGTCAAGAATTCCAAAGATTCACTGCTCTATGGGAGAAGGAATTCCTCCTCATCTCTATCATAAATGGGCCATCCTTTATTTAAAACTATACCCTTTAGTTCTAGATTTCCCCATGAGTAGAAGCCACCTCTCAGTATTTACTTTGTCAAGCTCCCACAGGATCTTTTGTTTGCAGTAATAATATTAGTAATAATTATTTAGTTGTGGAAACAAACTGTGCCAATTTTCATGTCCACAAAATAATGAGGAGGGAAATATTTTCACTTATGTATCGAACATGTGAAATGACCACCTGGATTACTGGAATTTGAAAGGATGAGGTTAGTCAGGTTTAGATAAAAGTGCAGCCAAGTGCCACTGGTTAATATAGACATCCACAGGTGCGATTGAAACCTCAGGAGAATTTTACAGAGATCTGAAACTTTGAGAGAATTTTATCCCCATTTCCACCTCTCCAGCCAATGGCTCCATGTACATAGATTATTATTTGACCTTCACCATGGCAATTATCAATAAGTTTAATGGGCCATACAAGGATTTATACTATGGCAAAGCACACCTGAAGTAAGCAGTTCTGTGCCCCATGGTTTACAGAGGATAAACTCACCTTGCCGGGAATGCAAAGAAAATTTTTCAAAGGTTACATTACAAGAAGAGATTACAAGAAACAAGGGTTAAATTCCCTTGATTTCTGAAAGAAGACAGCCCCAGCTCTTCTAATCTCCTAACTGTGGTCCTTCATCCCAGAAACCATACTTGTAAATCTTTCTGGACCCCCTGTAAAGTCTTCACATCCTTCCTATAATGTGCCAATCAGAACTGAGCATGATACTCTAATTAAGGCTGGACCATTGCTTTATTAAATTTCAGCATGACTTAAACACACATTGCCCTGAACAAATCCACAATGATTTGCCTTAATTATTCAAGTTTTCTCCAGGTGGCTGTTAATCCTGTCCTGGATTAATGTTTTTAAGTTTAAATTGATTGGCCGGTAAATGCTGAATTTATCCTCAATCCCTTTTGTTGAATAAGGGAGTGACATTCACCTCTCTTTGGTCTTCTGGAACCACCCTTGTGTCCAATGAGCATTGAAATATTATGGTCAGTACCAGTGATTTTCTCCCATACTTCCTCACAACTCAAGGATGCATGCCATCTGGTCCTAGTAACGTATCTACTTCAAATTTAGTCAACTTTTCTAACACCTCCATGCTATCCATTTTTAATGTGTGCAGTGTCACAACTATCTCCTCCTTCACTATCACTCTGGAAGTACCTTTTTCCATTCTGAAGACAGATGCAAAGTAATTATTTGAGTAGTACCCTCAGCAAGTTCCTATTTTTTGCCCCACTCCATCCTTTTGCTGTTTATATGCTTATAGAATACTTTTGGATTTTCGTTTAAATTGACAGTTAATCTTTTCTTGTGCACTCTTTTTGCCTCTTCTAATTTTCATTTCTCCTCTGATTCTTTTGTAATTAACTTGGTTGTAATTAACCTCCTGTTTTTTTGCAATCCAACATGTGTCACTAGTGGCTTTTTTTTCCCTCTGTATCTTTTTCATCATCCAGGAAGCTATTTTGCCTATCAATTTTTGGTTCTGATTTACGTGGGCCAGATGCACTCTCATCCCATTGAAATTAGCCTTCCTTCACTTAATTATTTTTAGTTTGGATTGTTCATTTTCCTTTCTACAGCTAACCTAAATCTAATAACCAGTCTTCTAAATATTCCCCCACTGAAACTTAATGCACTTGACCCACCTCATTCCCCAGAACTAGATCCAGCAATCAGTTCTTCCTTGTTGGAAAAGAAAAACATGACTCAAGCAAATTACCTTAGGCACATTTTAGAAACTCTTCCCCTCTTTGCCCTTAACATGATTATTATTCCAGTTTACATTGAGATAATTAAAGTCCTCCATTATAATGACCCTATATTTTTTGCACTCCTCTGTAATCTCCTTACATATTTGCTCTTCTACGTCGCTCCCACTTCTGATAACCTGCAGAATTCACCCAATACTGTAGTGTTCCCTGTTCTGTTTCCAAGCCTTAATGAAACAGATTCTGTCTTTGACCCCAATGCACCATACTTTCTCTCCAGAGCTGTAATATCATCTTTAATCAATACCCTATCTTCTCTTCTTTCCTTCCCTATCCTTCTTGAACATACTGAGGACTAAAATATTTAATGCCATGCTGCCTCTGTTGTTATAAAGTTGACCCTTCAAAAGTCAGTATTTTTGTACTCTCAGTTATATTGTACTTTATTTAGAATCCTCCTTGAATTTGGCTGAGTGAAATGTTGCCTCTTATTTGGATACCCTGGCATATGCTAACCCATTACTCAAGGTAGTTGTTAAAGGAAAATCTAAATGCTGTGTCCAAGTTTCAACTCAAACTCATCCACAGCTCAGTCAGTGCAAATTGACTACAATCCAGTACAGTCAGGCATTATTTGTGAATTCAACCAGTTGGGGCTCTTAGTTTGTGGTTCACAGTAATATTCACCTGCAGATTTTTAAAAAAATAATTATTTAAAAAAAAAATCTTTTTTTTTCAAAGGGAGTAACCTGGTACAGCTTTAACGGCAGATTTGTAAATGTGTTTATCATCAAATGTACATGTTTTATTTTGTTTCTATTCCATTTGTAACAGCCAGAAAGATGTCAAACATCTCATCAGGCTCTGGGAAGAAATGTTGGGAACCACAGTGAAGGAAGGTCATGTAATCGACAGCTGGTCAGTATCAGTCGAGAACAGCTGAGACAGCCTTGCAGCCCTTTGAACTATCCTATTGTAAACCATCCCACTGTTACCTCTCCAAAGGGCAGAACAAACAAAATGAGGATGTTTTGGGAACTGACATCTTGTAGAAAGGATGTGAAAAACTTGTTTTTTGCTCCAGATTCCAGCATCTGCAGTCTCTTATGTCTCCACTGGAACAGTGTTGCCGTTGATAGATATGTTTGTGAAACTTGTTACTTGTTTCAATCCTGAGAAACTGCCACAGAAACTATCCCCCAAAATCATGATACATTGTCATAACAATGTACTAATCCATTAGATATCCTAGTTGTTCAATTTTCTTAGAGCAGTATTGTCAATAATCCAAAATTTTATTGCTTTAACTTTTTCTATAGCTAATCTAATTGAAAGAATGGATAGATCACCAAAATCTTGATTAAAGTAGTCAGGCAATGAATTTTAAGTTCAAGCCACTTATTTGACCCTGTTTGGCAATTAATGGAGTTTGAGTTGAAATATCTCATGTTGGGGTTGAAATCTGAAGTCAACAATGGTGACTCAACTTGTAAAGCAACAATGGACGCAATGCACGTTCCCAACAGACCTGTGAAAGTGATCCAGATGGTTTCCACGCCACAGAGAAGCTGCTATGATAATCTCATTAAATGTTAGCAGATAATGATGGGACTCTCCTCAGTTTGGCTGTTCGAGATAGTATGTGAACTTGGATTTTATGAAGTGATAGTTTGTCTCCATTTTAATGGTTCTTCCATATTTAACTCATTTAGCCCAAGTTTCCCATATTGGGGGAAATCTGGAATCTACAAAGTGGCAGGGTGAGGGGCTGAATCTCCAAGGTGTCTTTACAGCATTACCAGGAGCAGGAGTGATGACTCCGGGCTTTACAAAATATTCAGTAAAGAGCAGCAGCCCCCACCCAACCCACCACAATTTGTCTGTCCCACTCCTTAACCATCAAAGCCCTTGTTCACCCCAGCAATCATTAGATGTGGGCCATCACTACCCCCTGTTATCCACACCTACTTTCCATGGTCACCATTCCATCTCCTGAACACAAAGTTCTCCTACCTCTGGCCATCATCAGTGACTTACCCCCACCCAAGCCCACAACTTTGCACTTGAGATATCCTCAAAAACAATCAGGACTCACTCTATCCCTAACTCCTGTGGTATTTGGCACTTCCATACCCCCCACCCCAGAATTCTGTGTCTCACCCCCAAACCCAACTGCCCTTCCCTCATGCTTGTCAGAAAATAATGTAAGATCTTCACCAGTAAAAGCTGCTAGATATCCAGTATACTCTTTCTTCTGGGTTGCCAGCGCAGGCTGTCTATTTCCAATCATACATCATAAAGGGTGAAGGTACATAGATGCGGGGAGAAATAACATAATTGTTGCACAGAAACAGGCCCTTCGGCCCACCATGTCAGTGATGACTCTCAAGTAACTATCGATACTAATCCTATTTACCAGCACTGAATCCAGAGTCTACTATGCTTTGTTGATTCAAATACTCACAAATATGCTTCGTGAATGTTGTTAAAATCTCTGCCTCTTCCACCTTCTCAGACAGCACATCCCAGTTCGTAAGCACCCTCTTGGTGAAAAGAATTTTTCTCAGATCCCCTCTAACCTCTTACTCCTCACCTTAAACCTATACCCTGTGGTCTTAGGTACCTCTGTTATGGAAAAAAAGTTTCTGACTGTCCACCCCAACTATGCCTCTTATAATTTTGTATTCCTCTCTCACGTTTCCCCTTCAGCCACAGGATAAAAACTCAGTCTCTGTTGTAAATTCAATGGAATTGTGGCCGAAGTCTATTTTCCACGTGATTATTTGCAAAGAGCCATTGTGGGTCATTTCCCTGCATTTTAACATCTTAGGATAACTCTTCAAGAAGGTGGGGTTCTAACTAATGCAAACCTCATGCACAAACTATTTATTTACTTACAAGCTCACTCTCAAGTTTTCCTCCAACTAAACTTGCTCACAGTCTATAAAAAAATTTATGTCCATGGGAACTGGCACAGTGGACATAATTCATCGGACATTTTGTATTCTATGAGGCAATGATCTCTGCCTTATATCATAAGGCAGAATCCATTCATTCAGTGGACATTCTGTGTTATATAAGGCAATGATCTCTGCCTTCTAGAATATAAAAACTCGAGGTAATCATCCCTGGGTTTGTTCTGCAAGATCATGATAAAAAGATAAAGGGATTTGAATGCATCCCTCTAGTGATGGAAGACAGACCAAAGAGATATAACCTAGAATTACAGGTAGACCACTTAGGAATAAAAGCCAGAAGCATTTTATCTGAAAAGGGTTGATGTGAATTTTAAATTCAATCCCCATAAAGGCTGCAACTGTTGGGTCAGTAGCAATTTTGCAGACTAAGATGGAAAGATTTTGATAGATAGGAACATTAAAGGCTATAGAACAACAGCAGGTAAATGATGTTGAGTACACATCAAGTGTGATGTTACTTAATGATATAACAGACTGAAGTGCTTTAATAGGATACTTTGGTACCTACATTTATGCAGATAAAGAGCTTGGCACAGCAACCAAACAGTTGACTGATGAGTACACAGCTGAAGGTAGCTGTTTAGTGAAGAGAGTTACAGATCTATGCCTTCTGCTTCAGGAAGACTGGCAGACAACCCTCTAATTAGGAACAGTTCTGCCAGTGGGTCTCAAAGTAAACATCTTCATTTTTCACACAGCCCCTTCCAGCCCATCAGTTCAGAAGTTCCAGCCAATTTTCTTTCCACTAATCCATCGAAGAGGTGATTGATGTTGGGTTTGGACAGCCAGCACTTTTGTCAACTCTCCCACTGCCCAGCAGTAACATAACAATTCCACCATTAATTTTACAATTGCTGACTTTTCTGAAGCGTAGTGTGTAACTACTAGCAACGCTCTTGTCACACAGGTCCCGATACATAATCTGACAGCCTGCAACAATAAAAATAGGTTCTCATCTTCACTCACATCAACAGCGTACATCAATATCCACTAGTGATGCAGTACAATGGTGCTTATGCATCTTAGCCAAGGTTATAAGAAATTTGGAAGATAAAATTTAACCCTAATAAATGACCCTCATGATCACTCTGGACAAAAGAAAAGTACTAATATAACAAGGCAAGTGCTGTGATCAGAATCATTACTGCACAAACCATTGGCATCGTGAAATGGCTGCCTCTCAGTGCCAAGATTAGCATTCTGCAGCAGTCTCCAAATTCTCTTCTGCACATTGGAAATGGGAGCCTCACAGTTAAGTCACCAAATTAGCAGCCAGAATCCTGGACTATTGATCCAGAGATGCGAGTTCAAATCCTATCATGGCAGCTTGGGGATTTAAATTCAAGTTAGTAAATAAATTTGACATTTATAAAGTAAATTGCTGGGAACGGTAACCCCAAAATGATTGGGTTATCATGAACACCCATCTGGTTCACTGAAATCCATCTGCAACTGAATCCAAGAGGACAATACAGACATGATAAACGTCATTCAGCAAAGCTGATGGAAGAAACGCTTCCATCAATGTTTACATTTTGATGATTGTTTATCTGATTTTACATGAATATTAGCAAAAATTCAGGATGTGAAGCTGTTTTCCAACAACATACATTAATTATGTGAAAATCAAAGAAATACTGCAGATGCTGGAAATCTAAAACTATACTGAGGATCACCAACATCGAATGTTAACTCTGTTTCTCTTCTCACAGCCTGACCTGCTAAGTACTTCCAGCATTTTCTGTTTTTATTTTACGTTGATTCTGTTATCATCAGAAATATATGTTTGCATGTGGCTGTTTAGTTGACCCTTAAAAAATCAATCATGGGTAAGCCAATCATTCTGTGATCTGAGCCTTTGACATTACCTTCAATAAAAAAAAACCTCTACTTCTCAGATTTCCCTTCACAACTGTCAGTGTTATTATCTGGCAACTTCATGGAGAAGTTGTCACAGAACTTAGATTTTGCTCCTCTCTTGGAGCACTAAATGTCTGCAGTGTATAACCCCTACACCTAATAGCACTGCCCTTGAAAATTCATAAAATAGGTCAAAAAAGTCTTAGAAAGAGTGGTATGGTGATTTTAACCAAGAACCACATCGTCAAACATGACCTTTGTAGTACCAAACAGAACCGTACTGAACTTAACACTGCTGGACAAACTTCTGCTGCACTCTAGTCAGAGAAAGATATCAAGTCTCAAAGGGACAGTCCACACATATCTTCAAGAATACCTGCCACCCTGGCCATTCCCTTTTCTCTCTTCTACCTTCTGGGAGAAATTACAGGAGCTTGACTCAAGAACAACTTCTTTCCCACTGCTACCAGACTTCTGAAACAATCACCTCTTTCACATCGCCTTCCCAGCGGTGCTGCCAGAATCTTAACTCTACTTCTCTCAGTTATTCCACTATTGTCACTTTAGGATTTCTTTTTTCACTACCTCACTACGATCTTTGCACCATTCTGCTGCTTTGCACTCATTGTATTTATTGTTGTATTTATTATTACCATGTATACTGTTTACTCTGTGAGCCTCACGTGAGTAAGGAATTTCATTGCACCCTGGTATATATGACAATAAACTAATCTTAATATGAATAACACAGCAGCCAGACAGAAGCAATAACTCATTATGGCTGCCATGGAGGAGAGGGAGGCTCATCTCACACAGAGATACTTCAAAGCCCAAGTGAATGAGATGGAGACCGATAAGGATAGCCTATACCAGGAGATCCGTCAGGGTCAACCTGCAACAGCCGGGCAGGAGCTGACTCCAGTGGTGACCTTGGAGAGTGAGAGACCCACAGCAAGGAGTAAACTCTGAAGAAATTCCATGACCCTGCAAGACTTGTCAAGGTGAGCAACAGACTGACAAAAATACTGTTCTTTTATTCCAACACTTATCTTCTCTCACTCTCACACCATTACACACTGGTCAAACCTCCAAATTTAGGTTAATGAAATGGTCATTCCAAGTCCTTCATCTTCATACAGAGAGGAAGTAGAGGGAGGGCACTCACACGGGAAAAGGCTCTTGTGATACTCGAGCAGATCTCTATCCTTCAAGTGGACTACATAGGATCTCATTTCTTTTCTGCAGGAGCAGAAACATATACTCCCCACCTCCCACATACACCCCTCTTCACTATCACCAGATTCCTGCTCAGATTAGGCAGAGAAATGACTCTGAGCTGAAGAATGAAGACAGCATAATCCAACACCTCCAACCAAGAGTGTGGCAGCTCAGCTTCAAACCTAGACATTGAAAGAATAGTAAATCAGTCCAAATGCCAGTGGATCATTACACCTGGAAGTGTTTGATGAAGTGCCGCATTAAAGGTTATTGCAGAAAATGAAAGTTCACAGTGAGGGAGGTAATATATTGGTGTGGATAGAAGATTGGCTGGTTAACGGGGAGCAGAGAGTGGGCGTCAATAAGTTTTTTTTTCCGGTTAGCAAAATATAACAAGTGGTGTGCACCAGGGATTGGTTTTGGGGCCTCATTATTTTACAAGTTACATAAATGCCTTGGTTGAAGGCACCAAAGATAAGGTTGCTATTTTTTTCAAAGGTGCAAAAGTAGGTAGGAAGATAAGTCATGAAGATGTCCAAAGGAGGTTGCAAAGGGAGTGGGCAAAATCTGGGAAATGGAGTATAATGTAGGAATAAGTGAAATTGCCCATTTTAGCAGGGAACATTAAAAAAAACATTGTATCTAAATGGTTAGAGATTGCAGAGCTCTGAGGGATCCAAGTGCCTGATTTGCAGAAGGCTAATATTTAGGTTGTGCAAATAATTAGAAAAGTCAACAGAAAGTTATTGGTTATTGTAAGAAAAATTGAATGCAAAAGCAAGGAACATTTGCTTCACTTACATAGAGCACTAGTGTGAAAACATCTTGTGTACAATATTGACCTTTCCAAGAATGTGAATGTATTGGAAGTATTTCCAAGAAGGTTTCTACATTGATACCTGGAATAGGCAGGCTATCTTGTAAGGATGTTTCATTATGGTGGGTTCTAGAACCAGGGATCACAGTTTAAGAGTAAAGGGTCACCCATTTAAATCAGAGATAAGGATTTTTTTTTTGTCTCAGAGGGTCCTGAGCTTTTGGAACTCCCTTCCTCAAAGGACATTGGGAGCAAGGCCTGGGAATATTGTTAAGGTAGAAATAGATTCTTGATAAGAAAAGGTGTGAAAGATAATCCTGGGTGGATGGGAACATTGAGTTGAAGTTATAATCAAGTGAAAATAAGAAAAAAACTGCGGATGCTGGAAATCTAAAACAAAACCAAAAACTGCAGGAAATACTCAGCAGGTCAGGCAGCATCTGTGGGAAGAGAAACAGAGATAAGGTTTCATGTTGAAGACCCTCCACCAGGACTGGGAAGGAGACAAAAGAAGCTTGTTGAATTGTAGGGAGGTTAGGGGAAGGGGATGTCTCTGATAAGGTAAAACAGGGGTAGCTGTAAACAAGGTGACCTGGTCAATGAGTGAATAGGAGCAGTTAGAAAGTGAGAACAGAGACAAGATAACATGGACAATGACAACATAACTTCTTTCCTCTCCTTTCCAGTCCTGATAAAGGATCTTTGACCTGAAATGTTGACTCTGTTTCTCTTCCCACAGATGCTGCCTGACTTGATGAGTACTTCCAACTTTTTCTGTAATTATTTGAGGTTACAGTCAGATCAGCCATGATATTATTAAATATCAGAGCAGGTTAGAGGGGCTGAGTGGCCCAACTCCTGCTCCTAGTTCATATGGAAGTATGTACAACATCTATCCAGTACTTTGTTCGGTTCAGCACATTGATGTTCCCCTCATGAAGACACCAAAGCACCTACCACTATGGCATCCCATGCAACATACTCATCTATATTCCACAGGCAGTCAGAGTGTCCATTCTGGTCAGGCAGCATCAATGGAGGGAAATGGACAGTCGACGTTTAGGGTTGAGACCCTTCACCTGGACTGGAAGGACATTGTGTAGAGATGAAGGGTCTTGACCTGAGACATCGACTGTCCATTTCCCTCCATAGATGCTGCCTGACCTGTTAAGTTCCTCCAGTTTTCTGGGTGGTGCTCCAGATTCCTGCATCAACAGTCTCTTGTGTCTCCAGATTGTCCCCTCTATTGGACTTGGGCTGGGTTTGAAGCCAGCACATTTAGGACAAGAGCATCACGTGGGACTTCAAGGACATCGTGTGGACACAAGAGGACAGGAAGCAGCTTTATTGCAGCTGTCCATGGCACACTGTGGTGTTGTGCTAGGACATCGAAAGGTAGGCAAATGAGAAAGGCACAAGTATGGAAAATGTCATAACTTTTCTTGGTTGTATTTAGTTTTTTTCCTGTGATAAACACTAATGAAAACACTAACACTAATGAAATGTTTCCTCATTTAGGACAAATAATACTCTTCATCATGCAGAGGCAATAATTTCAGTGCTCCATGGACTTGCACAACCGGAATATTTGCTAACAGAGTTCAGCACTGAGGCACTGACTGAATGAATATCTCAGCTGTTGAATGCTAAAACAAAATGCACTTCATTAATTTCAACACCCTATCTGAACTATGGAAGGTGTTTGATTAACCCACAGAGATGTAAAGATCCAGTCTGATCTCAGAGTATACCATTAAATAGACACAAATACAACAAAAATATAATGGAACACACACCTGGTTGTCCTGTCAGTGTTTGATGAAGGCCAAAGGTTGCACTCAAATGCTCTAATTTATTCAGTAAAGGAGGAAAAGCATAGCCCATGACTTGTGATGTCATTAGGTGAGTGATCAACACTGGGAAAATCCAATACTTTGATGAATTGCACATGGAATTGCCAGACTAATATCCTGACAGATGGATTTCACCCGGATATAGTTGCTAGGATTCTGATTAATGATAAAGATTTACACCGAGCAATGCTAAGAATTTTTTTGACAAGAATATGATCAGCCAGCTGTGAATTGCAGAAATCAAATCAAGCTATGTAATCTCTTGACATACATATTTAAGCAGACTCTGGCTTTAGAATGGTAATTCTAAAATTAGAAAAGAGCTAACAAGATCAAAGTTGCTCTCACACTAGCAACCAACAAGTAAATCAGTGACATAAGAATAACTCTTTAAACACAGATCACTGTCAAAGCCAGACTGCTGGAATAGGAAACATTATTCCATAAAAATGTAATGAGAAGGAATAAATTTATGACCACAAAAAGTAAAAATAAAGTTCCATGGGATTATTTCTATCTCACTAGGTGGGAGGATGTGGTGTGGGTTTAACATTTTATCTGAATAAAGGCACTTCTGGCAGTGCGGCTCTCTCTCAATACCACCGTGAGCTGTCAGCTTAGATAATGTGTTTCTGGAGTCATTAATTCATAGCTTGACTCAGGTGAAAGTACAACCACCAGGAATGGTTGAATCTTCAAGGCAAGAATATAAGAGCAAAGATGTACTACTGAGGTTCTATAAGGCGTTGGTCAGACCACATTTGGAATATTGTGAGCAATTGTGGGCCCTGCCATCTCTAAGACCATAAGACATAGGAGCAGAATTTGGTCATTTGGCCAATCGAGTTTGCTCCACCATTCGATCCTGTTTGATTTATTTTTCCTCTCTACCCCGTTCTCCTGCCTTCTCCCCATAACCTTAAATGCTCTTACTAATCAAGAACCTATCAACTTCTGCTTTAAATATACCCAAAGACTTGGCCTCGACAGCCATCTGTGGCAATGAATTCCACAGATTCACCACCCTCTGGCTAAAGAAATTCCTCCTCATCTCTGTTCTGAAGGGACATCCTTCTATTCTGAGGCTGTGCCCCCTGGTCCTAGACTCTCCCATTACAGGATACATCCTTTCCATGTCCACTCTGTCCAGGCCTTTCAATATTCAACAGGTTTCAATGAGATCCCCCTTCATCCCTTTCAACTCCAGATTTCTGAATTCGCTCCCTGTTTACAAAATAGTCTACGCCTTTATTCTTTCTACCAAAGCACATGACCATACACTTTCCTACAATGTATTCCATCTGCCACTTCTTTGCCCATTCTCCCAACCTGTCCAAGTCCTTCTGCAGACTCCCTGCTTCCTCAACACTACCTGTCCCTCCATCTACCTTTGTATCTTTCTATATAAGGATGGATGTGCTGGCCCTGGAGAGGGTCCAGAGGGTTCACAAGCAGGAATGAAGGGCTTAATGTATCAGGAGCATTTGATGGCTCTGGGCCTGTACTCAATGGAGTTCAGAAGGATGAGGGGGGGGGGATCTCATTGAAACATACAGAATACTGAAAGGCTTGGATAGAGTGGATGTGAAGAAGATATTTCCATTAGTAGGGGAGTCCAGGATCCAAGGGGACAGCCTCAGGATAAAGTAGCACCCCTTTAAAACAAATAAAGACAAATTTCTTCAGCCAGAGGGTGTTGATTCTCTGGAATTACTTGCCACAGAGGGCTGTGGAAGCCAAGTCATTGGGTGCATTTAAGGCAGAGATTGATTGGTTCTTGATTGATAAGGTGGTTAGGAGTCATGGGGAGAAGGCAAGAGAAAGGGGTTGAAAAGTAAATCAGCCATGATTGAATGGCAGAGCAGACTCAGTGGGCTGAATGGCCTAATTCAGCTCCTATATCTTATGGTCTTATGGAAGAGGAAAGCTCATGTGATGGAGCAATAGAGGAGCAATTAAAAGATTCAAACGCAGCAGAAAAAAATGTGACAGAAAATTATAGGCTGTGATTTGGTAGGTCTTGAACAAGGAGTCTAATAATGGACACACCATAGCTGTAGATAGGTTAGAAAGCACAAGACTGGATCATAGGTCACAGTCAACGTACAACCCATATGTTCATCACACTGCAATATAAACAAAGCTCTTCACTTCCAACGTGGCAGATGGTGTACACTCATTCTGAGCAAGAGGATGCCACCCCCAGTAATGGTAAAGGGCAAATCAACAGGGAATGGTGCCCAAGTCTGTAGAGGCTCCTGGACGTTTTCATATGTTTATCAAGGGTACCAATGTTGGCTGAATGTTGGAAAATCAATCCTAGAAGTGGCTTTACAGATGCTCCCAGTAGGGTTTTAATACATAACTGAATCTTGAGTTGGTTGGTTCAGGAATGCTTCATTTGAACCCTATTTCCTTGACTAGGAATCACAGTGTTCCATGCCAATCGTCCCACACCCCTTCTGCCCACCACTCACTGTAGGCACTGAGCTCTCCAACCCCTCCTTCCTCACCCGATTCCATCTACCATACACCCATAGTTATCTCCCTTCACCCCTGCCCAGCCCCCACAACCTCCATTGGCCACCACTACACCTTCCCTGGCAACTGCTCCCCTCCAACCCAGTCACACCCACTTCCTCAATGTCCCCACGTACCACCCAGCATAGAGACCCAAGCTTCTGCCACTCTTCCCAAGTGGGCTGTCAGTTGTTCTCTCTCTCCTCATAAATACAAGGTCTGAGGCACAATATCATATCATTCAGGTGCAAAGGTAGTTTTCTCTCAAAATTTCCAGGCCTGCAAGTATCCAAAATAGGAGGCAAAGTCTGATATTAACTCTAAATTAATACTGAAAAATAATCAGCAATAATGATTAAAGTTAGTGCTTGCAGTGCCTCATGGATAAGATGTATAAGACCAAAGCAAAGGTAAAGACTTGCATAGTCTCTGCAATGAAACTTCAATCCACAGAGGCCATTTGAGCCTGAGAACATACTGTACCACGAGCCATGTTTAGTCCTTGTGTGTTTATCATGGAACAGACTCGCCCGAATATTCACAGAAGTCAAAACAAATAGACACACGGGCATATCAGTGACCTCCTCAGTGGTGCACTGTGCAGCAAACTTGGAAGGTTAGCATGGATTAGTTGCTGCCACCAGCATTGATGCACAGGCATGAGTACATATCTGAATCTGGAGTTGGTTGGTTCAGGAGTGCTTCACTTGAACCCTATTTCCTTGACTCGGAATCACTGCCAGCCACAGTGTTCCATCCTAATCCTCCCACACCCCCTCTGTCCACCACTCACTGTAGACACTGAGCTCTCCAACCTCTCCTTCCTCACCCGATCCCACCTACCATATACTCACAGGTTGCGAGTGGTGGTGACTTGATACCTAGAGCGGAGCAGTCCCGGCACTGCTGTGTGTGACTGGACCTCTCTCTGCAGAAGGTCACAGATCTCTCATCGCTGATAGGCTCTGGGCACCTTTCCCTTCATAAAGCTGGACGTGGAACACCTCCCCCTGTAGACTTCTTGCACCTGCAGAACACTCAGAGGGACCACCAAGGAACCCCCATGATAAAGGGGCATTGATTAGAGAAATGACAGTGTACCTCACTGAAATTTGTTTTCAGAAGTCCTAGCTACCTCTTTCACTTCTCAGCCAGCCTTCAAAGGGCAGTGCAGCAAGTATCAAGGGTAGCTTTTCAATAGAAACAGAAAATGTTGAAAATACTCAGGAGGTAAGGCAGCATCTGTGGAGAGAGAATCAGAGTCAACATTTCAGGTCGACCACCATTCTGATGAAAAGCCAATTGATCAAAAAATTAATTACTTCTCCTTTCATCAGTATTGCCTGACCTACTGAGTGTTTCCAGAGCTTTCTGTTTCTACTTCAGGATGGCAGTGTTCACGCCTTTTTTTGCCTCTCAGCCTTTTAAACAGTGCAGCTGCAGTGAGTAGATCACGAGGAAAACATGCTTCTCTCCAAGTAACCAATGGTACATCAAAAACAGAGAAATTCAACCAAATTTCACCTGTAAATGTTCCAATGACAGATGACACCATTCCATGCACATCCTATGAGCCGTACTTTGTGCGCAAGTATGCACCATGCTTAGAAGTATGATGTTGTATTTATCCAAGTTGCAATTTGTGTGCAATGCTCTTAATTTATTGCATGATGAAAAAAACTCAGTGAATCGTGGAAAGTTTATGAGACAGAAAGGGGCAATGTGTGCTTGCTGGTGGAAGAGTTAACTAGCCTCACTCCATGGTCCTGCAGGTCACAGATTATCCAGGCAAATGCAGTCACATTATACTGAAAAAATAATGCAGCATAATCCATGTGATTTTATATAATCTCTTCTTTGTTCGACTTCATTTGGAATTTGAGGAGATTCAGAATGTCACCAAAGACAATACAAATTTCTATAGCTTTACGGTGGAGATCATTCTGACTGGTTGCATCACAGCCTGATATGGAGACTGCAATGCCCAGGATTGCAAGAGGATGCAGAGGGCTGTAGACTCAGCCAGCTCCATCATGGGCACAATCCTCCCCACCATCAAGGACATCTTCAAGAGGCATTGCCTCAAGAAGGCGCCATCTATTACTAAGGACCCTCACCATCCAGGACACACCCTCTTCTTGTTCCTATGATCAGGGAAAAGGTACAGGAGCCAAAAGACTCACACTCAGTGATTCAGGAACAGCTTCATCCCCTCCATCATCAGATTTCTGAATGGTCCATGTACCCATGAACACTACCTCATTATTCCTTTTTTTGCACTATTTATTTTTTTTGTATTTTCCAGCAAATATGTCTTTGCACTGAACTGCTGCTGCAAAGCAACACATTTCACATCATTTAAGTCAGTGACAATAAACCTGATTCTGATCTCTACACACATACAAATGATAATGATGGACATAGATAAAAATTATAATTAGTGTGAAATTTGCATTGAATGGAACAAATTTTTATTAAATTGCAAAGTTCTACAAAATTCTCAGCAACCGAAAAGAGATGGTTTCTTCTCTCTAAAACTGGAGTTAACCACATGAATATAATTCATCAGAAAACATCTAGTTTTAATCTGTTTGTTTTAAGAACACAGGATACATGCAACCAAATAAACTGAATGAATATTCAACAAAGCTTATGTCAAACAAATTACACTGTAAAGAGAAGCACTAATCTTTGTGATACAAATTTTTCATAAGCACGCCGTTTCCCTTGCCATCCTGAGTCTTGTGACGTATCCAATGATCAAGGCATGCACAGAAATTTAAAGTTAATCTCTCTGAAATTTGTGCAGGTCCCACCAGACTTCACTCATCCCTGCCAATGATTGGATGTTGACCACAAAATAATGGAAGAAGATTCATAGAGTAACACAGCACAGAAAAAGGCCCTTCGGTCTAACTCATTCATACTGACCAAGATGCCTATCTAAGCTAGTCCAATCTGATTGTATGCCAAGATACACAATCAGATAATCATCTGATAAAATTGATCATGAAAATGAAACTCCATCAGATCTTTGCTCACCTGCTAACTTTGCACTAACACTTGTATTCATCAAACAAAATTCTTTGTCACTGTCAGTAGAGGACCTATCTGTATCCACGTATTACCAACACTTGGTGTTCTTTGCAACTTCTTTGTTATTATTTGCTCTCAACCCAATTCATCATGGACACATCCCTCCCCACCATCGGTAGTATCTACAGGAGGTGCTGCCTCAAGAAGGCAACATCCGTCATCAAAGATCCCCATCATCTGGATCATGCCATCCTCTGGCACCTACCATTGGGCAGCAGGTACAGAAGCCTGAAGTCCCACATCACCAGATTCAAGAACAGCTATTTCCCTTCAACAATTTGGTTCTTGAACCAACTGGCACAACCTTAATCACTACAGTTTAGCAACACTATGACCACTTTGATCACTTTGCATTAAATGGACTTTGCTCTTTTTGTTTTAGTGTTCTTTCTTGTGAAAATTGCTTATAATTTATGTTAATTTATGCTTTCTTGTCAATTTTGCTTATATGATGCTCTGTGCCTGTAATACTGCTGCAGGTTAGTCTTTCATTGCACCTGTGCATACATGTACTTGTGCTTATGACAACAAACACGACTTTGACTTTGACTTTGACTTTAATGAACACGAATCACATTCATAAGCACTTCATATAAGGAGAAAGGAAAATAAATGCTCAAAACAAAAATCAATAACCTGATAGCAACAGAAGCTTTCAACCCAATAGATGGCTGGATGCACAGCAGTGTACAAACAGAACAAACTATCGAGATTTTAACCTCATAGCTGGCAATGAAGAAGTGGTGGAATCGGTCATTGATTATCCTTGAGGAACACAGAATCTGAATTATCAGGAGCCCACGGGTCTGGAAAGCAGATACCTTTCTGCCCTGGGATGAGGGAGGTACAGGGTTGCGTGTGACTCCTGACCATTGGTGAACTCCAAGACACAAGCTATCGGTGTGCTCATTACAGTTATGATTGAGCAATATATTATCCCGTCAACACCATTAGGGCATCTAATATCATTCTTAAAGAATTTGTTCTGACAAATTGCTTGTGACAAAAGTGATTTTGTCTCTATTTAATTATCGTGAATGATTAATAAGAATTACAAACTGTAGCTATGTTGGAGGAAACCATTGAATAGTCTGTGTTGGAATGCTGCATACAAGAAATTGAGTTGGAGAATGCTGTGTCTTTGAGTTTTGCACTATTGAAATGAAACACCATTCAAGTGCTTTGATAAAGTTAACCCAACATGTCTCAGTGATCTTACGTTGCATAGGATGGAGAGGGGGGCTGGAGAAACATCATCCCTCATGTAACCTTTGCATAGAATGTTTCCAACTGAAAATGGGCCACCTTTCTTTAGCCTGAGAAATGCAGTTAGCCAGTTACTTAAAAATATTTTGTCATTGCGTCTTCTTGACTGCACCTGTGCTATTTGAAGGGCTACTTAGACAAACTGAGTACAATGGTGCAGTGATTAGCACTACTGCCTCACTGCTTCGGGAACCTGGGTTCGATCCTGACCCCTGGTGCTGTCTATTTGGAATTTGCACATTCTCCCTGTCAATGTACAGGTTACCACTGGGCTTTCTGGTTTCTTCCCTCAATCCAAAGCTACACTGGTAGGTTAATTGGCTGTTAGTGTCGGTAAGTGGCAAAAGGGCTGAAGGGAAGTTGATGGGCACGTGAGGGAGAAATGTTCAGGGATATGAGGGGGCTGAGATTGATGGGGTAAAACTAAACTGCTGGAAGAACTTAGTGGGTCAAGCAGCATCTGTGGAGGCAAAGGGATGATCGATGTTGTTTCGTGTTGAGACCCTGCATCAGGACTCGATGGGATTGCTCTGCTGGTACTATGAGCTGAATAGCTTCCCTCTGCATTGGAATAGGTTTGTATTCTCATGTTTCTCTTCTGTAACCTGGATCCACCCAGGAATCAGGTGACCATTAACACCTGTCCTTGATGTTTGGTGAGGAGCTCTGCTATTTCTCCACTGTTCCTTCTTCACTAAGACACTGGAAAACAGTTCATAATTCAAACTGACAGCAAAGGTACATATTAATGCCAGGTAACAATCTGACTATGACTTTCTTCCAAATACACCGTGATAGAGTCATAGAATTGTACAGCACAGAAACAGGCCCTTCGGCTCACCACATCCATGCTGACTGCTTTGTCCATCTACATTAATCCCATTTGCTCGCATTAGGACCATACCCTTCTATTGCTTGCTCTTTAAGTCTCCATCAAAATGCCTCTTAACTGGCCTCTTCCACCGGTGCCTATAGATATCAACAACTTTTGAAACTTTCTATGTTACATTTGCAACACAGTAGTTAGCCATAGGACACAATCTATAAAGGTTTATAGCATTAAACCAACCATTTTCAATACACCAATATTACACATATGTTACAATTATCTCTTAGCCCTGGGTGCTTCTGTGGTGGTCCCACTGGGTACGTTGTATTAGCTGAAGCTGGAGCACAAGCTTGGGATACCCAAGGGGGAGAAGACTTTATGTCTGCAGACTCTATCCCTCAGGAGTTCAGGGTACCACAGTCCCCTCTCCAATACCCTAAAGGGCAACATAACCAGAGGTTAATATTCACTAAGTCAGGGGAGAAAGAGATCTGTGACCTTCAGCGGACGGTCCTACAACCACACACCTACAAGCAACCATTCATCTGGAAGCTCCTTAACTCCATTGTGCACCCACATCAGCACAATGACAAGATAAAATTAAGCATCAACGAGATAGTCGGTAATTGATTTTGAGTGGCTTTTTCTACAATTGGATAAGTGAGTGGTGCTTCCTGCAACACTGCAGCAAATAATTAGGAAAGCTAACAGAACGTTATTAGTTATTGTGAAGGGAATAGAATATGAAAGAAGGGAATAAATGTTTCAGTGATTCAGGGGACTAGTGAAATCACATCTGAAACACATTGACATGCTTTCTTAAATAAAGAGACCAATATTGTACAATGTGGTAGAAGTAATTTCAAAAAGGTTTACAGGACTGATACCTGGAATTGACAGGTTGCCTTGTATTGAAAGAGTTGATTGGATTGGCTTGTATCCATTGAATGAAAGAGAAGATGTGAAGCAACAAACCATCTGCTGGAAGAGCTCAACAGGCAAGCAGCATCTGTGAGAGGGAAAGAATTGTTGATGTTTTGGGTCAAAACCCTAACCTTACCAGTTCCTCTCCACCAACACTGTCATCCACTTGGCTGAACTTGTTCTTACCCTGAACAACCTCTCTTTTGACTCCGCTCACTTTCATGGGCCCCAGCTATGCCAGTCTCCTTGTTGGCTACGCTGAACAGTCCCTGTTCCAAACCTTCTCCGGTATCACTCCCCAACTCTTTCTCCATTACGTTGATGACTACATTGGTGCTGCTTCTTGCACTCGCGCAGAATTGATCAATTTTATCACCTTCACCACCAACTTATTTATAAACTTGCTCTCCAAATCAGAAGTAAGATGTGACTTGATTGAAATATACAAGATCCTGAGAGGTCTTGACAGGGTAGATGTTGAGAGGATGTTTCTTCATGTGGGACAATCTAGAACTGGGAGTCACCCATTTGAGGTGATTTTTTTTTCTCTTTCAGAGAGTCACAAGTCTTTGAACCCCCTTCCCCAGAGCAGTAGAAGCAGAATCTTTGAATATTTTTAAGGCTAAGTGGATGGATAGTTGATAAGTATGTGATGTCCTTTTTTCTTGGCCGTGGAGAAGGTAAAGGAAGGAGAATCTAGACAGACCCTTCATCACTAATCTATCCTGGATGCCTCATTTGATTGTGTTAATAGTAAGGGGAAGTCCAATTCCCCACTCACCAACAGCCTTATGTGAGTGATGGGAGTGCAATGTATTGAGAAACGTCGAAGTTTTTTGGGGTGCACTGATCTGAAGTGGCATTCGCTGACATTGACCATAAATCTGGGGTCATTTAATGTTTTGGAGCATTGCATCCAGTCAGGATTTGACTTCTAACCATAGGTATCTTTATAAAGTATCAATTGAGATCTTGGCAATCTCCTGACAAGCTTATAAAATTATGAGAGGCATAGAAAGAGTAGACTGTCAAATACTTGAGGTCATGCATTTAAGGTGAGAGAGGGAAAGTTTAAAGGAGATGTGCAGGGCAGGTTTTTTACATAGAGGTGCCTGGAATGGGCTGCCATGGATGGTGGTGGAAGCAGAAATGATAGTGGTGTTTAAGAAGCTGTTAGACACATGAATATGCAGGGAGTGGAGGGATATGGATCATGTACAGGCAGAAGAGATTTAGTTTAATTCAGCTTCATGTTCAATGCAGACATTGTGGGCCGAAGAGCCTGCTCCTGTGCTGTACTGTTCTACGTTCCAAGTTCTATGACCCCATTTTCCCCTAAAATATACTTCATTCACAAAATACACATTAAAAACAATGAAGACAGGTTTTATTCTACAAATTAATTGTGCCATCAGTTCAACACATTCCCTTGCAATGCATCAAAGCCATTCACATTTCTCCATAAACAAAACATCCACGAAGTTCTTTGAGAGGCTGTTACACAAAGCCCAACCCCTCAGGGTCCAGTGGCAACCCTTCTCTGCAGAGCCTTTGTGGCAGCTGCACTGAAGTTCAGTGAATCCCTCAGCACGTACTGCACTTTGGAATGCATTAGTCAGCAGCATTCGCTTACAGACATCTACACCAGAAGGACAACAAGTTTCGGGTGGACCAAAGCACTTCTTTCACCGAGTTGATGATCTCCCTGCAGCACTTAATGTTTGTCTGGGTGACTGTCCCTGGGAACAGCCCATAGTTCGGAGAGTCCTCTGTTACACAACTGCTCGGGACAAATATTAACAGGGACCATTGCATCTTTTTCCACACCTTCTTGCCAAACCACAGCCACAAGGAGGTGAACAATCATTTCATTCACACCATAACCATCTCCAGAGCAGCATGTGTCGGGAGTGAGATTCTGTGTCTTCAGGAAGTATCTGACGGGGAGGGCTCCTCTCACTGACAGCCAAGCGAGATCTTGGTGCCTGTTCGACAAAATATGGAATGTTTCGCGTTGGATGGAGCACACATCTGCTTCTCCCTAGCAGTAAGCAGTCTCAGTAAATCAGTAATCAGTGACCGTATCAGTAAACAGTCTCTCCCAATTCTGCTGTTCTCTTCCTGGTGAAACCAACTTCTGTCATAACTTTCACCACCTACTACAGACACAATGAACATTCCCCATAACTGGTACAGGCCCAGCTTTTACCTGGTGCTAGCCCAGCTTAACGTAATTCAACCCTCTCACCAATTTTCCACTGGGTACAAATGTCAACTAGATTAATGAGCAGGCAGCACAATATTCGCTTGTAGCACATTTTCCAGGCCTGCTTATAGGAGCCATCGGATTTTGGCCTCAAAATGATCTCTCATTAAATAAAGAAGTGTGTAAAATGAGTTGAGATTTTGGGAAGGCTCCAGTAGATAATTATAAAGATAAAGCAGTCAATAATGATCTCATACTTCCCGGAATTCACTGCAGGGCAGAATATTTTACAAATACACCCATGTTCCATAACAGATAAGCACTGTGTTCACTGGAAGTGAAATATTTCTATATCTATAAATGGGATAAGTCCTCCCTTTTTTTGAAAACATATCAAGAAATAGAAATGTATTAGTAAATTTTAACATCTCAAATCTCAGGTTAACTACATATTCATGCAAAACCTATTTTTCTTTTCTTAAGAATCAAGCTTGTTTGCATGAATGATTCCATGTGCCTGTGGTGCTGCTTTAAGTAAGTTTTTCATTGCACCTGTACCTGCATGTACTAGTGCACGTGATAATAAGCTCATTCTTTGACTTTGACTTTGCTGTATGGCTACTTGGAAAGTTGTCAGGATCAAATAAATCCTGGGACTGAGAATTCTGGTCAAAAGTCAGCAAGATATTTGAGATAGGATCTGATGCCAGAAGCATCAACACAACTGAAAGAGGAAAGTTACATCCATCAAACAATCACAGGTGATAGTGTGTTCATTTTTAAATCTCCACGTTCACAGTTGATGTGCTTGCTTCAAGCTACCGATCTTTTGTACTTACTACTAGTCATACTTCTCAACAACTACAAACAACACTTCTGTCCAACTGCTCTGTGAGCAGTTTTGGGCCCCATATCTAAGGAAGGATGTGCTGGTATTGGAGAGGGTCCAGAGGAGGTTTACAAGAATGATCCCGGAAATGAAAGGGTTAAAATATGAGGAGCATTTGTTGTCTCTGGGCCTGTACTCACTGGAGTTTAGAAGGACGAGGGAGTATCTCATTCAAACTACTGAATATTGGAAGGCTTGGATAGAGTAGACGTGGAGCGGATGTTTCCAGTGGTGGGAGAGTCTAGGACCAGAGGGCACACCCTCAGAGTAGAAGGGCCTCTCTTTAGAACAGAGATAAGGAGGAATTTCTTTAGCCAGAGGGTGGTGAATTTGTGGAATTCATTGCCACAGACGGCAGTGGAGGCCAAGTCATTGGGTATATTTAAAGCGGAGGTTGATAAGTTCTTGATTAATATGGGCATCAAAGGTTATAGGGAGAAGGCAGGAGAATGGGGTTGAGAGGGAAATATAAATCAGCTATGATCAAATGATGGAGCAGACTCAATGGGCCGAATAGCTTAATTCTGCTCATAAGTTTTATGGTCTTATGTTCAATCAGCTGTCAGGTACCTACTGGACTAGGTAGTCTCATGCAGGGAAACACGGCTATAGTCTGCAATACGAAAGCTGAAAATATAAGGCTCTGACAGCCAAAAGGTCAACCTGTAACATTAAAAGTCGCTGTAAGAACATGAAGTACCATCATTTACATTTTAATGACTTGAATAAATGACTTTCTTGTCAGCTATTTCTGATCATTAAGTTCCTGCAGAAATTCTCAGCTGTTGCAATGGTGTAAGTGTTACAATTAGCTTCCACACCACTCCATGAGAGAGAGTCATCCCAGCTTCACGCCATCGATCTCCTGCTGGAAATGTGTTTCTGAACTCTTTCAGATGGAATCATTTAAGAGAGAAATAGAAGCAGTGGGCCATCTAGCCCCTTACGCCTGCTCTGCCATTCAGTCAGATCCTGGCTGATCTTTTACCTCAGCCCCACTTTCACATATTATCCCTATACCCCTCAATACCCTTAGTGTCCAAAAACCCAACCTCCATTTTGAGTATACTCAGTGACAGAGACTTCACAGTCTCCTGGACAGAGAAGTCCAAAGACTCCCTCGATACTGGACGAAGACATTTCTTCTCAACTCGGTCCTAAATGCCAACCCCTTATTCTGAGACAGTTATCCCTGGTTCTATACCACCCTCCCCACTAAAAACCACAGGAAACATTATGCCTGTATCTACCCACTCAAACCATGAATGGTTCTGTTCAAGCTGTATGAATGGCCATTTAGTAAGGTACTAATGTTCAGACAACAAAGAGAAAACAAGTGACAAACAGGAAGAAAGGAGGTTTTTTTTCTGTGTATGCAACAGAAAAGGAAAGAGATCAAAATTTGCTCTGCATGAGTATGGTTAATGTATGAGATCTGCCTTCCAGAATTTCATTTCAAATGGTTCTATTTTAGCTTTGCTGTAAAATAGAAGCTCTATGTATTTTTTAATTAATTCAGTCAAAGGATGTTGACAACATTGACAATGCTGATGTTTATTATCCATCGCTAGCTGGCCTTCAACTGAGGAGGGAGTTAAGGGTCATCCCCACTAGTCTATCTGAAGTCACAGAGAGGCAAATTGGGTAACGAGCCTACCTCCTTTCCTGATGGATATCAGAGGACCATTTCAGGTTTTAAGACAATATAGTGACTTTATGGTTACCATTATCAAGACTAGTTTATTTTAATTCCCTATTTATTTAATTAGTTAAACTTAAAACCCCCAGTTGCTATGGTGAGATTGAAACTGACATCTCTGAATCCAGTATCCTGAAATTTGGCTGCTAATCCAGTAATTTAACCACTACCTTGTTGTACAACCTTCTTCCATTCTGCAAATGTAAGGCCTTGATACTTCTTTTCTCAGCCTCATGCATTTACCTTTGCTCTTTCTCCTTTCGGTCCTTCAGCTTTGATCTTTCTTCTGATTCCCAGTCTCAATTTGAGCTTTAATCCCAATTTATTTTCTGTTGCTGCTTTCTCTTCACACCTGACCTTGGATGTTAAATGATACAACTGAGATATTCTTTGACCATCTCTGAAGAAAGGGGCAAAGGTTTATCCCAAAATCCAAAGTAGGGGGGATGTGTACCCTCCCTGTACCTTTTCTCTATTTGTGTGCCTCTGAATCATTGGATCTTTGGCCCTGAAACTAACTGAGAGACACAGTGGAAGACTTTTCTCCCGTATCACATGGGAAATCTGAAAGAGAGTCAGCAGTTCCGTGGCTCTTTAAAACAATCATTTCAATTGTATTTTATTTACGGGATACTGACCAGAGGCAGAACATTGGAAATGGATCCTTGTGCCCAGATGTCAGCGAGGGAATGTGTGTGAAGAGTCTGTGTTTCAATAACAAGGTGCTGACTGAAATCAGCCAACTGCACCAGGCACAACATTTTTCCATCATTGTCAAGCTGGCTGTGGTATCAGCTTCCTTCCAGAGCTCCAGATATGAATGGCATCTTGTTATATTTTTCCCTCATTGTATGAGGAAGGTCACTGACCTTCTCCTCCATGAGTGTTGGGAAGATTTGCTAGCTCCCTTGCGAGGGAACAGCTTTATGATGGTGCCAGACTTCCCACTGGTGCCTCTGCCACTGACTACATGCACTTGCTTTGCAGATGCTGAACATCAATTCAGAGATGCTCTAGAGTTGGAAAGAATTCGACTCCCCCAAGATCCAGTTGGTGTGTGAAAATTCAGGTCCTCCCCACTTTATAACAGGGTTATTCCTTTTACTTTTGCACCATTTGTTTATTTTTGCAATTTATAGTAATTTTATATCTTTGCACTGTACTACTGCCGCAAAACAACAAATTTCATGACATATAAATCTCATTCTGATTCTGATTCTGTTCCCCAGAATTGTTCATAACCCGAACAGTTCACAAGTTGGAAGTGTGGCCATATATCTAAATAAAAACACAAACCATTCAAGAACAATATGTGGTTAAACCAGGGCATTTAACTCAACCATTTAGATATTGCCGCAGCAGCTGGCAAATCCATACCACCAGTGTCCCAAACACTTGCTCGAATATACAGGCTGTACATAAGCCAGGCATCTGTAACCTGGAGAGGATCTGTAGATGGCAAACCACGTCAATGCCCAATTTCCTGGCAGTACTTGTGATGCCTTCATTCTGTGGCTGTCCAAAGGTCAGACAGTGGCAACAAAGGCTTTTGTCTCTTGTTCACAGGCTACCCCACACAAAACACAGTAGACTTGACTACTAGTGCATACACACATTATTCCACTGTCTGGATTACTCTGCAGAAATCCCACAGAAGGGTGACTGGGTCTCAAAATGCTTTGCATCTGAAAGTGCTCTTCTTAATGCTGGACAACCTTACCATTGTCAGGGGTCAGACACAGATACCAGTAACGTAATGAGCAGCTGAAGAGCAAGAATGGGAGAAGGAGAAAGACGAGGAGGAGGAACAGGATGGGGAGCAGCAAATGGACTGCCCGTTTCTGGTAGAGTCTCAGATTATGCCACCAAAAACTCAATTCCCCTTTCACTACCAGCAGTCCCACATCTTGCTGACTTTCAGAACGTCCACTGACTCACAATTACAAAATAAAATCTTTCGTTAAATACGCATTCCAAAACTATTTTTTAAATAAAATTATGCTGTTTGGTCCTTGTGCATTCCCTTTGAGGCCATGCATCAGGAGCACACAGAAGACCTGCCTAAGGAGCATTCTACCTCAAACTACCCATCACTCATCCTGTCAGGTACATCCTGCTCCATCACCTGGTGGTGTGGGACTTCAGGCTTCTGACTGTAGCAGCGAGAAAAGGGCATGACCTGGATGGCGGGGATCCTTGATGATAGATGCCACCTTCTTGAGGCAGTGCCTCCTGTAGATGCTGTCAATGGTGGGGAGGGCTGTGCCTTTGATGGACTTGGGCTGTGACACATTACCAGCCATGATTTGGCCAATAACAGTGGTGTCTTCGGTAAATTTATAGATGGCATTGAAGTTGTGCTTAGCCACATAGTTGTGGGTGTAAAGTGAACAGAGCTGGGGCCTAGGCATGCAGTCTTGAGGTGCACCTGTGTTGATGGGCAGTGAGGAGGAGGTGTTGTTACTGATCTGTATTGATTGAAGTCTGCTGATGAGGTAATCAAGGATCCAGTTACAAAGTCTGATCACCCTCTCAGCATGCCAAATAGAATAAAATACAACAAGAGATTACATAACTTTATAATTCAACTCAAACCTTGGGTTAACTTCTGGTGCTCTATCTCCAACTTTGCTTCTCTACACCAAGCCAAAATCTGTGCATTTATTGGTTACTGTGTTTATTCTTCAAAATGGTAAATGGGTCTCCAGCTTTATTTACAAAGTGAACTGGTGTTCAAGGTTTGTTCTCTGGAAGGGTTCTGACCAAAGTTTGTCTAAAAGCTTTGTCCAAAAGAATTCTTTAGACTTCTTTTGAGCTTCAATTCATTTGAAATAAAGGGTGGAAATCCATTTGCCTTTTTGAAGAGCTAACACAATAACTACAGAATGAATTGCTATTGCCATCCTGGGCACATGCTACCCAGCTCGAATGTTCCCTCTTTCCAAGCCAAGAACATAACTGAAGTAGATCTAGGAACAGTATTGGTTGCTCTGTGTAGTTGTGTTAGATAGCATGCTTTCCTCAAAAAAGCATCACTGCAAAAAAAGGACACTGAGAGATCATTATACTCTGAACAAAAAATTATATGATTAAGTAGGGGAAAAAATTAAACTATATGTAACAGATGTTCATCACACACAACCAAAGATCTTTGTAAAACAGTTTGTGATAAATCATTTAAATTTAATCTGGAGTCTACACCTTCTAAATCCAGACTTCTCAAACATTGGACATATTGGGGCAGAATCTGGATCAGAAGCCAATCTGCCAACCTCAAAGAGGGACTTGCTGAGACATTCCTCCCAGTGACAAGTTGCTGGAGGAAAGCTGGTCTAATCTTTCACATCAATGGGCACCAGCCTGTAAAAGATTCAACAGATGAAGAATCTGTAGACAGGTCCATCCATAAAACAATCAGAACAAGTTTAACAAGTGACCAAGTTACCCTCCTGCATGGAGACAGAACTGTGAACGGCTGAATGAACCAGATCCTGCTGCCTCCACCCCAGTCACTATCCACAGTCACCCCACACCTGTACTTGTCTAGTCAAGAGGTGCAGGGACTACCCCACTTGCCCAAAGCAAAAATGAGCTCCATCACTCGACTCAGCAGGGAGCAGTGGAACATCTCAACAGATACCATGCCCAGCACTCTCCAGTACCTGGGGACTTCTGCTTTTGACTACTCATCTGTGGACAGGACAAACTTTTTTCAATGGCTTAATTTGGCATTCGCTAGCAAAATAATTAAAAAATTATTAAAATCTTGAAGTTAAACAATGTTAAATAATCTTGAACAAAAAACTACACAAATACTTTCCAAAATGCACAAAAACAAAATGCACTTGAGGACAATTTTACCAAGTCCCCTACAGGCATTGCTCTCAGTTTAAATCACTGGGGAAGCACATGCTGTACTTCCTGCAAACTACCACTGGATTTAAATAAATTTACACAGTTAATTGTGGATAATTACTGCAACTTGCTGCTGAAGTCTAGTATTGGAGCACAGTCTGCTCTCAAAAGCATACTGCTAACAGCAACTTCTGATTTCTGTATTCACATGGGCAAGTTTGGAGATGTATTTGTTGTTGTCAGGGATATGGGTAATGTAACAGTTATGCGTTTATTCCCTGCAAAACTGAGCCTGCTTCTATCCACTCTTACTGATATATCATCCCACAATCATGTGCATTTTGGTAAGTGTCACCCCTATTTGGTAATTGGTTTATTGTTGTCAAACTTGAAAAGCTATTGTCTGTGTGCCATCCAGACAGATTACTCCATAAATAAGTACATCGAGGTAGAATATAGGAAAACAGAATGTAGAATATAGTGTTACAGTTACAGAGAAAGTGCAGTTCAGATAGACAAATAAAGTGCAAGAACCATGATAATGTAGATTGAGAGATCAAGAGTTCATCTTTGTCATATAAGAGGCCAGTTCAAGAGCCTTATAACAGCAGGATAAAAGCTGTCCTTGAGCCTAGAGGTATGCATTCTCAAGCTTTTTCAGATTTCTCTTTATAATTATATTTCTATTTGTGGGATCCTATGCTTTCCTCTCTTATGTGTTTTCCTCTCAGCTGTGGCCAAGCAACTCCTCAGAACAGGAAGCTAGGAGTCATGGGAAGGTTGGCCAAGCTGACCCAAGATCCAAATCCACAAAACTACCTGGGCCAGACATTCAGTCTGATCTCATAGGTTAGTGATACTTTGACAAGAATAGGTGTTAATGACTGCAATGTAAATCCATCATTAGGTGATTAAATACTCAACATAAGTACTGGAACAGGGAAAGAGAATCTATGGAGAGGCAGACTGAATAGATCCATGGTTTCCTGCCCCTACCTCACCTGGAGGGTTGCCTTCAAAGGTTCTGCCACACATATTGAAGTGACTAGCAATGGCCTTCCCACCCTGCCATCCAATCGGTCAAGCAAAGAGAAGTAACACCCATCAGCAAGCCAGTGCAGTGATAACTCCACCCTGGTGGTCAGCAGTGCAGAACCTTGACAGCAACCAGCAAAGCCATCGAGGACCACAGCTAGTGAAGGCCAACTCTGAGGGCTGCAACCATAGGAACAAAGGTGGCACTGGCACCACCTGATCAGGAGACCACTGTGAAAGACAGAGAACCTGGACTCCAGGAGCCCAGTGAAGACACCCGTGACAAATGCAAGGGTAATGAAGAGTGATTGGGACTCGGACAGATAGTTGGAGCCTACGTAAAGTCTTGAATGATTAAGTGTACATGCATGAATAAAGCTGTGTTAGCACCAGGATCTGACTTGTGTCCTTTTGTTTGCTTCGAAAATAAAACACCTGAGTAAAACACACTTATTGGTCTCAGTAGCATTAGGAACAACACAGCAGGATAGGGCAAGATTTTGGAAATGTCAAAAACACACAAAAGATACTTCAAGTGTCCAGCACAGAACAGTTGAGTGAGAGTACTTATGAAGGCTACATTTTGTATGAGAAGAGTATTCACTGAAGCACATTCCAAGGTATCTATGCTCCAATTTCAGATAAAGATAGGGCCAGCCTGTGCCCTGCTACTCCATAGGTGACCATGGTCAATAGTCATATAAGCCTAAGAATCCTTGGTTGCATTATGGCCTGGTATGGCAATTCGAATGTGCAGGAATGCAAGAAGCTGCAGACAGTACTGGATTCAGCCTAATACATCATGCGCACATCCCTCCCCACCATCGATAGTACCTACAGGAGGCACTGCTTCAAAAAGGCAACATCTATCACTTTCCCCACCACCCAGGCCATGCCATCTTCTCGCAGCTACCATCAGGCGGGGGGTACAGAAACCTGAAGTCCCACACCACCAGGTTCAAGAACAGCTACTTCCCTTCAACCATTCGGCTCTTGAAACAACCGGCATAACCTTAATCACTGCAGTTTAGCAACACTATGACCACTTTGATCACTTTGCACTAAAAGGGACTTTTTTAATCTAATTATGTTCTTTCTTGTAAAAATTGTATATAATTTGTTTAATTTTTTTTGTGAATGCTGTTTATCTGATTCTATGTGCCTGTGATGCTGCTGCAAGTAAGTTTTTCATTGCACCTGTACATACATGTACTTGTGCATATGACAATAAATTCAAATTTGACTTTGAATTGTTCATGTGTATGGTTATGATTCTTGACCTTGCACTTGCTGATCATTATTTTCAAACAGATTTTTGGAAACAGATACTCTGGATGGTGCTTGCTACTTTGAGAAAGCCCCACATTAGCTCAGTATTCAGGACTAAATTTTCTGTACAAATCCATAAATCTCACAGCACCTTCAATGCCTTGGGAACCATAATGTTGAGAAATACTGAAGCATTATTATCACATACACAACTTTGAACAATAACATTTGCACCAAAAAATCACCCAACAAACTTTGATCAGTTCCACCAACGTCTAATGCCTTCTGTAGCATAGAAAATCTTGTTGTGATGATTCTCAGCTTCCAATCTTGGGGAGATTACAGGCTAAGAACATGTTGGGTACATGAAATGTGAACCTGACCTTCGAGGATTTATTGAGGTCAACAATTCAAATTCAAGCAAGTCCAACCTGAACCTACGAAGCGACAAACAATCTGCTGGAGGAACTCAGCGGGCTGGGTAGCATTGGTGGGGGGAAGGAATTGTCAACATTTCGGGTCAATACCCTGTGTCAGGACCCTCCTACCTTGTCTCCAACCTGAACCTTCCTGCTGCTTGTATCATGAGATGTGTGCGCCCATTGTGAAGCCTCACTGTCAGTAGTTGTTAGCTATTAATAACTGCACAGTACAGAGAATAAGACATTATATTTTTAAAAAGCCAAAAACTTCCATTGTAAATTTACAGAATTATTTGCTTCTGCATGGGATTTACCCTGAGCATCTCCACATTTAAGCTGTGGTTTGAGACGTTTCCCAAACCTTCATTTCAGAGCCAAGGGTGTGTTTGCTAGGATTTGTCTTCTCTATAATTCGTCAGAAAGCAGTTCTGTGTATGAAAAGAAGGGAAAGTGCTGGATATTGGATTCTGAAGATAAAATATTGATGGAAAGCAACATGCAGGGAGGGTGATTAGATTGTGGAGATGTGTTATAATTTTAATGAAAGATCAGTGTACAGAGGTCTTCCTGTAGCCAATTAATTAAGTTAGGTGTATCACAGGGGATATTTTCTTTGATTTCAGGCCGATAGCTTTGCGTGGTTGATTAGTAATTTTCACCCTGGCACATAAGCAGAGTCAGGCTACAGGAAGAAGAATGGAGATCAGGGAGGGGAAAATACACAAAAGATGAAGTGCAATAGAGAGGACAAAGAGCACAGAAGGAAAGCAAAGAAAGAATGAGGGACGAGTTGGGTAAAGTAGAAACATAGCAGTGGGAACTCAGGATTTGCAAAAAGCAAAAATATACAGGAAGGAAAATGGAATGGGCAATACATGCTGAATTGGTCCGTAATACCTACATGCCCCACGAATAAAAAAAGTAATCTGCAAGCCTAACACACCTCACAGATTGCACACTGCCAGCTATTCAACCTCAGTAGAATCAACACTCAAACATATCATCAGTTCTCACTCACACACTTCCTTCTCTCCACCAGGACAAGATGGCACACAGTCAAAGTGCCAGAGGAGGTGTAATGTCAGCATTTCAACAGAACCAGTCCCACCACTGCCAGCACCCTTGGAGGACAGTGTCCTGGTCAGTTCAGGACTGATTGTCATCATGTCTGTGACCAGCAGAAGATGACATTGTGCTTCTCAGTAATCCCCTTTCTCAAATTCCACTTCCTCCTCAATCACCTGAGAGGCACAGATAGGGGTATATAAAATCATGAGAGCCATAGATAGGGTGAACGCACAAAGTCATGGAAGGGTAATTACAAACTAAAGGGCATAGGTTTAAGGTGAGAGGGTAAAGGTTTAAAAGAGACATGAAGGGCTCTTCACGCTGAGGGTGTTGCTTATCTAGAATGAACTGCCATATAAGTGGTTGGGGCAGCTACAAAAACAACATTGAAAAGTCATTTGGATAAGTACATGGGTAGGAGGGGTTTAGAGGGACATGGGTCAAATGCGGGAAATGGGACTAGCTTGGTGGGCACCATGGTTGATATTGTTGAGTTGGGCCAAAGGGCCTGTTTCCGGGCTGTACTTTTCCATGACCTCTGAATCACAAGTTGCTGCGAGTGAGAATGTGCATCTAACATCTCCTGCTTTCACTATGAACCCTTTTCCATTCAGATATGCAAGTACACCTGCTGGATAGGTGGTGAACAACCGAAGAATGGTGAAGTGACACCAAGTCACTGAGCCCCCAGCTCAGAGGCTGACTCATCACATACCACCGAGGCCAAATCCCAGGCCAGAAATAAATGAATGGAGCTTCAGCCATGAGCAGGCTTCAACCAGGGTGCTGGGCTGGGGCAGTCCATGGATGGTAAAGTCATACACAAGTTCTGTCAATGGAGGGGGTAGGTCAAATCTTGGATGGCGCTGCAGAAGAACAAAGTCCAATGGACATGCAGCTGGAGATATCTGGTATGCTAACCTGCCAGAAACCTCTGTGAAATGTATTAGAGGCACAAGAGACTACAGATGGTGGAATCTGAAGAAACAAGCAATCTGCCAGTGGAAATTAGTGGGAAATGGGACTAGCTTGGTGGGCACTATAGTCAATATGGACAAGTTGGGCAACATCTGTGGGAAGAAAGGAACTGTCCATGTTTCGGGTCAAGGATCTGCTTTCAAAGCCAGCATTTCAACCCAAAATGTCAACATTTCCTTTCTCCCCCACAGATGCTACTCGACCCACTGAGTTCCTCCAGCAGATTGTTTTAGATGTATTGGAGTCTGGGGAGCCCAGTCCTTCTCCTACTTATGGGCTTGTGTAGAATCTGCAGCCCTTTTTTCCCAGCGTGGAAGGGGTGACCAGTTCTGTTTTAACCCTTGTTGACCCAACCATCATGCAGCATCTGATGGCTGACAATTAACTTGCATTCCTGCGAGGGTACTGTGGTGGAAACGTGGGCTCCCACCTTGAAACTTTGGTCTGTTGTTCCTCAGCAGTCCAGCCATCTGCCATCCAGCAGATTTCCAGAGTTTCTACACTACATTCTGGAGCAAGGCACCAATCAATTCCTCTCAACTGTCCACACCAGCAGTACCTTTGAAAAGCCGGCAGAGAAACTGCTACCTAAAGCTTGAGCAGCCTCAGGCCATTCATCAGGTCCACACAACTTCCTTTAATAGCCAACTGCAACCATTGGGGCAGCACTCAATAGGAGCATTAACACAGCCAAAGGATCTTAAAACTCAGATGTAACACACAAGGCTGATTAGTTGGTGCTTATATCACCTATGTCCCAGTTGGATGTAGGATTAAGGTTAGAATGTTGAATTGGTGTGGATATTTATTCTGTAATTAGGGCCTGGAGGACATTGGAATGATCATAGCAGAAGAAGATGATGATGTAGATTCTGTTGGCAGGGGGACTGGACTTCCTGAAATTGTAGACTAATTAACTGTCTACTTAATGTTCTGCATCGAATCTGCTCTCCCTTACTACTCATCTCTCTTCAGTATCCCTCTGATCCTCCATCTCCTGACCCTCAGTGTTTGCGTACTGTTGTGAGGTTCTGTAGGATACAACAGAATTGGATTCTTGCTCTGCTTGAAGTGCAAGGTACCTTTAGAATGGTCCAGGTAACATTATGTTGCTTTAGAACATCAGATTAGGTTTGATTTGGTACATCATGTGTATGAACTTGAAATACCTTTTTAAGACAGACGGTTAAGATTCTCCTCATCTCCAAAGAGGGCACAGACATCTGCTGCAGGTTGAAAGCATTATGACCGTACCTCTGGTACTGATTGATCTCTGGTTCTGTAGTTGCAGAACTTTTCAGGATTCCCATGTGTAATCTGTAGGCAAGGCAGCTATATTTAAAAGGCATCCTTGATTGTCAGAAGCCCAGAATATCCATATGGCTAACTGGAGATGAATCCAGCCCTTCTAGAACTAGAGCCCTTGTTATTTTTCCAGTTTTATAAAACATTTAGCAGCAAACAGTTTTCCCAGTTGACTGAATGGATATTATATAAAAGTATGATTTTGCTCCATTTGTGAACATACTCAGTCTTTGATATCCACTGATATGCTATCCACAGGTCTACACTCCTTTTTCCTTGAAAGTTGTGTCACAGTTAGACAGGGTGGCGAAGGTGGCCTTCATGAGTCAGAGCATTGAGTATAGAAGTTGGGACATTATGTTGCAGTTGTACAAGATGTTGGTGAGGCCGCATTTGGAGTATTGGGTTCAGTTTCGGTCACCCTGCCATGGGAAAGATGCCATTAAGCTAGAAAGAGTGCAGAAAAGATTTACGAGGATGTTGCTGGGACTAGAGGGACTGAGTTATAGGGAGAGGTTGGCCAGCTTAGTACTTTATTCATTGGAGCACAGGAGAATGAAGGGTGATCTTACAGAGATGTATAAAACCATGAGAGGCATAGATGGGGAGAATGCACGCAGTCTTTTTCCCCAGAATTAGGGAATCAAGAACTAGAGGGCATGGGTTTAAGGTGAGAGGGGAGAGACTTAATAGGAACCTGAGGGGCAACTTCTGCACCCAGAGGGTGGTCCAGATATGGAACGAGCTGCCAAAGGAAGTGGTTGAGACAGGTACATTAACATAATTTAAAAGACACTTGGACAGGTACATGGATAGGAAAGGTTTTGAGGGATATGGGTCAACTGTGGGCAAATGGACGAGCTTAGATGGGAATCTTGGTCGGGTCATGGACCAGTCAGGCAAAAGGGCCTGTTTCTGAGCTGTGTGACTCTATGACTCATGAGACTAGACCCAGGCCCAACTCATTATTTTTTTCAAATAAATAAATATACATATCTGCTGATCTTTCCAGACCACTTGTGTCAAGTGGCTCCCTGTTGTGCACAGTTTGAATAGAGACCACTCTTTGTTTATGTAGCTGCACCTCATGATTTGAAAACCAGTCTCTGCTTCTAAGTTCCAATGCATTCAACGAAAAGATGCTGCAAGCTAATATTATGTCCATTTTGGTATTTAAATATTTTCATATTATAAGGCATATTTAGGTTTATCTTGGTGGTGGTGGTGATATTGTATTTGGTAAAGGAGAGGACCTGGTGGTTGCATGCTTTTTCCTTGTTGTCCTCTGGTGACTTGTGCCCCTATCCATCACAGATAATGAGGACTCAGCATAGTCAAGATCTGCTAAAACTATAGAATGGTAGAATAAACAATTATTAATAATAGAGTTTAAAGGAGATTTACATGGCAAGTATTTTTTATACATAGAGAGTGGTAAGTACTTGGAACACATTGCCGGGGAAGCGATGGAAGCAAATATAATAACAACATTTAAGAGGCATTTAGACAGGCACATGAACAGGCTAGGCATGGAGCGATATAAATCACATGGAACAGACGTGCTGTTTGAATTGGTATGATGGTCAGTACAGATATGGGCTGAAGGGCTAGTCCCTGTGCTGTACTGTTCTATGTTCTGCTGCAAGTTGGATTCTGTTGCTAATGTCCACTGTTCCAGCCAGCATAGACCCAAGGGCATGGAGGCTGAGAAGTAGCATCACCTTTAAAGCCACTGGCAATGGGATTTGGGTCTGGTTCTGCTGCTACAACTTCTTTCTGACAAAAGTCCCTCAGAGAGGCAGAAGCTCCTCAAGACTTGCTCCTCAATGGGATGCACAATGGCAAACTACTCCCAGAAAACCCATCTAAACAATGGTCTGATCATTCTCCGCTGGATTTATAGTTGCATATGTTAACCGAAGACTGAATCTGAAGCATTAATTATGGCAGTTAGTCATTCTATTCTTCTGCATTCTAGACAGATTTCCACTGTTTGCTAATGGAGGAAAATCATGCACATGTATAATTTCCACTGAAAGCAAACTGAGAAAATCATTCCCTCGTGTACACTTTTAAGATGATTACAGATAGAACTGTGCTGCTATAATCTGATTTGGTGAGCTTCATTATTGATTAAATTGTTATGTATATTATTTTAATATGCCATATAATTAAATTGACTGAAGCAGTTTATTAGCAGCGCAAAGTGTGTCATGCATAAGTCCTTGTTATCTAGAAGGTCAATTAAAGATAATTGACAAACTTTGCCTTTTGGAAGATGATCTTTCCAGTCACTGAGTGCTTTAGAGCTTAAAAGTTTACAACTCTTTCAAAGAGAGACTCATTCTAAATATTTCTCGCCCCCACACATGTGCAGTGCACCAGCATTCTGCAGCGTTGTTTCTGAAGGGTCAACTTATTTACATGCCGTTAGTGGGTAAATAGGCCAGTGTGGCTGTGTCTGATTGTTGGGAAATGTTAACTGCTTGAGGGGTGCCTCAGGCAACTTCATTCACCAAAATTGAGCAGAGAAAATAGAAGCAAATTAGCCTTCTGGATAAGGAGTCCAAATTGGGAAAACATTGCCCTCCACTTCCAAAACAATTATTCTGGTATTGCAGAAGTCACCCATTTGAGAACCCAATACAAACATTTGGTCAATATTGTAATTCAGGTCATTGCAAGAAGTAACAATGTAATGCCCACCATTGGAAATCCTTCTGTTCAGGTACTCGTGTGATGAATTGGTTAAAAGTTTCCCCATTCATAACCCTTCAGAAGTCACCCTATGATGTCACTCAACCATTTACTCTCCTCATGGCTACTGTCTGCTCCAACCCTCAGGAAATTGGAACCAAACTTTCTAAAACAATTTTCTCTGCAAGCAGCTGAAAGAAGTTCTCACTGATAGCCAGGAGGTATGTTACAGTGCTCGAGATCCCAGGGAATCATTGTGGCATTACAATAACTTACAATAGGCTGTAGGATAAGAATAAGTGAAAGTCTGTGAGGATAGCAACAGCAAGATTTAATTAGGCTCAAATCAAACATGATCTTGAAACAAAATGACAGTTCCTGGGAAACTAGTACATTGTATACTTCTAATTAATTTATGTGGGAATTAATTTATTAGCATTGTATAAAGGGCAAAAGGACTGGTTGGATTGACAGGGTATTTCTGAGTGGAAACTTATTAATAGTTAAACCAATTGATTTATTGGCCTTGTATTGGCCTTCCCATTAGCAGGTAACTTAATGGGAAGCCAATGAAGACATTAAGTTATTATACATGTATTCTCGTTGTTGTTTATTGGCTGATGTTACTTATCCCTTCATTACGTTTTGTAAAGTTAAGAATATAATGCCAAACAAAGAGTAATGATTATTCATATTCTATGGATAGTGGCAAGTTATGGATATCACATCTCATATTGCCAGGTTGAACTGCAATCAAAGAAAGGTCTGGAATATTGTAACAGGCTAGATGGTTATTGAGTATAGCCTCCTGTGTCCCTGATAGTAGAAAAAGCATCCATGAGTACCAACTAATCTGTGGTAACAGTGGGAGACCATGGCCCAGAAGTTCATTTTCACTTGAAAATGTGCTAAAATGAATAGTTGAACTATTATTTCAAAATAATCAGATTGTACCAACTGATCTCACTCAATATGAGGTACAGATGCCAAAAAGTACCTTGAATACTCATAAGTTGGAGGGGAAATTGAATCCATGGATGTCAAATAAAAACTTCTGTAGACACCTGCAGAATATAATCTGCTATGGTTCATTAATGTGCATTCTAATATTAGACTGCTGGCTGGGAATTTGCATTTATTTAACTGCATGGAGTCAAAGTAATTGCAGAGTTCTCTTCTGATGTTTTATAGGATGCAGGTGGTAGAAAACAAGTCAGTTGTTGAAGCTGACCTCCTTAACTCACACAATTTATAATTGATCATATTAATCCCATTCTGGCAGAGGATTTCAGTAAATGTCAGGGTTTGTAGACATTATTGCATAGATATGACAGCACAGTATTTCCAGACATGAACATATGTACACAAAAAGCCAGAAGTCGCTGTCAGTGTTGGAAGTTCGAATGTGCAGGAACATAAGAAGCTGCAGAGAGTAGTGGACTCAGCCCAATACATCACAGGCACAGCCCTCCCCACCATCGGTAGTATCTACAGAAGGTGCTGCCTCAAGAAGGTAACACTTATCATCAAAGATCCTCATAATCCGGGCCATGCCATCTTCTCACAGCTACCATTGGGCAGGAGGTACAGAAGCCTGAATCCCACACCACCAGATTCAAGAACAGCGACTTCCCTTCAACCATTCGGTACTTGAACCAACCTGCACAACCCTAATCACTACTCAGTATAGCAACACTTTGACTACTTTGATCATTTTGCACTTCAATGGACTTTGTTTTTTCTTGTTCTAATTGTATTCTTTCTTGTAAACATTGTATGTAATTTATGTTTAATTTATGTTTTACTTGTACTGCTTATCTGATGCTCTGTGCCTTTGATGCTGCTGCAAGCAAGTTTTTCATTGCACCTGTGCACACATGTACTTGTGCATATGACAATAAATTTGACCTTTGACTTTGAAAGCTAATTCAAGCTGATGCTGGACTTCTCCTGGGGTTCAATGTGGGAGCAGGAACTTAAGCAAAATGTTCACATCTCCAAAAGAATCTACTGTAGCTGAGAGAAAGCACAGCTGGACTTTTCTCCATGGCATCTCTTAATTATAAAAATATTCTGAATCTTATTTCTTTTTCCCCAAAAGTTCTAATAGATTGTTATTTTGCTTCTTTTAAGTGTTTAAAAGTATTTCAAAGTCTGTAGGTCTGTCAAAGTGCTTTCAAAAGTGTTCCATTTCTTTTTTTCGATACTTTGGTTTCTTCCTTTTTAAGTATTTAATTATTTTTGGATATTTCTGAATATATTCCAAACATTTAAATAGGAAAAATGCTTTGATGGATCCAGCTTAGTCAGGTGTCACAATTTAACTGGTTAGGGAACTAGAGAAGACTGGAGGATCACCATCCATCATTTTTAACTCCATATTGTGAACCATCAGTTCACAAGAATTTCTGGTTTCTTCTTTGATGCTTCATTTACCAATATGAATTGTCATCTTCCCCACTGTCATTAGGACCTTAGGTAATTTTAGTGTCTGTTTTTTTTTCAATATCATGGCCACTTCATTTGTTCCTTTTTATATTTTATTCTGCCTCATTCTCTAAGGTACTCACATGTACCTGCTACTCTTTCCTTTTATAAACTCATTAAAATACTTACAATATCTTTATAGTTAATTCTCACATTCAAACTTTTCCCTCTATAATTATAGTTAGCATTGAATAGTTTCTAAATTGCCAACCTTCAAATGACTGTTTCTTCTGTCAGTATTACAGAGTCGTACAGCACAGAAATGAGCTCTTCAGCCCACAGTGACCATGCTGGCCTTTTTGCCAGTTACACTAATCCCATTTGCCTGCATTACAGATCTCTTCATTTAAAATAATAATCTTCTTGGTTAGTCACAGATTGATTAATTTTCCCCATTGAAATTTTTGTGCTTAATGGAATATATATTCATTGAGAAAACGTATCATTCATTTCAGTCAACAGCTGGAATGAATGAACTAAGTGAATAAATATAGGAAACTGCTATTACATACTATAGACCAAATTTTTATTATGCTCTATAGTAAAAGGATGTTCTGCATAAGTATGCCTAGTTGAATTCTTTCATCTGTTCATCACTTAAATGGCAAAAATAAAACTAATTTCATGAACTAACTGAAAGTATCATCATTTTATTATAAATGTTTCCTTTCACACTGTTGAAGACAAGAATAAAAAGTGTCTTGGATTGTGCAGTAATATTCATCCTGCTTCATGTGAACCAGTCAAATAGGCCATGATGTTGCTCTGAGGCAGTTATTTTGTAGATACCATTATGAAATCCAGAAGACCTCACAAACAAGCAAATCTCACTTCACCTTGTAAAAAATAAAATTATTCTATGGATAATCCTTTAAAATTTAAAAAGAAAAATAATAGCAGCAATATTGATGTCAGGCCTGCTGGAAAATTCTTGATTTTTGTTTATAAAGGAAAAATCTGACATAGAAAATATCATTCAGTTTCATTTTATTTCTCACCTAAGGACATTTTGTTGCCTCTCAATTATCATCCTGTTAAAATCATCATTTTTCCACCAGAAAAGCACAGCTAGGAGTACCTATTGAGTACGCAGCACCCTTACAGTCAGTTTAGTGTAAGTCATCATAATAATGGCACACAAACTTTACACAATTGCTCAGCACACCAAGATCCCACTGCTGTCTTCTATTCAGAAAAATTCTGCTAATTGGTCTTCCCTCAGACCACATCTTCTTTTGTTCTCAATAGCAAATTACTGGGATAATATGTTGGTTTTTGTCTTAAGCTTCCTGTCTTAAACCTGCACATGACTCTCCTTAGAGAATTTGATGCACATCCATTAAAGATTCCTTGGCTTACAGAGATGAAGTGGAAAACCTTAATCCTCATGCACTACATAATGATATCATTAGATCCAGCCATACATCCAACCTGCTTGATGGATCAGTCATTGAAACCCTCCAAATGCAGTTGATTGTTGCTAAAAAAAATCAGAATCTATCATATTTCTGGACAGATAAATGAACTGAAAATGATTACAATAGTCTAATTCCCTCTGGGAAGTGAACAATGAAAAATGCATGGACAAAGGATGGATATTATATTATTTGCTATAGTTTTAAAATCAAGGAAAAACTGAAGGGTCTGTGAGATTCAGAAGAGTTGCTGTGGTGCTGCAAGTCAAAATTCATAATTAGTTAATCACGTAATGGTGTTTTAATTCAACAAACCTATGTCAGGACAGGGAGCTGCACTAAATAACAGCTTTTCTACATGATAAAACCCTTTTCTGATTGTTGATTAACTCACTAAATATTAAACCTTGATTCAGAATGTGATAGTTTTGATTTTAGAAAGGCAAGCGATCTATAAAGGACTTCACTGTTATTCAGTTTTTCTCTGTAAAGGAGTCCTTGGTCTAAGGGGCTGTAATGCAGAAGTATAGTGTACACAGAAAGTGACAAAACTGGTATTTTTTTTCAGACTTTGTTCAAATTCAAAAATCACATCATTCACACTGTTGTTTCTAAATGGAGATCAGACATTATTTAAGTTAGATTCAACTGGCAAAGCTACCGTCTCTCAATTAAGGATTTTGTGGACAAATGTATTTGAGTTGTTACAATGCCAATTATAAATATCACAATAAAGGCAAGGCAAAATGACAAGACAAATACAAAGAAATCTGTTTATATGTCCGTGCATTTGCACAAGGATTAAAAGAAACAGAAAAGAGAATTAGTTGGGATACATTCACAGTTAAACTGCACCACAAACATTATAGGTCCTACGTTTAATATATGTTTATTTTTTTTAAATTTTGGAACCCAGAATATACATCACTAAACTGAAAAATAATCTGAATTGATAAATATGTTTAAACATAGTAAAAATGTCTTTCTCAGACAATATAATGCAACACACAGCTTGATAAATCTTTTCATCAGTAGATAACCTTACACAACTTATTTTTGCAATCTGAGAAACTACTAAAAAATAACTTGCATTTTCAGAACAGTTTTCATAATGTCCTGAAACATTTCGCAGCCAGAACATTTCTTTTGAAGAGTTATCCCTGTTGTTCTTTGGGGAAAAAAATTAGCAGCTAATTCTTTCACAGTAAGGTTCCATGAATAGCAAGGACTCAATTATGCTGTTTTTCATAAGTAATAATTATTGGTCAAAACACTGGGAGAAGTCTTCTGATCTTCCTGAAAAGTAGCTGTGGGAGCCTCTTTCACCACCCGAATAGATTAATTTGCTTTTATCCAGGACATCAGGTGAACTATACTGTTCTTAAAATAGTATCATGAGATTTTTTTTGGAATGTTCATCTGAATTGGCAGATGTGGAATAAGCCTTCCATCTTTCCTGAAAGTTGTCACCTCTGACAACCCATTTCTCACAGACCTTTTCTTTTCTATACTGAATCTTAGCACCAGCCAAGATTTGATTTAATTTATTTCCATTGCTCAAGTCTCAAATATGCTAGTTATTACTAGTTCTACTCTTTTGTTTGTCACCAAGTACCCAAAGAAAAAATACCAGTTAATGAAATAGAATGCCTTAGCTACAAACAGGAGCTGACCTTTCACTGGTTGTCAAGATCTTGTTTAATCTTGAAACCATTGTAGAGCATTAGTGTATGCCGAGTTGATGAATATGTCTGAAATTAACAGTGGTGACATTAATCAATCCCTTTAAAGTAGGTTAACTGTGCCACTAAAAGAGTGGAAGTAAAGATTTCAGTCAAACATTGTTCATTATTCATAAAACAGCAGCTCATAAGATATTTCTGTGCCTGTTACCTTAATATGCCTCCTTCAACATAAACTGGCTAAATCAACAAAAGACTCGAGTACGAGAACAAACCAATTCTCATCATCCTCAGAATATCCTATTTGTCATCCAGTAACATAAAACCTGGATACTGAGTGAATATTTCCACAACAGATGAAGATGAGAATCTCCATGGCAGGATTGCCTGCAACAGGTTAAATGGAGGCTGCAGATGCTGGAACCTGGAGCAAAAAAAAACTGTTGGAGGAACTCAGTGGGTCAGGCAGCATCTGCAGAAGGAAATGGACTGTCGACATTTTGGGTTGAGACCCATCATCTGAAATGGATTCACGTGAAGGGTCTCGACCCAAAATGTCGACTGTCCATTTTCTCAGCAGCTGCTGCCTGACCTACTGAGCTCCTCCTGCAGTTTGATTTTTAGCAACAGTCAAACATCTGTTTTACATCTATCAGTTTCCCAAGAGGGGAGTAAGCTCAAAGACTTCTTACACAGCATGTCCAAAATCACAGTGCTGCATTTTAAAAGTTTGAAGATAAACTGCAATAACACAAACTATTAAAACCAGAATGTAGGAAGCTCCTGCATGGTCCCATGAACTCATCTGCATTAACAGCATAGAAGTGGACTTCAGAGCCTCAAAGAGACTGTTGGCCAGAAAGGAATTAAGATCTGCAAAACAGCTATCTGGAATGAGCCAAGGACAAAGGAAGCAAACAAACCAAATGTCTTTGTTCTTGCCTTGTGGTTGAAGGAATGGAGGATGCCATTTTGTGAGACTGTTCTTGCGGCCACCATTTTGTGAACTGTTTTGTGAACAGATTCTTACTCAGGGATGCCTTGGTCAGAGCAATTGAAAGGTCCCTGTCGATGATCTGCTAAACCTGAGATCATTTCCAAATAAGAAGTAATTTAGTTGGTTAGGTAGAAATGACAGACTTATGTAAAGAACAGCCTGAGACCTGAAGTAACCTGAGTCCAGTGTCTGGCTGACCTGGGTAAACTAGTTTGAACTGGTCTGACAAGAAGAACAAAGAAAGTGGCAAGAGGCACAAGTCTGATGGAAGAACAATAAAGTAATATGCTTGCAGTTTCGGGCCAGATCCGATGAGAAGCTGACACCAGTTAGCCAGATAAGCCTGAGCCAACAAAATCAAAACACAACATTTCGATCTGTTAAGAAAGAGTTGATAAGCAGCGAAAACTCTGGAGATCAGCCATCGCAGAAATGGATGACCCTACGTCAGAAACGTGGAGATTACGTTGGGTTAAGAGGTACGCCTGGTCAGGTAAACTCCCATTCCCGGGTATTACTTTTTCTATTCTTTGACTGTTCATGGAGGGTCAGAGAAACCTAGTGGGTGTGTGCACAGATATTTAGTTTTGTATGACTTGTATGGTTGTTGTTAACTGAACCAATAAAGGTATTTGTCAGTTAATACAGATTCTCTCTGTGCCTAACCAATCATTGTTGCTGAGGGTAGTTACAAGCAAAAAAGACAACAACACTTTGGCAAAAAACAGATAAGTGCCACCTGATCAGTCATGCTAAATATCACCTGCCCAATTTCCTTCCCTCTGGGAGTTTTTGAACTGACCATTCAAGATAGGTTGAAAATCTACACCTTCTGCTATTCTTACAGCAAAGCAATTTCTGACTTAACGTGCAGTAGGCTCACTCAAAAAAAAGCAAAACACTTGAACCCATCATACTATAGATATCACAATTTGCTTCAGCAAACTTCTTCCATCAGTCACAGTGATAGACTGGTGAGGATTTGGACACTGTGGCAAGGCAAGGGTTAAGATAATGTGCAGGCAGAGATGGTTTGCAGATAGTCTGCAGTCGCCTATGCTGAGCAAGGTCCTTGAGAACATAGCTCCTCTTTGTACAGCATAGGAGCTGAGGTCACCAAACATACCAAGACAAGATAAGAATGCAAATGAAGGATTGCAAGGCACACACTAACTATTGGACAATTACTTTACTAACTGTAAGATATTATTGGCCATTAACATGTAGTTTCTATTGGTTATTAACACCTATATTAACGGAACATGATTGGTATTTTATGCATGCAAATGAGGGATTCTAAAGTGCCCAAAGATTTTAATTGGTCAATATCTGTTTAAAAAGGACAACTCTTTGTTGAAACTTCAGAATAGTTCGGTGACAGGGGTTGGACTGTTCTCCTTGTGCACAAGTAAATAAAGTGTGATTGAGAAACGAGTGCAAATTGTCAGAGTCCAGTTAATTGGCAACGACAAGGAGTTTACAATCTGTAAATATTACACCTCAATGCACATTTGCTTCTCAACAAATAGGCTTTGTGGAATTAAAATCATGCAACGTCCCCTTATCAGAGCAAAACTGTGTGCATATAGCAGACTTCAGATATCATACTTCAAAATGCAAGTTATATGTAAAATAGGCCAATTTCCTCACACCAGGGTTAACTGGGTTAATTGTTGACATTGAGGGAAGTTTACTGGTTGAACTTGAGCCAAAATATTTACAAGCATCTGGCACACCACAATCTTCTGTCACCAAAGCAATTAACCTGTATTTGACCTTAGGATGTTTACACCAATATGACTTTGCTGCCTTAGAGCGATGGGCCAAATCAACAAAGCTTCAGTTGGGCAGAGGGAAATACACAATGTAATACTTATTAGGACACTCATGCCAACATGTAGTGCAAAAAAAAACCTTTCATTTTTGTAGCAGCTTTCACACATTACAGCTTCCAAGAGTGCTATCCTACCAACCAAACTATTGTTGAGGTGAAGTGTGGGAATTTGAGGAGAAACAAAATTAATGATCAGATAATCTATTGAGACAAAATCCTTGAGTTAATATCAAAATATGGCATCTCCAATGGTGTGGAGATCCTTCCATATCAGAGCTTAGAATAAATGTTCAATTCTCCACAATGGGACGATAACCAGCAGCTTTTTGCCTGGGCCAGAGTTTTACCAATAAGCCATTACTGACACTTGACCATAGAACCATGTATACAATGAACAATGGAGTGCATGATTTTAATTTTTTTAATTGATTTTTTCTATTCATTTGAAGTTTGAAGCCTGATTATTCTTGTGATTGTATTGGTCATGTAATCTAATTAACTTTTTTCCTCTGTCAACTTTTGAAACATACAGTAGATATAAGCTCTCCTAAAGAAAGGCTATTGACCTGAAATAGTAACTCTGGTTCTCCCTCCAAAGATGTTAGCTGACCCACTGTGTGTATTCAGCATTTTCTAATTTAAGAAAAGGCATAGTCATGTGATTGTAGACATGCTAGAAGACATATTGTACTGACTGTCCACTCTATCTATGCCTCTCATAATTTTAAAAACCTCTATCAGCTCTCCCCTTAGCCTCTGATGCTTTAGAGAGAACAACCCAAGTTTGTCCAACTTTTCCTTATAGCTGATACCCTCTAATCCAGGCAGCATCCTGGTAAAACTCTTCCGCACCCTTTCCATAGTCTCCATATCCTTCCAAAAATGGGGTGACCAGAACTGCAGAACTGTTGCGTCATCTCCAACCAGAACTGTTTTTAATTCAATTTTCAATATTCACCATGAACGACAAAATATGAACCTGTAACACTCGCATTTCTTTATCCCAGTTTCTGAAAACATAAGAGTTGTGTGTGCAGATTTTCACACTGCACTAAATTTCCTCTTGGATTAGAAACATCATTGTCAGAGCTTCCATTTAATAGATTTGAATTTCTGTAATGTCTGATATATAAAAATAAAATATTTTATAATATTTAAAACAGAGTTGAGATGATCACCACATTTCACCAACCAATCAACATGAAAATCACCAGCTTCCAATTCATACATTCACTATCTTTACTCAGGACCCTGCAATGAATAAGAGAGAGCTTGAAGGACATTGCTTTGAGTGAACATAGGAACATAGAACATAGAAAAACTACAGCACAATCCAGGCCCTTCGGCCCACAAAGCCGTGCTGAACATGTCCCTACGCTAGAAATTACTAGGCTTACCCATAACCCTCTATTTTACTCAGCTCCATGTACCTATCCAACAGTTTCTTGAAAGACCCTATCGTATCCGCCTCCACCACCATTTCTGGCTGCCCATTCCACGCACTCACCACTCTCTGAGTGAAAAACTTACACCTGACATCTCCTCTACACCTACTCCCCAGCACCTTAAACCTATGTCCTCTTGTGGCCACCAATTCAGCCCTGGGGAAAAGCCTCTGACTATCTGCCCTATCAATACCTCTCATCATCTTACCCACCTCTATCAGGTCCCCCCTCATCCTCCGTCTCTCCAAGGAAAAAAGGCCGAGTTCCCTCAACCTGCTTTCATAAGGCATGCTCCGCATTCCAGGCAGCATCCTTGTAAATCTCCTCTGCACCCTCTCTATGGCTTCCACACCTTTCCTGTAGTGAGGCGACCAGAACTGAGCACAATACTCCAAGTGGGGTTTGACCAGGGACCTATATAGCTGCAACAATACCTCACGGCTCCTAAATTCAATTCCCCAATTGATGAAGGACAATACACCATATGCCTTCTTAACCACAGAGTCAACCTGTGCAGCCGCTTTGAGTGTCCTATGGACTAAGACCCCAAGATCCCTCTGATCTTCCACACTGCCAAGAGTCCTACCATTAATACTATATTCTGCCAACATATTTGACCTACCAAAATGAACCACTTCACTCTAATCTGGGTCGAACTGCATCTGCCACTTCTCAGCCCAACTCTGCATCCTATCTATGTACCTCTGTAACCTCTGACAGCCCTCCAAACTATCCACAACACCCCCAACATTAGTGTCATCCACTAACTTACCAACCCACCCCTCCACTTCCTCATCCAAGTCGTTTATAAAAATCACAAAGAGTAAGGGTCCCAGTACAGATCCCTGAGGTACACCACTGGTCACCGACCTCCACTCAGAATACGACCTTTCAACAACCACTCTTTGCCTTCTGTGGGCGAGCCAGTTCTGGATACACACTGCAATGTCCCCTTGGATTCCATGTCTCCTCACCTTCTCCATAAGCCTCGCATGGGGTACCTTATCAAACGCCTTGCTGAAATCCATATACACTACATCTACTACTCTCCCTTCATCGATGTGCTTAGTCACATCCTCAAAAAATTTAATCAGGCTCGTAAGACAGGACCTGCCTTTGACAAAGCCATGCTAACTATTCCTAATCATATTCCTAATCACACAAGAAATGGAAAAGGTTTAGGCCAACCTGCTCTTTCTGGACAGTAAAGACACCTACATTAGACTATTATTTATTGGCTACAGCTCAGTCTTCAATACTATAATTCCAAGCAAACTCATCTCTAAACCCAGACCTGGGACTCAACACCTCCCTTTGCAACTGGATCCTTGACTTCCTGATCAACAGACCGCAATCAGTAAGGATAGGCAGCAACACCTCTGTTACAATTATCCTCAACACTGGTGCCCCACAAGGTAGCATCCTCAGCTCCCTACTCTACTCCCTATATACTCATGACTGCATGGCCAGATTCTGCTCTAACTCATGGAAACCAGCCTCCCCTCCATGGACACTGTACTTCTCGCTGCCTCGGTAAAGCAGCCAACATAATCAAAGACCCCACCCACCCCAGTCATTCTCTTTTCTCCCCCTTCGGGCAGAAGCCTGAAAGCATGTACCACCAGGCTCAAGGATAGCTTCTATGCCACTGTTATAAGACAATTGACCCTTGTACAATAAGGATGGACTCTTGACCTCACAATCTACCTCATTATGACCTTGTGCCTTATTGTCAGCCTTTACTGTACTTTCTCTGTAACTGTAACACCTTATTCTGCATTCTGTTTTTGTTTTTCTTTGTGGTACCTCAACGCACAGATATGATGAAATGATCTGTATGGATGGCATGCAAAACAAAGTTTTTCACTGTACCTCATTACATGTGACAATAATAAACCAATTTATCAATTTGCATCCTTTCTACACTAGACTGTCAACCCCCTTAAAAACTTTCGATGTAACCTCCTTCCTTTGTTCTGAAGAATACAATGCCAGTCTCATCCCTGGAATTTATGTAATAAATTTCTGCTGTACTCACTTTGAGGCAAGTAAGGAGGCCATGCCTTGTAAAAATGCAATTAACCATGTCTGGGTCCTTCTAGTTTTGAATTTAGAAAGGTAAGCAACATTTATACAATACTTTAATGACATCAGTATGCCTTCAAGCAGTTGACAGCTAATGAAATACTTTGGAATTACTGCAGAAAACAACAGCCAATTTGAGCACAAGATAGTCTGAATAATAATTGTGGAATAATGATTGACTTGTAGTACTCTGCTTGGGCTAGCCTTTCCTAAGTGTCTTGGGAAAGTTTATTTCTACCAGAGAGAGGAGGAGCTTCAGGCGTTGCTGATCTCTAGGTGGAGACCTCCAACAGTACAGCACTCTCTCGGTGCTGCACTGGTATGTTAGCTTAGATTTTGAATTCAAGTCATTTCGACCTACAGACTCATAGGCCGAGTCAAATTTCTCTCCCCTGTAGATTGCTATATCTATGTATTATTCTTCAAGTGATAAGTGACATGATTACACAATTCTTGCATCAATTTATTCCTTATAACTCATTCCCACTTCTGCCTCTCTCACCATTCCCCAGCTCTATTACTATGCAAGGCACCCATTATGTGACAAATTAAGAAGTCAAACCCACATTCTCCTGATCTCCGATATATCACAAAGATATATTGTCTATTATTCTGCTCAAATTCAAAGACCGATTTTAACAAATTCAAACAGTCGTTGCATCATATTCAACGTCTAAAACTACAAACTATTATTCTGCTGTGCTGAAGACAAACTGTTATACAAAGTAAGTATTAGAAATGGTAATTCAATGCCCCTTTAGTACAATCTAAGTGCTTAATTTTAATCAATGTTTTCCTGAAATAATCCCATTTACAAGCTCCTTCATGGACACTCACTTTCTGTGCTTCACCAGAATTAACATGTGAGGAAGATGCAAATCAGGGAGATCCCTCTGCAATGTATCTCTTCAAATACTGCCAGTCAGTAATGTTGCTCATTATCTATCATGCACAATGTGGATCTTCTATAATACTTATTGTTAATGGTTTTAAAGAGCAGAATGATGACTTCCCATTTTGTTAAAAGGCAAATTTATGAACAGACATTTTACAGATTACAGTTATCTGAATGCCTGTTAATTTTCAATTGAAAATAACAAACACTTTCTACAAAGCAATTAAAATTCTGTGGTGCAGTCTGGTGGCTTCATATACAGTGTATACATTAGCTTTCTCTACTAATAGGGGCTTACAGTCACACTAATGGGATCCATAAGTCTGTAGATACTGAATAAAAATAATGGGCTCGTTCTTATTTGTCTTTTCATTAGCTCATTCCAAATTATTTTTACCCTTTATGCACGATTGTCATAAAATGGGTCCTAAGGGAAATATATATTACTACTAACTATTCCTAACTATATGCTAAAAGGATCCCTTGGGGAGTGACTGAGTAGTGAGGAAGTGAAACTGTAGAAGGGTCACCGAGAATCTATGCAAGGTCTCTGGTGGATTTCATTGTGAGGTAACCCAATAAGCAGTGCTGAATATTTTTTCACAAAATTACTTGTAATGCTGTCCTTTTACAGATCATACCCATTGGGTAGGGCAGGGTTTGTGGATTTCACATGTAAAGTAGAAAATTACAACTCACACTTGGTTTTAAATACCATTTTGCCAGTTCTTGGTATACAACCAACTGAGGAATAGTTAGGACATAGTTGGAGCAGAGAGAGCTTGTGGTGTACCATACAGAATTGAAAAGCTGATTTATGTGACTGGTCTGTTGTCAATGCACCAAAACTTGTGATGGCTCAGTTCTGGAATTCTGACAGCATCTCGTCAAAATGAGGAGCTGCTGTCCAAAGGGTGTTTCACAATCCTTTCCAGGAAGGACCATTGTTGACCAGATATGATGAGGGAGGAATCAGAGTGGTGGGTGTTGGGATTTGGAAGACATTATGGTGGTGGGCTGATTAATGAGGACAAGGGATGGAAGTGGCATAATGAACTGAGGCAATGTGGAGATCAGTAATAGACCATTCAGTTCAATGAGGATGTTCCAACATTTATAATGGGCTGCAGCTGATCTGTAACTCAACTTCACTTGCATAACTTTGTAGTGTAACACAACCATTCTATACATTGAAGCAAGTTACTAAGCTACAACTTTTCTGGATTTATTAAGATTTACAGTGAAGTGAAGACAAGACACAAGGAAGGTAGTCCAATGATTGTGCTGGTAAGGACTTCAATGTGTGCCAAGTACGTCAGCTTTTTCTACTTGATGTTGAGAACAAGAGGGATGGTTTAATTCAAGTAGCCTTGGATAGATCACTATCCATAAGTAAATTTTTTAAAAAATCAGAAAAACTGTAGATGCTGGAAATCCAAACTAAAATAAACAAAAAATGCAGGAAATACTCAGCAGGTCAGGCAGCATCTGTGGGAAGAGAAATACAGTTAATGTTTCAGCTTGAGGACCCTTCATTCTGACAAAGTTTCTTCCAGTATTTACTAGTTTTATTTTAATTCTTTAAAAGCACTAATGGCTAATGGTAGAGGAGGTTATGTTGGTCAGACTGTTCTTCCACAAGAGGTTGTGCTGGTCACACTGTTCCTCCACAGGAAATCATACTGGTCAGACTGTTCCTCCACAGGAGGTTGTGCTGGTCAGACTGTTCCTCCACAGGAGGTTGTGCTGGTCACATTGTTCCTCCACAGGAGATCGTGCTGGTCACACTGTTCCTCCACAGGAGATCGTGTTGTTCACACTGTTCCTCCACAGGAGGTCGTGTTGATCACACTGTTCCTCCACAGGAGGTTGTGTTTATCACACTGTTCCTCCACAGGAGGTTGTGTTTATCACACTGTTCCTTCACAGAAGATCGTGCTGGTCACACTGTTCCTTCACAGAAGATCGTGCTGGTCACACTGTTCCTTCACAGGAGATCGTGCTGGTCACACTGTTCCTCCACAGGAGGTCGTGCTGGTCACACTGTTCCTCTGCAGGAGATCATGCTGGTCACACTGTTCCTCTGCAGGAGATCGTGCTGGTCACACTGTTCCTTCACAGGAGATCGTGCTGGTCACACTGTTCCTCCACAGGAGGTCGTGCTGGTCACACTGTTCCTCCACAGGAGGTTGTGCTGGTCACGCTGTTCCTTCACAGGAGATCTTGCTGGTCACACTGTTCCTCCACAGGAGGTCGTGCTGGTCACACTGTTCCTCCACAGGAAGTCATGCTGGTCACACTGTTCCTCCACAGGAGGTTGTGCTGGTCACGCTGTTCCTCCACAGGAGGTCGTGCTGGTCACACTGTTCCTCCACAGGAGGTCGTGCTGGTCACACTGTTCCTCCACAGGAGATCGTGCTGGTCACACTGTTCCTCCACAGGAGATCGTGCTGGTCACACTGTTCCTTCACAGGAGATCGTGCTGGTCACACTGTTCTTCCACAGGAGGTTGTGCTGGTCACGCTGTTCCTTCACAGGAGATCTTGCTGGTCACACTGTTCCTCCACAGAAGGTCGTGCTGGTCACACCGTTCCTCCACAGGAGATTGTGCTGGTCACACTGTTCCTCCACAGGAGATCGTGCTGGTCACACTGTTCCTCCTGCTCCTCAGCTTCTATTTGTTGAATTGAAACAAGCATGGAATTGGTCCATTATTGTAGCCATGTTATGCAGCATGTCAGACAATGCAAGTTCAGTCTGAACTATATATACTGCATCCAAGGGAACCCACACTGGGGAATATCCTGCTGTTAAGAATAGTGTCAGAGAGCTACACAGCATGGAAAACAGGCTCTTCAGTCCAACTCGTCCATGCCAACCAAGTTGTCAAACTGAGGTATTCCCATTTGCCTGCATGCGGCCCATATCCCTCTAAACCTTTCCTATCCATGTACCTGTCCAAGTGTCTTTTAAATGTTGTTATTGTACCTGCCTCAACCACTTCTTCTAGAAACAAGAAATAGAAGTAGGAATAGATGTTACCGTCCCCCTAATTCTTCTGCACATTCAGTAAGATTAGGGCTGATTCTGTAGCTCAAATCAAATTTCCTTCCTATTCCCTACATCTCCTGATTCATGCACTAACCATTAAAAGGGATAATTACAAAGACTTACAACCACCTTCCAAAAGGATGTTCTCCTCACTTTAGTCCTTAATGGCTGACCCCTCACATCGAGTCTGTACTTTATAATTCTGCTCACTCTATGTTCTGGGCATCTGCCCAATTAATTGTATGGATTCAATCATACTGCTTCACGTTGTCTATTGAGGAAGAACAGGGACTTGTCCTGGTGGCTTTGGTGTAGTGTACATGCTTCATAGCAGAGTTCAGCATAGTGGGAGATAGCATTGATGTCACTTTCTGCCGCCAGAAATGAGCTTATGGCAGAAAGGTCAAGGTTCATGGTAACCTTGTCTCCCCCAGTGTTATTCATGCCCAGGTTCAAGACTGCAGCAGGCAATATGACTCAGTAGTATGCTGCTTCAACCTTCAAACATTCAGTTCTTGTACCAACTGGCATATCCCTAATCACTACAGTTTAGCAACAATATGACCAATTTGCACTAAAATGGACTTTGTTTTTGTTCTAATTGTGTTCGTTCTTGTAAAAATTGTGTATAATTTATATTTAATTTATATTTTTCTTGTGAATGTTGCTTATATAATGCTATGTGCCTGTGATGCTGCTGCAAGTAAGTTTTTCATTGCACCTATGCATACATTATTTGTGCATATGACAATAAACTCAACTTTGACTGACATGTTACATTTCAGTGAAGCCAAGTTAGGAGAACTATTCCATGCAGACCCAGTAGGGCAGCACAGTGGCACAGATGGTAGATCTGCTACCCCACAGCGTCAGAGACCCAGGTACAATCCTTACCTTCATGTGTGTGGAGTTTGCATGTTTGAACATGGGTTTCCCACAAGTCCTCTGGATTTTCCCCCACATCCCGCATCGGTCGGTTAATTGGCTGCTGTAAGTTGAGGGGAGTTGATGAGAATAAGAAATGTAGTATTAACGTAAATGGGTTGTTGATGGTGGGTGCGGATTTAATGGGCTGAAGGGCCTGTTTCCGTGCTGTATCTCTCAATGACTCTCAGGTCTGATCTCCTGTACAGTGCTCTCCCCTTTCTCTTTCTTCTCACTTTTCCTGTTCTCCATCTTCTTAGATAGTTCTTTGCTTCTCAAACAACTGACGAAATTTGCCAAGAAAACTAATGCAAAAGGTCAAAAGCTGTTAACTAAAATCATAAAATAGAGGGCAGGAAAATAGGCAAAAAAACTAAGTAAACCAGCATCCTAAAAGGACAAACTCAGCAATGAACCTGCAGGGAGGAGACAATCCAATTAAATAGCCTGGCTGAAGCCTTTTTGCTGCCTCTTTTCTCGCTAATCAACACACAATGATGAATCGGGTGCTGAGGCAAGTCAATTTCACCAAAGAGTTTCATGAAATAGTTTGGGAATTGCAGTAAGTGTTTCCAACACTCACTGCTTACACTGTATGCCAACAAAGGAGCCATATTCAATCTGTTGGGCAGGGTTGGTAGCACAGAATGTGTAGCATATGTCAGCCAACTGGTTTTTAACCTTCCCATTTTACACATGGGTGAACATAACTGTAACTCTAAATTCCTGCCTTCTGCATTTCTTGAATTGGCTCATGACTGTGTAAAAACTGATAAGAAAAGCATCGTGTCACTGAATCAACAGTGATTAGTACCTGAGAGTAAAAGGGAACCAAAAGGTAGGCAGTAAAAGAAAGTGAAGCCAAGTAGGGCCCAAAACAGAGGTGTTTTGGTTATTGGTATTGGTTTATTATTGTCACATGTACTGAGATATAGTGAAAAGCTTTTGTCGGTGTGCCATCCAGACAGATCATTCCATGTGCAAGTATGAAAGTAAATAGCTAAATCAATATGGTCATCCAATTTCACCCTATTCGAGAAAATTCCACCCTTCCCTCCCCCATCCCCTGTGCTACCTTAACTACACACCTTCTCTTTCCCAGCTTTGGAGAATAGCCCCAGACATGAAACATGAGCAGCTTCTTTTTCTGCAAATGCTGCCTGACTGCTGGGTGTTTCCAGCGTTTTCTGTTTTATTCCATCTGATTCTTTGGTGGAGCCACTCGTTGAGTATTTTGTATTTGTCTTCATTAGAAAGAGGGTACTAATGCAGCACTAAAGGAGCAGGCAGAGGTGATACTGGATAGAATAAATATAGAGAAGGAGGAGGGTCCAAAAATCAGGGAAACTTCAAGGAGAGTAGTTTTCCAACCCAACAGTTGCCTCCGAGGTTACTGGTGAAAGTGGAGGCAAAATAATACAACTTATTTAAAAATGCTGAGAAGGAAAAACTTGTCAAATGCAAAAAAGTCAGCTTGATATCAGCAGTAGAAATCAATTGGAATTTGGGAAATTATGAGTTAATAAATGAAAGTGGCCAAGAAATCCATTCTTGTCTAAATAATGGTGTTGAACTTTTGCAGTGTGCTTAATCTTCACCTGTTCACATCAAGGCAGCTGGATCATTATATTTATGGTTTCTCATAGGGTGGAGTGGTTATTGAGAATCTAAATTAGATTGTGTTAGTAAGCAAGATTGATAAATACACACCAGTCTGACCCCACTTTAAAACCACGGTTGCAGCATCAGCAGATTCCACTGCCTCCTGTCTATTTGCATCATTCAACAGCATGGGATTTACTGAGTGACTCCAGCTTTCTGAAGCTGGCCTATGCTAACTGATGCTGTACCTCCACACCTTGTTGCCTGTAACTGCTACTGGAAATCATTCTGGGAAGCATTCTGGGGGCCACCATGGAATAAGGAAGAGAACAGGTATTCTGACTGGCAGAAGAGATTTGGACGAATTGATAGACAAGGTGAGAGGAGGAGAGAAGTCCTCTATTCACAAGGAAGCCAACCAAGACCACACTGAAGGCAATACAGAAGCAACACTCTTAGAACCTGGATGTAGTGGTAAAGTCTAAGAACCACAGTTATAAGAATAAAGTTGGAAGCCATGGCAGCACAGGGCAGAGAGCAGACATTCAAATTTTCCAATGCAGTTCTGATATCTGAGTCAACAACATCCTCTATACCCAAGGGGGCAAGAAGCTACCTAGGTCTACAATGAAGTACAAATAGGAAGAATTCACCAACAATATTGACAATGCAAGTAAAGCCACAAGAAGGATGCAGTGCAAGAAAATGTTTAATGACCTTGTAAATGTAGTCAAGGTCAGTGAAGTTATTAGTAAGTCTCATCTCTCAACAACTGCAGCACCAGCCTCAGAGACTGCTTCCTGCAGTGCATCCTAATCACCTACCTAACAAAAGCCTCTATCAATCAGGACTTCTCCATCACTCAGACGCTCCACCAAACCTGACACATTACTAATACTTCAAAACTCATGCCCATATCACATAACAGACAAACTCCCAGAGATTCATCTATGCCAGGTACTATGGTACTATACCCAGACACATTGCAACACAATCAGTCACACATGTGCCCCTCTCCTACACATCAGACGCGCGCGCACACACACACACACACACACACACGTGACATCACCAACAGTCTGGCTCCCTACAGGACTGCTTTCATTGACTCAGTAGATTGGGGAAGGGAATGCTGGCCATTTTTGGACTAATCACTATGGAATCTACAGCCAGCTGTGACACAGAGATCGGTGAAGGCCACATCCAATTCATCACCTCACATCCCATGATGACTCCAAGATTCAGATGGTGCAAGGAAGCAAGTACCCCTCCCGCATTATCAGCCTACCTTGTGCCTTTTTCCTTCCAGATGCACAAGAACTCAGTTACTCAGCAAGAAGACATTGAAAAGAGGACCACCCCCTCACTCCCTCCAACTTCCACAGCTGGCCTGAATCTGACTCACAGCGAAGCAATTATCCAAGTACATCAGGTACACTGCTTTAACCATCAGAACTTTTCTTCTGTGATCAAAAACTTTTTGATCATCAAGGGTACATTAACATCTACAGTTCCTGTACAGACTGGAGCTCTGAATTGCAGGTGTTGGCAGTCAATCAACACCTGCACTGTGGAGACACCCACAATGTACCAAATCTCCATGTCCCCATTGTCCACTGCTCAAGTAAAGAGAAACGAGCTACCCCTCTGTACGAACAGAAGGCTTCTGTCACCTTCCTGGTGCATTGAAGAACTACATGTTGGAAGAGATGGCCACCGCTGTTGAATGAGCCAGATGTAACAGCAACTGTATCCTTTACGACCCCACACAGATTGGTCAGGCAAGTGCAACTGCAGGTGGCAGACCTCAATGTTTACCTCCTTGAAGAATTTTATTTCTATACGCAGTCCCTGCGTAAGTGCTCTGTGCCCCTGGGATATCCTTGGATTGGCCATCCTGTCTCAAGCTCTTATCCCATTGTTCCTCTTCTAAAGCGGGATATAAATCAGTTGCAGATATGGGCAGAGAAGTGACAGATGGAGTTTAATAGAGCAAGTGTGACGTGTTGCAATTTGGGAGATTCAGCATAAAGGAGAGTACACAGTTAATGGTAGGATCCTTAACAGCATTGATGAACAGAGGGATCTTGGGGTCCAGGTACATGGTTCCCGAAAAGTGGTTGCACAGGTTGATAGGGTGGAAAGGAATTCTTGGCTTCATTAGTCAAGGCATTAAGTTCAAGAGCCAGGTAGTTATGTTACAGCTTTATAAAACCGTGGTTAGACCACGTTTAGAGTAGTGCGTTCAATTCTGGTCACCTCATTATAGGAAGGATGTGGAGGTTTTGGAGAGGGTGCAGAGGAGGTTCACCAGGATGCTGCCTGGCTTGGAGGACATGTGCTATGAGGACGGGATGGACAAGCTGGGGCTGTTTTCCCTGGAGCAGCAGAGGCTGAGTGGAGATTTGATAGAAGTTTAAAAAATTATGTGAGGCATTGATAGAGTAGACAGCCAGTATCTTTTTCCCAAGTTTGAAATGTCTAGTGATGGTATGTATTTAGGGTGAGAAAGGGAAACTACAAAGGAAATGTGTGAGGCAAGTTAGAGGCAGATAGCACAGGAGTGTTTAACATACTTTTAGATAAACACATGAATAAGCAGCGAAGGGAGGGATATGGTCAATGTGTGGAGAAGAGGGATTAGATTAATTAAGAGTCATTGGTTTAACTAGTTCAGCACAACATCGAGGGCCGAAGAGCCTGTTCTGTGCTGTACTGTTCTATGTTCTAATAACTTGCACTGGTGTTTGTGTTCCTTCCTTCTCTCTGTCATACTTGAGACCTGGCAGGACTGCCATCAATGACCTCATTTCTTCAACAGCGAAGGCTCCCTGGCACCCCAGCAATACCAATTCCAGATGCAGACAGCTGTTGAAAACAGTTCCTTCAGCATAGCTCTCTACAAGCAAGTCTACTCCCTTTCCATGCTCAACAACTCATTGAAAATCCCTCTAATTAGTACAGGCTAGTGGTTGCTTAGGACAGGGAAAGGACAGTGTTTTACTGTTCTTATTTGCTTTAATGGAAACCACTGGGAAACACTAAAAGTAACTAAACATTCTAAAATACAAGAGGTGCATAATCTTCAACAGTGGGGAAAGGAGATGGAGACTGGGTGAAATATTATGCATATAAATAATGATTTGAAACTTGTCATAAAAATGATTCATGTGAAACATCAACATGTAATGTAGTATTCCATTCAGTCAGAGATTCATGAATAAAAGATAAATGGCTATGAATGATATACAGTTTAGGAGAAAAATTCATAATCTGACTGCTATTATGTTCATATAATATACAGCAAAGAATACTGGGGTTTTCAACAGCAAAGCAGAAAGTTCATATTTCCTTTGAAGCAGAGTTTTATTCTGCGTTCTCCTGGGAAACATTTTTCCAAATGCAGAGTGACAGACCAGCTAGTGCTTTGCAATTGGAAGCCAGGTACTGTTTGCAAATCTCTTATGAAATTGTATTTAATGCACCAATGTTTACACAAAATGCAAAAAAAAATGCTCTACAATAAAGAGCCAAATTTTAACTCAGCCGAATGAATTTATGAAGTACAGTTTTCAGTGACCTGGACAGTTTAGTTTCTACAAGAAGTGATGTCTCAGGAAGGCAGCACCCATCATTAAGGACTCCCACCATCTGGGCAGTGCCCTCTTCTCGGTGCTGCCATCAGGCAGGCGGTACAGGAGCCTGAAGACCCACACCTCGAAATTCAAAACAGCTTCTTTCCCACTACCATCAGGTTCTTGAACCGACCTGAAAAACCTTAACACTACCTCGGACTATTTTTTTTTCTCTCTCAATCTTGCACTAACGTCTTAGTTTATTTTGTACATGTGTAAGTTATGCATAATTTATGTCAGTTTAAATTTATGTTAAGTTTGTTCTCATCTTGCAATGTACTGTGCTGCTCCTGCAAAAAGCCAGTTTTTATGGCATTTATACCCTGTGTATGTATGCCTATGACAACAATAAACTTGAGGTTAAAGCCCTTGGTCATGAGATCAATGCAGAATACATCCCATTGGCTTCCTTAACTGGCATATCTCATAAAACAGTTCCAACAGTGCAACACTTATTTTTCCTCTTTCCCCACATCAAGCAACCCATGGACTGAGTGACATTGCCATTTTTGGAGCAATCTTAAGTTCTGACATGATGTGGATCAAACTCATTTTGCATCATTTAGCAGCCACAGAAAATGTCACTCGTATGGGTGGAACTGGAGCCCATGTTTCAGAGGTGAAAAGTGATCTGTCTAGTCTATCCCACCTTGTGTTCCAAAATTCTACAGTCAGGCCATACTTTTGTGCACATATTAACCTCGAGAAGGTAAAGGGGTCAAGTCTTCATCCGAGTAGTTTTTACTGTGATGAAGGTTTCTGCTTTCAGGTAATGAGTTCTAAGCCCTCAATATTCTTTGGATGAAAACAATTTTCTCAACAGTACAGATGGTAGTGGAAGCAGATATGATAGTGGTGTTCAAGAGGCTTTTAGATAGACACATGAATATACAGGGAATGGAAGGATGTGGATCAAATGTAGGCAGAAGGGATTAATTTAATTTGGCATCATGCTCGGCACAGACACTGTGGGCCAAAGGGCCTGTTTCTGTGCTGTACTCTTCTACATTTTTAAACACCCCTCAGTTCCTTCAACAAATTACCTCAGATCTATGGCTTTGAGTTATTGACTTCCTGAATGGACTTAGGCCCTTTTTATTCACCCCATCTAGCTTCTCATAACTTCTTGATAAAGTGTCCCTTCTGCTTTACAATTCTGAAAAAAAAACACTGACCTTAGCAATCTTCCTTCCTAATTAAAATTCCCCAGCCCTGACAACATCCTCATGAATCTCCTCTGAATCCGCACCAGTGCCACCATATCCTCTCAGTAATCAGAGCCATTCACAGTCCGGCAGTGGAACACTGATGTATGAGCTGAGGAGGTGGATGTATTTCATCGGCTCCTCATTATATACCAACCGTCACTGGCACAAGAGATATCACATCCATCATTGGAATGGTGTTGTGGATCCCAAGTATAGCCATGGTTTTTGAAAAAACTTCAATGTTTTTTTAATTTCTAGGATTTAAAACGGTGTTAAATTTATTGCATTTTTTTGGTTTCTGGCAATAAGTTTACATTTATGCCCATTTGAACTAATTTTAAATATACATTTAAAAGTTCTTCAAACACTTTTGATAGTGCTGAGCAGTGAGGCTTGAAAGTCAGGAGGCTTGGATGGGTGTTGGTTAGAAATTGGGAGCAGGGGGAATGATAGTGTGCCTGGGAGGTTGGGTTGAGGATGAGCTGGAGGTAGAGGGCAATTGGCATTTCAAAGTGACAGAAGGGTCCAGGGCAAAAGAAAAAAATGTACCTACATTGTCTGCCTCCTAGTTCACCAGCATGCAAGTAAGACCATGTTATCCCAGAGGCTCCAAAGTTAACATCACCCAAGTTACCCTACAATGCATTCTTTGCACTCTGAGATACAGAAAGTTCTTGATTGGAAATGATCAGAATCATTATGTAACTTGTGCTAAAATAATTTTTGATCACCTTGTGTGAACATTAAAATCTCTTTAGGATGTCAACTTTATAAGTACAAACCTGCGTCCAATTATGAAATGCCAACTCACCTATTTTCTGCAAATTCTACTTTTGCCGGTGTGCTGTTAACCTCAATTTAAACAGTGGCCAAGGGGGTGAAGATTTGTTCATCAGGGTATTTCTTTCTAATGCAGGGAAGGTTTCTGCCTTTGGGCAGTGTATTCTAGGCCCTCACTATTCTTTAGATGGAAACAATTTCCTCTACTCCCTCAAATCTTTCACAAATCACCAAATATTGAATTTTGGTTTAATATATTTTTTTCTGCCATGAGTCTATTCGGTCAATCGGGTTAATGCTGCCTCTCAGAGCAACCCCATCACTTCCATTCCCCAGTATTTTGCTGCAACCTATCCTCTCACACATCCCCATTAACGCCACCAACAGCATCCCAAAAAAAACATCCTTGAGTGCACTGGGGCAAAGTTTTCTACCTGGCCCAAAAATCTATGTTATCTGCCCTCGTGCTCTTGTTTCTAGGAATCAAAGTTCCCCAGTATTATTACTCCAGCAACATAACTTCTGCACTGATGAACGATTGGTGTCTCAGTGTACTTTTAGCTCATTTTATTACCACAGCAGGTGAACATTCAGCCCATCAAATCCATGTTGATTGACAACAAGGCAGCCCCATTCCCCCTCACCTTTTGTCTCTGTGACCCTGCAAATTTTTTTCTATCACATACCCTTCAACTCCCCTGTGATTCCTTTTTTCACTCACTTACATTAAGGGGAGACACACAATTAACCTACTAGCATGTCTTTGGGAGCAGGGAGGAAACCAGAACACACAGTGGGGAAAATGTGCCAACACCACATAGACAGGGCCCAAGGTCAGGATCGAACCTAGGTCCCTGGAGCTGAAGCAACATCACCAACTGTGATGCCACCTATCACCTAAAATGAACCCAGTCTTCTGTTTGAGGTGACTGTGCTTTCAAAAACTTAAAACTAACACACAAAATATCAGGGCTTTCAATAAAATTACAATCCTGCCTGCTCAATCTGATTGCAATACCAATAAGCAGCCACAAGCGAGTGAGGAATTTCACTTTACTTTAGATTTGATTTCACCATTCGATGCTTTGCATTTCTAAATCCAGTCATTGCTCCTTCCAGAAAACTTGCAGCCTGAGGTTTAGAGAAATAACACTGCCTTGAAAAAAATGTACCCAAGATTACGATAAATGATTCCATTTAGAGAGATGCCCTGAAGTAATGTATGAAGTTGACTGATTTACCACCTCTGAATGATTAAGTGGTATTCTCCTCTTCTGGCATCGGAGAAGAATGTGAGCGTGAACACTGGAAGCAGGAAAAGGCTGGATTCTCCATGGATAGTGTGCATTGGTGCTGAAAGAAAATGGTAACAGGGGCTTTGGGAGTGCTAAACGTCCATCAAGAATGGAGCGTGCAAACATCTGTTATGGAAACCTGGGACACTGGCTGGGGAAGCAGTTTAAATTCTCCCAGGAAAGCCTGCCACATCTGTGCACAGCAGCTTGGAAAGGATCATCTGGAGCAAAGCAAAACGTCAGCTGAATGAATAAATTTGCAACCCCTCTGTAAAGTCTGGAATCTTCACCTGCCAATTGAAGCGAGGGTTTGGAAACACTTTGAGGGGAGTGTCGTGCTTGATAGGGGTTTAGTGGAGTTCCTAATGTACGACTTCATGACCAGCTGATGATCTGCTTTTTGCCATTGGTTTTCTAGACTGGAGCAGACAGATGTTGCAGGACCTCCAGGGAGAATCCAGCCTTCTCCCACAGCCAGTGCTCCAGGTTTTCCTGGCAGATGCTCACACAGTGCATATTTGATGATGTTTAACATTTCATTCCCAAGGCATCTGCCATTATTTCTTTCCCCATCAATGTGACAATTACATGATGACAGTACTGTCATAGCTTCCAAACAGTGGAAATTTTCTACAAAATGTCATTCTTTCAAAATTTGCAGATTACAAGGACAAAAAAAATATTTAAAGCTAATTTTATTTGTGGTAAAATCAATAGTGAACAATAAAGTTGATCAAGATTTGCATGTATTCCTTGTTAAGTCCAGTGGCTCTACTTTGTTAGGAGTTGAGGAGATACGGTATATCACCAAAGACTCTTACAAATTTCTATAGATGTATGGCGGAGAGCATTCTGACTGGTCACATCACAGCCTGGTAGGGAGGCTCCAATACACAGAATCGCAAGAGGCTGCAGAGGGTTGTAGACTCAGCCAGCTCCATCATCAGCAAAACCCTCCCTACCATGGAGGACATCTTCAAGAGGTGGTGCCTCAAGAAGGTGGCATCCATCATTAAGGACCATCACATTCCAGGATGTGCCCCCTTCTTGTTAACAGGTACAGGAGCCTGAAGACCCACACTCAGTGATTCAGAAACAGCTTCTTCCCCTCTGCCTTCAGATTCCTGAACAGACCATGAACACAATCTTGTTATTCCTTTCCTTTGCACTATTTATTTATTTTTGTAATTTATACTAATTTTATGTCTTTGCACTGTACTGCTGCTGCAAAACAACAAATTTGACATCATCTAAATCAGTGATAATAAATCTGATTCTGAACTTGAATTTGTACCTCCCTGTACCACATCATTGTGCTTCTGATTCAATTTCTGAATAGACAAATGAAAAGTCAATAGTTCAGGTAGAGATCTCCCTTGCTTTATTCTGATACCTTTGTCGAAAGTAATGCATAATCTGAGAGGTAATCTAGGCATAAATTTATCCACTCTGTGAAAAAGTAAATGAAATAGTGTGAGCAGACAAAAGGCAATTAAATTGAGGTGACCAGTGAACCTTTCAGTGTAGATTATACAATAGCTGTGATGATTACTTCCAGTAATCTATCTGGTCTTGGATTTAATACTGGAAGTAATCCTCCCCAAATTACAGCAGGGTTCCATTCCTGTGAACTGTTGGTAACTCAAACAGTTCACAGGTCAGAAATGCAGCCACGAACCGAGTTCCCACACAGCAGAAGATGCCTGCAGCCAAGCCAGAGCTGGCAAATCCATCCCACTGGTCCCCCAAACACTTGTTCATATGTACGGGATGTACATAAATTTGGCATTCATAAACTGGGGAGGACCAGTAGGAGAGTATTTAGCCAAGTGGAGCAAACTCATGGAAATCAATTCTCATTTGTTAATATTTAACTGACATACAGGAGAAGGCAGGTGGTCTCAAGGTTGTGTTCGGGCCTCATTGATACCAGTACAAGCAACCCCCAAGGGGGAAGGGCACACCGGTTCTGTCATATGACAGAGATAATAAGAAAAGATTAGCAGAGGAAACAGGGGAATCTAGTATTTAAGATAAGATATTTACTTATTAGTCACATGTACATCAAAACACACAGTGAAATGTAACTTTTTGCATTACTAAGAAGGTGGTGAGGGGGGTGGCAGCCCACGAGGGTTGCCACTCTTCCGGTGCCAACATAGCATTCTCACAACTCCTAACCTGTACATCTTTGGAATGTGGGAGGAAACCAGAGCACCCGAAGGAAACCCATGCAGATACACGGGGAGAACGTACAAACTTCTTACAGACAGCGGCGGGAACATTTGCTCTACACAGTTTAGAGTTAGCACAGTGATAGACAAATTTAAATAGCAAGAAAACTAAGGGGATCAGGATTCAGGTGAAATTTGCAGATGATGCAAGGGTTTGCAATGTATTTAAAAGAGAAAGCTTACCAGTTGCACAAGAGGATGTAAAAACATAAGCAAATCAGAAGAGAATGGATGATGAAGCATAATGCTCAAGCGTAGAGTACCAAAAATGAAGGGAAATCAATGTAACACGTATTCCATGAATCTGATTGCAACACCTGGATAAGCAGCCATGTGAGAGTGAGGAATCTTACTTTACTTGACATCAAGCACACTCAACCAATGGAGAACAACAATTAGAAAGTCAGTAAGATTTAGTTTCATTAGACAAAGCAACAAAATATAACCTAGAGTAGTAAAACAAAATCAATCTTTATGGTGCTGTAGCCAGCTAGTAGTTCCCGTCAACAGAAAAAGAGAATTTGGAAGGCCAAGAACCGAACACTGGCCCATCTCAGAGTCCTGGGATATGACCCGAGATCTCAGGCTTTCAATGGGGCTCAAGTGAAGCGTGATGTATCTGAGACACAAATCTATGGTCCTGTCCAGAGAAACCCAGCTGGGGAAAAGACTGAAAACCAAACTGTGGAAGTTGAATTAGATGACACTGTCACTGCAAAGTGATTAGGACAATTAAGGAGTTATCTTACAAACACAATAATTTGCACAAGTGATCAAGAACTCTGGAGTGAATCTGAAATGGTAACTTCTTGCAAACCAGCTTCTTCAATCCCACTCCTATGGCCTCTCTTCTCTTCCAGTGACAAGTGCAAGCAGCTTACAGACCATTGTCACGTTAGTTTATTGTCATATACACCAGGGTGCAATGAAATTCCTTGCTCGTGTGAAGCTCACAGAGTAAACAGTATACATGTGATAATAAATACAACTATAAATACAGTGATGAGGGCAAAAATGTGTAAAGGTTGTAGTGCAATCTTAAATATTGCAAAAAGAAATGGTAAGGTGAAAAAAACGGAATAACAGAGCAGAATAAGGATTCAAGAATGTAGCAGCACCATCGGGAAGGGGATGTGGAAGAGATGATTGGTTCAGAAGTCTGATAACAGAGGGGAAGAAGCTGTTTTTGAGTTTGGTTGTCTGGATTTTAATCTTCCCTCCCTCGATACAGCACAGTTATTTAAAGCATTCAATCTTACGCCTCCAACAACATTCCCAATTCTCTTTGGCTTGGGTGTAAATATACCTCCTTCCACTCATTTCTCTGATGCCTCCCCTCATGACTTCTCTGAACCATTCTGTCCATGATACCCCTCCTTCTTGCTCACAAGTTCCAACCTCTACTAAACTTTTCTCTTCCCACCTCAACGAACATTAAGTTTGAGAGACTGGATATATAAATAACAGAACAGATTCTAGACTCAAATAATAAGGCCAAGATGCAGATTAGTTGGAGTAAAGAAACAGGCAGCAGAAAATAATTCAATTATTAATATTTAATCTGGATCAAAATTAGAGTTTGAAATTTGAAGTGAATTTGCCTGCAAGGAAAAATCACTCCAAAATTCTTTATGATGATGACTGAACTTACAGAGCCTGATCAGAGATCAACTGCATAAATCTGTGAGACAAATTTACATACCAAGTTACATTGTAGGTGAATGAAGATTGTAAAGTCTAACTCAAATAATGTCTGAACATCTAATGATAGCTAATAGTTTCTGCAAAGAAAACATTTTACAACTAAAATGTTAAAGTCTCAGTAGTTGCAGGAGTAATAATAATAACCTGACATCTATTCCAGTGAATTGTTTTTTCATATTTTATGGAATTAACAGCTATCTATTAGCTCTTATGGAGATGTGATTGCAGGATGATCTGGTACAGTAAATAAATCAGCATACTGGTCATTTAGGAAGGACAGAGGGAAAGAAAAACAACTTGCATTTAGCTAGCAACTTTCATCTCCTTTCAGAACACCACCAGGTGCATTGAAACCAAGTTGCCAAAAATACAGTAATTCATTTGAAGTGTGGTCTCTGTTGAAATGTGTAGAGTGGAGCAACCAATTCAGTTGCAACAAGCACTCAAACAAAAATATGAAATAAATTTATTAAACTAGTGCTTTCTTCATGATTTTGGTTGAGGATAAATATCAGCTGGAAACCTATAGAAAATGTCTCAGATCTTCTTCAAAATAGAGTTTCAAGTTCTTTTGCATATTTCTGAGTTTAAAGCAACCCTACCCCCACCATCCTCCCAAAAAAGAGGCTAAACCAATAGCCGTAATCAAGGAATGAGATGAGCTAAGGTGAAACAGTAAATCTGGAGTGTATTAATCTTCATTTAGAAGGGGAAAATCAAATAGGTTAAGGTAGTTATAGGGCAAGTTCACAGAATGCATTCTCGACAGTTTCTTAGTGCAAAAGTACAATGTACTGTTTTGGTATTGGTATTGGTTTATTATTGTCACATGTACCGAGATACAGTGAAAAATTTATTTTGCTAGCCATCCGTAAAGATTGTTTCAGAACCTCAGCCCTCTACTCTACTCCCTATACACTCATGACTATGTGGCCAGATTCTGCTCTAACTCCATCTACAAGTTTGCAGATAACACCAGCGTTGTAGGCCGTATCTCAAACAGCGATGAGTCGGAGTACAGGAAGGAGATATTAGTGGAATGGTGTCATGACAACAACCTTTCCCTCAATGTCAACAAAACAAAAGAGCTGGTCATTGACTTCAGGAAAGGGGGCGGTGTACATGCACCTGTCTACATCAATGGTGTTGAGGTCGAGAGGGTTGACAGCTTCAAGTTCTTGGGAGTGAACATCACCAACAGCCTGTCCTGGTCAAATCACACAGATGCCATGGCCAAGAAAAATCACCAGTGCCTCTACTTCCTCAGGAGGCTAAAGAAATTTGGTCTGTCCCCTTGACTCTCACCAACTTTTACTGATGCCCCAGAGAAAGCATCCTATCTGGAGGTATCATGGCTTAGTATGGCAACTGTTCTGCCCAGGACCGCAAGAAGCTGCAGAGAGTTGTGGACACAGCCCAGCGCATCACGGACACCAACCTCCCCTCCTTGGACTCTGTCTTTACCTCTCGTTGTCTTGGTGTAGCAGGCAGCATAATGAAAGACCCCACCTACCCGGGACATTCTCTCTTCTCTCCTTTTCCATCGGGTAGAAGATACAGGAGCCTGAGGGCGTGTACCACCAGACTTAAGGACAGCTTCTACCCCACTGTGATAAGACTATTGAACGGTTCCCTTATACAATGAGATGGACTATGACCTCATGATCTACCTTGTTGTGACCTCGCACCTTATTGCACTGCACTTTCTCTGTAGCTGTGACACTTTACTCTGTACTGTTATTGTTTTTACCTGTACTACATCAATGCACTCTGTACTAACTCAATGTAACTGCACTCTGTAATGAAATGACCTGTACGATTGGTTTGTAAGACAGCTTTTCACTGTACCTCGGTACAAGTGACAATAATAAACCACTAAACCAATAAACCAATATACTAGGATGCAAAATATAATGTTACTGTTACAACAAGGTGCAGTGTAGGTAGACAATTGACATTATTTTAGATATTGTCTTGCAAATTGAGACAGAATTAATTATTATTTCCATTATAAAGGATCAGAAGGAAAAAAGTGATGATAAATAAAAAATTCTATCACATTTTTAAGCTTGACTAGTTCTAAACTTTAAAATAAAAACTAACTACATAGTTTTGTGGTGCCTTAAGTAGATAGGGATATTGGATCAAAAGGTTTGTTGGCTACTAAACAATAGCAACCCTTAAAGAAATGTTTCGTAACTCTCAATGATAAGAACATAAAACATAAATAGAAGCTGGTGTAAGCCATCCAACCCTTGTGCTCGCTTGAATTTCAACACCACCATGGCTCGTTGTTAATCTCAGCACCACTTTCCTGCTCCAACTCCATATTCCTCAATACCAAAAAAAATCCATTACTGTCTTGAATATATTCAGTGACTGAGACTTTGTAGCCTTGCTGAAAGAATGCCAAAGATTCGCTATGCTCAGGATGAAGAAATTCCTCAATGACTAACTGATTACTTTGAAACTGTGACCTTTGATTTTGGAACCTTAGCCAAGGAAACAGCATCCCTGCATCTGTCCTGTCAAGTGCAATGAAGGTTCTGTATGTTTCAATGGGATAATCCCTCTTCTGCTAAAATCCAGAGTATAGGCCCACTCTCCTTAACCTCTTCTGCCAGGACAATTGTCCTTTTCCTGCAATCAATCTAGTGAAGCTTTGCTGCACTTCCTCTTTTGCAAGTACATCCTTTCTGAAGCAAAGAACAAACTGTTGGAGGAACTCAGCGGGTCAGACAGCACCTATGGAGGGAATGGACAGCTGATTTTTCAGGTTGAGACCCTTCATCTGGACTGAAAGATAGAGGGCAGATAATCAATATAAAAAAGGGAAGGGAGCAAGAGCTGGCAAGTGATAGGTAGATCCAGGTAAGGAGGGGTGATAGGCAGATGGAGGAGTAGGGAGTGGAAGGTGAGGCTGGGAGGTGATAGGTGGAGGTGACAAAGGTCTGAAGGTGGTGAAGCCTGTTAGGAGGAAAGTGGAGCATGGAATCAAGGAAAGGAGATGGGGAGGGCAGATGGTAATAGTCCCATCATCTCCAGATTCCAGTATCTGCAATCTCTTGTGTCTCCATATATCCTTTTTTAGGTTGGAAAACCAAACACTTACCTTATATTCCAGGTGGCATCTCATCAGGACCTTTTATAATTACAGACATGTTTATTCTTGCACTTAATTCCTCTTACAATTGAGGACATTGTATTGCTTACTATCATAACCACTTGCTATAACTGCATGTTGACTTTTAGCAAGAACACCCATGCTCCCCTGAACACAAATAATTTTCTGGCTTCTGCTATTTAAAAACTGTTTTTCTACTTTTCCTATCAGTGAATGATTTCAGATTTTTCCACATCACATACTATCAGCCATGATATAAATTCATTGACAAGTAAAAACTCCACAGGAATATTAAAAAATCAATGGCTAACTTAATAAGTTAAGGAAATAGTGTTAAATTAAACAAAGAATCTATGATGGTGCTAAAAAAAAATAGAATGCTTGAGGATTTGGTAACCAGCATTAGTAATGATGGAGAATAATGGAAAAGATAAAAAAAAATGAGAGTAAATTCTCAAGATATATATGTAAAATGAGTACGAGTAATATACAAGCAGAGACAGAAGACAGTCGAATGGGAAATAATGATATGGCTGATAGAGTAAATAATTTGTTACCTGTTTTCACAGTGGAAGTCACAATGTGCAGTAAAAATAGTGGCGAAGCAAGGGAATAAGTAGAAGCAACTTAATTAATTTTGGTTGTTAATATTGTAAACGTTTGTTGACTAAAAGCCAAGAAATCCTTTGGACCTCATGGTACCAAAATAGGTGGTTGTGGAGATAATGAGTGCATTAATGGTGATCTTACAAAATTCCCTGAAGTCCAAACATTCTTACTGGATGAGAGTACAGAGACAATATACACTACTTTCAAGGAAGGACAAAGAGAGAGTATAGAGAACGTAAGGAGATAAGAAATAGGTCCCTTGTGCCTCTTTCTCCATTCAGCGGCTGCTCTTTTACCTCAGTACCTCTTTTCTGCACAAACCTCATATCACCTGAATCCCTTAATATCAAAAACTCTATCAATTTCTGTCTTGAGTATACCTAGTGACTGAATCCCAGCAATCCTCTTGGGTAGAACATTTCAAAGATTCTCTCAGTCCATAAGAAGAAACTTCTCACCTTGGTCCTGAATGGTCAACCTCTTATCTTTAGACAATGACCCCTGGTTCTAGACATCCCAGCCAAGTCCCAAAGGAATTTTGTTCATTTCAATGAGATCACTTTTTTTTAATGCCAAAATCTAAATGGTATAGGCCCAGAATAATTATACCCCCTGCCCACAAGGACATCCCCCCCACCCCAGGAATCAATTCTGTGAACCTTCATTGCATTCTTTTTAAAAATTTATCCTTTGACCAGGTCATCCTTTCTCCAATTTATCCAGTTGCAGTCTCATCGGGGCCCTACATAATTGAAAGATATCTTCACTCTTATGCACAAAACCTGATGCATTAAAGACTTTGACCTTCCCAATTGCTTTCATAATTGAGCATTAACTTTCAATGACTTGTACACAAGGAAATCCTGGAGACTTTGAACATCAATGCTTTTCAATCTCTAGAAACCCTCAGCAAGTTGACCAACACTTCCTGATTTTATTTCAGATTTCCGACTTCCGCAGCTTTTTGGTTTTCACTTTTCAATCTCACATTATGTAAAAAAATACACTGCTTTGATTTCTACGAAAGCAGATGATTTTACAGTTCCCCACATTGTTTTCCATTTCCTCACCTATTCACCGAATGAGTCTATATTGCTTTGAAACCTCTCTGCATCCCCCTCATAACACACACTAATACCCAGATAGGCATCATCACCGGACTTGGATATATCACACTTGGAAACTCTTGAAGTGGTGGAAGGCATCCAAAGTGTCATGGATGTAAGTGGAAAGGGACCGTACCAGAGCAGAAAAGAGGAAGTCAAGGCAGGAGGGAAAAAAAGAGTTTAGTGGGTAAGAGCAGGCTGAAACAATGTGTCTGCTCAGGGAGTTCTGCCTGTGGATCTTGGACAGAAGGTAGAAACAGGCTGTGAGAGGTTGGGGCACTACAGGTTGGAAGCTGTGGGCAGTTGGAGGGAGATCTCCCAAGAAAATAAGGTCAATGGGTGAATGGGAGAAAATGGGTTGATGTTTGATGATGGGGTCACGGTTCAGAGGGAGGTTTGAGGAGGTGTCTGAGAGCTGACATTTGGCCTCTGCAAGACAGAGGTCAGTTTGCCATAACACAACAGTACCACCCTTGCTGGTAGGTTTGATGACCATTTTGATGACCATATCAGGATTAGTTCTTAGTGAGCAGCATGCTGGAAGTTCAGGAGGGGGCTAGTTGGAGTGAATGAGGGGATTGAGAAAATCACAGCAGTCACCGTCCCATTGGCAGCCAGCAAGGAATAGATTTAGAGAAGGTTTGAAGCCAGAGTGAGGGGACCAGCTAGAACACAGAACTGTACAGCACAGGTACAGGGCTTTCAGCCCACAATGTTCTTGCCAACCATGATGCTGAATGAAACTAATCTCTTCTCATGGTCTATATCCCTCAGCTCATTTCATGTTCATGTGCCTGTCTAAATGCCTCTTAAACGCAACTACCACCATCTGCTTCCACCACCTCCCCTAGCAGTGAGTCGCAGGCACCTAACACTCTGTTAAAAAAGAATTGCCCCACACATCTCCCTTAAACATCCCCCTTCTCAACTTAAAGCTCTGCCTTCTATTTGATGTTTCTACACTGGGAAGGTGATTCTAACTCACTACACTATCTAAGCCTATTTTTATTTTGTAAAATGTGTCTCCCCTTAGCCTCTGATACTCCAGAGAAAACAATCCAACTCTGTTCAATCTCTCCTTATAGCTAATACTCTCTAATCCAGCCTGCATCCTGGTCATTGGGAGTTGTGGAGAAGTGAAAAAGGGTCCACAGTCTGGGTGAAGACTCCTGGCTGACGAAATGGACATGGACACAAAGGTGGATAAGGCAGAAGAAGAGATCATGTCACATCAGGCTCAGAATTCATTAAAATGGTGACTAATCCCATCAATTTTTTGTCTTGATTTTTTCTTTTCTCAAGTAAACTGATCCTACTTCTCAATTTTCTGAGCATAGACCCTTCCTTTCTGCTGGCTTCATCCCATTCATTATAATGAAGAGGCAAAATACACTGATGATATAAAGCTTGGTGGGAGAGCAAGACCTTGGATGTACACAAGGATCTTAGGAAAGGTAATAAGAAGGTGGCAGATGCAGTTATACAGTGGGAAAACAGAAGTTATTTTACTTGGAAGATCAGAAAAACAAGATTGGTGAGATGCCGCTAATTATCGGTTTACAGAAAAAGCTTGGCATGCTGGTTCATGAGATTCACAAGGTAAACATGCAATTAGGAAGGCAAATGACATGTTGGTCTCTAATAAAAAGGAATTGGAGTTCAAATGAAAGGAAATCCAACTGAGATTATACAAGACTTTGGTGAGAGTAGAGTCTTGCTCTGAATTTCTGAAGGAAGGAACCATTGTGAAGGCAGTGAAGTGTCGATTAATTCATAGCTTGAGTGGTTGTTGTGTAGGATGGGCCTAACTCATTGGTATTTAGCAGAATGAAAGGCAATCTTAATGAAACAACTAAGATTCTGCGGGAAACAGACGCGTTAAATGTTGAAAGGCTGTTTATTTCAGCAGAAGCAATTAAAAATACAACTCTAGTGTCAGGGTAAAAGGTTACACTTATAGTACTGAAATAAGGAGAGATGTCTTCTATCGGAGTGATGTGAATCTTTGATATTCCCTGCCCCACACAATTGAAGCTGCTCAGTTGTTGAATATATTTATAGCCGAGAGGAACAGATCATTGAACATGAAGTGAATTAAGAAATATGGGAGTCAGGTGAGACTTCTAGTGGATGCCTAGGTTCCAGCTCTGTGCTTGTATCCCTCAGCAGCTGAGAACACATTCCATTCAGAGCAGACTACTTTTCAAATCTGAGCACTGGCAACATGATAAATTCCTTCATTATTTTATACACTTAGCAATTTCTACTCCCTCATCCTTTGTAAGCACATTATACAGACAAACATTGGACAAAGACATTTTTTCATGAAGGTGTACAAATACAGATAACGAGCCTTGCCCTCTGCCTTCATAAGCAGATTTATTTTAGTTACTAATCAGTTTCAATTTCCCTTTTGCTATTTACATGCTCATAAAAATCTTTAGTGGTCTCTTTTATGTTAGCTACCAATTTATTCCTACACCTCCCCTCTCTGACTTTTTAGCTTTTCTTTTGCTTTTCTTTTGCTTTATGAATTCAGCCTGGTTCTCTACTGCATTATAAGCTTGAGAAGTATAATGAGCCTTTTGCTTTTCATTTTATTCTTAATACCTTCAGTCATTCAGGGAACTCCAGCACTAACTGCCTATTCTTTCCAACTCAGAGTATTACTCTTCATCGACCCACAAACTTACAGCTCTTTGGGCATGTTATATTTCTCAATTAGGGTTTTATCTGCCAATCCTTCATTCCAATCTTCCATGGTCAGGTTGAACTCAGAAATTAATTCTCCATGTCTTTCCAATTAATTTTGCTGGTCCCTTTCATAACTCCTCTAAACCCAAAATATTTTGATTATTCTTTCTTAAATGGTTTCAACTGAAAAATACATTGTTCCTCAGGATTAGATCCAGCACTGCTTCCTTCCTTGTTGATCAGTAAACAAACGCAAGGAACTCTCTTGAACACATTTGTGATTTTACATTCTTTTGTCTACAAGACTTATTGTACCACTCTATGTGAAGACAATTGAGGTAGCTGATTATCACAGTTTGGGAACTTACCTTGAAGCAGAGAGAGACATTCTTCAGCATCACAACTGGAAAATAAACCTTAATGTCCAATCAATTCCAACATCTTCTGCTAGACAAGGGAAAAGTACTGGATCCAAACCAACCTCCCATTTACAATAATGTGGCTTCACCAAAGCATTTGCAATCATGTTACCCATTCCAGGAAATGACAGCCAACATCCATACTGTGGGCACAAACCTACTAATCATTTGGAAGGAAGTGTGAGACTCATCTAATGTAGTGAATGAATATCTCACCACTGATCCCACAGAAGAGATCCATGGCATCATTCTCCATCAAATGCAGCCCTCAAGAGCCCATAATTTTCAGGGGCACCTGCTCCACTTTTATACCTTAATGTACAAAATATGGAGGCTGAGTTTCTCCTGCAGGAAATTTATTTTCTTCAAGCTTGCTGAGTCCACATGTCTGCAAAAACACAACCCTTACAGATGTAATAAGGGTAGACTCTGCACCATGACTGTTGGAGAGTACCGAGGAACAAAGGGACCTCGGTGTATGCATCCAAAGATCCCTGAAAGTGGCAGCACAGGTAGATAGGGTGGTGAAAAGAGAGGGGATACTCACATCCATTAGCTGGGCCATAGAATATAAGAGCAAGGAGGTCACCTTGCAATTTCCTAAAACACTGGTTAGGCCACAGCTGGAATGTCATGTGCAGTTCTGGTCAGCAGACTATTGAAAGGACTGGAAAGGGTATAGGGAGATTCACCAGAATGTAGCCTGGGTTAGAATGTTCCAGTTATGAGGAAAGACCCAACAGGCTCAGTTTGCTTTCCTTGGAGCAGAAAAGGTTGAGGGAGGACCTGACAGAGGTATACAGAATTATGAGAGTCATAATTTGCGTAGAGAGTAGGAATTTTTTCCCTATAGCAGGGTTATCCAAGATCAGAGGGCAGAGGTTTAAGCAGAGGAGTGAGAAGCTTAGAGGGATTCTGAAGAAGAATTTTGTTCATCTGGAAGGTGGTTGCAGTCTGAAATGCACAGCCTCAGGGGGCGGTGGAGGTAGAGACTTTCACGACCTTTAAACATCTAGATTAGTACTTGAATCATCAAGCATGGTAGGCTACAGACTAAGTGCTGGTAAATGGGATAATATAGATTGGTACTTAATGGTTGTCATGGACATGGTGGGCTGAAGGGCCTGTTTCTGTGTTGTTATGACCTAGAATCTGAGGTCAGCCAAAACAAAATTTGCCAAAAAAAAATAGTAACAAGTTGAACCCCCCAGAATTACCTGTGACCCTGCTGACTTGGAGGACGGCAACTATGAACCATATATTCAATTATATACAAGAGTATAAATATTACATACATCGTCATCCAGATGTTCCAAACTGCAACTGTCACCAGCTGTCCAAAGCCTTGGAACACATCAACCTGCCCAAGATGATCTGTCACATTTCACCACTTGGCAACTCAAGAGGCCACTGACCGGATTATTGGGCTGTTTAACCAAATGCAAGACTTCTCATGTTATCTTTAGAGGAGATACAAGTAACAGAAAAATCTACTACAGTAACTGCTAATTTAATATGGTGTCAAAAACATCTATTATTAACTATCAGTTCACTTGAAAGACCTCAAGACTTAACACAGCTCTCAAAGAATTTCCACAAATGAATACATTTATGGCACACGGAACAAATGCAATAATAGAACCGATTAGAATAGTTGCAAGGTTCAGTTGCAGTCATTGCTACAATAAAATTCAATATCTAAAATTGATCTCAAATAAATAAAGAGGCACAAGAATTCCAACACTGTGATCAATTTAACAGGACTTAGCACAAGACATAGCCTGTAGATCTGAAGCCAGCCTCGGACACCTAGGTGGATTAGATCCAATGATCAAAACAATTTTATTCATCCACTTATTGGGCAGATAGGCAGGGAAAGAGAGTGAAGTGTCAGTGGGGGAGCACATTGGGACCAGTGACCATAATACTACTAGATTTAAAATAGTCATAGAAAAAGATAGGTCTGGTCCACAAGTTAAAGTCCTAAATTGGGGCAAAACCAGTTTTGATGGCATTAGACAGAAACTTGCGAAGGTTGATTGGGAGAGGCTGTTTGCAGGTAAAGGAACATCTGGCAAGTGGGAGGCTTTTAAAAATGAGAATGAGGAAGTTCAAGCCAGAATCTTCCTTTTAGAATGAAGGACAAGGCTGGTAGTATTCGGGAAACTGGATTCTTGAGGGGTATTGAAGCAATGGTCAAGAAAAAGGAGGCAGCGTATGTCAGGTATAGGCAGCTGGGATCAAGTAATTCCCTTGAGTATGAGGAAATAGGACTACACTTGAGGAAATCAAGTGTAAGGTAAAGAGGAATCCTATGAGATTCTACAAGTATATTCAGAGCAAAAGGGTAACTAGGAAGAGAGTAGATCTTGTGTGGAACAATGTTGTCATCTATGTGTGGAGCAACAGGAAATGAAAATCTCTCATCTGTATTTACTGTGGAGAAGGCTATGGAAGCTAGAGAATTCAAGGAAGAGAATAGTGATGCCCTGAAACATATCCACATTACAAAAGAGATGCTGGCATTCTTAAAGTGCATAAAAGTTGGATAACTCCCCAAGGACTGAGCAAATGTCTCCTAGGACATTGTGGGAAGCCAGGAAAGAAATTGCTGGGGCCTTGGCAGAGATATTTTCATCATCCTTAGCCACGGGAGAGGTATCAGAAGACTAGAGGGTGGCTAATGTTGTGCCTTTCTTGAAGGAGGCCTGCAAGAACAAGTCAGGGAACTACAGGCAGGTGAGCCTAACATCAGATAGGAAAGTTACTGGAGGGGATTCTGAGAGACAGGACCTACATTTGGAAAGGCAAGGACTGATTCGGGATAGTCAGTATGGCTTTGTGCATGGGAAATCTTATCTCATAAATTTAATTGAGTTTTTTGAAGAGGTGACCAAGAGGATTAATGAAGGCAGGGCAGTGGATGTTGTCTACGTGAACTTTAGCAAGGATTTTGACAAGGTCCAGTATGGTAGGCTGGTTTGGAGGTTTAGATCACATGGGATCCAGGGTGAGTTAGCCAATTGGATACAAAATTGGCTTGGTGGAAGGAGTCAGGGAGCGGTAATACAGGGTTGTTTTTCAAATTGGAGGCCTGTGACCAGTGGTGTGCTGCAGGAATCGGTGCTGGGTTCACTGTTGTTTGTCATCTATATCAACAATTTGGATAAGAGTGCAAGTGGTACGATTGGCAAGTTTCTGGATAACACCAAAATTGGTGGTACGGTAAACAGTGAAGCAGCTCCAAGGTTACCACAGGATCTTGATCAATTGGGAAAGTGGGCAAAGGAATGGCAGATGGAATTAATTCAGAAAAGTGCAAAGAGATGCATTTTCGGAAATTAAACCAGGGCAGGACTTACATAGTAAATAGTAGGGCCAAGGAGAGTGTTGTAGAACAGAGGAGGACAAATACATAGTTCCCCAAAAGTGGCAACATAGATAGACAGGGTGGTGAAGAAGGCAGTTACCATGCTTGCCTTTGGTCAAAGCATTGAATACTGGATAGCATTGAAGACTGGATAGGATAAGACTTCTTCCCCTGGAGCAGAGTAGGCTAAGGGATGACCTTATAGAGGTTTATAAAATCATAATGTGGATGGTCACAGGTTTTTTTCCCAGGACAGGGGAGTCTAAACCTAGAGGGCATAAGTTTCAGGTGAGAGGGGATTGATTTAAAGGACACCTGAGGGGCAACATTTCCACGCAGAATGTGATGGGTAACAGTGGATACAAAGTTCAAAAAACATTTGGACGTATACATACATGGGCGAGAAATGTTTAGAGGGATATGAGCCAAAGGGACTAGCTCAGGTAGACAACCTGGTTGGCATGGACCAGTTGGTCCGGAGGGTCTGTTTCTGTGCTGTATAGCTATCACTCTATCCATGGCAGTTATGTCTTTGAGTACAGAAATTTAAAAAAAGTAATTGGCAGGGACTATTTTCTAGTGCACCTGTTCTCATGCTCAAACTCCTTCTCTAACTGAATCATTTCTCTACTTTTTATCCTTCCGATCAGAATGCCCATTCCTAATTGACCTTAATTAACTTTAAAGATTTCTTAAAGCAAAACAATCTTGTCTTGATTTGTTTCACTCCAAAGTGAGTATTTAGAGCTCTCAAAAACGTATGGTTCACGCATTATCCCTCTCTTGCACATTTAAAACTTAATGATCATTCTATAATTAGAGTCTGCAGCAAAATTTACATTTAGATGACAATGAAGGTTTCAGATGAGTGTCAAACTGGATCACAACACATTACAGGTACGCACAAGAAATCAACATCTCATCCATTTTCTTTCAACATAACATACATTGTTTATTCTTAATGTGCTTTGTCTCCATCTGAGGGACTGACTGCAGACTGGGAAATCCTTTATAAAACATCTCATTGCTGTCCCCTATTATATCAGAGCTCCGTATCATTTCAATTCTCCATACCACTCACTATCTGACCTGTCAGTCTTTGGCCTTCCATTACCTCGTTGCATTGAAGGTCAAAACAAGTTCAATAACTTATTATTTCACTCAGTATTTTGTAACAGACAGGACTTAAGGTTGACTTAAATAATTATAGCCGTTCCAGGAAGAGGAAGGGGAGTCTTTCGGTAGAGAGAACTCATGTCATTGACTGATGTCCTTCAGTAAAACATTAAGGTCACACTGGATCAAGTTCCAACTTGCGAGTTTTATGTGATTCCCATTCTGTTTATCTTTCATCTTTTATCACACTTTGTCTTGTATTTCTTTCCTTTCTCCTCTATTCAACATTATGCACTGTACCATCTCCAAAATGCAATGAAATTTCTTTTCTCCTCCCCAACATTCACTAATTCTGTCATGTATGTATAATTTATGTTAACGTTAACTTACTGTATGTCTGTCATGTTTGTAATGTACTGTGCTGCTGCTGCAAAAAGCCAATTTCTATGGCATTTATATCCTGTGTATGTTTACCTATGACAATGAACTTCATACTACTCTGCCAACACTTGCCAATCCCACAATCTTCACCTTCAATGAGGACAGGGGGTTTAGATCCGTAGGTGTAATCTGCATGTTCCTCACAAAATCACACCATCCTAACTTGGAAATATAATTATTGGTTCTTCGTTGTCACTGGGTCCAAATCCTGGAACTTGCCTGTACACTCACTGGAAGGACTGCAATGGTACAAGATGACAGTTCATCAACAGCTCTCAAGCAATTATAGATGGGCAATAAGTGCTGCTGTTAACCAATTCCAAGAAATTTAAGAAGCTCACACAAACTACTTCTACCATTTGACCTCTCCTATCTAGACACTCTGTGTGTTTGTATGTAAATATGCAAATAAGCCATATTGTCATAGCAATGTCATCAGTTGAGATACTTAAATCCATACATGTAAGCCACATGTGCAGAGAGTTCCTTTGCTTTAAGAGCATTCTGACTGGTTGCATCACAGCCTGGTACGGATGCTCCAATGCACAGGGTCAAAAGAGGCTGCAGAGGGTTGTAGACTCAGTCAGCTCCATCATCGGCACAATCCTCCCCACCATCAAGGGCATTATCAAGAGGCAATGCCTCGATCCATCACAAAGGACCCTCACCACCCAGGACATGCCCTCTTCTCGTTACTACTTTCAGGGAGGAGCCATGAACACGACCTCGTTATTCCTTCTTTTTGCACTATTTATTGTTATTTATAGTAATTTTATGTCTTTGTACTGTACTGCTGCCGCAAAACAACAAATTGCACGTCATATAAGTCACTCAACACCATCATCCCCTCAGTATTAATCAACAAGCTTCAAAACCTTGACCTCGGTACTTCCCTCTGCAACTGGATACTCATCTTCCTTATTGTGACACCAATCAGTGCAGATTGGTAATAATATCTCCTCCTCGCTGACAATCAACACAGGCACCCCACAAGGATGTGTGCTTAACTCTCTCTATATTTATGACTGTGTGGCTAAGCATAGTTCAAATGCTATTTGCTGTTGATACTATTGTTGTTGGTAGAATCTCAGATGGTGACAAGGATGCGTACAGGAGTGAGATAGGTAGGCTGGTTGAGTGGTGTCGCAATAACAACCTCACACTCAACTAAGGAATTCATTGTGGATTTCAGGAAGGGGAAGTCAGGAGAACACACACCAGTCCTCATTGAGGTGTCAGCGGTGGAAAGGGTGAGCAGCTTCAAGTTCCTGGGTGTCAACATCACGAAGGATCTATCTTGGGCCCAACACATTGATGCAATCACAAAGAAGGCACACCAGTGGCTCTACTTCAATAGGAGTTTGAGGAACTTTGGTATGTCAACAAAGACTCTTGCAAATTTCTATAGATGTACAGTGGAGAGCATTCTGACTGGTTGCATCACCACCTGGTATGGAGGCTCCAAAGCACAGGATCGCAAGAGGCTGCAGAGGGTTGTAAACTCAGCCAGCTCCATCACGGGCACAACCCTCCCCACCATCAAGGACATGTTCAAGAGGCGGTGCCTCAAGAAGGCGTCACCTCAAGAAGGCGTCGCCTCAAGAAGGCGTCATCCATCACTAAGGACCATCACCATCCGGGACATGGTCTCTTCTCGTTACTAGCATCAGGGAAGAGGTACAGGAGCCTAAAGAACCACACTCAACGACTTCAGAACAGCTTCTTCCCCTCCGCTATCAGATTTCTGAATGGTTCGTGAACTCATGAACTCTACCTTGTTATTCTTTTTCTTGCACTATTTATTTGTTTTGTAATTTGTAGTAATTTTATGTCTTGGCACTGTGCTCTGCCATAAAACAACAAATTACACAACATACAAGTAGTGATAATAAACCTGATGATTCTCATAATAAACCTGATTCTGATTCTGAGCTAGAATAAATACTCTTGCTCAAAGTTCCTGAATTCTGAGCTGTTAAACTAACCAAAATGTTTGCATTTTAAAGTCCACCTTGGGATACAGTACACACTTTAGACAGGAACCTGAGTGTGCCCATTCATAGGCAGATGCCCTGTGCCTGAATTACCTGATACTAGGAAGGCAAGATCAGAGATTGGGAGAGAGAGGCAGAAGCAGGTCAAGAAGGAGGAAACCAAAGAGAGAGAGAGAGATTGGAAACTGTGGATTAAGACCAGTGCTCTGAATAGAAACAAAGTGGGTTGTCTGGGCAAGGTTAACAGCATAAGGGGGTTCGAAGATAACTTCTTCTGCAGGTTATTATAACGATTGACAACATCTGATTTTCTCTTTGTTGCTCCTGGTCATTGTTGCCACAATTTAAAACTAATTCAAGCAAGTATTCCACTTCTGAGACAGCCCAAAAGTCTGGTTTCCAGAGAAGGATTGAAGATATGGTGATAGTTTACTTCAGAACAAACAACCTTTGAAGTGGGACCTCAGGCAAACACAATGCCCCTTGTTTGCATTTGCAAAGGATCCAACATCCACTTCAGATTTTCACTCTGTACATCAATTTTCTTTTTCATTCTCAAGCTGCTGGGTAATCTACTCCCTCTAGAAATGTACAAATACATCTTGGTTTATTTTATGAGAACTCGCCAGTCTGCTAAGTTGTGTTTGGCCAAAAGTAAACACTCATTAGCCCTTTGTTTCCTTATCCCATTGTGTATCTGCCGGAGTTGTTTTCACTATCTCCAGCGTGTTCATTTTAAAATGCTGCTCATCCGTAATAACTTCCACTTCTGTGAAAATGTCAATGGACCAATGTTTTTTTTTCCTCAACAGATGCTGCCCAAGCTCCAGCAGTTTCTGCTTTTGTCTTCTTCATTCAGAGCACAGGCTGCATTGCCGCAGGGAGGTGGGAAGCGGGTGGCAGAAATAGACCACATCCTTCCTAGACTGGTATGTACGCAGTCTCATTCTCAGCTAACTTCCTTCATTTCTAAATGACTTCATTCAGCCTTCTCCTGCCACCATAAATCATTCTCCTATTATATAACCTCCTTCCTCACAACAGATGTTTAAACTTAAATGCCTTAAGCCAATACAAGTAAAATGTTATTTCTTTTTTGTCTTTTGTCCTTTTTGATTCTACATTCCCTGTCCTCCTGCTTCTCTCTGTACTCTTGGGTAAACTATTGTACATAACAAGTAATAATTCACTTGAATACACCTATGTTGTAGCTAAAATCAGATTATCTATTGACATCAAAATGAAGACAAGTTGCAAGCCATCCAAATTATTATTCATCCATTACCATTTAAACATAGACAATTATTCCAACAAGCTGCTGGAGGAACTCAATGGGTCAAGCAGCATCTGTGGGACGGAAGGAATTATCAGGTTGAAACCCTGCATCAGGACTGAGAGTGGAGAGGGGAGATGGCCAGTATAAAGAGGAGAAAGGCAGTGGTGAGACAGGAGCCTGAGGTGACTGATGATTGTACTTTTTCTGTTATATCATAATTAGTGTGGCTGAACTAGCTTGGCATGACACTGGTGGTATCGAGGTTAAGTGTCCAAAGACAGACAGAGAATTGAAATTTCGTTCGTTGAATAAATCTGTAATGAAAAACAAATCTGGCACCAGTAACGGTGACCATGAAATGAGTGGATTTCTGTAAAAATCCATGTCTTTCTTTGACGGATTTCAGGAAATAAAAACTTCTGTCCTTAACCAGAATGGCCCACAAATAACTCCAAACCTGCAACGATGTGAACAAGTCCTAATTGGTCAGGCAAGCTATTCAATTGTAATAAACCTCCACAACAAAACAAATAAAATTAGATACACCACCTGCCATTGGCTTGGCCATTGATTTGGGAAAACCCCAACTGATCCTGTGAAGTTCTCCTCACCAATTCTGGAAACCGGAGAGACAAGTGACCTAAAGCCTGATGTCGACATACAAAGTCATAACTTTCAACCTATGCTCCTATGAATGTGCTATCTCAGCTGTGTGACAAAGCCAGAAGAGGTTCAACATTGTGACCTGCATTCAAGAGACTCATCCAGATGGCCACAGCACCAAGACTAACCACCATGAAATCCTGGGGCATCAGATCAAACATGGGCAAAACAAAATGTCTTGCCTATTACCACCAACAGCCCTCTCTTTGCTGATACATACAACTTCTCCATGTTGAGCCACACTTAGAAGAAGCACTGAAGATATCACCCACGCATAACATAACCTGAATGTGACCATCATGTGCAATATGGTAATGACCATGTTGGCTGGATTGTGTACCACAAAGCTGCCCGATCTTGTGTAGAAGTGAGAGTACAAACACAAAGGGAAAATCCACATGACCTCATCCTCCAACCTGTCACAGGTGCATCATCTGCTAGTATTAACAAGAGTGATCACCACAGCCCTTGTGAAAAGGTCCATTTTCGCATGAAAGGCACCTACCATATTGTGTGAAATTATTACTGGACTAAAATGGGATGGATTCTGAAAAAATTCAGTTCAAAACTAAGCATTCAAGAAACACTGTGCAACAAAGGCAGATTTGTATCCAGACAAACTAGTTCATTTGTGACCAAACCTGACTCTATGTCTAGAGGAATATGCCAGATACCACATACTTGAGTGGAAGCAATTTGAGTTAAGCTATCCTCTGCCCAATGAATCAGATCGATGCTCTGCAGTCTGGCCTCTCTAGATTGAAGTAATCGAGAGGCAACTATCCAGCTTCAATGGAGCCCAACACCAGTCAATAGATAAAGTGAAAGTGTGAGTAGTTGTCTTCCACCACATCTCCTTCCCAAGGACTTCCTCTGACACAGAAACCAGTCTTCAGCCAATTTGATTTGCTCCACAAGATATGAAAGGGCACCCTGGATACAGCAAAGCCTTTGGGACCAGATAACGTTAGCTGTAGTGTGGAAGATGTGCTCCAGAATTAGGTGTGCCTCAAACCAAGTTGCTAACCAGTATAATTACATTGACATCCATCCAATAATGTGGGAAGCCACTCGACTATGTCCTGTCCATAAAAATTAGGATAAATCCAATCTGATCAATTACTAGCTAATCACTCTACACAATTAAAATGATGGAAGGATTTATCAGCCAGCCAATCAAATTTTCACATTTCCCTTCAACAAAGGTGGAAGCTATTTGGCCCTTCTCAAAGCAATCACATCAATTCTCTTTCCCCACTTATTTCCCTTTAACCTATTCTCTCAAGTGTCCATTAACATCCCGATTCTCCTACCACAGGTCAAGGCTAGGAGTAATTTACAGTGACCAATTATCCTATCTACCAGCATGCGCTTAGGATTTAGAAGGAAACCCATGTGGTCCCAGGGAGAACAAGCAAACTCCACACAGTCAGAACCCGAGGTCAGGATTGAACCTGGGTCACTGAAGTGTAAGGCAGCAGCTGTACCTATTAAGCCACTGTGCAGTAACCTGATCACTGACCCTCTGCTACGATAACCATGACTCGAGATCTCATTCTGCCTTGATTCAAACGTGGACAAACAAACTAGAAGTTTAGTTGCGAGATGAGAATAACTGCTGTTAACATCAAGGCAGTATTTGACCATGTGACATACCTGGAACCTCATTAAAACAGAAGCCAAGGGGAATGGGGATACGGGATGGGAGGGGTGTGAAATCTCTCCACCTGCTCTGCATCCAATACCACATCAACAACCTGCTGAGGAACACTGCTGATCAGAACATTAAACTGCAAGAGTCACAAATATTGTGGCTACCATAGGTGAGGAACTCAGGAGCAACAAACAATCTGCTGGAAGAACTCAGCAGGATCAAGCAGCATCTGTGGCAGGAAAGCAATTGATGACATTTCTGGTCAAAACCCTGCATAAGGACCCTTGCTGCTCTGTAGTGCATCTAACTTGCACCTTTCCCTTGAATGCTGAGTTCTTCCAGCAGGTTATTTGTTGCTCTATATTCCAGTATCTTCAGTCTCTTATGTCTCCTGAGGAACTCAAGTGCTGGCTCTCCAAAGTCTTTCCACCAGTTACATGACCCAAGTCAGGAATGCGATGGAATCCTCTCCTTTTGCCTTGGTGCATGTGGCTCCAACATTATTCAAGGAGTTTCCAGAACTGCCACACTATCCACCACCTGGCTCATCACACGTTCTCTATAACTTTGTGGGGACGTTTAAAATCAGCTCAAAATTAACTGACAACTGCTGAATATTCAGAGTATAGTCTCCAGTTTGACTACAAGGAGAAAATTGCTCTTCAAATGCATTTGAAATTTCCTTTGTTGGGCAACTGCTCAAGCTTCTGATAAGATGTGGTCACATAATCACTTGAATAATAGTATCTTAAATGAACTAGCGCAAACAAATGGTACAACAGAAAATAATCATGTTCTTTTCATTCTTCTAAATATCATTCCTATGTAACTTTAGGAATATACTTGTTATTTTACTAATACAGCTAAAAATCAAATCATCATGAAAAAATGTTTTTGTCTAACCCACAACTTTGGAATGAACTGAACTAAACCCACCAAAGTCCAGATTAAGGGTCTTGACCCAAAACGTCAACAGTCCATTTCCCTCCATGGATGCTGCCTGACCTGCAGGACATGCTGCCTGGTCTCCAGGACCTCCTGCCTGACCTCCAGGACATCCTGCCTGACCTCCAGCGCTTTGTGTGTAAACTCATCAATAACTATTTTTCAGAAACCTGAAGTGAACCATTTAGTAACATTAAAATTAAATTTTTAAAAAAATTTTATTTACAGCGTGGTAACAGGCCCTTCCGGCCCAACGAGTCCGCACTGCCCATTTTAAACCCAAATTAACGTACCCGTACGTCTTTGCAATGTGGGAGGAAACCGGAGCACCCAGGGGAAACCCACACAGACACAGGAGAACGTACAAACTCCTTACAGACAGTGACGGGAATCAAACCCCGATCGCTGATGCTGTAATAGCGTCGCGCTAACCGCTACGCTACCGTGCCGTAACGTCATTCATGATTACCAGTTTCTTCATAAATTAAATATTTTAAAGAGGCTTTGAAAGCTCAACAGCTAGTGACCATCTGCCCATGAAGGGAAGAACAATTTGAAGAACATGCCTCAGACATTACAAGCATGAAAACCGCTATCAGTCTTAATCAAAGATCTGGCAATTTCCCTTTTCTGTTGCTCGCTGCTATCATGAAAAAGTTCAAGAAGGTTTTTGGTATCCAGTAAATGAGAATTCATCAATCATATTTGAAAAAAAAATCTTCTCATGGAGTGAAAGCCATAAAAGAACACTACAAACTGAGTACTGGAACACAGGCCAAAACTGAAATATGGAATGTTTTTCAAAAGTTTATTTTTGGTGATATTTAAAGGCAGGTCTACCACTTCAGAGAGCAGCAGTGTTAAAAGGCCATGGGGGCAGTCTGGGCAAGAGGTTCAGGATCCACCAACTGAGGTCTCGTCATTGTTTGCAGAACGTTGGCTTTGTGGGTTGGTTGCAGCAGGGAGACTGGAGTTTGTCTGGACTGGCCAGGCTGCAACAGGTGAGTGTGACCAAAAGGATAGTGAGGGGTATGAGGGCAAGGTGCAAGTCAGACACACCGCAGAGCAACTAGAGTTAGCAGGGTCTGACCGCACACCATAGTGTGAATGTTGTTGGAATGTAAAATTTTAAACAAGATCCAAGCACTAGGTATAACCTAATTAGCACGTAGACTTTTCATTAATAGTTTGGTAACAGGTCTGGTTCTATTACTCACAACAAAAAAAAAGGATTCCTATCCTTGGAGAGACATCTATAACACTGCAGACCGTATTGCTGCTCTGCTGGGAATCAGTACACATGTAGCTGCAAGTCTCTTTTGGAATAGTGATCTTATAACTTTTCAGAAAGCTTCCATAATTGCAGTTATACAGATTATAATTATTCATTAGCTTAAGTCTATTACATGCCTACAGGAAAGCAGTGATGAAGCTGGATAGTTTACGTAGAGAATCCCAGAGCTTACAGCTTTGACAGTTGAAAGCACAATAGTTAATGATAGAGCAATTAAATTCTGCAAAGATTAAGAGGTCAGAATTTGAGGAAAGCAAAGATCTCTGATGTTGTTGGGCAGGAAGAAATTACAAATATAGGGAGGAGAAATGCCAGGGAGCAATTGAATAACAAAGGTGACAGCTTTAAAATGGCAGCATTGCGTGACCCAGCATCAGTGTGGGGCATCCAGCTCAAGAATGTTTGGCATTCAGAAACTGAGAAGTCGTCAGACTGGTAGAGCCATTGTTCAGCGGGAAAACAAAACTCTGCAAAGAATGTAGATCAGAAAACAACTTGATGAATACTGGACCACAAAGAAAAACTAAAATACAATAAACTCTTTAAAGCATTCACAATGAACCACCTGAGGCCTAATTACTGCAATGGGACCCTGCACTGGAGTTTTCAATAACCTCAGGTTCATAGACCGTGGATCAAAAGAGGCAGATCAAACATGTACAATAATTAAGTCTTGAGGTTACAAAAAATATGGGTGTGTGCTTCAGCTGCAGATGAGCCCAGGCAAGTGAAGTCAAAGGTTAGAGAGGTGGAATTAGGCTGTCCTAATGAAGGCACAGGTATATGGGATGATGCTCATCCAATATGACCAAGAAATTTAAATGTGTCGCCGTGTTTTCCTCAGCACCATCTGCACAATCCTCATTACTACCTCAGTATAGTAACACTATGACAACTTTGCACCACAATGGAGATTTTTGGTTCTAATTGTGTTCTTTCTTGTATAGATTAAACAAATTATACAAAATTATGTTTTTCTTGTGTCTCTGATGCTATGTGCCTGTGATGCTGCTGCAAGTAAGTATTTATATGCATGTGTGCATGCATGTACTTGTGCATATGACAATAAACTTAACTTTGACTTTCAAAATAATTTTTCCCGGAATGGATTGTGACTGCAACCATTTCCAGATTAAATCTCATCTCTTTGAAAATTTAAACTGAGCCTATGTGGTGAAGTTCATCCTTGTGCATCTATGTGATTTACTCATCAGTTGAACACCAAGTTAGGTAATCCCTCATGCAATGATTCCTTTGGACAGCTATCAGGAAAATGGCTCCATCCTTTCCTTATGGTGTCTCTGTAGCACCAAGTGTTCTCAGTCCGAGACCAGGTTGAGACCCTGCTTGTTACTTCTCCACATCTGGATCTTCTCCCTCCTACCCTGCTGTAACACCAATAACCCAACCTCTCATGTACTCTGACACTCCATTTGACCCAAGGCTTATCTCACCATTCAGCCAGGATACCAACATGCCCACAACCAACATGACTGCAACACTCTCCCCCCGCCCACCATATCATTCCCCAACCCTTACCTACCATCAATCCACAGAACACAAAGGCCTCACTACTGACATTGCCAGTGGCAGGTCTATGACTGAACCAGTGCTGAGCATACCACACAGAACATTACAGCACAGTACAGGCCCTTCGGCCCATGATGTTGTGCTGATATTTTATCCTGTTCTAAGATCTATCTAACCCTTCCCTCCCACATAGCCCTCCATTTCTCTATCATTCATGTGCCTATCTATGAGTCTCTTAAATGTCCCAAATGTATCTTCCCCCACAACCTCTCCCGGCAGTGTGTTCCACACACCCACCACTTTCTGTGTAAAAACACTTACCTCTGACATCTCCCTTATACCTTCCTCCAATCACCTTGAAATTATGTCCCCTCGTGTTAGCCATTTTTGCCCTGGGAAAAAGTCTCTGACTGTCCGCTCAATCTATGCCTCTTATCATCTTGTTGACCTGTATCAAGTCATCTCTCATCTGCCCTCTCTCCAAAGAGAAAAGCCCTAATTCACTCAACCTATCCTCATAAGTCATGCACTCCAATCCATGCAGCATCCTGGTAAATCTCCTCTCTAAATCATCCTCTCTAAAGCTTCCACAACCTTCATATAATGAGGCGACCAGAACTGAACACAATACTCCAAGTGTAGTCTAACCAGAGTTCTATAGAGTTGCAACATTACCTCGCGGCCCCTTGAACTCAATACCCCGACTATTAAAGGCCAATTCACCATACGCCTTCTTAACAACCCTATCGACCTGTGCGGCAATCTTGAGTGATCTATGGATGTGGACCCCAAGATCCCTCTCTTCCTCCACACTGCTAAGAGTCCTGCCATTAACCTTGTATTCTATCTTCATAATTAATCTATATGGGTACAAAAAAAATTCTAGGTACAAATCAGTTCAGATTCGGAGTGCTGTCAAGCATTGTATGGAATCAGTGGGTATTGAGCAAATATGGAGAGGGACGTGAAGAGAATTGCTTAAAAAAGTGATGTGCCAGAAGAACAATGAAAATGAAAATGAAAATGTAATTGATCAATAAACATGGGAAACCTGAGACCAACATATAAAAGTCTAAGTTGTTTGTGATCAATGCATACACCTCAGCCTAGGGGAAATGAAACTTGCAGACCTTTGAAGGAACTTCAAAGGCTTATCTGGACTCTGGCATCAATAAAATTCACAGCAGGTGGGAGTTAGGCAACCCTTAAGAGATGGATTACAGAAAGAGCATTATAATTGAGCATCTCTCCAACTATCAGTTGGCCAAGTACAAGCTATCATACCAGGTATTATTATTAAGAAACTTAGACTTCTTCCATAGAGAAGCAATGCAAGTTAAATTAAGATAATTATGGTGAAAGCGGGGAGAGAAAAAGCTTTGGAGGCTTCGAGGGTTTCGCTTCGGAAGACTTCGGAACAGATAGGTTTTTCTTTTTTATCTTTTTTAATAGGGTTTTAATTATAAGGGTTAGTTCTTAATAGGGTTGTTATTATTAGGGTTAGATTTTTATAAGGTTCTGTTTTAAGTGTTTTATAAGTTTTAATCGGGAGGAGTGGGGGCTGGACTGCGCAGGCGCGGAGCGGGCAGTTTAGAAAGCAAACCGCCATATCCAGTGGGCAGCTTTGGAGCTGGCAGCGGAGTGAGAGGGAGCAGAGTGTTTTGGGCTTTGGCTGAAGGGGCTTTGGTGTAAAGGGACGAGGAAAGGTAGGTGACTTGAGGGAAGGAAAGGATATGAGTGCGGTATCCTGTACTCAGTGTCAGATGTGGGAGTTCCCGGAGTCTCCCTGCCTCCGGGAGGGCTACATCTGCGCCAGGTGTGTCAAGCTGCAGCTCCTCAGGGACCGTGTTAGGGAACTGGAGATGCAGCTCGATGACCTACGTCTGGTCAGGGCGAATGAGGAGGTGATAGAAAGGAGTTATAGGCAGGTGGTCACACCGGGGCCACGGGAGTCAGGCAAGTGGGTCACAGTCAGAAAGGGGAAGGGGAAGGGGAAGAGTCAAGTACTAGAGAGTACCCCTGTGGCTGTACCCCTTGACAATAAGTACTCCTGCTTGAGTGCTGTTGGGGGAGACAGCCTGTCTGGGGAAGCAACAGTGGCAGAGTCCGGCCCTGTGGCTCAGGAGGGTAGGGAAGGAGAGAGGAGGGCACTAGTGATGGGGGACTCTATAGTTAGGTGGGCAGACAAGCGACTCTGTGGACACAGGAAAGAAACTCGGAAGGTAGTTTGCCTCCTAGGTGCCAGGGTCTGGGATGTTTCAGATCGCGTCCAAGATATCCTGAAAGGGGAGGGAGAACAGCCAGAGGTCGTGGTACATATTGGTACCAACGACGTAGGTAGGGAAAGGAATGGGGTCCTGAAAAAAGACTACAGAGAATTAGGAAGGAAGTTGAGAAGCAGGACCACAAAGGTAGTAAAATCCAGGTTACTGTCTGTGCCAAGTGACAGTGGGTATAGGAACAGAATGAGGAGGAGGTTAAATGCGTGGCTGAGGGATTGGATTAAGGAGCAGGGATTCAAATTTCTGGATCATTGGGTCCTCTTTTGGGGCAGGTATGACCTGTTCAAAGATGATAGGTTGCACTTGATTCCCAGGGGGACCAATATCCTGGTGGGAAGGTTTGCTAAGGCTACTGGGGAGGGTTTAAACTGGAATTGTTGGGGGTTGGGATCTGAACTGGAGAGACTGGGGAAGAGGTGTTAGGCTCTCAAATAGAGAAAGCTAGTAGTAGGTATGATAGGCAGGTGATAGAGAAGGGACGTGCTCAGACAGGTTTGAGATGTGTCTATTTTAACTCAAGGAGTATTGTGAACAAAGCAGATGAGCTTAGAGCTTGTATCAATACTTGGAGCTATGATGTGGTGGCCGTTACGGAGACTTGGATGGCTCAGGGACTGGAATGGTTGCTTCAAGTGCCGGGTTTTAGATGTTTCAGAAAGGACAGGGAGGGAGGCAAAAGAGGTGGGGGAGTGGCACTGTTGATCAGAGATAGTGTCACGGCTGCGGAAAAGGTAGACGTCGTGGAGGGACTGTCTACGGAGTCTCTGTGGGTGGAGGTTAGGAACAGGAAGGGGTCAATTACTTTACTGGGTGTTTTTTTATATATAGGCCACCCAATAGTAACAGGGATATTGAGGAGCAGATAGGGAAGCAGATCCTAGAAAGGTGTGAGAATAACAGAGTTGTTGTGATAGGGGATTTTATTCCCAAACATCGATTGGCATCTCCAGACAGCGAGGGGTTTAGATGGGGAGGAGTTTGTTAAGTGTGTTCAGGAAGGATTCTTGACACAATATGTAGATAGGCCTACAAGAGGAGAGGCTGTGCTTGATTTGGTATTGGGAAATGAACCTGGTCAGGTGTCAGATCTCTCAGTGGGTGAACATTTTGGTGATAGTGATCATAATTCTATCTCCTTTACGTTAGCACTGGAGAGGGATAGGAACAGACAGGCTAGAAAGGCGCTTACTTGGAGTAAAGGGAATTATGAAGATTAGATTGGGAACAGATGTTCTCAGGGAAAAGTACGGAAGAAATGTGGCAAATATTCAGGGGATATTTGTGTGGAGTTCTGCATAGGCATGTTCCAATGAGACAGAGAAGTCACGAGAGGATACAGGAACTGTGGTGTACAAAGGCTATAATAAATCTAGTCAAAAGGAAAAGAAAAGCTTACAAAAGGTACTGAGAGCTAGGTAATGTTAGAGATCTGGATAAGGCTAATAGGAAGGAGCTTAAGAAGGAGATTAGGAGAGCCAGAAGGGGGCATGAGAAGGCCTTGGCGGGCAGGATTAATGAAAACCCCAAGGCATTCTACAGGTATGTGAAGAGCAAAAGGATAAGATGTGAAATAGTAGGGCCTATCAAATGCAGTAGTGGGAAAGTGTGTATGGATCCGGAAGAAATGACGGAGGTACTTAATGAATAATTTACGTCAGTATTCACTACAGAAAAAGATCTGGGGGATTGTAGTGGGGACTTGCAGCGGGCTGAAAAGCTTGAGCATGTAGATATTAAGAAAGAGGAGGTGCTGAAACGTTTGGAAAGCATCAAGTTGGATAAGTCACCGGGACCGGATGAGATGTACCCCAGGCTGCTGTGGGAGGCAAGGGAAGAGATTGCGGAGCCTCTGACGATGATTTTTGCATCGGCGATGGAGACGGGAGAGGTTCCGGAAGATTGGAGGGTTGTAGATGTTGTTCCCTTATTCAAGAAAGGGAGTAGGGGTAGCCCAGGGAATTATAGACCGGTGAGTCTCACCTCAGTGGTTGGTAAGCTAATGGAAAAGATCCTGAGAGGCAGGATTTATGAACATTTGGAGAGGTATAATATGATTAGGAATAGTCAGCATGGCTTTGCCAAGGGCAGGTCCTGCCTTACAAGCCTGATTGAATTCTTTGAGGATGTGACTAAACACATCGATGAAGGGAGAGTGGTAGATGTAGTGTATATGGATTTCAGCAAAGCGTTTGATAAGGTACCCCATGCAAGGCTTATTGAGAAAATAAGGAGGCATGGGATCCAAGGGGGCATTGCAGTGTGGATTCAAAAGTGGCTGGCCCACAGAAGGCAAGAGTGGTTGTTGAAGGGTCATATTCTGCATTGAGGTTGGTGACCAGTGGTGTACCTCAGGGATCTGTACTGGGATCCTTGCTCTTTGTGATTTTTATAAACAACCTGGATGAGGAAGTGGAGGGGTGGGTTAGTAAGTTAGTGGATGACACTAATGTTGGGGGTGTTGTGGATAGTTTGGAGGGCTGTCAGAGGTTACAGAGGGACATAGATAGGATGCAAAGTTGGGCTGAGAAGTGGCAGACGCAGTTCAACCCAGATAAGTGTGAAGTGGTTCTTTTTGGTAGGTCAAAAATGATGGCAGAATATAGTCTTAATGGTAGGACTCTTGGCAGTGTGGAAGATCAGAGGGATCTTGGGGTCTGAGTCCATAGGACGCTCAAAGCGGCTGCTTAGGTTGACTCTATGGTTAAGAAGGCATATGGTGTATTGTCCTTCATCAATCGGGGAATTGAATTTAGGAGCCGAGAGGTCTTGTTGCAGCTATACAGGTCCCCGGTCAGACCCCACTTGGAGTACTGTGCTCAGTTCTGGTCGCCTCACTACAGGAAGGATGTGGAAGCCATTGAAAGGGTGCAGAGGAGATTTACTAGGATGCTGCCTGGAATGCGGAGCATGCCTTATGAAAGCAGGTTGAGGGAACTCAGCCTTTTCTCCTTGGAGCGACGGAGGATGAGGGGGGGACATGATAGAGGTGTATAAGATGATGAGAGGCATTGATCAGGTAGATAGTCAGAGGCTTTTCCCCAGGGCTGAAATGGTGGCCACAAGAGGACATAGGTTTAAGGTGCTGGGGAGTAGGTATAGGGGAGACGTCAGGGGTATCAGAGATTGGTGAGTGCATGGAATGGGCTGCCAACAACGGTGGTGGAGGCAGATACGATAGGGTCTTTTAAGAGACTGTCGGATAGGTACATGGAGCTGAGAAAAATAGGGGGTTATCGGTGAGCCTAGTAATTTCTAGGGTAGGGACATGTTCAGCATTGCATTGTGGGCTGAAGGGCCTGAATTATGCTCTAGTTTTTCTATGTTTTTCTACGTTTTAAATTAGATATAAGAATTGAAAAAAATACTTTCACCTGCTTGGAGAAAGTTATGATCAAACTACATTGTTCTTCAAAATATTTAATCTAAGGTGGAAGCTTATTCAAAACCATATTCTGAGCAAAAATCATTTTTGCACGCCCCACTTCAACCAGCATTTCATGACAAACACTTATGGTGAGAGTAAGGCTCTTTGAGTCAAGGAGAAATTGAGGTGATTTGAGAGATCTATTTAAGGAGAAGCTAGGCAAAGATAAATGTAGACACAAGGGACTGCAGATGCTGTAATCTGGAGCAAAAAACAATCTGCTGAATGAACTCAGCAATCCGTGCAGCCTCTGTGGGAGGAAAAGAATTGTCGATGTTTCGGCTCACAGACCAATACAGCCTGGATACAGGCCATTTAGCCCAACCATTCCATGCCGACCACAGTGCCCACCCAGCTAGTCCTAATTTCCTGCATTCGGCTGATATCCCTCCAACCCCCTCAATATACCTATCCAAGTGCTTCTGAAATGATACTATTGTACCTGCCTCAACCACTTCCTCTGGCAGCTCATTCAATATGCTCGCCATCCTCTGAATGAAAAGGTTGCCCCTTAGGACCCTTTTAAATCTTTCCCCTCTCACCCTAAACCTGTGTCCCTTAGCTTAGGACCTCTACCTTGGGGAAAAAATACTGTTACAATCCACCTTATCTATGTCCCTCATGATTTTAAACACTTCCATAAGGTCGCCCCTCATTCTCCTATGTTCCAAGGAGTTAAGACCTAGCCTGGTCAACCTCTCCCTATAAATCAGACCCTCTAGTCCTGGCGAAATCCTCGTGAATCTTTTCTGCACTCTTTCCAGCTTAACCACATCTTTTTATAATAGGGTGACCAAAACTGTACACAGTACTCCAAGTGCGGCCTCACCAATGACTTGTACAACAACAGCATAATGTCCCAACTCCCATCCTCAGTGCCCTGTCTGATGACAACCAGTGTGCTATAAATGCCTTTTTCATCACCCTGTCTACATGTAATGCTGCTTTCAACGAATAATGCACTTGTACCCCTAGGTCCCTCTGTTCCATTCACTCCCTAGTGCCCTGCCGCTCATAGTAAAGTCCTACGCTGGTTTGACTGTCCGAAATGCATCACTCACACTTATTTGTATTGAAATCCATTTGCCACTCCTCGGACCACTTCCCTAACGATCAAGGTCCCCCTATAATCTATAATAACCTTCTTCACTGTAAGCAGCACCTCCTAATTTATTCTCATCCACAAACTTACTGATCAAGCCTTGTGCATTTACACGCAAATCATTTATATATATAGCGAATAAAAAGGGTCCCAACACCAACCCCTGTGACACACCACTAGTCACCAGCCTCCATTCTGAGAAACAACCTTCAACCACCACCCTCTGCTTCCTACCTCTGAGCCAATCTTGAATCCACCTAACTAGCTCTCCCTGGATTCCATGGGACCCAACCTTCCAGACCAGCTTACCATGTGGGACCTTGTTGAAGGCCTTGCTAAAGTCCAAACAGATGACATCCACTTCCCTACTTTCATCTACCTTTTTAGTTAGTTCTTCATAGAAGAGGTAATTAAAAGGTTTCATGGAAGATAGAACAGTATAGCACAGGAACTGGCCTTTCAGCCTACGATGTTGTGCTGAACTAATTAAATGCCTAATTAAATTAATTCCTTCTGCCTGCACAATGTCCATATCCCTTTCTTCTCTGCATGTTCATGTGCCTATCTAAAACACTGCTATCATATCTTCCTCCACCACCAACCACCACTGGCAGCGCATTCCAGGCACCCACCACTCTCTGTGTAAAAAACTTACCCCGCACATCTCCTTTGAACTTTCCCCCTCTCATCTTAAATTCATGCCCTCTAGTATTAGACATTTCAACACTGGGAAAGTGATACCAGCTGTCTACTCTATCTATGCCTCTTATAGTTTTATAAACTTCAATCAGGTCTCCCCTCAGGCTCCACCGATCCATAGAAAACAACCCAAGTTTGTCCAACCTCTCTTTGTAGCACATGCCCTCTAATCCAGGCAGCAAGAGGTAAACCTCTTCTGCACCCTCTCCATAGCCTCCACATCCTTCCTATAATGAGGCAACCAAAACTGAATGCAATACTCCAGATGCGGCCGAACCAGAGTTTTATAAAGCTGCAACATAACTTACTGTGTCTTGAACTCAGTGCCTCCACTAATAAAGGCAAGCATGTCATATGCCTTCTTTACCACCTTATCAACTTGTGCAGCCACTTTCAGGGAGCTATGGACTTGGACCCCAAGATCCCTGAAACTGAAATGTAGGGCCCTAAAGTTCCCCCCTCCACCCCACCATCCTCCTGGCTAAAGCACAGTCTCTGGAAAATAAAATTGAAGACCCCAGAGCAAGACTGCAGTACGAGGGGGACATCAGGGACTGTTGTGTACTCTGCTTCACAGAGGCATGGCTCTCCCACAGCACTCCAGACACAGCACTCTAGCCTGACAGCCTCACCATCCATTTCATAGACCAGACAGCGGCATCAGGTAAAGGCAGAGGTGGAGACGTTTGCTTCATGATTAACTCTTTGTGGTGCATAGATGTGGCGGTTCTGTCTCAGTCCTGCTCCCCCGACCTGGAACAACTGGCGGTCAAGTGTCGTTCATTTTATCTGCCGAGGGAGTTCTCTGCCGTCATCCTGATAGCAGTGTACATTCCACCCCTGGCAAACATTAAGCTGGCACTGGAGGAGCTGAACACTGTGATCAGCAGTCACAAAACAGCACACCCTGATGCCTTCCCGATTATTGCAGGGGGTCTTCAACCAGGCTCGCTTGAAAAAGGCTCTGACAAACTACCACCTACATGTCACTTGTGGAACCAAAGGAGCCAACACACTCCATCACTGTGACACCACCACCAAGAACACTTACCGTGTCATCCCACCCCCGCACTTTGGCAAGTCCAATCACCTGGCAGTACTTCTACTCCCAACATACAGGCAGAGACTGAGGACTGCAGCACCAGTGGTGAGGACCACGAAGGTGTGGTCAAGGGAGGCAGAGGAGCAATTACAGGACTGCTTCGAATTGGTGGACTGGACCATATTCAGGGATTCATCGTCAGATCTAAATGAATATGTCACGGCCGTCACCGACTTCAAGATCTGCGTGGATGAGTGCGTGCCTCCAAAAACATACCGAGTCTTCCCAAACCAGAAGCCTTGGAGGGACCAGGAAGTTCAAAGTCTGCTGAGGGCTAGATCTGTGGCGTTCAAAACTGGCAATCCAGAACCCTACAAGAAGTCCAAGTATGACATACGGAAGAGCAAAAAGGCAATTCTGAGTGAAGCTAGAGACACAATCAGATGCATGACAGCTGTGGCAGGGTTTGCATGCAATTACTTCCTACAAGATGAAACCTAACAGCGTAAATGGCAGCGATGCTTCACTCCCTGATGAGTTCAACTCCTTTTATGCATGCTTTGAAAGGGAGAATAAGACTACACCTGTGTGAATTCCCAGAGTATCTGGCGACCCTGTGATCTCTGTCTCAGAGGCTGATGTCAGAACATCCTACAAGAGGGTGAACCCTTGCAAGGTGTCAGGCCCCAATGGTGTACCTGGCAGGGTACTGAAAATCTGTGCTGACCAACTGGCTGGAATGTTCAAGGACATCTTCAACCTCTCATGCTGTAGTCAGAGGATCCCACTTGCTTCAAAAGGGCATCAATCATACCAGTGCCCAAGAGGAGCAGGGTGAGCTGCCTCAATGACTATCGCTCAGTAACATTCATACCCACCCAGGTCATTCTCTCTTCTCTCCTCTCCCATCAGGCAGAAGATACAGGAGCCTGAGGGCACATTTCACCAGGCTCAACAGCTTCTATCCCACGGTGATAAGACGATTGAACAGTTCCTTTATATGATGAGGTGGACTCTTGACCTCACAATCTACCTTGTTATGACCTTGCACCTTATTGTCTACCTGCACTGCACTTCTTCTGTAGCTGTGACACTTTATTCTGTACTGTTATTGTTTTTACCTGTACTACCTCAATGAACTCTGTACTAACTCAATGTAACTGCACTGTGTAATGAATTGACCTGTATGATCGGTATGCAAGACAAGTTTTTCACTGTACCTTGGTACTAGTAGTGATAATAAACCAATACCAATATTTTGATGTAGAGCTTTGAGAGGTCGGTCATGGCTGGAATTAACTCCTGCCTGAGCAAGGACCTGGACCCACTACAAATTGCCTTCCGCCACAACAGATCTACAGCAGATGCAATCTCACTGGCTCTTCACTTGGCTTTGGAATACCTGGACAACAGCAATACATACGTCAGGCTACTGTTTATCGATTACAGCTCAGCATTCAACACCATCATCCCTTCAGTATTAATCAACAAGCTTCAAAGCCTGCGCCTCTGTACCTCCCTCTGCAACTGGATCCTAGACTTCCTTATCGGGAAACCACAGTCAGTGCGGATCAGTAGTAACATCTCCTCCTCACTGACAATCAACACAGGCACCCCTCAAGGATGCGTGCTTAGCCCACTGCTCTGCTCTCTCTACACTCATGATTTTGTGGCTTAGAACAGTTCAAATGCCATCTAAAGATTTGCCGATGACACTACTGTTGTTGATAGAATCTCAGATGGCAATGAGGAGGTGTGCAAGAGTGAGATAGATTATTTGTTGAGTGGTGTCGCATCAGCAACTTTGCACTCAACATCAGCAAGACCAAGGAATTGATTGTGGACTTCAGGAAGGGGAAGTTGGGAGAACACACACCAGTCCTCATTGAGGGATCAGTGGTGGGAAGGTGAGCAGCTTCAAGTTCCTGGGCGTCAACATCTCCAAAGATCTGTGCTGGGCCCAACATATTGATGAAATCCCGAAGAAGGTAAGCTGGCGGCTCTACTTCATTTGGAGTTTGAGAAGATTTGGTATGTCACCAAAGACTCTTGCAAGTTTCTACAGATGTATGGTGGAGAGCATTCTGACTGGTGGCATCAACAGCTGGTATGGAGGCTCCAATGTGCAGGATTGAAGGAGGCTGCAGAAGGTTGTGGACTCGGCTGGCTCCATCAAGGGCACAACCCTCCCCATCATCGAGGACATCTTCAAGAGGTGGTGCCTCAAGAAGACAGCATCCATCATTAAGGACCCTTACCATCCAGGACATTGGTATTGGTATTGGTTCATTATTGTCACTTGTACCGAGGTACAGTGAAAAGCTTGTCTTACAAACCGATCGTACAGGTCAATTCATTACACAGTGCAGTTGACACTGCCCTCTTCTCATTACTACTATAAGGGAGGACGTACAGGAGCCTGAAGACCCACACTCAATGTTTCAGGAACAGCTTCTTCCCCTCCACCATCAGATTTCTGAACGGTCCATGAACCCATGAACTCTATCTTGTTATTTCTCTTTTGTACTATTTTATTTCAGTGATAATAAACCTGATTCTGATTCTCTGTACATCAATACTGTTGAGGGTCCTGCCATTAAAAGTGTACTGTTTGAGGTTGAAACCCTGCATTATGAAAGATAAATGTGTTTTTTATTCCCTTTCCAAGCTTCCAGCATCAATAGCAGGGACTCGTGCACCAAGGAATTGTAGGCAGAAATTCGGTAACATATGGGGAAGGTGTTGGAATGGAGGAGAATGAACAAGCTCCCACTTATAATGCATGGAGATGATAGTCTCACCCCTTAACACCAAGAGATCAACAGAGAGTTATGAAGCAACCTGGAGTATTTAACTGCTGCTGGAACAGACTGGAAGAAAATGATGGCACAACCGAGGAGCTGTTTGAAAATTAATTGGATAAATCTAAAATTAAAGTACATTTAACTCTTCTAACCTTTGGGTATTCACTATTTGTAATTATGTTGTCCCATTGGTGGCTAGCACTTCCATACTGAAGAGTTGGAACAATAAGTTGTGCACTGAAAAAGGGATACAGTTTTAAAAATTTAATCTCCTGTGTCTCTGTTGATTGGACTTCAGGTCAACCAACATTTGGCAGCTGAGATAACTACTTAACAACTAGGGAAAAATATTACTAAAGTGGAGCCACAAGAGACTGCAGATGCAGGAAATCTGGAGCAACACACAAAGCAGCTGGAGGAACTCAGCAGGTCAGGCAGCATCTATGGAGGGAAATGGACAGTCGGTATTTCAAGTCAAGACCCTTCATCAGGACTGGAAAGAAAGAATGAAGATAGCAAGTATAAAAAGATGGAGGGAAGGGATGGAGCAAAAGTTGGAGGATGATAGGTGATAATGGTAGACTTTTGTGGGAACAAGAAGATGGAAGCTACAGGAGATAGTGAGGGGAAGAGGTGTGAAGTGAATGCAGTAGTGGAAGGAGAACAGTTGAAAGGACAAGGAGAACAATGGAAAGTAGGAAGAGGAGGAAAGATGAGGAAAATCAAGACAAAAGATAAATTTCAGTAGCAATATGAATACTTTACGTTATGCTGAGCTCCAGAAGTATTATTTTTTAAAGGCTGCATGATAACTTAATGAAATGAGGTGAATCAAAACTAATTCTACAAACACACATCTTGCATTATGAATCAAGTAATTCACGATAAGGTGTACAAGATGTTTGTTGGTTATGCCCAAACTCTTCCATTGTGGCATAGTTGTTCTGCTATACTGCAATAATTAAGTTCCTAAGAAACCTCATGTTATAGAAATTTGTGTTGTCGCAGAATAGGCTGCAGTTGCATTCAAAGCACAGATTGAAACAGGTTTTCCCAATCACAGTCGTGCTATAACTAATGCAGCCCACGTAAGGCAAATAGTGTTCGCTAATCCATCAATCATGTTATAACCAATTTGCATTACAGAAACAAGTGTTAGAACAGAACTACCTGTACTAACAGTTCTGCAGTGAACACCAGTTTGTAAGACTTGAGTAATGGCATCTCACAACAGAATGTTCACCTGTGTACACATCTGATCATCCTGCTGCCGTTAATCAATGAACACTCTACCATGATGTCATACTTCCACTGATCTACAGGCAAATGAAAGGAAATTTAAATGTACTAATAATGCAGTACTTGAATATCAGAGCCAAAGCAATATTTTTGACTACCACTAGATTATATATTTTTAAATCATTAGATTTGAACAAATCCTGTATCACCCATTTGATATGTCATCTTTATAACCCCATGTAAGCTCAATGGATCAAAACACTATCCAATAGCTGTATGTAATTCAAGGATATTTGACATAAGTATCATGTGCATTTGAAAGTAGACTCCATACACCCAATCTCCCCATGATAGTAAACATTTCCAGGTTATTGATATGAGTCACAATATTTACAAGTCACTTTTTGAAATGAGTCACACTTGCACACCTCGCATCTCTCTACCTTGGTCATGTTGAGATGTAACACTCTTTTTGGAGCACTGAGAGGGAAGTTAGACTACATTGACCTAGTTGCAACCATCGTTGGACACTTTCTGGCCAACTAGGTCTTCATACTTCAACAATGAAGAAAACTTTCATGTCTATTCCCTTACTAAGCTCCGAGGATCCAGGAAGCCCCCAGCACCAAAGAGGCAATGTGCCGAGCAGGAACCATGTGACTATAGAAACGTCTGTCTGCCCTTTTAACTGTTGAACCTCCCATTCAAATAGCTTGCCTGATCTTCCCACCACCCCACTTCCTGATTCAGGTTGCACTTCCCAGCATTCAAAGCTGAAGATTGGTGAGGGAATTTGATTTTTTTGCTTTGAATTTTCATCGGCAAAGATGACTTGAACCCCGATTTTAATACCATCACCATTGTCCAGATGTTCTTCCACTAAAACAGTTTCTCCATTTCATTCCTTGTAACTAGGTCCAGCACAGCCTCATTCCCCAATGAGCTTGAAATATAGCTGCAGAAATTTCTCCTCTACAAACTTAATGAACACTTTCTTCATCTTGCCCTCTACTCTTTCCTTCATCCACAATAATACCTGTACTTATTCCAGGATAATTGAAATCTTCTATTTCTGTTCTATTACATTCCTCAAAGGTTTGCCCTACCAGTTAGGGTGAGGGGTAGAATCTGGAGGAAATGCGGAGAGGATAAAATGAAGTAGGGTAGGACTCAGAAGGCCAAAGGGCCTGTTTCTGTGAGTGAGATGGTACATTTAGATTGGAAGAACAAAGGGGTCGTGTAATGAAATTGGCACAATGGCATGTAGAAAGAGAGGTCTAGGGATGCACGTGAATAAATATTTGAAAATAAGGAGACAAGCTAAGAAATCTGTTGAAGCATAGATTCATATAAAGTCAGAGGCGTACAGCTCAGAAACTGCCCCTTTGGCCCATTATATCCATTCTGACATTTTACCACATCGACACCAATCCCATCTGCCTGTGTTCAGACCAGATCCTTCTATGTCTTGTCTAAATGAAAATACAAAAAAGACAGATGCTGGAACTGTAAAATAAAAACAAAGTGCTGTAAGCACTAGCAGGCCAGTCAGCATTTGTGAAAAGAGAAACGGAGTTAATATTTCAGGTTGGAGACCCTTTATTTTTGTGTTATGTTCTGTAGAATCCTTCACTTCACCCTACAGTCAAAGCAGGGTTACTCTAAACGCAGATGACTTGAACCCCGATTTTAATACCATCACCATTTCAAGATGTTCTACCAACATTATTCAGTTGGAACATTGACCTTTTTGTTGGACAACACACTTTAGTGAAGATGTCAGAGTTTCAAAGGTTGCCACAGAGTTCCACCAGAGCAGTACCAGTGGTGAGCAGTTTCAGATCTGTGCATGGACTGCAGAGGCCAAGATTTTCTCAAGGCAGAGAAGGGTATAAGGAGATTTGATAGAGGGACTTGTGTCAGGAGAAATTGTGTCCCTGTACAAGCCATAGACAATGTAGCTATCACTGACAAGTCTAGCGTTCAATGTCCAAACCTTGGCTATTCCACTGGACAGTTAAGAGGCAGCCACACCAGTGGGCCCAGAGTAATTGCTTGCATTGTTAGTATGGAATAATGGCATTCTTTATACAACACCTCCTTACATCAGAACATGTTTAGGCCTCCGTGTCCCACAGTTTTAACACCAGCCCTTCAACAATCCCAAACCTCGACCCTTCCAAGACTCTGGCCCTCACCCATCACTCCCTCACACCCACCCTTGTCCAATCTGCTAGGGAAGGGAATGACCCAAGATGGGCAGTAGACACTGGTCATCCACGGCCTGAGTACTGTGTACATTTCTACTAACCCCATCACAGGAAATGTGTGCCTGCTCTGTACAAGGTGCAGAGAATATTAATTAATTTTTAATGCATTTTTCAGGATGTTTATTAATGGCAAGGCCAACATTTATTGCACACCCTAATTGTCCATGAGAAGGTGGAGGTGAGCTGCCTTATTGACTCACTGCAGTCATTTCCGGACCTGTTGGGAGAGGGAAGTCCAGGCCTTAGACACAACAGTGATGAAAGAATGGAGATACATTTCCAAATAAAGAAGTTGTGCAACTTGGAGAGAAAACTACAGGCTGTGATGTCCCTGTGCACCTGAAGCTCTTGCTCTTCTTGGTGATGGAGGCTACAGCTTTTGGAAAGTGTGGTTGGAATAGCCAAGTGAGTAACCACAGTGCATTTTCAAGCTGGTATATACTGCAGCCACAGGGTGCCTCTGCAATGATGGAGACAGTAAGGGAAGAGTACAAGGTCGGTGCAGTGGCTCCCAACAGCTTGAGCCTTCACAGCTACTGAAGTTTGCTGCTTCAAGCAAAATGGCCAACCTGCCCTAACACCCCCAGCACCAATTAATTTCTGCGCAAGTGCTTTGAGCCTAGCTGGTAGATGTGTTATGCTCAATTCAGTTGGAACCTCTTTACTTAAAAGTTAAGGTTATTAAACTCTGTGGACAAGGCTCAAACTTGCATGGGGAATCCCCAGTGGATTTCAAATCTAAGGCCCTTGCAGCTCACACCAAGCACAGAAGTTCTTGAATCTCCATTGTTCCCCAGGAACTAAGTACAGTATCAATGGCCATCCTTCAGTGCAACAGTGTCAGAAGGTACCATTCTTCCATTGGGTCATCAAATTAACTTCTAAATTGTGGCTCTGAAATTCCAAATGAATTTTAATCCTCTGATGCCAATTAAAAAACATGGACAATTTTTGGCTTCGTCAACCAAAAGAAGCAGCAGCAAATGATTATTTATCAGTTTGCTGTTTATTGTTTCAAGGTGTAAAATGCAACTGATCTTTGCAACAAAAAAAGTAATTGAATTTCAATGTTTATACATATATAATACATGTTTACAAAAGAACTCAGGAAGGGAATTAGGAGAGCCAGGAGGGGGCATGAAAAGTCCTTAGCAAGTAGGATTAAAGAGAATCTCAAGGCATTCTATAAATACATCAAGAGCAAGAGGATAACTAGGGAGAGAATAGGACCATTCAAGGATAAAGGAGGGAACATGTACTTGGAGGTGGAGGATGTGGGTGAGGGCCCAAATGAGTACTTTGCCTCGGTATTTACCAAGGAAAAAGACGTGAAGGATAGTGAGATCAGTGTGGAGCTCAATGTGCTCCATGTCAAGAGAAAGAAGGAGGTAGTGTTAGGTCTCTTAAAGAACATTGAGGTGGATAAGTCCCCAGGGCCTGATGAAATATACCCATGTTATTGAGAGATACAAGAGATAAGAATGCTGGGGCCTTGACCAATATCTTCATGTCCTCTCTAGCCACAGGCAAGGTCCCGGAGGACTGACGAGTAGCTAATGTCGTTCCAACAGAGAAGAAGGGAAAGTGGGATAATCTTGGAAACTAAAGACTGGTGAGTCTCACGGCAGTAGTAGGAAAATTATTGGAGAGGATCCTTAGGGATAGGATTTATGAGCATTTGGAAAAGTATAGCCCAATTAGGGACAGTCAGCATGGATTTGTGCAGGGCAAGTCGTGTCTTACTAACTTGATTGAGTTTTTCAAGGAGGTGACGAAGTGGGTATAATTTGAGTTTAATTTATGCTCTTCTTGTTAATGCTGCTTATACGATTCTGTGTGCCTGTGATGCTGCTGCAAGTAAGTTTTTCATTGCACCTGTGCATACATGTACTTGTGCATATGACAATAAACTCAACTTTGACTTTGATGATGGTAGAGCAGTGGATGTTGTCCACATGGATTTAAGTAAGGCATTTGACAAGGTCCCTCATGGGAGGCTCATCCAGTAGATTAAGATGCATGGGATCTGTTTGGCTTTAGAATTGGCTTGCCCATGGAAAACAGAGGGTAGTGATCGATGGGACTTATTCTGGCTGGAGGTCCATGACCAGTGGTGTTCCACAGGGACCATACTGGGACCTTGCTATACAATGACTTGGATGAAAATGTAGATGAGTGTGTCAGTAAGTTCACAGACAATACAAAGATTGGTGGCATTATGGATAGTGTCAACGATTGCCAAAGGATACAGTGGGACATAGGTCAGTTGCAGATATGGATGGAGAAATGGCAGATGGAGTTTAATCCAGCCACGTGTGACAAGTTGCATTTTGGGAGATCAAATGTAAAGACACAGTACACTGTAAATGGCAAGACCCTTAACAGTGTTGATGTACAGACGGATGTTGGGGTCCAAGTACATAGCTCCTTGAAAGTGACTGCACAAGTTGACAGGGATGTAAAGAAGGCGTATGGCATGCTTGCCTGTATTAGCTAAGACACTGATTTCAAGAGTCAGGAAGTCATGTTGCAGCTTTATAAAACTCTGGTTAGGCTGTATCTGGAGCATTGCATTCAATTCTTGTCACCCTTTGATAGGAAGGATGTGGAGGCTTTGGAGAAGGTACAGAAGAGGTTTACCAGAATGCTGCCTAGATTAGATGGCACATGCTATGAGGAGAGTTGGGTTGTTTCCTCTGGAGCAGCAAAGGCTGAGTGGAGACCTGATAGATGTTTATAAGATTATGAGAGACATAGATAAAGTACACAGCTGGTATCTTTTACCCAGGGTCAAAATGTTTAATACATTTTGCATTTAAGGTGAGAGGGGGTAAGTTCAAAGGAGATGTATGGGGCAGGTTTTTCTTTACGCAGAGTGGTGGGTGCCTGGAATGCACTACCAGGTGTGGTAGTGGAAGCAAATGCAATAGAAGCATTTAAGAGGCTCTTAGATAGGCACATGAATGTGCAGAGAAAACAGGGATATGGACATTGCATAGACAGAAGGGATTAGTTTAGTTAGGCATTTAGTTCCTAGTTTAATTAGTTCGGCAGAACCTCATGGTCTGAAGGGCCTATTCCTGTGCTGTACTATGTTCTACATTACATCTGGGCAGTTTGGACAACATTATGATGCTTCATAGTTTCCGGTAAATCCAGAATCATATAAAAATATTAACAATCTTCAACAACTCTAAACAGAAGTTGATAGCTTAAAAGTTCTAATCCATTGTCTGAGTGCCTGAGCATGCTGCTTCAAATTTGTTTGGGGCTTAACTGAAACATTGATCTTTCTGGTGTAAACTGTATTCAAGTGTTATTGGAACACCACAATTAACACCTCACCTCATGGAAGGAGAAGCAGAAGAGTTTCCAAACCGAGCACCAACAAAAAGCACTCAGTCTATCAAATTTTGATCCAAGGTCTATAGAATTAGCTTGTGAGAGTGTGAAACGTTGTGAAAAAGGTAGATTATGGCACTCAGTGAAAGCTCAGTAAGTGGTAAAGGTCCAAACAGTCCTTACAATTGCTCATGCTGAATAAGGCTTATATTCAGAGACAAATAAAAAGATTGCATCACATAAAAGCCCCTTGGCTGTGATGGCATTATCTGTAATCATTATGGCTGACATATAGTGTTCTCAGACAAGCGCCGCTTGTTACTATTCACATGATGAGCAAGGGAGAAGGAAACTTCACTTCTTGTGACCATCAACCCCGGACTTAGAAAATCCTCATGGCATTTTCTCTGTGCCAAGTTCTATATTTAAATATCTTAATAAAAATTACAAAACTAAATGTGATAACCTAAGTAGCAAATCAATTTAAATTATGCAAAAAAGTTATCCCATATTTGTTATGTGGTTGAATAAATCTAATCAAATTAAAATTACTTTCACCCCTTCCTCACCAATATTTTTCTAAATTGATTGTCTCCTGAAAAAATGTTATCATAAACTCTTATCAATGCATCACATGAAGTACTGAGAGGGTTTGAGGGATCAAACATTCAACGAAGAGTACATTTGCGTGCAGCATAGATAAGCAGAGGCGAATGGAGCAATTTGCTCAAACAAATGGCTTCTGAAAAGGGAAGACAGGCAAACTGACCCAATTTCATGCATCTCATCTTCAGAACAGAACAATAGCTGGGAGTAAGAACTTTTCACTTTCTGTTACCGTCATTAAGTCTCCTGGTTTTCTAAAACATTTGTTGAAATGCTTTCCTCCAAAGACCACAGGGCTAAGAATATCAAACTCACTTAAAATCAGAACAAAGTATGAGCGAGCAGGGAAAACAGAAGTAGCTGGCCATTGGACTGGAAAAAAGTACGTTAATAAAAATCTATTTGTGGATATTGTGCTGCAAGTATCCTCCCAGGTCAACATCCCCACTGTTGACATCCCAGTTACACTCAGTTGGCCAAGTTGGGGAGGAGACGTTGCTCATGTGTCCAACACCAGACTACTGAAACAGATGCTCTATTCTGAGCTCATGGGAGGAGATTACCAGGGGGACAGAGCAAAATAACCAAGGATGTTCTCCAAGCCTCCCTGAAGAAACACGATACCCCCTTGACTCCTGGGAATCTAGCCCACGATATTTAAAAAGGTGTTTGAGATGGTATAGGGAACCTTAAGGCTATAAATGGAATACTGAAAAACCTTGTGCAAGTTTCAGAAGGAGCAGACCCTCTCACAAACTTATCAACCACATGCCACATCTGTGAAAGAATCTGCAGTGGCCTCAGCCACATGAATCCACAAATCTTAATCCTGAGGGAACATCTAAGTAGCGATGAACTTCTCTTTAGGATTTAAGATTCCTAAATCAGATTGAATTTCTATTTCATTTTCAATTTCCACCTGTTACCAGTAACTGGGATTTTGGAATAGGATTTAAATATTGAATCATTTGTAACAGGAGTACACTCATCGAATCAGTGGACCTGTGTTTCTGTCCCCCAGCAGGGCTAACATTTATAGTCCATCCCTAAGGAGGTAGTTGACCATATTGATAGTTTGGGTGTCAAAGGCCAGCACACATCATGGTGACAGATTACCTTTCACGAAAAATATTAACAAAAACAAAATCCAATAACATTTAATTCCCATCTGATATGGTGAGATTTGAACATTTGTCTCCGTTCAATGAGATTGTGACCGATTTGCACCCCAGTCATATTCCCATTTTCCTGCCTTTTCTCCTTGTCACTTGGTGCCTTTAGAGACCTTTTTTTAAAAAAAAGAAGACAGATATAATTAAATCCCTTCAATGGAGACTTGGATTAGAGAATTTTATTTAAATAATATGTAATAATATAATAATGTAATAAAATATTGAAAATTCTGCATACCTGAAATAACAAAATGCTGGAACTGCACAAGTCAGACACTAAGTATTCTCTCAGGTCAACATTTCAATGTTTTGTTGAAGCATTTTTTAAATTCATTTTGAGATAGAACAGCACCTGTTGCCATCTTTAACTACCCTTGAGAATGTTAGGGATTTCAGCACCCCTTCTAGTGAAGGCACTCTCAATGCTGTTGGGGAGGGCATTCCAAGATTTAAGCCCAGAAACGATGAAGAAACACTAGTGCCTCTCCAAGTCAGGGTAGGGATAATGTGCAGGTGGTGGCATTTTTACGTGACTTCTGCCCTCGCCTTTTGTGGTTTGCAAAGGACTTGAGCTTGGAGGTGCTGTCCAAGCAGCCTGGATAACTCATTGGTCTCAGACACTCTATGGTAGGCAAGTAATGGTTGGCTTCAGATTTCCTGGGATACAGATTCATGTAACAATGAGGATTTGTCAGATTTTCCTCAGAACTTTGGCCAGAATCAAGATCCTCAATGGAAGTGAAAAGATGAAAGAGAAACAGGTCACATTGCATCAGCAAAACAGAACTCAGTGATCCTCACCCAACCTCTAAATGAGCAGCAGAAGGATCTTCCCCCACCCATCACTGTAATATTCCAATGTTATTTGGAATTGAAATCAATTAGTGATAAAATACAAAACCCAGAAGCTCTTTGCCTTTATGGCTCAGTGTTACCCTAGGCTATTCAATTAAAATTTACTGTTTGGAGCAGAACACTCCTCATTAAATTGTACAAACAAAACAATTTTTCACCATATCAGTCATTGATTCCTTTAGTTTATCACAATTACAATTTTCCACCCTTCACTGTACTGTGATTAGGACTCGGAAAATTACTTCAGCTGCTTATTACAAGAAGCAAACATGGATTCATAGATTTATACAAAATTGAGACTATCCTGTCGATTAACTGTGATGGAGAAGTCACCAATTATCTGAAGCAATATGGTTTTTATTTACTTCAGCTGCTGTTGTAATTCAGATAAAGTTGACTTTGCTTCCAAGATGTTAATGTGGCTACAGCTTAGGAAATCAGTTGACAAGTAACTGAAGTACAGGGAGAAAATATGCTTGCAGATAATGTAGATTTCACCCCCTAACCTCAGCCTACCAGATTACATCACGTGATGTTAGGTAAGCAAGAGGACAAATTTAGACCCAAGCCGAGTGCGCAGCCATCAGTTCTAAAGGAACATCATTCAACCTGCTCCTTAACTGGACTCCACCTGGAGCCCAAAGGCAGAGCCAGAGTCTGATTGCACAGGGTTACTCCAATGTCACACCAGGGAGTCCACCTCTACAAACCAGACCCAGCAAAGGATCAGACTCTCAATTCATTTTAATTAGGATTTCAGTCCGTGAGAGCAGGAGGAAAAAGGTAAATTAATTTTATGCACATTTTGAACCAAGTTATTTAAATTTAACTTGAGATTTTAATTTAATTTTTAAATGCAAAGCGGTTTTAATAGTTATAAGTATCTCTTAAGATTGTAGATCACTGCTATCAGACTTCTGAACCAATCACCTTCTTCACATCTCCTTCTCAGTGGTGCTGTCATGTTAGTGAACCCTTAATTCTACCTCTTCTGTTATTGTCACTTTAGCATTTCTTTTTGCACTACTTTTCTTTTACACACAACTCTGCTCTGCACCATTGATGTTTATCACTTTACTGTATTTATTGTTCTGTTTATTATTACCATGTACTCCATTTTCCAAGCTTCAAACGAGCAAGGATTTCATTGTACCCTGGTGGATATGACAAAGTAATCTGAAACCAAATCTGAAATTTCTTCACAATACTTCAGGCACCTCACACTGGTCATTAAAGTTAAGGCATGATATCTGAAAATATCTGCAATCTGATTTATTCAGTAGCCCATACGATAGAATATCTTACCCAACTGAGGCTGTATTACAGGGTAGATAGCATCTCTTTAAGAAGCCATATTTAGTGACAACACTACCTGCCAGAGTGGTAATGGTTGGACAAGTCCCCTGTCAATGAAGTTTGGTGACCACACTGCTGTTAGTAGGAGAGGTCGATTTCAGGAACATAATTTATACATAACTATTCTCCACTCACTGCACTTATTTTGAGAAAACTGCGACATTTCCAAATTGCTCTTCAAATAAACAATGCATAAATTGTTTAACTTGTTTGCTGTACGATAACTGCTTGCTGTGGGTCATATACCTGCACTGGCTCTAGTTCACTGGCTTCTGCAACACTATCTATGAATAGAAGCAAGCACCATCTTCAGTACTTCATTGAGATGATCAAAAATATTCAAGTTTCTCTTATCACCCATCCAGTCATCTAATCTGACATAAGTAGTATGGCAATCTCCACTTGTTGCCTACAATGACCATCTGTCTGCTTTAGATCCAGTTTTAAAAATTATGTCCAGAAACTGTCCTGAGAAGGTTGGAATAATATGATTTTGCAAACATGTTTGAGTTCACTGAATAACATGCAAGATCAGTACTAAATTACTACAGAGCTAGGACAACACACAATGCCACTGGAGGAACTCAGCAGATCAGGCAGCACCTATAGAGGGAAATGGACAGTCAATGTTTCAGGTCGAGACCCTTCATCTGGACTACAAAGTTAGCTGGGAACAGAAAATGCAGAAGAGCATGGAAAAGTGGATGAGGAACAAATTAGCAGAGTCATAGAGCCATTCAGCATGGATACAGGCCCCTCAGCCAAACGAGTCCATGCCGGCCAAGGTGCCCATCAAACTAGTCTCAATGTCCTGTGTTCGACCCATATCCCAGCTCCATGTACCGATCCAAGTGCTTCTTTAATGATACTATTGCACCTGCCTCAACCACTTCCTCTAGCAGCTCATTCCATATACTCACCACCATCTGTGTGAAAAAGTTGCCCCTCAGATCCCTTTTAAATCTTTCCCCTCTCACCCTAAATCTATGCCCCCTAATTTTGGACTCTCCTACCCTAGGGAAAAGACTGTTAACACCCACCTTATCTATGCCCCTCATGATTTTATAAACCTATATAAAATCATCCCTCATTTTCCTATGCTCCAAGAAATAAAGACCTAGTCTGGTCAACCTCTCCCTGTAACTCAGGCCCTCTAGTCCTGGCAACATCCTCGTGAATCTTTTCTGCGCTCTTTCCAGTTTAACTATGTCTTTCCTATAACAGGGTGATCATAACTGTTACACAGTACTCCAATGCAGCCTCACCAACAACTTATACAACTGCAACATATGTCTCGACTCCTATCCTCGCCCTGATTGATGAATGCCAGTGTGCTAAATGCCTTTTTAACCACCTTGTCCACCTGTGACCCACTTTCAATGAACTATGCACTTGTACTCCTTGGTCCCTCTGTTCCATTACACTCCCTAGTGCCCTACCACTCATAGTATAAGTCCTACATTGGTTTGACTATCTGAAATGCATCACCTCACACTTACCTGTATTGAAATCCATTTGCCACTCCTCAGCCCACTTCCCTAACTGATCAAGATCTCCTTGTAATCTACGGTAACCTTCTTCACTATCAACAACACCTCCTAATTTCATGTCATTGGCAAACTGACTGATCAAGTCCTGTGCATTCGCCTTCAAATCATTTCTATAAATAACAAGTAACAAGGGTCCCAAAACTGACCCCCGTGGTACACCACTAGTCACCAGTCTCCATTCTGAGAAACAATCTTCAACGACTACCCTCTGTTACCTACCTCTGAGCCAATTTTGAATCCACTTAACTAGCTCTCCCTGGATTCCATGGGATCTAACCTTCCAGACCAGCCTATCATGTGGGAACTTGTCGAAGGCTTTGCAAAAGTCCAAATAGACAACATCCACTGCCCTACGCTCATCTACCTTTTTGGTTAGCTCTTCAAAGAACTTTAAAAGGTTCGTCAAACACGATTTTTCACGCACAAAGCCATGCTGACTCCCCCTGATCAGACTCTACACAAATGCTGGTAGATCGTGTCCCTCAGAATTCCATCTGATGTCAGGCTGACCAGCCTGTAGTTCCCTGGTTTGTTCTTGCTACCCTTCTTAAAATGGAACAATATTAGTTACCCTCTGATCTTCAGGAACTTCACCAGTGGATAACAATAAAGCAAATATCTCCTCAAGGGCCTGCACCATTTCTTCTCTAGCCTTCCACAAACTCTCAGGATGCACTTGATCAAGCCCTGGAGATTTATTCACTTTAATGCACTGTAAAGCTGCAAATACCTCCTCCCTGGGAATATGAAGTTCCTCCAAATCATTTCCACGAGTTTCCTTTATCTCTTGAGCAACCATGATTTTCTCCTCAGTAAACACCGAGGAGAAATATTCATTAAAATTCCCACCTATCTCCTGTGGCTCAAGACACAGGCAGCCTTGCTGACCTCTAAGGGGCCCTACTCTCTCCCTGGCCACCCTCTTACTCTTTATATATCTACAGAACCTCTTGGAATTTTCCTTAACCTTACCTGCCAGATCCAACTCATACCCTCTCTTTGTCCTCCTGACTTCCCTCTTAAGAGTATTCTTAATCTTTTTATAGTCCTCAAGGGATTCACTCATCCCTGACCTTCTAAACCCAGTGTATGTTTCCTTTCTCTTAACCAGAGCCTCAATGTCCCTTGCCAGCCAAGGTTCCCTAAACTTACCAGGTTTACCCTTCACCCTAACAGGAACATGCTGCTCCTGGACTCTTGATATATCACATTCTTAAAAGCCTCCCACTTGCTATTTGTTCCTTTCCCTTCAAACAGGCTCTTCCAATCGACCTCTGCCAGATCCTGCCTAATTCCCCCAAAATTATCCCTGCTTCAGTTTAGGACCTTAACCCATGAACCTATCCTGGAATATTGAGCTGCCAGTCCTGCCCTTCTCTCAGCCATGTTTCTGTTATGGCTATAACATCCCAGTCCTCAGAGCCAATCCATGCTCTGAGTTTGTCCACTTTACCTGTTTCACCTCATGGATTGAAATAAATGCAGTTTAACTGAGTGCTCCTTTCCCTGCCTTTACTGTGCCCCTGGCTATCTTGGTTATTAAATTTGCTCTCGCTGGCTACTGCTTTATCCCATGACTTGTTCCTGATCGGAGTCCCACCTTCTTGCCAATCTAGTTTAAACCCTCCCATGTAGCGCTAGCAAGGACTGCAAATGCTGGAATCTAGATGAAAAACACAATGATGCTGGAGGAACTCAGCAGGCCAGGCAGCATCCATGGAGAAAAGCAGGCGGTCAACGACTCAGGTCAGGACCCTTCTTCAGGACTGAAGACAGGAAAAGGGGAAGCCCAATATATAGGAGGGAAAAGGAGAGCAGTGATAGGTAGACAAAAGGGGGGGGGGGGGGGGGAGGGTGGGCACAAGGTGGTGATAGGTAGATGCAGGTAAGACATAGTGATAGGCAGGTGCGGAGGAGGAGGGGACAGTAGATCCACCGGGGGATGGGTCAAAGTAAGGAGAAAGAGGAAAAAATGTAGAAAAAAGGGGCTAGGAAAGGGAACAAGCGTAGAAACATGGTGGGGGGGTGTTTGCGGGGAAGCGGGGGGTGGGGATTAGCTAAAGTGGGAGAATTCAATGTTCATGGCATTAGGCTGCAAGGTTCCAAGATGGAAAATGAGGTGGTGTTCCTCCAGTTTGCACCTGGAGCACTTAGCTAATTTCCCTTCAAGGATATTGGTCCCTCTCTGGTTCAAGTGCAACCTGTCTCTGGGTTATAAAAATATAGTTCATTCTCCCACCTCTAACATAATACAATGAGCTGCCTCAGACCGATGCGTCAAACATTTTCCAGGAAGAAGCATAGCAACCGAGAAATTAAGACTTGTCAGAATCAAAATCTCTGAATAGACCATGCAAATAACTCATCTTTACACAAACTGCAGCACATTGGTTACAAAAATCTGCACCTCTCATCTTCAAAATCTATCCTTTGATCTGTCTGGCGAGTACAAGAAATCTTACCACAACTGGGGGATTTTTCAAAAGACAGTTCAAGGAAAAGACATGGGATAATCTTCCTTACTAGGTCAGTGCTAGGCCAGTGCAAACTACGGAGCAAGGGAGAATTGCCATTGAGGCCAGGGATCCTCCAGTCTAGCCTGCATCTGACCCAATCTCAAAGCACTTGGCCATATTTGAGAACAACTGCCTTGTTAGTGAAGTCCACATCACTAGGATAAAGGCTGAAGATAAAATAGGCATAGAAGTCATTTATAAGCCTGGAAAATGGTTAGTGATTTTCCTAACAGATAGTCTACAAAGGACTAGTGTGGAAGAATACCTGCATCTGAGCCATGGTTACAATCTGAAATTTCAGTAAACGGTGATAGCTAAATACATGTATTGATCATAAAATATGACTATTTGGAATTGGGAACTTTTCTGGAAAAAAAAACAAGATCACTTTAAGAGTCTTGGGGAAGCATATAATAAATCCTCTCCCTCCTCCAGAAGAGATAAGGCAACCAATTAACTAATGAATTGCACTATTATTTTATTTCACATCTACAAGACCTTTTACACTTCCATTCTGGCAATTAAAAAATAATAAGAGGATTGTGTATTCTTATCTCATCTTGGTCTCTATTGTAATTATTGGCATTGTGCCAGAACTGACAGAAACACACCAATTATATCCACTGTAATGGGGTCTGATTACATTTAAGAAGCTATTACTAAAACCAGACATTCCTCTAGTCTTAAATGCAAAATGTTCTGTATGATCAAAAGTTCATTAGAAATCTAAAAATAACAAAACCATTAGTGTTAAATGACTGTGATTGAGTACATTAAGAATTACACCATCTATTTCAGAGATAATCAGATTGCTATTTGCCAGATCCTTTTATTTTATTCTATTTGCAGATTAAGAATTTCAAAATCGCATGTAATTGACCAGTAATTGTCCATGAAGTTGGTCTTTATCCTTTTTTCTAATAACTTTATAAGAGTGTTTAACCATTGCCGATAATAAACCTTGTTTGATGAAGTTGTAAGACTGAATCCTTTTTCTCCAGGTTTCAGAGCAACAGGCTGTCATTTGCTGAATGGGATGGAAGGAGCAAGTACTTATGACTGCATTATGAGCCATATTCAAATTAGGAGCATGCCAACCCAAAAGAAAACCAAATTAGTTCACATGGTTGAGTCTGAACCAGATCCAGCTTCAAAACCCAAGATGATCATTTTGCACAAATTCTGAAATCAGAAAATGTGCAGCTGAAAATGTTAAAGATCTTCCTATTTTATTTCCCATCTACACATTTTTCTCCCCACCCCCAAGTCAAATTTCAGGAGGCAATTCACCAGCTTGCAAAAACAGAAAACAAAACAATGAAAGGGTTTGCTCATGAATTGGCTGCGATCATTTTGAAATCTAATGAATAATTTGCTTTCCTAATTTGTCCACTTTTTCTGATGTTGGCACATATAAACTGTGCTGGATACAATCCAGTCACAGACTTTGAAGCAGCCCTTTGGAAACTGAAATACATACTTTTTTGGGGAATCGGAGATACTCACTAGCTTTTGTCATTGGAGCTGAAGTCCCACTATTTAGTATTAGCAAACAAACGTGACATTGCAATTTTATAAGAGGTGTCAATTTTACTTTCATTCATCTTTCAATATTCTGGGCACAAAATCATTTATAAGGAATCAAAATCACAAAACAAAGCAAGAAAATGCATTTATATTGCATTCAATATTAAAACTGTCTAAAGGTTTTGTTTAATAAATATACATGTACAGAAAGCACGATCCCACCTACATGCTCCAAATCTCCATTGCCATCTTAGATCTCTTTCGAAGGATGAAACTTTGAAAGTGATGCAAGTTCACCAGCTTCCATCACCAAAAGCATTTCTATATGTAGAGGGCTTTGCAGAAATGTAATTCAATGTGTTTCCTTACAAGATAACATCCATTTAAGTTCTTGAAAGGAGGTGGTAGCTGAAGAATGTAAAAATATAAACAGGAGCGGATGTAAGCCACATAGTCCTCAAGCATGCCTCAACATTTAATATCAACTAATGCTTAACCTCATCCATTTTCATTCCTATTTCTCTTGATGGTGTCCAAAGTCCATCAATCTCATCCAAGAATATAATCTACCTTGGGATCTTGATGATCAGTTGAGAGCTTGAAAGATCCACAACTTGAGTAAAGTTATTCCTCATCACAGTCCTAAATGGTTGATCTATTCGGAGGAGATGGGAAGATCTTTTCCTGCACTCCCTCCTTACACTTTAGCAGCCACTGCACTCACCTTCTGTGGCTCCTTAGAATAGAGTGGCCTTCAGGTCTGACCACCTCTGCTCTCGCATGAAGTGGTACATGCTTCAACTGGCAACTAGGCCAACAATTCAGAAAGATAATTAATTAAATATGAAAGACTAATAATGTTTAACTCTAATTAGCAATGTTTAAAAGCCATCTAGATAAGTACATGGATAGGAGAGGTTTAGAGAGCGATGGGCCAAACTTGGACAGATGGGATTAGTTCTCTGGGCAACAGTCAGCATGGACGAGTTGGGCCGAAGGGCCTGTTTCAATGCTGTAAGACTTTATGACTCTATAATAAAATTAAAAACAATGGAAAATTTACTTAATAACTTAAATGTAGAGAAAGTTAAATAAGGAAAAACAAATCATTTACATGCACTTACTTCATAATTAAGCTATGTGACACCAATGGGCTCCAGCACCGTAAGCCATCCTGATTGATGTATCTGACCTTTAGGTTTACAAAGTACAGAGTTAACTTGGTGGTCCTTTACAGAAATATCTGTTGAAGGCAAGTCCATTTTGGTCCATTGCCTTTTAGTTGTGCTCTCTTCAGCTGGAAAATAATCTTGGCATTCACCTTTTCACAGAATTATATATTTGTCAATGATATCACCTCATATTCATCTAAGCTCCAGTGATTATAGGTTAAACCCTATTTCATTTCTCCTCCAGAGACTCTCATCCCAGTAACTTTCATTGCACTGGTTCAATGTCATGTACACCTCTCTGTTGGTAAGGTGATGAAAGCTGCAAATGTTCTTTCATCAGGATCCTGTGCAGTTAGTGTAGTGCAGATTCTTATTCTAAACATATACAGTGACAGGAATAGGACTGATCACTGAGATAGAGAACTACTGAAATGTATGCATCTTGCTTATTCCTTCTCCAAACTTACTACTCATACTTCAATACACACGTAACATTTACCAACGCTACATTGCTCTATTCAAAAAAGAGACTCGCATCTTCACATTTGCAGATTTGACCTCATCAGGTTTTCTGATTTTCTTTGATCTTCTCAAAGGAAGTTGTCTTATTGACATTCTGTCAACTTCCAAATCAGGTCTTGTGTCATTTCTTCTATAGACTGCACTGGTTCAATTTCTGGCATTCACTCCCACTTCCATAACTCGATATTCTTCATGTCTCTCAGGGGAATTATATAGTTTATGTATACACTTCTAACTTTTTCACACACCCGCACTATCACAAGATAACCCTTCAAACTACACTCAACTATTAGTCCAACAACCCATTTCGAAATGTCAGAATTTTAGTATCAACATTGGAACCCTTGCTTAAAATCTCTCCTTTTTAACTCAGTGGTTTTGCTTCAGCTTCTCTTCCACTCTCCCCTCAAGATTTGGCTGAATTAGGCTCAATTGTATTCTGAAGCTTATATGCATTAGTATCTCAGCAGGAGTATAACCCGATGTCAAGTGTGGAGTTGTTCTGTAGTTAGTTAAAACTTTGTTAATCAATGTCTCGTTGTAAAACTTCAGCATTCTTGAAATATTGATTTCTTCACTGCTTCTTTCAGAATTAGTAATGTAATTGCTGTGGTTACAAGATCATAGGAGGATGGATGCACCGTTCTGTGAGGACACACCGGTAAGGGGTGGGAGGGAGAAGAACAATACCAGGCAGCAGCAGAGTTCATAATGCGCTCTCTGGAAGACCTATGGGCATGACTCATAACACCAAGGTTCAAAGAAGGTTCCTGAGCAAACCAGCTCAGGGCACAAATAAAGCAGTTGTCTATGTTTCAATGAAGCAAGATGGTTCCATTGCAAGCAATTAGTGTAGATGGGCAAAGAGGTTGGAATGGATGTGGTGGGCCAAAGGGCACACTTCTGTGCTGTATGACTCTATAACTCTGAGTGTAAGTGGCAAGTTCTAGTCCTGTCATGTTCATGTAGCATTGTCAAACTGCATTGGGTGAAAGCCTCACTATTCCCTAATTTTTCTCCATTTCCTGCATATCCGTGCATCTGTATAAAAGCCTCTTATACACCACTATCATATCTGCTTCCACCACCACCTCTGGCAGTGCTTTCCAGGCATCCACTACTGTGCAAAAATACTTGCCCTGCACATCTCCTTTGAACTCCCCCCTCACCTTAAATGGAATAATTAAACATTAAAGCCATTGCAGAATTTGCACAAGGTACACTAAATATGTCCAGGTCCATTCAGTTTAATTTTAATAAACTGATTTTGTATCCAAGACAATGTTCTATTATGCAAAGGTGACATCTGATTTTCAACTATAAACATCTGAAACCAACTGTTTCCTTCCAGAAATTAATGGCTCCACTTCCCAGTCATCATGAATTATCATAAGGACATCATTCATAAGATATGTTCATTAGTCACATGTACATCGAAACACACAGTGAAATGCATGTTTTGTGTAGAATGTTCTGGGGGCAGCCCACAAGTGTCGCCACGCTTCCGGCACCAACATAGCATGCCCACAACTTCCTAACCTGTACGTCTTTGGAATGTGGGAGAAAAGATCAGGCATGGGCTGGTGAATTGTAGGTAACATTTGCAACACCAGAGTGCCATGCAGTGATCATCTAGATATTTAATGGCATTATTATTGATGAGGTCCCCACATTCAAAATCCTGGTGGTCATTATAGACCAGTAGCATGACTGGATCAGCACAAGTACTGTGACTACAAGCGAATGACATCTCCTGATACCCAAAAGGCTTTCCATGATCTACAAGGCATGTTCGGTGTGCGATGGAATACTCTACTTGTCTGGGCTTGCAATCCCAACAACTGAAGCATCATCCAGGATAAAACAGCCCACTTGATTGTCATTTACCACTGTTCCAAAATTCATTCACTCCACTACCAGCCACAATGGCTGCAGTAGCTACCATCTACAAAACACAATTACTTTCCCAGACTATTCTGACAGCATCTCCAAATCCATGGCATCTACCACCAAGGAAAGGGGCAGCAGGTGCATGGGAAAACATCATTATCACATCCCAAGTTCAAAACCATTCTGCACTGGAAATATATCACTGTTCCTTGATTATTGGATCCAAATCCTTGAACTCCCTAAGAAATACTGCAATGGTTCAAGGTGGTAGCCATCTACCAGAGCCAATATTAGGGACAGTAAATGTCCCTGCACAAAAAGTGAAGAAGAATAGTTTATTCTAGTCAAAAACAGATGTGCTTCATCTTTTCTCTGAACTCCAGTTAATAACCAAGTTTATATTTTTTATGGGCACTGCATTTTCAAGGTTGTGACATAGTGCAGGTTCGTAAAATGCATTGCAATGTTGCTTGTAAATTCAAGTGTCCACTTATTTTTTATCTTTACCCATCAGGGAAATGGGTGGCAGAGATTTTCTGCAGCATTGAAATAAAGTTGTTTTCATAAATAACTTCTCTCATATGGAGACATTGGAAAATCTTTGCCCAGCTTCCAAGAACCTTTAAATAGAAGGTTAAGTTGGTGGAAGTCAACAGATTACAAATGAATCTGTTTGGAGGGAGTGTGACAGAAAGAGACGGATGGCAAGGATATTAAAACATTCAGTTATAACTCTCAATCTTGTACATTGTCATTCCTTGAAGTTATCTCCAATTAACTGTAATATTGATTTATTGTTATTGCAATAAGCCCACTTCAAATGTAAATAAAAGTTGTTGGAGATGCAAGATGTCAATTCCCAAATCTATTGCATAGCATAGTTGACAGCTCACTGCGATGTTTTCAATAATTCTTCATATTATCCTTTCCCAAATTTCCTTCATTCATACTAATGATTTCATCCATTCAACATTAATCTACTCGTTGCATTCATATTAATTCCATTTACAGGCAGTCCTCAGGTTATGACAGGGTTCTGTTCCTGAGAACTGTTCATAACTCCAACTGTTTGTAAGTCAGAAATGAATAGAAACAGTGTGTAGGAGAGGATCACGGAAACAGCCTGTGATGGGAGAGGGAGCAGGGGCGGGAAGAGCGGCTGCCAGCTGGCCTCACTGACTCAGAGAGTGAGTCTGCTCAGGGCTCCCAGCTTGGCTCGTCCTCAGCCCCGACTGTTGTGGCTCAAGGGGAATGTGGTGGGGAGATAAGGCATGCGGAAGTGCCCTGTTGCCACCCGGCAGAAGATGTCTGCAGCCCCGCAGCAGCCAGAAAATCCATCCTGCCGGTCTTCCAAATGCTTAGTTTATATGTATGGGGTGCCCATCAGTTGGGTGTTTGTAACCCGAGGAGGACCTGAATCTTCAAGGTCTTCCTTTACATCTTATACCTGCAGGCCTTAAATTTTGTCGAATCATGATCAAATACAGAAGTTGCTATCTCTATACTTCAATGAAAGAAATGAAAAACTTACTTGGAGTTTTTCCAATGCAGTTCTGATCCTGCACAAGGTAGAACATAGAAACCCTACAGCACAATTCAGGCCCTTCAGCCCACAAAGCTGTGCCAAGATGAACTAACAGCTGCCTAATCCCATTGCTGTTAAGGAGCAGGGAGCTGAAGCAGTGAAAATTAAATTATTCTGATTAAAAAGGTACTTATAACAAAAAGTTCCAAGATTTAAAAACAACAAATAAGGGCCAGCTGCAGAATAAAGGGAAGCTAAGGGTATTTGCAATATCTGAAATTATTCTCCAGATCTAAGAGAACTAGTGGCAAAATTCAAACCTGCCCTAAAGAGGATTGAACAAGACAGGGTGTTGTTTGCAATTACCTACCATGTGATTAATGGCTCCCCATTTAATTGGTACTCATTTTTCTCAGGCATGCAGGGTATTCATTGGTTGCTGGGTACTTAAGTCATTGCAAAGACTCAAGCTAAGGGACTAATGACCCACACTAGTCTCTGTACAAATCAAAGGGCAGGCACTTTGTGAAAGGAGAGGTGCATTCTAGCAATAGGCAAACATGTCTGGAACATTACATATCTCACCAGTCAACATTAATTTACAAAAGTTAGAGGAATCAGGGTCTGAGGACATTCCTCTTTCAAAACTTCCACACATCCATTCTTCTCACACCAGGGCATTGTTCCTAACAGATAGTGTGTCACTCACTGAGGACCCAATATTGTGGAAATTGATGGAGTGTTCTATGCTGCTTTAAACTGCTTGGTAGTTGTAAAGAAAGTGTTTGTTTTTGTTTAATAGTTTAGGTAATCATTAAAGAAAGTTGGATTGTGAGTGAAGTAGGTCAAATTAACCAGTGTACATATTAGCAGCAGATTAAAAACATTGGGGAGAAATTCTTCTTTTGGTCACCATGAGCCCGTGGATCACAGAAGGGAGCAGACCTGGCAGCAGATTTAGTTGAGACAAAAGGCAAGCTCCCCACCCCCACCTTACTCTCTATTACAAATTTTATTTATAGAAAAAGCTAGGCACCTCTTGCGGGGGTGAATTAGCAGGATTCCCAGTGTATGTGAATTTACAGGTTGCACTAACAACAAGTTCCTCATAATAAGCCAGATATTTCAGCTAGAATTTATTCAAATGTTTAGTAAAGTGAATTTTGAGTTATTTTAAGGAAGACATTAACACAAATTAATGTATACATGCCAGTGCCAATTACAATTTATGCAGAAATATTCCAGGAAAAATATCCAGATCAAATTACCAACTCCACATGAAAGCAGGTCAGGAAATTGTATCTCAGGAAATTGAAGCTTCTGCCATACATTATCAATTTCCAGATTTGTCCAGGAGTTTCCTGACACTGAGAGATACATTTCAACACCTTTAATACGAAGGTACATGTAAGGTGCTGCAAGATTAGCAAAGGGTGGACAAAATGAACTTTGTACACATACACCTCTATATACATGTTCATCCCATATTTAGTTGTTAATGTCCTAACTCAGATGCAGCCAGCTATTACCCAGCACTTGCTGACCTACACTGCCTCCTAGTTAAGAAATGCCTTGACATTAAAATGCTCATCCTCATTTTCAAATCCTTCATTTTCACCCCTCTTCATCTCTAATTTCATGTCCCATAATGTTCTTCCATAACTGACAGTCCATTTTGTACAGTCCTGCTCTTGCCCTTCCCATCCCTCCTAGAGGAAATAACAGATTCTCCATACCATCATCTCCCACCCCACCAGCCTCTCATTCAATGAACCATCCCCCTTTTACTGCCAGCATAATATCACCACCAAGTAATTCAATGGGACTACTCCTTCCATGACAACCTGGCCCACTCCTCAATCAAGTTCCTCATCCTTCACCACAACTTTCCACCCAGGAGATGCAATCACCCTTTCCCCTTGCTCTATTTTCCATTGGAAAATAATTTTGTTACACTTCCATTAATCCAGTACACTGCATTTGCCGCTTACGTTTTTTTCTCTTCTACGTTTAGAAGAATGAATACCAATTGGATGTCTCTTTTGCAGAACACAAATATCTTCTGGGATAGGATTTGCTGCTGTCATTTACTACTTGATCTCCAACTAGCAAAGAATTTAAGAAATAATTTTCAAACAATGCAGCATGATAATTAGGATAATACAGAAGTAATCCTTCCTACCTGAGTCGTACACCACAGAAACAAGCCCTTCGGCCCACCAAACATCAATTATCCAGCCACACTAATCCCATTTGCCATCATTTGGTTCCAAACCTTTTATGCCTTGGCAATCCAAGTACTTGTCTGGATATCAAAACTGAGAGCCTCTGCTTCCACCACTGACTCAGGCAATGTGTTCCAGATTCCAAAAACCCAGAGTGAAAAAATCCTCAAATCTTCAACTCTCTTCCCCCTTACCCTACACCCATGTCCGATAGAGTTTGGCCAGCTCTCTATGGGGGAGATGTTTCTTACCATCTGTTCTATCAATGCCCCTGAATTAGGTTCGCCCTAGTGCTCCAAGGAAAACAAACAGCCTATCCAGTCTCTCCTCATAACTGAAACGTTCCATCCCAGGCAACTTCCAAATGAATCTCATCAATACCCTCTCCAGTACAAACATGTCCTTCCTATAGTGTGGTGACCAGTATTACACAGTATTCCAGCTGTGACCAGGACCTGTATTTCAACCTCCCTGATCTTGCATTCTCTGCTCCAACTAATTAAGGCTTGCATCCTATATGCCTTCACCACCTTAACACCAACCTTCTGGTATCCTTGGATTTGCACACAGAGGTCTCTTCTCTGGAATACTCCCTGTGGCCCTACCATTGTGTATGTCCTACACCTATTTTATCCCATGAGCATCATTTCATACTCATCAGTATTAAATTGCATCTGCCTTTGCTCTGCCCATTTTACTACTAATCAATACTTTCTCATATCAGAAGACTATCCTCCTCACCATCATTTACAGATTTAATACTCCCACATTCATGTCCAGATCATAAATGTATGTGACAAATAAGAAGGGTCCCAGCACAGATCCCTGTGGTACACCACTGGTCCCAGGCTTCCAATCACAAAGTCAACCATCCATCATCAGCATTTACCTCCCATCACCAAGCCAGTTTTGTGCTTGGCGAATTTAAGGCTCCTTGACAAACTAATTACAGTCCTGGCTACTGGCCATCATCTTCTACACTCAGTCCTGATGCAGGCTCTTGACCAGAAACATGAACCATCCATTTGCCTCCACAGATGCTGCTTGACCCGTCGAGTTCCTCCAGCAGCATTTTCTGTGCCAGATTCGGTATCTGCAGTATCTTGTGTCTTCTAATCAGTGTCCTATTCAGAATGAAAAATTTAGAAACTGGAAATCTGAAATAAAAAACAGAAAACGTGGGAAACAGTCAGCAGCATCTGATGAAAGTTAACGGTTCAGGCCCAAGACACTCTGTTTGATGACAGCACCATTCCATCCTCCCCAACTACAAAATCTACATTCCATGAAAGGACCTATTCTGATCATGGGCAGTGAAGCTTCAGGTCACTTATTCAATAACAACCATCTCAATAATCATTTGGATCTTTAAAGAAGTCATCTTATAATCACCACAGGGAGCCAATCGTGTTGATAGCTGTTAATACTAATTAGGTAAAGGGACAATGTTTTGTGGCTGGAACCATTGGAGGGGTTATGCATCAAATTCTGCTTCTGAAGTACAATTCCATTGATTTCATTGGAGCTTAATATCAGAACTGGAATGCAAAGCATGTTCAAGTATATTGCATACTTAGTGCAAGTGACTGAGGATCAACGTCTTTAAGTAAACATCAACACATAATGAAATGAGAAAGAAATGCACCTGTCCGACACAAGTGTCCAGATAACTAAACAAACATCCATACAAACTGATTCTTACAACATTTTCACTTAGGCCAGGACTCTCTCAGCTGACAACAGTGACAAACCCATCCATTAATTAGCTTTATTACAGTCTTTGTATTCATATTTATCACATGCCCAACTCATTGATTGGTCCTTGAGACACAACCTTGCTCAGAGCTGTTCGGATTGGTTCAAACTTCAGTGGGTATGTCATTGGCTGAAGTTCAACAGGCACCTTCACTCAAAATGGACCAGCTGACACAGTCCAGTGCTTGCTCTTGACTACGGCTGCCTTTGCCTTCCATGCTTTCAACCTTGCACGAAAATAGGGGTCAGAATGATGATGCACCAGATTGATCCAACCACATGAGGGAGTGATTTTCGAGTGTACGTGTTGTACAAGGTTCCACGTGCAAAAAGTCCACAATTTACAGGTGTTTGACACACAAATCAGCCGTAACTTGCAAGTCACCCAGAAAGCATGCAATGTTAACACAGCAGTTCTGAACTCGATCCACTAAAGGAGTGGGATAGCTTCAGGTGACCAGTGAAAGAAATGTCAGAAGGTTCAGGTGAAACAGGCATTTTTCTCCTTTGTCTGAAATGGGCAAGGTGACAGCAGAAGTGATGGAAATATTTTTGACAATGAGGGTGTGTCGTTTAGTCAGTTGCCAATGCCAGTTTTAGCAGTTATATAGAAAGGGGTTTCCGCAGAACCTAACCTACCCACTTTACCTCCCCACAATAGGATTTACAATGCAAAACCCTTGCTGAGAATCAAACAGGCTTCTTCTTGCAGAACCTGCAGGAAGAACCAAGCAACGTGGGAACATTTCCTGGGTGGATAGGTGTCATCTTATTGACTCTTGACCACAGACTCTGGGTCAATACAGCTCCCCATCTCAATTTTCCATATGTCTCAATTGTCACACATCATATAACATAAGTTATAAGGCAAAGAATTCCATGCAGCAGGTTAAACATAACATTCCTCCTTGACACAGTACAGCACTGAATCAGTACACCATTTGTACCTGTCATATGTCAATTGCTAAGTGAACCATACAGTTTAAGGCAGGCAGATTTCATTTGTCTTATACATAATAACTACCTGTACGCAAATATTTAAATCTTGCTCTAATTTATGATTTAAATGAATTGTTTAGCAATGCCTTGAAGTCCATCTTCAAATTATTGCATCATTTGGGTGACCTTGAAGATTTACGGTACAAATAAATAGAAAGACTTGATACCTCCAACCATAGATTGCTTTTGGAGATCCCTTGTAGAAGTTGCATATTGGAATTGGTTTATTATTGTCACATGTAGAGATAGTAAAAAGCTTTTATCCGCATGCCATCCAGGCAGATCATATCAGACACATCAAGGCAATAAAAAGAAAACAATGTAAAATATAGTTTGACAGTTACAGAGAATGTGCAGTGCAGATAGACAAATGCAAGGGCCACAATGAGATAGACTTGGAGAAAAAGAGTTCACCTTTAGCATATAAGAGGTCTGTTCAAGCGTCAGCTAACAGTGGGATAGAAGCTGACCTTGAGTCCAGTGGAACATGCTTCCAAGCATTTATATCTTCTGCCCAACAGAACAGGGGAGAAGAGAGAATGACTGGAATGGGAGCTTCAGATTTATGGTGACTAGAAATCAACTTAAACTTTATTTGAGAATGATTGGAAAATTAAGGACAGAACTCATAGACCAGAATACAATCATTCCCAAACAGGAGCAGAACTTGCACTGTGCTGATCTAATGCAGTATTCAATTAGAATCAAGCTGCTGTAGTAAAGTCACTTTGGAGTCAGGAACTAAGGAAGAAAAATGGCCTTTATCCCTGAAGATTCATCCCTCTGGGCAAAACAACACCTGAAGCCAGACAGTGATATGGACCACCTCAGAATACAAACTACACAGTCATGTAGCACTGACAATGAGAATCCCTCCCCTTCCTCAGAGGAACACATGCTCTAGATTCAGGGAATAATATTCATCATGAATCACATGGAACTCTAGATTCTCAAGGGGAGCAGGGAATGCCGCCACTGAACCAACAGAAAACCTACAAAGATTGCAAACTTGTATTCCTGCTCAACATGGGACAGGGCATATCTGCTTAACACATCAGGTCCTGGATACATTGCTCCCCAGAGATGTGGAAATAGGAACATGAACACAATGTAAACTGCATTGTAAACTCTCCCTGTAAACTCAAATAGCACAAACAAACTAGAGTCAAATGAAACAGAATTCAGTGTCTAGAATCATATCTGGCACACAAGGAAATGGCTGTATTCATTGGAAGCGAAGCATCTATGCTCCTGGTCATCACTGCAGGAGGTCTTCAGGGTTTGGTGAATAATTTAAAGCATATCTGACAAAAATGCAAACACAGAAAGCAAACCTCTTCAACTTAGCCTTCTCTTCCATTTTATGATCAGTTGGGTGAATAAAGTCTCCTCCCACTCCAGCTGCAATTATTAAGGTCAGATTCTTAAAGGTAAGGTTTATTAAAGGGTATTTCTTATTAAATGTAAGGTTTATTAAAGGATCATGCCTATTAAAGGGCTTGACAGGATAAGTGCTGAGAGGGTGGTCTCCCTAATGGAAAGGTCTCGGACCAGAGGGCATTGCCTCAGAATAAAGAAGCATACATTTAAGACTGAGAGGAAGAAAAGATTCTTCTCTCAGATGGCTGCAAGTCTTTGGAATTCCAAGCCCCAGAACTTTGAGATAGATTTTTTTCATCAGTGAGGGAATCATTCTCCCAGTATTTATCCTGTCAAACCCACATGAATGATATGTAGAAATGATATTCTGAGGGTAAGGAACAGGTTACCTTTTTATATATGTCCATAAGTCGATTTTGTCCATGTCAGAAAATACACAAAAATCGATATGGTAACCTCACCTCCACATGCCATCGTAATGAATGGCATCAGAAACACATCAGACTAATAACAAAGAACAATTACTGAAAGTGGAGAGAGAGAGAGAGAGAGAAAGGGGGGAAACTAGTTCTCCTGTTCATAGGAACGAATGTATGTACATATGTCGCACTTCTGAATTTGATAATCTAATGGGAGCTCATTCATATGTAGGTTTATCTGTAAATTGGGTGTTTGTAAGACTGGGATGACCTGTATACTTCTACAAGATTGCCTCCAATTCTACTAAATTCCAATGAGTACAGACCCAATTTGTTCCACTTTTTCTCATAAGGTAATTCCTCAACAGCCAGGACCATTATAGTGAGGATAGGGCAGGAAAGTGGATTTGAGAAAAGTTGGATCAGCCATCTTATCAAGATCTTCTTGAATGGCAGAGCACGTCTGAGAGGCCGAATGGCCTACTCCTGTTCCTATTTTTTATAGGCATTAGATACAAGGCAAAAGAGCATGGCAATAGGACAAATGGAGAGTTGTAAATGGCAGCAGGTTCAATTCCAGCTCATGCTGTTTGACACAACAAAAGAAGCAGCTGAGGTCTGAAACTGATGAATTTGAGGTTGAGAGCAAAAGATTTTAATATGCCCTTTAAAGTACTGCTCCCTGAGTTTGTATGGATTTTCATAGAAGGAAGTAGATCAAGAACACAGGTCATAGTGGAAGAGAGGTTGAGAATTTAAATTATATTTGCTGCAGCCTCAATGTTTTGATTTAATGTTAATAATTTCAGAGCTTTTTGCTTGTTATTTTTATGAATATATCAGTTTATATATTCCCATCCACAACGTAATATTGATGATTTGGTCACTGCAGTGTATTGAAACCAATAACTGGATTCCAAAAGGGTCAAATTGAGAGGTAAGTCTTTATTATAGAAGTACTGGTGTTACTCTTCCATAAGGACACACCATGAAAATTCTTGAAAGTCGGTTAAACTCTTCTGCTAATCATTATTTTTGAATCTGGAAATTATAATTATCACTGTGGCTTAAATTTGCTTTCAATGAGAATTTGTAGGTACCTAAATATATCACACCATCAATCTAACAGCAGTGATCAACCTTAGTGTCTGTGTATTCCATACAAACATTGATCCCATATAAATATGCCTTTGTGTTCGTTCCTGAATAATAAGCACATTTTGTCGACTCCACTGTTGGTTAATTACTTGTCATTGTTTATTTCTGAATTTCATTTCTGAAACACAAGGATTTCATGCAGAAAGATGTTTACTGACTAAATCATACTTAATGAATCATCAGAATGTATTGTTACCGGATTTTAAAAAGTAAATTAAATGTAACATATCTGTTAACAAAATTTGAAGGATTATTTTCCTCCATTTGTTACTATTAGCAAATAAATCAGCATGACATAAGGCAAGAAACCCTACTGTATATTGACACTAATTAAGTCAATACTAATTTATTGTCTATTTTGCATTGGAGAGTTTGTTGAGACATACATCGGTTCCGATTAAATTGAAATGCATGTTTGAATTAAGTTGGAGTTGATTTCAGCTAAATATTAAAGCGGCAGTGAGTTTCAAGCTTATCCTACAAGTGTCACCCATAACAACAGAGAGAAATAAGAAATCAGGATTTGCTTCATTAACTGCTTTCATGAAAATCAGACTAATTGCCATGCTTCAAGGAAGAGAAAGGACCATCTGATAGGTGAAGGCACATTCAAATTAATGTTAACATTTTACTTGTTTTTGCTTTGCCTAACTCCAGAGTCAGCCTGTTTAATTTTTCCCGAGAGTCCACAGACTGCTTTGAAAAGGGTTTTTGCAGTCAATAAATGGGAACCTATTTCTTTGCCAGATTCCACCTTTTATCATGATTATGGAAAAATGGTCATGAAGGAGCATGTGTACTACCTGTACAATACAAGCATAAATCTTTTTTTATTAGTCCTGGGAGAGTCTATTCATGAACAGGAACTGTCTAATCTCATTGACCTCTCTGCTGTCTCCTTGACCCTTGGTAAATATATTAGCCTTTTAGTGTTTGTCAGTGAATGGTTGGAATCATTGACTGTTTCTTTTGACTAATTACTGCCACCAGATGCTAGCCTTTTTTATTTGCTGTACTGCTACAAAATCAAAAGTGTCCTGGTGGCAATTGGTGTAATACTTTCAGTCACAACACTTAAGTCTGAAAACAAAATCACATGAAATGATTCATAATCACAACCAAGAAACAAAGCCTTAGAATAAGAAATGAGATCCTTCCAGGTCAATGGTCTCTTATCAGATAGATGGTTATGTTTCAAGGTAATTTGCAAGTCAAATCTGTCTCCCACAATTGCAGCTGCTTTTATTATATAGTCACTTCTGCAGCTTACGTTCTAACAAACTAAATCAGTCACCTATCGTCTATGTGCTTGCTGACCTACATTGGCTCCCAATCCAAAAATATCTTTATTTTAAAATAGTCATCTTCAGGTTCAGCTCTTTCCATGGACTTGCATCTTCCCATGTCTATAATCAGTCCTAGAGCACTCAAAGAACTTTGTGTTTCTGCAGCTCTGACTGCTTATTCATCACACAGAGCAAATAAACAACCTTTGCCTGAAAAAGAGCAGACCCAAAAAATTAAATTCAATTAAATTCAAGAATTTGATAAGTAACTCCATACTCTGATTCCAAGAGCTTAAATCAGCAAAAATCCTTTGTTCAAGATTAAAAAAAGAGATAAGCCGAGATGGAGAAATAAATACTACAAATGCTGGTCTTTATTTATTGAACTTGCACATTTTTAATACATCCAAATGCACCAATCAATTTTTGGTGCAATTAAACTATCAGACTGATTGGAACAACTGTAAAATTATGTTCATCATTATTTTCTTTGTACTTCAAGGAGCTCAATCATGGCACACAAGCTGATGGTCCTTTGCATCAAATACATCTGGTAAAAATACTACTATTCTTTTTAAATACATTTTGCTGATAGATTGGGGCTTTCAATAAAGACTGATTGCATGAAGACTGATTGCAACAGATGGTGTTATTGTAGATTTTGTTGAAATTATTCCTAGCCCACTGGAATGTACAAATAGTCACTCTCCATCTCAACTGGCAAATCCAAGTTGGTTCACAGACCAGGAGTGAATTTGACTTCTCAAAGGTTCTCCTAAAACTACGATGAAATAATTATTTAAATGGAGGCACAAGAAAGTGCAGATGCTGGAATATGGAGAAACAAACAAGGTGCTGAAAGAACTCAGAGGGTCAGGCAGCATCTGTGGAGGGAAACGGACAGTTGACATTTCGGGTCAAGACCCTTCATCTGGACTGAGAGATGGAAGGGAGAAAGCCAGTATAAAGAGATGTAGGAGCAAGAGCTAGCAAGTGATGGGTGGATCCAGATATTTAAATGTTTGCTTCAAAGTTTCTTGCTTCAGCATCAGCCTCTGGAACTAACTTCTACATTCTTACCTTTCTTACCTCTTTCCCCACCTAATTTGTTAGTAATTATCTAGCTTTTGTCACACTTAGTTTTATTTCTACCACAAGTGGAAACACTCCACATTTATTGCAAACAACCTATTCTTAATTCTCAAGATCCTAAACAGTTTGCATTCTGTCTTCTTTTCCGTCCAACTTTGTTCAATCTTACCCAATGGCTGTGATTGCTTTGTTCTGATACAATCTTCCTAAATCTGTTCCCCACTTTCTCCATTGCTTCTTCATTCTTTTTATAATAGGAAGGCAAATAGTCTCTGGCCCTGTGCAGATTTAGTGTTTAAGTCAATTGCAAGGCAACAGGAAAAGAGTAGGAGAATAGATCTGACCGGACTGGTCTACAAAGAGTCAGCATGAATTCAATGGGCCAAAGGTGTCCTATGGTGCAATGATTCTACAACTCTATAAAAATTTGCAGACCGTAACTTCCCTACATTTGAAATCTATACCACAGAAAATGAAGCCCACTCATTTGTTAGCATTTTCACTGCTTTGCTGTTACATTTAATGATTGGTCCATCTCTACCTCTGAATCACATTGCTTGTCTCACCCATTCGGTATCTTATTTTCAAAAGTGTATATCATGTTTCTGCTTTTCCTATCCAGGTATATCACCTCATTCATCTATGTTAAAGTTTATTTGCCCCACAGCTGACCTGTTTGCAAGTTCTTTCATGTATCATGTTGATTTTTTCCTCTCAGATATAGGTATTCATTGCAGATTTTGATATTGAGTAATTTATTCCTAATTTGAAATCACTAACATAAATTATGAACAACAATGTTTCCAGGACCACTGCTTGTAAAGCAAGACTTTCTGCCTTCCTCTAAATTAAATAATTATCCTTTACCCCTGCTATTTGTAACTAACATGTTATCAATTCAGCTGATTGCTCCAATGCTACTTTACTCTTGTCATGAGTTTTTGAAAATCCAATGATAAGACTTCCATGATGTTCTGTATTTAACAAATACACATCTAAATGGTCATCTAAATCTGTTCAGAGGGCTCCAGTTTTGGCATGACTTCTGCCAGTTTCTGCTACAGAAGAACAAATTTTACAACATATGTCAGTGGTAATAAATCTCATTCTGATCCTGGTAACCCAAATCCACTCAGGTGATGTTAGTCCCAAGATTTTTTTTTCCTTTTTATTCAGTCCTATTTTGTGTTCCAAGGAGTGTCTGAAGGTGCATCCTGGTCAGGCAGCCTGCTCCACATATAGTATCACCATGGAAGGTGGGGAGCAGGTGAATCCATTACATAATGCTTGTCAAGTTCACTACCTTATGCTGATCTTCTTTTTGTTAACTCTTTAACAATATCTGCCAAATGAACTAAGCATGGCCAATCCTTTTTACATTCATTATATTAGTATTGATTCCAGTAACATCTCAAACACTAATGTTGATCTTTATTGAATTGGCCTCTTGCACGATAAAGATGAACTCCTGACTTCACAATCTACCTCGTCATGGTCCTTGCACCTTATTGTCTACCTGCACTGCACTTCCTCTGTAACTGTAACATTATATCCTGCATTCTGTTATTGTTTTTCCCTTATACTACCTTGATGTACTTATGTTTTGAAATGATCTGTATGGATGGCATGCAAAACTAAGTTTTTCTCTGTATCTTGGCACAAGTGACAATAGTAAACCAATACCACTTAATCTGACCAATCTAGCAACAATAGCTGCCCATTGATTCTTTAGCTTTGTTCCTTTTACAATGGAACCTTTCTACATTTAAATTAGTACCTCAGTTACTGCTATCTTAAATCTCCTACTTCTATACCTACTTCTCACCCAATGTATTTCATTGTTCATCTCACTTCCATTATTTAGTGATTCTGTCATATATCACTGCAAGGGTGATGAATCCACTATCTTCTACTTCAACCCATATTATTTCTGAATCCATCATGAGAACATAAGAAAATGGAAACAGGAGTAGACCATTCAGCCTTTCAGGCCTGCCCTGTCATCCAATTCAATCATAACTGATCTACTCCAGGCCTCATCACCTTTTATGTGGCAGTTCCCCAAAGCCCCCAATTGCCCAATTATTCAAAAGTCTATTTCTTCTTTAATTACTCCCACAGATCTAGTCTTTACAGCCCTCTGACCCACTGCCTGACCTCCTGAGTTCCTCCAGCAATTTGATTTTTGCTGTAAATAAAATGTATTGATTTGATGGCACATAATGTAGAGAGATATATACCAATTGTACTGTATTTCCTGTACTTCTATGAGTAAAGTATATTTTTAAAATTAAAACAAACTCTGTGAGAAAAGAGCCCAGAAGGTCACTTTGTGGATGCTGTACCAGCTCTGAAAAATGCTGTGGGTCTGTGGGACTGTTAGACTGGGCTGTTAAAGGATCAGACTTGAAAAATGGACCAAACAATCTCCCTCAATACTGCACAATTCCAATATTTAATAATTCTACAATTGTTTTTCATACAATTTATCACAAGCATCTTCGTTCTACTTTTTCATCTTCCAACTTCTCTGCATGAAATCATATTTCTTAAATATTTTAGTTCATGTTTTCCTTAAAGTATTCTATACAACTCAAAGTCGACACATGGAGTTGATAGGAATAGGTTGATTAAACAAGGGATGGAAGCTACTGCCTGGGATTCTTGGGTGGGGTTGAGTGTCTTGGGGGAGGTGATGAATGTGAGATCAGAATGGTGATTCAGTGCCTTGTTCTTGTTAAACAAGTGGGTCCAGCAAGTTCATTTTGTTACTATGGGACAGAGCCAGGGTAAATTAGATTCATGGATTCAGAGATAGACAGCACAGAAATAGGCTTTTCAGCCCAATTCACCCATACCAACCAAGATACCTATCTAAACTAGTATCATTTGGCTGCATTTGGCACATATCCCTCTAAACCATGTACCTGTCCAAACGTTTATTGGATGTTGTAATTGTACCTGCCTCTACCACTTTCTCTGGCACTCATTCTATATACCCACACCATCTATGTGGTAAAACTTGCCCCTCAAGTCCCCTTTAAATATTTCCCCTCTCATCTTAAACTTAATTTTAGACTTCCTTACCCTGGGGAAAAGTCTGTGACAATCTACCCCTCATGATTTTATAAACCTTCATACGGTCACTGCCCAACTTCCTTTGCCCCAGTGAAAACAGTCCCACCCTCTCCAGTCTCTCCTTATAACTCAAGCCCTCCAGTCCTGGCAACAGCCTTGTGAATATTTTCTGCACCCTCTCCAAATTCTTCCTACAGTGTGCCGACCAGAACTGCACAGAATATTCCAGATGCAATCTCACCAAAATTTTGTATAGCTGTAACATGATATCCTGACTCTTGCACTTAATGCCACAGCTGATGAAGGCAAGTATGCCATATTCCTTCTTCACCATCCTGTCTATCTGTATTACCATTTTCAGGGAATGATGTACTTGTACCCCTAGGGCTCTCTGTTCAAGATCATTCTCCAGAGCCCTATCATTCATTATGCATGTCCTGCCCTGGTTTAACTTTCCAAAATCACTTCACAGTTGACTGAAAAAAATTCCATCTGCCATTCTTAACCCACTTTCCCAGAACTCCTATCATGTTTTAACTGAGACAGTCTTCTGCACTGTCCACCACACCATCAATTTTGGGGTCAGCTGCAAACTTATTGATCAAGAAACCTACGTTCTCATCCAAATCATTATTATATATGACAAACAACAAGGGAACCAGCACTGATCCCTTCGATACACCGGTGGTCACAGGCCTCCAATCTGAAAAACATCCCTCCACTACTAACCTCTTGCCTCCTACCACCAAGACAATTTTGTATCCAATTGTCTACCTCACCCTGGATTCCATTGTTCATATTATTGAGTGGGTTAAGATTTAAGATTAAGATAGCTTTATTAGTCACATGTACATCGAAACATACAGTGAGATGCATCTTTTGCGTAGAGTGTTCTGGGGGGCAGCCCGCAAGTGTCACCACGCTTCCGGCTCCAACATAGCATGCCCACAACTTCCTAACTCATGTGTCTTTGGAATGTGGGAGGAAACCAGTGCACCAGGAGGAAACCCACGCAGACACGGGGAGAACATACAAACTTGAGTTAATTAAAATGTTCACACAAGTTCATTCCAGTCTAATGAATTAAATAAATCATGCAGATGGAGTGTTAAGGCAGACTCATTGAAAATGGAAACTTCCAAAGGAAAAAGCCCATTATATGGTTTATCCACTGCTGAGAGATAGTTTTCATGAAGTATTTGGTATTCTTCATAATTACCTTCTTAGGTCTTGTGTGATAGAGTCAGTAAGATCATGGGCTACCTTAGTGCCATTTTCCTGCATTAATCCCACATCCCTTGATTCCCTTAATATCCAAAGATTTATTGATTACTGTCTTGATCGTGCTTAACAAAAGATCCTCCACTGCTCTCCTAGTGAAGAGGTTTCTGCTCATCTCAGCCTAGAATTCCAGGGCCTTATGGTTCCTGCTGAGTGGTCCCTGGTTTTGGATACCCCTGCCAAGGAAAAAATATCAACTCTGCATCCACCCTGCCAAGTCTGATAAGTATTTTATTTATTTTCTTGAGATCATCTCTTAAGCTTCTAAACACAAGAGAGCATCACCTCAGTCTGCTTAATCTTTCCTCGTGACAAACACACCATCTCAAGAGTCATTCTGGTGAACCCATCACTCTTGTATTACAAGTACATCCTTCCTTAGATTGAGAGAGAAGACACGAACACAACATTCCTGGTGTGGCTTCATCAGTGTTCCACATCTCTATTCTTGTACTCAAATCCTCTTGTAATGAACATAGAACATAGAACAATACAGCACAGAAGGCCAACATACTGACTTGAGTGCTTCAGGCACCCTCTTGATTGAAATCTGATAGAGCAAAGCAAACGTGTGAAGGAAATGTGAGAGAAATTTATTTTTTTTTTACTGGCAAAAATAGACCTACATCCTTCCTGCAGGAAAGAGGGGTGGCTCAATTAAGATATTGGTTGAAAATAAAAATTGGTTAAGTGATTGCCATTGATACATTTAAATATTAACCAAAATAGTATTAGTTTGACTTATCTAAGAATACTGAGAGCAGAATGGGCTAAAGGATGTGGCAGTGGGTGAAAATGTCTTCCAATTACAAGAGGAAAATTATATTTTTTGCAGAAAAATATTAGAAACAGATCCTGTGATTTAATGTAGTAAAAATTAGAAATAATGATAAAGAAATATGTATATTTAAAGCATTTCCAAGCTGTATGCATTTACACAAAAATAGTTCATATTTAACTGTGATTTGTTGGATTCCTTGTGGTTGCTATAGAATTAATAGCCCTTGTGCATAGACTTCCAGAATGCATTTGATAAGGGGTCTTGCTTATGATTCAAGAGAACTCTCTTGTGATTCAGGAGGATGTTATAAATTGGATAATGGAACAGCAACTATAACAGAAACTATAATAAATAGCAGTGATCAGCAACAATATCTCTTAATTGGACACATGTGAACCGTAAAGTACCCTAGAGTTTTGCTAGCAGCTTGGTTCTTCATGAAGTTAATAAATTATTTTGATGAATGTATGTAAATATACCATACTAAAGGTAACACATGGGGCTAGATTTGTCTTTGTCTTCCTTCCTTTGACTTAATCTCGCTTGAGGATTACATCTCAATTTAATTTCCCACCAAAGACTCTGGCCAATCTTGTCATTTGGGAATTACAGTTGTAAATTCCTCTAAAATTTTCCTGATTTTGTTTTGCTGTTCTTTATCCTACCACGATAATGCAGCATTTTCTTAAGTCTAAGATTTTGGTGAATTTGGCCATATTTTTACTGCTTTTGGTGTAATTTTGATGATTTATGCTTTAATAGCCCATTGAAACTCATTTTATTCTCGCATCTATTTTCAGATTAACACCGAGTTACAAACAATTGTTTTGAGTAATCCCTCATGACTGCAAATTAAGGAAATAAATTTTGCCTTAAGTTTTCACAAGAGCTCAAATGCATCTAGTTGCTGCCATCTAACATTACTGCACAAACTAAAATGTAGCCTGTAATGTCTTAGATTAATATTATCAAAGAGCACTGATCTTTATTTGAATCTCCTCACAAGGATTGAAGAATGACTTTTCTTCATCACATACCTACCATTTTATACCTCAGCCCAATACAAACTAATTTTTACAGAAACTGCACTACCTTTTAAAACCACATAAGCTTGATATTTCATCTTGGAACCATTGTTTCCCTCAGGAGCCATAAAATATAATTAAAATAACATTTTAAAGTGCAATAATGGAGATTTAAGGGAAGGCATATCTAATTTTCAAAAGGAGAGCCTTTTGCGTGAAACAAGGAAAACCCACAGAGTTTTAAATATTAACAATGAGTTAATTGATCTGTTTAAATTCTTTTCATGTTGTCTCTGGTATAAAAGTAAACATCTAGATCTCAAATTTAATTGTTGAAGACTATGTAGCATCACATACTCAGCAGACTCAAAGGAATCTTGAAATGGTTGCATTAAAGGAACAAGAGCTGTTTTGAAGGTTCAGTGGCAGATCAGGCCCATTAGGTCAATGTTGGGGTTTATGCTCCACATGCGCTTTCTACTAAAACCTATCAACATATCCTTTCTCCCTCAAGAACCTGTCCAGTTTCCCCTGAAATCTACCTATGCTGTTCACTTCAGCAATACCTTATAGCAGCAAGTTCCACGTTCTTGCCACTCTCTGGATAAAAAGAAAAAGTTTCTCCTGAATTCACTTTTGAACCTATTAATGACCTTCTTATATTTTTGCCCTGCTGTTCTTGACTCTCCAGCAAATGCAAACATCTTATTTACTTCCATCTACTGAAGGACATATAAGGATGGAGGACATAGGTTTAAAGTGAGAGGAAAAAGATTGAAAAGGGGCCTGAGGGGCAACTTTTTCACACAGAGGATGATGGGTTTATGGAACAAGCTGCCAGAGGAAGTTGTAGAGGCAAGTATAATTACAATGTTTAAAAGATATTTAGACAGGTACATAGATAGAAAAGGTTGAGAGGGTTATGGGCCAAATGGGACCAGTTCGAATAGACATCTTGGTCGGCATGGATGAGTTGGGCTGAAAGGCCTGTTTTTCATGCTGTACCATGAATCTATCAAAGACTTTTATAATTTTAAAGACTCTTCCAGGTCACACCTCAGTCTTCTATCTTCTAGAGAAAACAGCACAACTCATCCAATCTTTCTTGAGAGGTAGAGCCATCCAGTTCCAATCAGATATTTCAAAGATAATCATTATTGGGAATCTATGACATAACCTGGAGTAACTAACTGTTTGCTTTGTCATTTTGCACATATCTTCTGATCAGCAAAAAGCTCCTAATCCCAGTAAATTTAGTGTAATGTTAAAATAATACCATTCCTTCGTGTTAATAGAAGAGCTTACTTAAACTTTGGAACTGATAGACAGAATGCTGTTGAAGTCAATGCTGGGTTATCAATATAAGAAATTTAGTAATGAGAAGTAGAGCCACTAATACTGGCAGTGGCTGATGGATCAGCATGGGGTCACCGGAGCTCAGCCACTCAAATTAAGTAAGATCTAGACACTTTGAGCCTGAGAATACTAATAGTTTCAGATTACCAAACTTGTCAGTTCTGCCCACTCCACATCGAGATTAATCAATGAGGAGTCTAATCCAGCAAACCAGGAGGCAAAGGAGAATATTCCTACCAGAAAAGTCATGTTACAAATATTAAGTATTGATATAATACTTACTTATATAAATACTTAATATCTGTAGCATTAATTTTCCAGCCAACACTTGGTCATTACATCAGATCTCTGGCATCTGTAGTATTTTTGCTTGCTAGTTTTTAAATTGTACCCCACCCTCCTCCCAAGTCCTGGGCACCCATTGTATTAACTTTGGTAACTCATTGTCCTTTATTCAATAGTATTTTCATTTGGCTATTTGGATTGCTGTTCTGTTCTGCTATAGTAAAAGCAAAAAAATCATTCAGTTTGCTACTTTCAGTTATAATATTACTGACACACAATTTTAAGAACTCATATTACTCTATATTACTTCTGATATTTTCCTAAAATAATCGTGAACTTTTTGAGGCTGATTTTAATATTTCTTTCAAGCTTCTCTCCATACTCTACTTTTATTATTTACTATTTCTTTAGTCACATTTTCTGGCTCAATGTATCATTTAGAATCTCTTGAATTTGTATTGGTTTTGTTTTTTTTGGATGCTTCCTCTTTTAGCTTCATGTTGTCCTTACCTCTTTATCAATCATGGCTTTCTCCATTTTGACATTAAGAAACACTTGTGAGTCAGTTCTGTATCATGTTAGATTCTACTTTGAACTTCTCACTGATCTCTTGTTACATTTGCGCTCAGCACACTTGAGCTGTTTATTATGGACAGTTTCTATCTCAGTTTCATTGGAGTCATTAATCTAGAATCTTAGTTGCATTTTTGCATTTCTCCCTTTCAAATATTGAACTCATTTACATTATGATTACTATTATATGTCTATGTTAAGCAACTACATAAATAGTTTAAGGTGGCAAAAGAATGAAACAAATTACAGAGTATGGCTTGAGGACTCTGCTCAAATGCAACTCAGACAGCCAACTGAGAGAACTCAATTGCAAACTTCTGTGACAAATTGCACCTGAATCTCAAAGCAAACTATAAAATCTAATCTTAGCCCATTTGAGAAATCAAAGCATACTGACAAAACACATAGGGCCTGTTTAATTTTGGGAATAATAAGCTAAGATCCCACTAAAAGTAGGATTAACTCAAAATGTCAAGTTTCCACTCAGGAGGTAAAATTACTTTCTACTTTGGTGTCCCAATTAACCTAACAGATCTGTCAAGAGGTAAACTTTGATACAAATACGGTGATTGAAAGCTATTACTGTCCTACCAGTAAACCAGTTTGCATTAAATCTGTAGTTTCATTTTTGTAATGATGATTAGATAATTTCCATCCAGACCTGTGGCACCTTCTTGGCTCCATGGGGGAAGCTAACCAGTTTGTTACTATTAGAACTAAGATTGAATGGAATATGATTGTGAACATCTTTGCCTAGAAGTTGCATTGGACCCATTTACATTGTTGCATTGATTGCTAGTGCCAGATTCAGTTGTCACCTAAAAATTACAAAATTGAACATGCACTTTTGTTATCACAGCTACGGAATAAGCAGTAAGCCCCAAGTTGTGCATTTCCCAAATGGAGATGTAGAGAACGAATTGGAGTATCCTTGCCAACCGTACAGAGGGAAGGTCACCAGATCCTAAACGATCCACCCCATGGAAGCCGCATAGAATGGGTGGTGAATGGAGGGGCAATGCGATTTGTGTATGTGTGTGGCTTCCCCTGTGATGCACTCCCTGTACCACAAGTAGTCCCATGCTACAGCAAGGTGCTGGTTGACCATTGAAAATATTTTGACCACTGGAAAATGAGTCTATCAGATAGACAGAGTAGAACCGTATGGCACAGGAACAAGCCCTTCAGCCCACGATGTTATACCAAACTAATTAAGCTGATGACGCCTAATTAAAGTAATCCCTTCTGCCTGCAAATGGTGCATATACCTCCATTCTGTGTATCTTCATGTGCCTATTTAGAGCCTCTTAAACACCTTTATTATATCTGTTGAGACATTGAAATCAAAACATCATAGTCAGAATGGAGTCCATTTAATTCATACCTTTTTGGAGATTTCAGCCTATTTTTTTCGATTTTCTTTGTCACTGTCATATTAGAATCTCTCTCCTGGAGTGAGAGGTCCAATTTCAGTCAGAAGAGGGTGAAAGTTGTGGTGTGAGTATGTGATGTCAGTCTCATTCGTCTAACGTTGCTGGATGTCAGGCACTGTGTCATGCATTACGACTGGAAATGCATATCCAGTTTTGCAACTGACATGATTTCACCTGGAAGTTGTCAATAACACAAACTACTCCAGGTAAAATCAATTTTTGTGTGCTTTGTTGGTCCCCTTGTTGGTCTCTCAACCTAAGTCTGTCACATAAGGAGTAGTCTGGGCCTCTGTTCTCTGGAGTTTACAGGAATGAAGAGGAGACCTCATTGGAATGCATAAATTTATCATGAGCTCGACAGTGTAGGTGCAGAGGGATTGTTTCACCTGGTGAAGGAATCTGGAGGTCACAGTCTCATGATAAAAGGCAGACCATTCTTCATCCAGAAGTAAATAAATCTTTGAAAGTCTCTACCCCAGAGTTGCTGAGTATATTCAAGATAGAGGTCAACAGCTTTTGAATAGAAGGGAATCAAGGGATATGGAATTAGTGCAGGATAATGATGCTGAGGTAAAAGATCAGGTATGATCTCAGAGTCATAGAGCCATACAGCACAGAAACAGGCCCTTTGGCCCAATGGGTCCATGCTGACCAACATGCCCCATCCAAGCTAGTCCCATTTGCCAGTGTTTGGTCCATAACCTTCTAAACCTTTCCAATCCATGTACATGTCCACCTATCTTTTAAAAGTTGTTATTGTACCTGCCTCAACCACTTCCTCAGGCAGCTCATTGCACATACATACCACCTTTTGTGTAAAAAAAGTTGCCCCTCAAGTTCCTATTAAATCTTTCCCCTCTCACCTCTGGTTCTTGATTCCTCAGCCCTGGGAAAAAGCCTAAGTGCATTCACCCTATCTGTACCCCTCAAAAACCCTGATGCACCTCCACAAGATCACCTCTCAGTCTCCCATGCTCCAAGGAACAAAGTCCCAGCCTGTCCAGCCTCTCCCCATAACTCAGTCCCTCAAGTCCTGGCAACATCCTTATAAATCGCTTCTGTACTCTTTCAAATTTAATAACATCTTTCCTATAGCAGGGCGGCCAAAACTGAGCACAATATTCCAAGTGCGACCTCAGCAACGTCCTGTACGACTACACCATGAACTCCCAAATTTTCTATTCAATGCCCTGACTGATGAAGACCAGTGTGCCAAAAGCCTTCTTTACCAGCCTGTCTATTGAATGACCTACTGCCGCTTCTATTTCTCATATTCTATGTAAGTGGCCATCATCTCTAACAAGCCCAGCTTTCTTCTCCAGGGATCCAACCACTTTGCTGTCTACTTGAATTACTGCTACAGCAAGCATTTGTACGGGACATCTCCAGGTTACAAACACCTGACTAATAGACACCCCTACATATGAATAACCTCCAATAATATTACTAAATTCAGAAGTCTGACATACATATCTATGTCCGTTCCTATGAACAGCAAAACTAATTTCCTCTCTCTCTCCACTTTGAGTAATTGTTCTTTCTTATCAGTCTGATGTGCTTTTGATGCCATTCATTACAATACTGTGGAGGTATGGTTAGTGTATCGAGTGATTTTAGTGTATTTTCCAACTAACAGACAAAATTGACATGGGCATCTGTAAAAATGGAACCCGTTTGTTACCTGGGGACAGCCTAAACGATGGTTTTAACAATGTAAAAGGCCAGAACCATGACCACATTAAATAAGACAAGATATCTTTATTAGTCACTTGTACATCGAAACACACAGTAAAATGCATCTTTTGCATAGAGTGTTCTGGGGGCAGCCCGCAAGTGTCGCCACATTTCCGGCGCCAACACGGCATACCCACAACTTCCTAACACGTACTTCTTTGGAATGTGGGAGGAAACTGGAGCACCCAGAGTAAACCCATGCAGACACGGGGAGAATGTACATACTCCTTACAGACAGTGGCTGGAATTAAACCCGGGTCGCTGGCGCAGTAATAGCATTACGCTAACCGCTACACTACCGTGCCTGGCCCCTGGCACTGAGCTATTAGGACAAGTGACCAAAAGCTTGGCAAACAGTTTGCTTTTAAGAAGTGGGTTAAGTAGGAGAAAGAAGTAGAGATGAGAAAAGGTTGAGGGATTCAAAAGCGTATAACTTTAACAGCTGGAGCCCACCTCCTTCTATGGTGAGGCAAAGGAATTTGGGGATGTACAACAGGGCAGAACCAGAAGGTTGCCAACTTGTGATGGTGCTGGAGTGCATTACAGAAATAGGGTGGGGTTAGCAAGCACAGGGATGATGAGTGCACAGGACTGGTGAATTAAGATGCAGAGTTTTGAATGGCCTGAAGTTTACAGAGGATGAAAATTAGACAGGCGGCATGTAGAGCCTTGGGATAGTTGACTACGTAGATAACAAAATATGTATCCCTCAGTCTTTACTTCTCTGTCTAAATACATCTAATCATTCTTCACTTGAAACTGTTTTCACTTTCCAATGGCGATCCATTTCACAGTTTTGTAAACTCATCAATTTATCACTACTTCTAACACAATGGTTGAGCTTATTTCTTGATCCGGAGCACCTTCCTCACTCTCTCACCATCCCATGTTTTTTCCCCACTCACACCCCTTCTTCTATCTCTGTCTCTACACTACTCTCTCTTCTCCCCTGGCAATTCCAATCCAGTGGAACTCACTAAGTGCCCTACTGTGCACCAGTCAATCAGTGGCTTGCTCCATGGAGAACCCAACATGGTTCCCTGAACTGCCAATAAAGTGCCTCCCCACCTCAACCAGCGCGACGTGCCTAACATAGAATCAAAATCAATCTGGCTCCTCATCCACCATACTAATTATATAAGTGCTCCCTCCACGCGAAGTGCACCATGCCTCTTCCCCCACAGAACACATAGGCTTCTTTAACATATTCTGTAGACTCACCAGTGTCAAGAATCATAAGGTGTATATACTCCCAAAGACACATACTGAAACAAACATTGATTGCCACTGGAAGATCATCAATTCACATTAGTCTGCCAGAAACTTGTTGGTCTTCCAGTGTAAGGGGATGTCCATGAGCAAATTCTCCCATCTGGCACATGTCAAGGGGCAGAGGTACATGTTGGAGGATGTACTGAAGCTCAGTATAACAATAACAAAGGTTATTTGGGGAAAGACTACAGACTAGGGTCTGTCACCATTGAACACTGAGGGGCTGGACTCTGTGTAGCATCCTCTCAAACACTTTATTGTAAGAAGGAAACAGGAGTGGTGTTGATGCATTGCAAGGGAATGTATTGGATTGATGATACAGTGAACAAAGAAAGATGTGTCCAGCTGTATTTACTGTAGATATTATGAATAAAGTGTATTTTTGGGAAAAAAGACTTGCTCACTGAAGACAGAATTTGTATACAACAACAGCACTCAGGACAGCATTTTTAGCTTAATATCTCCCTGACAGCTGGTGGTATCAGAGATGAGGTTTCAAACATCACCATGGGTTTATTATTGCACTCAGTCTTTGACTTAAGAGGTCTGGGTGCTGAGACTGCAGTGAAGGTCCTAATGGATTAGTGTAGATGGGCGAAGAGGTTGGCATGGGTATGATGGGCTGAAGGGCCTGTCTCTGTGCTGTACCACTCTATGAGTCTAAGTCTTCTGCCCAAGACATTAAATTCTTTCCTCTCTCAGGAGGATAAAATTGTTTCACTGCTTGAGAAAAAGTGTCTTGGCTAATTTTCATTTTCCAATCAAATTCATTGAAACGTGTTATTTAGTCATTAGTTCTTTTGTATTCATTAGCTGTTTGTGAGACTTAGTGTACAAATTCAGTGCTGTGTTTCCACATGACAGCAGTGAAGACAAAGTGCTTGTGTAAGTGTACAAATTCAGTGCTGTGTTTCCACATGACAGCAGTGAAGACAAAGTGCTTGTGTACAATACCTTGGTTGTCAAGGTCATGAAAGGTAATATATGGATGAAAGTCCAATTTTTAATTGCAAATTAAATCCATTTTATCCTACATTGCAGTGAAGGCAAGGGCAAAAAATATTCACGGCTCATCTGGAGAGAAACACCTTTCAGTATTGTGAGTTGGAAATAAAATGAAATAATTTTCCAACTTATCATTAAAGCAAGTATCTCATCCTTCATACTAACTGCTACTCCCTCTACAATGAATTCATTCTTTTTGTTCATGCTGAAAAAGCTGTGTTCCAACATCTCACAAAATAAATCTTTTTTTAAGTACAATATTGGGGAAACTTTTAAAATACTCTGTCAGTTCTGGAGTAACATAACATGAAATATTAAAGCCACCACAACCAAGACAATGCATTTTAGTGTTAACATTGAACATCAAACAGTACACCACAGGAACAGGCCTTTGGGCCCACGTTGGAGACACAAGAGACTGCAGGTGCTGGAACCTGGAGCAACAAACAATCTGCTGGAAGAACTCAATAGTTCAAGCAGCATATGTGGGAGGAAAGGAACGGTCGATGTTTTGAGTCGAAACCCTGTATCATGCATTCTGATGCAGCGTTTTGACCCAAAAAGTACTGGCTGTCTATTCTATCTTTACCTTGCATAATTTTATAAATTTCTATCAGATCTCCCCTCAGCCTCTGCTGCTCTAGAGAAAACAGCCCCAGTTTGTCCAACTTCTCCTCATAGCATGTCCTCCAAATCTGGCAGCATCCTAGTAAACCTCCTCTACACCCTCTCCAAAGCCTTTCTCTGAACTGACATAACTGCATGCAATAGTTATTATATTGTTTCATTACAAGGTGCTAACAGACAGTTTTCCTCAACTGTGATTAGCACCTTTTAATGATGTTAAGTAAAGCACACAGAATAAAACACAGCTGTTTTAAAAGGTATTTTAACGTTGAGAATGGTTGAATTCTTCTTTTGCTGCATAGATCCCTGGAAAGGCACCTTCCCAAAGGACATAGATGTACCAGATTATTCTCACAGATTGATCTGACACTGCCTTGTGGTTTTAGATTTACCAAGCAGATGCTTTATGGCCTCTGTAAAGAATTAAAAAGAGGATTTGAAGTGTTGGACTCAAACAATTTACATTCTGCTGGTGTCATTGAAGGTGACTGCAGCAATCACTTCCTGCACCTTTGGAACCTTTCAAACCTTACTTGGACTGTTCTATCCCAGGTACCAGTTGCAAAGCACGAGACTTTCTTGCACCAAGTGTGCGGCTAAAGCACATCCAAATTCAAAATCATTTCCTTTGGCTTCTGTCCAAAATTAAGGAAACAGAAGTAGCCAAGGAGGCTGGAACTCACTTTTAACAAAACTCACCGGCATATTTGCTGACAGGAAAAAGAACCTTAGCCAATCTGGCAAATGAACAAGTAACATAAGGTTTTAGTTCGGTGGAAATTATATACCAGAGAGCTATATTGGGTCATAAGATTTGCTGAGCTTATTATGTTTAACTACATTAATTTTTTGAGAAACTGACAAAGACTGTTGATGAGGGGAGTGTACTTAATATGATATATTTGGATTCTAGCAAGACAGCTGACAAAGCCGCTAGTGATAAATTAATCACAAAAGTAAAAAAACCTGTGGCAACCAAGGGAAAATGCATGTCAGATTGAAAATGAGCTCTGTGGCAGAAAGAAAAAGATCAATAATTAGAAGGTGGAATTATAATATAAAGTAAAAAAAAATGAGTGCTGGGAACACTCAGCAGGTCAGTCAACTTCTGTGGAAAGAGAAACAGAGTTAATGCTTCTAGTCAAAGTCCCATAATCAGAACGGAAAGCATGAGGAAACAAGTTAGTTTTAAATTGCAGAGAGCTTGTGGAGAGATGAATAAGACAGAGAAAATATCTCTGATAGGGTGAGAGCAAGGTTGCTGAGGTGATTCTGATGTTAACAGAGCTCTCTGGTTAATACATTAACAAGGGCGAAAAGAGAGAAAACTGACAAAGAGTCATGTTAAAGCTGTGAAATGCAGGTCAGAGTTGTTGCAGAGAATAGAAACTATAAAGGAGAAAGTTAGAAATGTCCTGCAGGTCAGGCAGTGTCTATGGAGAGAGGAAAACTGAGTTAATGTTACAGATGGGTAACTTTACATTAGTACTGGCCAGTTCTAATACATTACAGGAAGCAAGTTATCTGCAATTGTTGAATAGATATTGAATCTCAAAGGCTGCAACATGAGGAGCTGTCCCTCAAGCTTAAGTTGGGCCTTGTGTGGGAACAGTGTGGGAAGCCACAAGTAAATAGGTCAGGAATGGTGTGATAGCAACTAGAGAGGGTACAAAGAAGATGTATGAGAATGTTGATGGGGCTGGAGAATTATGATTAGGACAATGGAATGAAAAGCTGTTAGTGTTTCCTTTGGACATTTTTCCCTGGAATGTAGGAGGCTGAGTAGTGACCTTATAGATGTTTATAAAATCATGAGGGGCATCGGTAAGGTGGATGGTCACAGTCTTTTTCCCAGGGTAGGGAAGTCTAAAACTAGACGGCACAGATTTAGGTGAAAGGAGAAAGGTTTAAAAGGGACCTGAAGGAAAACTTTTTCACCCAGATGGTGGTGGGTACATGGAATGATCTGCTGGAGTAAACTGTAGAGGTGGGTACAATTACAATGTTTAAAAGATATTTAGACAGGTACATAGATAGAAAAAGTTTCCCTTCACAGCATTTTCTCTTCTCAGCCACTTTAAGTAGATAACTCAGTCACTACAACACTGCAAAGGGACAGTTGCATTGTCATAAATGAAGCCTTTCGGATAGAATGCCATTTCAATTCTCTGCTCTGGGAGATGTGAAAAATCCTAAGATGTGACGCAGGGAAGGTAGTTTTCCAGACCAGTGTCTAGATCTTCCACACAAATGCCAACAGATCTGCTCTGAACTGACAACTTTAAACCACGTAACTCTGCAAAAGATCTGGACTCCAAATTAAAGCAGTGGACCCAAACTTCTGTCAGCTGATTACAGGAAAATCTGCTCACTGAACATGTGAGCAGTTTTCTCTTGGATTGTTTTCCCTGGAGTGCCAGCAGCCAAGGGGAGAACTGATAGAAGTTTATAAAATTATGAGAGGCAGAGATTGGGTTGATAGAGTCTTTTTCCCAGGGTAGAAACCTCAAATACAAGAGGGCAGAGAGAGGGAAAGTTTAAAGGAGATGTGTTGGGCAATTTTTTTACGCAGAGAGTGGTAGGTGCCTGGAATGTGTTGCCAGGGGTTGTGGTGGAAGCAGATGTGATGGTGATGTTTAATAGACTTTTAGATAGGCACATGAATATGCGGGGATTGGACAGATACGGATCATGTGCAGGTGGAAGGGATTAGTTTAATTTGCCATCATGCTCAGCACAGACATGGTGGGCCGAAGGGCCTGTTCCTGTGCTGTACTGTTCTATGTTCTATCTATAAGGGTGAGCTGGTCTGTTTGCGTGGGGAAAATAGCAGTGAAGGTAATTTCTTTTGTTTATTTCATTAAAATAATTTAAATGTATTTATTGCTTTTAGTTGTTTTCTACTGTTCTTAAGTCGCTTTTAGTGCAATAATATTTTTTTTAATTTCTATGACTTTTAAAGCCTGACATTCAAAAAAGCCACCAGAAATGAAAAATGACTAAAGTTCAGAAGATAAAAAACAAAATAAATAAATTTATATTGATTCAGTTAAATAAATGAAATGAACTTATACTTAATGTCAGAGATATTTATAATCATTCAATCCCTTTGATAGTTTTGACAGCCTGAAAGGGGGGTTTAACAAGCCAAAAGCGATATTGGAGCTGGACCTACCCATTGTGACCACAAAAGCCTTGCAAGTGTTGGCTGTGTGGCTGGGAGGCAAGTTCCTGGAGGTCCTGTTCCAGGTAAGGCAGTCTTTGAGGGCAAGTGATCAGCAATCAGTGGAAGATACAAGCTCACATCATTAATCTCAATGGCTGTTTCTGAGAGCCTGCCATGTGCAAACACCCACTTGTTTTTAACTGCAAAACAGCAGTGAATGTTGAGTAGGCAGCTACATCAACTGAATCAATCTTTGATTAACTTCTTCATTATCCAACACAGTCCTCCCTTTTTCCTCTCCATATTTAATTTTTACATGATCTCCCTCTATTTGCAGACTTGGATTTAATTTCAATATTTAGTAATTAATTCCCGAACCGAAACAACATTCATTGCAGATGCCACTTGGTAAATATTAAAGGGTGTTGCACATGTGTACAAAAACAGATAATGAGCTTTGAATGATATTTCAATAATGGGAACATGCCCATGCAGCATTTGGTTGGCCTTTTCAATGTGAGCCAGTTAATGCAAGCACAGCTGGTTTATTATTCTACAGGCGAAAACAGCTCAAGAGTGTATCTCCCATCATGACATTATCTACAGGTTCTATCTGCAATATGCTTATTTCATCAAAATACAGAAAATTGACTTATTCCCTTGAGAAATTAATAGAAGACTATTTTCCCCTTGAACTGTTCTTGGCTGCTTGTGATAAGATAATTTTATCTTTCTTTTGTTCCACTATGAGGTTGGTGTTTGTGTGTTTGAAATAACAGCATCCATCCTATCCAAAATGTGGAGAGCTCCAAACAAAAAGAGGCCAAGGTAACCCAGCTTTTTGTAAAACTGTGTTCACAAATAAATTACATTACAGAGCAATAAGTATTTGGAACTGTTTGGGCAAGTTTATGTTTAATTAATACATAAATGAAGCAGTAGAAACCAACTGGATTGCTGCAAGTGTCAAGTATCCAGAATTATTTGTGGCTAACCTCCATCACCACTAACCTTCAAAGAAAGTTAGGGCTTAACTTGCGCGGTTCCTCCAGCAGAAAGAAACCAGCCTCATCACAGGCCCTACGTTTCGATAGAGCCTTTCACAGCTTAAATGCCACAACAGAAATAAAACTGACAATTGACCAACCCAGAATTCTTGGCTGTTAAAGTTGTCACAGTCAAAAAGTTGGAAAGTTTCAGAAACATTTAAAAATTACCCAAAACTATTCAAGCTGTGTTGGTTCTTAGCAATCTTTAGAAAAGATTTTGAGAGAATTCGTGAAACTGTTTTTTTACTTATTCAAGGGGTACGGACAGCAGTGGTAATTCCAGCTCATTTTGTCCATCTCACTTCTTTCCTCTCCCACTATCATCCCTTTCTGACTGTGCTATTACCCTCTTTGTCATACATTCTCTCCTATCTCCCACCCTATTACTTCCTCTCCACCCACCTCACTGCCTCTGTACTTCCTTAAAGTTACCAGAGCTCTAACTTCAGTTCTGATTGAACATTATCAACTTAAAGCATTAGAAGTTTCTCTCTCCACAGATGATGCCTGACCTGATGACTATTTCCACCAATGTCTGATTTTATTTCAGATTTCCAGCTGTAAAAGTGTTTTCCCTTTTGTATCTAAATATGGTTCTACAGTACCCAAATACAACTTAATTCTTCTTATTTGGAGTTCCTGCTTCTGTATACTGTTCTGTAAAGCCCAGTAACTAAGAAGTAAATACACTGGAAGGGTTAAAACATTTTTATGGAGTCAGGAGCAATTGGTATTCAAATAGCAGATGTGGGATGTTTGACAGGTTTTTAGATATGCAGTAATGTTTATCAACGAGTAGAAATGATAAAAGATACCAGCAGAATTATTACTGAACAGTATTACAAACCAGATTTATAACCAATATTAATGGTGAACAAAATATTAAAGTAAGGAGATGGGGGGGGGTGCAAGATAAGAGTAAGTCACATCTAAATTCAACACCTGCAAATATTTCTATTCCTGCATCATTCAGGATGAGTTCAAAGTTGCCTTTTTGTATGAAAATTTTTGAATTGTCTCATAATTCAAATTAAGTAATGCTCAGAAAGATTGAATTATCAGATGATTTGAATTAAATGACCTTGAGTTAAGACTAGACAGTACTAACTTATCAGTTTAACAGTATTAACAGTATTAAAAGGCAGCTCACGACCACATCTCAAGGGCAATTAAGGACAGGCAATAAATGCTGGCCTTGCCAGTGATGCCTATATCCCAGAAATGAGAAGAAAAAAGTCACCTGTGGTGCTAACTATTGCACATTTTTTCTTTATATAGGTCAGATAAGATGACTGATTAAACTCCAGGTTAAAAAAAAGTGATGCAATTGAATTTGTTCTATATTCCAGTGTCATTTAATATGGGACATAGCTTGCAGAAGTTACAAGGGACAGCTTCCTCTTTCCCAATGGACACATCAGAGCAACTGTCAGTTCTAAAGTATTACTGAAAACTACACTAACGTCATATCCTCTTTGGTAATTATCACCTTCAGCATTTGGCAGGGATCTAGCAGAGTAGATCCTCTAAAAATTGTGGAACCTATTGACTCCCATTGACTTCCATCAAAATAAAATCTGGGCAGGCTCTGGTATGTCTACTGACTCGCTCCAGAACAAAAATGAAAATTAACTCCCATATACATAAAATGTATTGGAAAGGATCCAAAGTTCTCACTCTGAAAGCTTGCACATTCCAAGCTACAGATGGATAGAACATAGAGCAGTCAGCACAGGGTCAGGCCCTAGGCCCACTATACCTGCACCATACATGATGCTAAATTAATCTAAATCTCTTCTGCCTGCACGTGATCCATATTCCATCATTCCCTGCATATTCACATGTCTATCTAACAGCCTTTTAAACACCGCTATCATATCTGCTTCCATCACCACCCCTGGCAGTGCGTTCCAAGCACCTACCACTCTCTGTGTTAAAAAACCTGCCTGGTACATCTCCTTTAAACTTTCCCCCTCTCACCTTAAATGCATGCCCTCTAGTATTTGACATTTCTCCCTTCGTAAAAGAATCTGATGTCTACCCTATCTATGCCTCTCATCATTTCATAAACTTCTATCGTTTGCAGGACCTTCAGTAGATCCTGCAACTGACAATATTCCTTTAGAGTGAGCTCTGGGTTCCATCTTCTTTATTAGTTGCTCCACTGGAAATGCTGAGATTTTTACCCTATTTCAAAATCCTATAATGAATGAATCTTTAAGGGAAGTGCTATCTGCATTGATAAAGAATGAAGGTATTCACTTGTTGATGTTGGATGGAACACAATCTAAAAGCAGGCACATAAGAGACTTCAGATCTTGTAAAAAAAACAAGTAACTCACCTGGTCAAGCAGCATCTGTGGAGGCAGAGGGATGGTAAATGTTTTGAACTGAGGCCTTGCGTCAAGTCAGAATCTAAAACCAACTTGACAGTGCAGGCAGCACCAGCACTGTAAATCACATACTTGTGCTCCACCCTTTCTCAGCAAAACCAATACCAATACCAATTTGACACAAGACAAAAAATGAAAATTCTTCAGTTTTATTCACCCCCCCCCCCCCTTTCTGTCCCATCCCTCCCCTCTTTCCTTCCAGGATCTTCAGCCTAACTGACTATGTCCTTCCAATAATCTATTGACATCACCCTTGGAAATAGTCAATGGCAGGTCTCCACAGGCACCTTGAGCATAGATTTCCAAATATTTACAAACCTATTTACAATGTCAGGGAATTCCTTTCTCACTTAATCTGAAATAACACACTTACCCTCTGGTTATGTACCCAAGTTCCAGACTCTCCAGGCTGAGAAAATGTCTCTCACCACCTGCCCTCTCAGAATCTTGTGTGCCAGTGTATCATCACCTTTTATTCTTCCAAGCTACAGTGAACATGGCTCAATCATATGCAATCTCTCCTTACATGTATAATAGAGCTGGTGAAGGAAAGGGCTTGTGCCTGTTTATCCGGATAAGAATTGATCTTGAGCCTGGTGTCCAAAAGTATTTACTGCCAGGACCCTGACATAAAACTGGCATTGTTTTGAATTCCACAATTCTGAGACAAGGAGCAAGGCTTTTCTGGAGATGTATTCTAATCTAATTAAGCATTAATTGTGTCCATTTTTATTTAAACTTAAATACCCCAGAAATTACCAATATGAGCTATGCCATCACTAAATCACTATTCCTGCTTTTAGTTCCAAAATTCCCATGAGGCAGTCAAGGTTTGAACCACTCAGTATATAGCCTCACCGAAATCATGAAAGAAACACTTATCATTGCCCCAGCATCATTGTGGTCTATGCGATCCATATTTTGATGAATGTATGCATGTTTTCACATTTCATCCTCTTAGACTGATAAATTATTGACGTGGATGAGTTGATTTATGTCTCTGTGTCATGATTAATGGATAGAGACGGGACTTGAGAATTTTTATTTCAGGTGCTACATAATAACGCAAGTTCCTATTATTTGTTGCCCAACAAACCCAGTGTGCTCCACTGCACAGTTTGGAAGAGAAACTAACTCCCTATTAATCAAATATACAGTGCAGAGCAGAGGTTACAGAATTAAGTAGGGCATTCCACTTATGCATACGTTCTGGTTGTAAGCTCCAAAAAAGACTCGGAAACAAGTGAATACTCAAAGATGTAGCTCAGGGAAATTAGAACGGAGATTCAAATCATCTGCAACACCTCATAAACTCCCAGCAAGAAAGGGTAACAGAGGGACCTTGGCATGTCTCATTCTGAGGTACCTACTAGGTACCTACAGTCTAGAACTAGAAGATGTAGCCTCAGGAAAAGGTGTGGGCTATTTAAGGTTGAGATAAACATAGAACATAGAATATTACAGCACAGAACAGGCCCTTTGGCCCACGATGTTGTGCCGACATAGCTAATCCCTCCTACCTACAGAAGGCCCATATCCCTCCATTTTCCGCTTATTCATGTGCCCATCCAAGCCCCTCTTAAAAGTCCCCAATGAATTTGCCTCCACCACCCTATCAGGCAATGCATTCCAGGCATCCAACATTCTCTGAGTAAAAAACGTACCCTTCACGTTCTGTTCTGAACCTACCCCCTCTCACCTTAAGTGCATGCCCTCTGGTATTGGATCACTCAATAATGGGAAAAAGATATTGCTTGTCCACACTATCTATCTCCTTCATAATTTTATACACTTCCAACAGATCACCCCTCAGCCTTTGCTGCTCCAGAGAAAAGAGATATATTTATATTTAGAAAGAAATATATTGATATAGGAGTATAAACCTTTTGAATTTTCTATGTCATGAAGCTGTGGTTGCTCAATCACTAAATATGTTGATAGACAAAGGGAGTATCAGAGGACTTGGGGAATGAGAGGCACATGATCAGCCATGATCTACACGAATGGTGGACCATTAGAGTCCACACCCGCTGAGCCTACCCTGACCATCAAGCACCTATTTTTATGCTAATCCATTTTATTCTCTCCACATTCCTATCTCTTCTCCCCAGATTCTACAACTTGTTTACAGCAGCTAATTAACCTACCAACCAGCAAGGAGAACATGCAAACTCCACACAGACAGCAAAAGAGGTTAGGATTGAACCCAGGTTGCTGGAGCTGGGAGGCAGCAGTTCTACTAGCTGTGCCACTGTGCTGTCCTTACATTTATTACACTCGTTCCAGTATTGGTCACCTGATGTCACAAAGATTGATGTAAGACCCTGACTTCTGCTACTTCATATCATCGGGTACTCTTTTTCAAACTCCTTTTTGGACTTGTCAAAGTTCTATTTCCTCCACTACATGTTGTCTGAAAATTACAATTTAAAGTGTTTGACAAAGCTTATAACTGGAATTGACTTGCTAAACTTGATTTAATTTGATTTCAATGGTGCAATTGCCTTATCTTCCTGAGCCACACCTTATCTTTGATTGGTCTGCAGGATAAACAATTGAACACATAGTGATTGAGGCTCTGACTTGTCATCGAGTTTGCAAAGGATCAATTTTTCAACAAATCAGTTTAAACTTAAAACAGGATGAACAGAGACCATAAATGTGTAATTAATGGTGTACATTGTCTTCATACACTGCAGTTGGCTGTATATAGATGGCAGTCACTGTTTTCCAGCAGAAGTCAAGGGTATTAAGAAGGAGTCAAATAATCAATATAAATATTTCTGTCTATCTTGTAGATGTGCCACAGAACAGTGAAAACTAGTTGAATAGATCATGCCCTGTATTGTCTTCACATAACTGTACAGATCCTTCCCAGGTTATGAATGCCCAACTTTGGTATCGCCCGTAAACACGAATGAGTGTTTGGGAGACCAGTGAGGTGGATTTGTTGGCTGCTGCAGGCATCTTCTGCTGGGTGGGAACTTGGTTAGTGGCTCTAGAGCAGGGTCGGGGTCACAGTACACATTCTATCTTCATAGAGCATGAATGAAACAAACCAGTCCTTCACTCCACACAGAGAAAGATGTTACTGAGTAATGAATAACAGCATTGCATCTTGCAGAGAGATATGAATGGTTGAGTTACGTGCCCTGGTTTAATGACACGTTGCCCTTGGTTGGCTGATGTTTTAATTTAAATATATTGCTGGGTGGCTGCTCTTCCCCTGCCTGCTCACTATCCCATCACAGCTGTTTTTGTTCATTTCCGACTTACGACTGGTTCAGGTTACATACAGAGGAGACACTAGGGACCGCAGAAGCTGGAGTCTGGAGCAACAAAGTTCTGATGCAGGTTGTCAGCCTGAAACACAGACAATCCCTTTCCTCCCGCAGATGCTGCTCATCCCACCGAGGTCCTCCAGGGATGGATCCCTGTTGTAACCTAGGGAGGACCTGTAGTTAAGCTATTTACAATATGAGTCTTACTTTGCAATTTGTTGTGTCCTGCTGGATCACAATGCAGGCATCATGTAGTCATTGAGGGATACAACATGGAAGGCTGTTCAGCCCACTGAGTCAATACTGACCATCAACAACCCACTTACACCAATTCTATACTAATCCCATTTTATTTTCCCCACATTCCCATCAACTCCCCCCAGATTCTATCCCTCACTACACACTCAGGGCAATTTACAGCGGTCAGTTAACCTACCATCTTTGGGATGTGGGAGGAAACTGGAGCACCCGGAGGAAACTCACATGGTCACGGGAGAACGTGTAAAGTCCATATACACAGCACCGGATGTCAGGATTGAACCCGGGTTGCTGGAGCTATGAGGCAAAGGCTTTATTTTTTTCTGTTGAAAAACCATTAAAAATAACGTCTTGTGGAAATATATACATGACAAGTTACTGTATTTGAGGTAACAAGATGGCTCAAAGAATGAAGCATGGAAGTATGGAAGCATGGAAGGCGGAACATGTGCCTAGAGGTGGAGGAGGTAAGGGAGGTCCTTAATGAATACTTTGCTTCAGTGTTCAGGGAGAGGGACTTTGATGAATGTGAGGTCAGCATAGAACAGGCTAATGTGAGGTTAAGAAAGAGATAATGTTGGAGCTTCTGAAAAACATTAGGATCGATAACTCCCCGGGGCCAGACGGGATATACCCCAGGTTACTACAGGAGGCGAGGGAAGAGATTGCTGGGGCGTTGATGATGATATTTGCATCCTCCCTGGCCACAAGAGTGGTAGCAGACGATTGGAGTATGGCAAATGTTGTTCCGTTGTTCAAGAAAGGTAATAGGGATAATCCTGAGAATTATAGACCAATGAGTCTTACGTCAGTGGTGGGCAAGCTATTGGAGAGGATTCTTAGGGACAGAACTTACGAGCATTTGGAGAAGCATAGTCTTATTAGGGATAGTCAGCATGGCTTTGTGAGGGGCAGGTCATGCCTTACGAGCCTAATTGAGTTTTTTGAGGAGGTAACAAAACAAATTGATGAAGGTAGAGCAGTGGATCTGGTCTATATGGATTTTAGTAAGGTGTTTGACCGCGTTCCCCATGGTAGGCTTATCCAGAAAGTCATGAGGCATGGGGATCCATGGTGATTTGGCTGAATGGATTCAGTATTGGCTTGCCCACAGAAGGCAAGGGTGATAGTAGATGGAGAGTATTCTGCCTGGAGGTTGGTGACTTGTGGTGTTCTGCAGAGATCTGTTCTGGAACCCCTGCTCTTTGTGATTTTTATATAAGAAAGTGGAGTATGGGTCAGTAACTTTGCAGATGACACAAAGACTGGAGATGTTGTGGATAGTGTAGAAGGTTGTTGTGGGTTACAATGGGATATAGACAGGAGGCAGGGTTGGGCAGACGAGTGGCAGATGGAGTTCAATCTGGAAAAGTGTGAAGTGACGCACTTTGGAAGAATGAACCTGAAGGAGGAGTACAAGGTTAATGGCAGGATTCTTAGCAGTGTGGAGGAACGGAGGAATCTTGGGGTCCAAGTCCATACATCCCTCAAGGTTGCCGCTCAAGTTGATAGGGTGGTTAAGAAGACGTTTGGTGTGCTGTCCTTCATTAGTAAGGGAATTGAATTCAAGAGCCACGAGATAATGTTGCAGCTCTATAAAACTCTGGTTTGACCACACCTAGAGTATTGTGTTCAATCCTGGTCACCTAACTAAGAGAAGGATGTGGAAGCTTTAGAGAGAGTGCAGAGGAGATTTACCAGAATGTTGCCAGGATTAGAGAACTTGCCTCATGAGGAAAGCTTGAGCGAGCTAGGGTTTTTCTCTTTGGAGTGACGCAGGATGACAGGCAATTTGATAGATGTGTATAAAATTATGAGGGGCATAGATAGAGTGGACAGCCAGCATCTTTTCCCCAGGGCGGCAATGGCCAATACCAGAGGACATCAGTTTAAGGTCAGAGGAGGAAAGTTTAGGAGAGATATCAGAGGTAGGTTTTTTACACAGAGTGGTGGGTGCCTGGAATGCACTGCCGGGCAGTGGTGGTAGAGGCTGATACAATAGGGACATTTAAAAGACTTAGATAGGCACATAGAAGAAAGTAAAATGGAGGGTTATGGGCTGTGTAGGAGGGAAGGGTTAGATTGATCAGAGAGCAGGTGTTTATATAGGTTGGTACAACATCGTGGCCAAAGAGCCCGTACTATGCTGTACTGTTCTATGTTCTACATTCTAAGTAGGCCTGGAGATCTAAGTAATGACCTGGTAAATAGATCTCCACTGTTCAAAAGTTAATTTGAAGAAACGTGAGTGAATGAAAATCGCTGTGTTTTAATGATGCAAGAATGCACCCACATCAAAAAATATTTGGAGAATGAACTTAGACTTTGAACTTAGACCAATTCAATATGCAGGAGGTACTGCAACTAATTCTTAAAGCACAAGTTCCCATCTGTTGCTGCACTGGTTTAATTGTCAAAATGGAGGTTATCTGGTCATCTGGAAGAACTAAAGAGAAGTACTGGGGCAGTGAAGGGCGGCATTACAGGTTAGGAAAGCCTTAACAGTTGGATGACAGAACACAATGATGTTTGAATCGAACAGGGCTTTACGATTGAAAGTACAGAAGACAAGTTATCTGAGGTAACAAGATGGCTTAAAGTAATTTAGGTTTCCAGAAAAGACCAATAACTCATGTAATGTTGCCTATTCAGTAACAAAGCACTGGAATTAACACTGGTGGAGAAAACATGTCTAGTGAGGCATTTGATACAGTAGGTGCATGTCTGCAGTAGCACAGATATAGAATTTAATATTTAACAGGAAATTATCAATTTCATGTAACCTAACAGTGCACAAATATTTAGGCATGGCAATTGTAATGTTTTTAGATTTGACATTATGATGAGAGGCTAAAGCTTATGGTTGACTGCAAAACTTCAACACAACATGGAAAATTAGGCACTTGGGTGTGAAAGAAAGGTTAAATGGGAGATTGTATCATAAGATTAAAAAATTCACAGAAAAGTTGTTTGATTTTTTTTCAAAGAGAAGAGACTTTAAAAGGATTCACTTGAGGGACATTTTGCTGAGAACCAGATTACTTGTTCCCCAGCCTACAATGATGAAGAGAAAGCTCAAGAAAGATCTAACCAGCAAACAGATGCTGCAAGGAATATAAGGACTGGGAAAAGAGTGAATATAAAGGGCACGAAAGAGATTCTGCACTTGCTGGATTCTGGAGCAACACACACAAAATTCAGGAGGAACTCAGCAGGTCAGGCAGCATCTATGGAGGGAAATAAACAATTGATGTTTCGGGTCAAGACCCTTCATCGGGACTGGAAGGGAAGAGGGGAGAGTCAGAAAAAGAAGGTCGGGGGAGGGGGAGGAGCACAGGCTGGCAGGTGATAGGTGAGTCCAGGTGAGAGGGGGGAAAGGGGATGAAAGGAAGTGATGTGAGAAGTTGAGAGGTGATAGGTAGAAGCGGTAAAGGGCTAAAGAAGAAAGAATCCAGGAGGAGAGGGCAGTTGACCATGGAATAAAGGGAAGGAGGTGAAGAATAGATGGGCAGGTCATGAGGGCGGGGGAGGGGAAAGAGAAGGGGTGAGGGGGCCATAGGAATGAGGGAAAGCAAAGGGGGAAATCAAAAAAAGGGAGAAAGAGGGAGGGGTTACTGGAAGTTAGAGAAATCAACGGTAGGGCCATCAGGTTGGAGGCTACCAAGGTGGAATATGAGGTTTTGCTCCTCCAACCTGCATCTAGCCTCAAAGTGGCAGCAGAAGAGGCTGAGGATAGACATGTCAGTATGGGAATGGGAAGTCGAATTAAAGTGGATGGCCACCAGGAGATCCTGGCTTTTGCAGTGGATGGAGCAAAGGTGCTCAACGAAGCAGTCACCCAATCTGCGTCGAGTCTCACTGATGTAGAGGAGGCCACACCGGGAGCACCAGATGCAATAAATGACACCCTCAGATTCACAGGTGAAGTGCTGCCTCACCTGGAAGGACTCTCTAGGGCCTTGAATGGTAGTGAGAGAGGAGGTGTGGGGACAGGTGTAACACTTTGTACGGTTGCAGGGAAAATGCCGGGAGTGTCATCAGTGGGGAGAGATGAGTGGACAAAGGAGTAGCGAAGAGAGCAATTCCTGCGGAAAACGAAGGGGGGCTGAGGGAAAGATTTGCCTGGTGGTGGGATCCCGTTAGAGGTGGCGGATGTTGTGGAAAATGATGTGTTGGATGTGGAGGCTCGAGGGGTGGTAGGTAGGTGAGGACAAGGGGAACCCTATCCCCGTTATGTAGAGCAGGGAATGAGGTGAGGGTAGACATGCAGAAAATGGAGGAGGTGCGGGTGAGGGCAGCATTGATGGTGGTGGAAGGGAAACTCAGTTTACTGAAAATAGAGGACATCTCAGATGTCCTTGAATGGAAAGCCTTATTGTGGAAACAGATGCAGCAGAGGTGGAGGAACTGAGAGAAGGGGATAGCACCTTTGCAAGTGACTAGCTGGGAAGAGGTGTAGTCAAGATAACTGTGGGAGTCAGTGGGTTTATAAAAGATGTCAGTGGATAATCTGTCTCCGGAGATGGAGACAGAGAGATCCAGAAAGAGGAGAGAGGTGTGGGAGATGGACCAAGCAAATTTGAGGGCAGGGTGGGAGTTGGAGGCAAAGGTGATAAAATTGATGAGCTCAGCATGGGTGCTGTCATCAATGTAGCGGAGAAAGAGTTGGGGAGCGTGACCGGCGTAGGCTTGGAACATGGACTGTTCCACATAGCCGACGAAAAGGCAGGCATAGCTGGGGCTCATGGCTACACCCTTGGTTTGAAGAAAGTGGGAGGAGCCGAAAGAGAAGTTGCTGAGGGTGAGTACCAGTTCTGCCAGACGGAGGAGGGTGGCAGTGGAGGGGAACTGTTTGGGTCTGTTGTTGAGAAAGAATTGAAGAGGCTTAAGGCCTTCCTGATGGGGGGGTGGAAATGTACAGGGACTCAACGGCCCTAGTGAAAATGAGGCGGTCAAGGCTGGGGAACTGAAAGTTATTGAAGTGGTGGAGAGCATATGAAGTGTCACGGATGTAGATGGGAAGGGACTGGACTAAGGGGGAAAAATGGAGTCGAGATATGAGGACACGAGTTCAATGGGGCAGGAGCAGGTAGTAATAATGGGTCTACCGAGGCATTTAGGTTTGTGGATCTTGGGTTGGAGGTAGAAACAGGCAGTGTGGCATAGTGGAACTATGAGGTTGGAGGTTGTAGATGAGGGATCTTCAGTTATGATGAGGTCGCTGATGGTGTGGGAGACAATGGCCTGATGCTTCTTGATGGGGTCCTGAGTTGAGGAGTAAGTAAGAGGAGGTGTCCGAGAGTTGATGTCTGGGCTCAGCAAGGTAAAGGTCAGACTACCAGACTACAACAGCACAGCCCTTGTATGCAGGCTTGATGGTCAGATTAGGATTAGTACAGAGAGAGTGGAGGACAGTGTGTTCAGAGGGGGGGAGGTTGGAGTAGGTAAGGGAAGTGGTGAAGTTGAGGTGGTTAATGTCCCGTCGTCAGTTAGAGATGAAAAGATCCAGAGCACGCAGAAGGCAAGGACAGCGTGTCCAAGAGGAGGAAAAAGGCTTAAGGCAGGAAAAGGGGTCATCAGTGGGGAGTGGGAATCCTTGCCAAAGAAGTAGACCCAGAGACAGAGATGACAGAAGAAGAAGAAAAGATATAAAGGTCAGTTAAGGATTACAAAATGGAAAGGAATGGAGGAGAGTTTCTCTCTGCACTGTGTATTGATATTTTAATGGCGGATGCAAGGAGATCTTCACTCTAATTCAAAAGAAGGATCAGCAATGCAATGGAGACTCTTTGTTAGGTTACACCCATACTCATTACAAGGGATTAGAAAATGTTCACGTGTATTTACGATTGCTGAATTGCGAATGGGTTTCTGTGTAGAAAAAATTAACCTCCTGCTCCAGTAAAGGGTGAGTAAGTGCATAACTGGAACTATTGTGTTGCCAACTTTGTCTGCTTCCCAAATCAGGGACCTGATGTGGATGTGTGAATATTCACAGAAGTTCTAATTAGCAGATGCTGAACTGTAGCTTCCCCTTTAAGAGATGAAATCAGGGGTGAAGGTAAATTAAATTTCTTACTGTTGCAGTTGTGTAAATTTCTTACCTGTACAGTTGTATCACAGTCATGGATCCAGCCCAGACCAATGATGCAAACTACTTCAAGCCAGTGTACAGCAGTCTTCATAGCTAACCCTCACCTCTTAAGGGGGAATTTCACTTTGCCCACTGATCACTGGACTCTGCCAAGGACCATTCAGATATATCTGAAACAGCTGCTATTAGAGCCTGAAGATTTCCAGGCATGGTGCCAGAGTTTATGATAAACTGAAGGCGACCATCCCACCAAGGAGGGTGAAGAGCACAATACATCACAGGGACATCACCCCCTCCACCCGTCCCCCCCCACCCAAACATCAGAAGTATCTATTTGAGGCGCTGCCTCAATAAGGCAACATCCATCCAAAGATCCCCACCATTCAGGCCGTGCCATCTTCTCGCAGCTACCACCGGGCAGAAGGTACAGAAGCCTGAAGTCCCACACCACCAGGTTCAGGAAAAGCTACTTTCCTTCAACCAATCGGTTCTTGAACCAACCTGCACAACCCTAATCACTACCTCAGTACAGCAACACTATGACCACTTTGACCACCTTGCACTACATTGGACTTTGTGGGGTGTTTTTGTTCTAATTGGGGTCTTTTTTGTATAATTTTGTATAATTTATGTTTAATTTATGTTTTTCTTGTGAATGTCGTTGTATGCACAGTGTGTGCCTGTGATGTTGCTGCAAGTAAATTTTTCATTGCACCTGTACATACATGTACTTGTGTATATAGCAATAAACTCAACTTTAAAAGTCTGTAGACTAGTGGCTGGGCAGCATCAGAAAGACATTGCAGGTGATCAATGTCAGGAGCATATTGCTTCAGCTTCATCATGTTTGCTGAAATTATAAGGCTTGCAACTTAAGACTCGCACATCACTGCACCACTTGTGTGGCAGTTCATAACTCAAAAGGCTTTCCTCTCCTGCATCCCTACAGAGTGCTCTTTCCTCGCATCAGACTCCACCAACTTTTTCTCACAGACCCCATGACAGCTATTCCCCTCATCATTATTAATCCATAGCCCTTCCTTTGTTCCACTGCTTTCACATCATTTAACCATGGTTTGCATAACCTGAAAACATCTCTCAAGGTTATTGTTAACTAGTACCCTTATTTCTTGCAAGAGAGCAGGTAGGCATAGAACCAGGGAGATCCTACATTCAGCTCCTGTTACAACTTAAGATTCTGGATATCATGGAGATGATATGCCATGTGGGCACCAACAAGAATGGAGGAAGTGTGTTATTTTTGTACGTTACCTTTTATTTTTCTCTTACCAGTATCAATCAACTCAGCCTACATAACCAAATATAGCAACTGACATCCAAAAGCCTTTCTAGCATTTGTAAGACTCAAGTCAGGAGGGAGATGGAATGCTCACCATTTGTCTGGCTGATTGCAACTCCAGCAACACTTGAGTAGGTCAAAGGCAAACGGCACATGGGAAAGCCACTCACATCCAAGTTGCCATCCAAGTCATAGAACCTCCTTACTTGGAAATACATCTCCATTCCTGATGACTAGATCAAAGACCTAGCTATTAACACTGGGATAGTTTCTTCACCATAAGGACTCTACACCACAACCTTTTTGGGTTCATACGAGGGTGACCATTACATGCTGATCTTGCTACCAATGTTCATTTCTCACAAGTGAATACAAAGAGGCAAAAGAAGTCCCCATTTCTCTAAAGGTCACAACTTACCTTTTATCTGTGGTAGACCATTTCAGCAACCTTTCCAACATGACCAATGAACACAGGACCAAACCAAATAACATTCCAAATCATACTTGTGCATCTAACTTACATCAATGAGCACATAAAGGTGCAATCACCTCCCTTTGTCATGCCTTTTAGAGCCCACATTCCATTTACTTGTATTGCAATGTAAGTTATAACATTGATCATCAGATAATATATGCCAGTTGGATCTGCAAGTGTTGAATTAGATAGCCAACATTTTTGTGGTGGAAAGGATGAACTCTGAGCATCATACAAAGCTGTAAGGTTTGATGTGGACTATCCCATGTCCCTTGACATTTCAAGCATATGCACCAATAGAATGGCCTACTAGCAACATAAAAACTGCTGGAGGAACTCAGTGCCTCGGACAGCATTTATGGAGAGAAATGGACAGTTGACATTTTGGGTTGAGTCCCTTCATCAGGACTGAAAGATAGAGGAGAGATAGCCAGTAATAAAAACAATGAAGGGAACAGATGGGGCAAGTTTTTGTGTTGTTCCAGATTCCAGCATCTGCAGTCCCTTGAGTTTCCTGAATGGCCTGCTAACACACTAAATATTTCATTTTAAATATGTATCACCATTCGACTAGAGGCTGCCCTGTTGAAGTCCTCATCTGAGTCTTCAGCAACAGAAACTGTGTGAGACCTTGTCCTGGAAGGATTTGGAATAAGGGTTACTCTTTCCAAGTGAGAGAAGGTACAGAGAAGATTCATCACTATGCCAGGGCTGGATAAATATAGTTCTATGGAAAGGCTATCCAGGCCAAGGTTGTTTTCTATAGAAGAAAGGAGACCGAGTGGACATTTAAATTTGAAGTGTATAAAACTATGAGAGACTTCAACAGAGCAAACGATAAGGGCCTATTTCCCTCAAAGAGGTCAGTAACTATGGGGCATTAATTTAAGGTAAAAAGGGTTAGAGGGAAGCTGAAAGTCATGAATGTCCTTGTTCTAAATTGAGTGATGGAGGCAGAAAGTTTGGTGGAGGCAGAAACCTTCTGAATGAGGATTTGCAGTCCCATAATCAGCAGAGTTATAGACCAAGAGCTGGGATGGTTAAACAAAAATCCATGTTGGACATAATGGGCCAAACTGTCTGTTACTGTGAGATAAATGTCTACAGTCCCATGACCAGGGAAGCCTTAAATTGTGCTTAACAGCAATTTGCAGGCTGCACTGATAACTCATTCTGCATGCGTAATTTAATAGCAAAGTGAATGCATTAAATTTCATGGAGACATAAGAGACTGCAGATGTTGGAATCTGCATTGGTACCTTCTGGTCCTCTTGCTTTCTCTCCCACAGCTCCAGGCAAAAAGTCCAGATAAAGGGTCTCAACCCAAAATGTCAACTATCCATTTGCCTTCACAGATGCTGCCTGACCTGCTGAGTTCCTCCATCAATTTGATTTTTCGCATCAAATTTCAAAACTGGTTCCAAAACATCCAGGAAAGAGCTGGGAAATAAATAGGAGAAAGGTATGAAGGGGTAGAGTAAACAAATAAATATACTGTGGTTTTTAGGATATATTTTTCAAGCTGGAACTAAAAGGCAGAGAAGATCCCAATGCCAACCCATCCTGGCAAGGATCCAAGCCAAATTCTGTACTGCGCCTCTCTTGAATTTGACCAGTGTAATTGGTAAATTGGTCTATAATTGTCACATGTACCAAGGTACAGTGAAAAACTTTGTTTTGCATGCCACCCATACAGATCATTTCATTACATCAGTTCATTGAGGTAGTACAAAGGAAAACAATAACAGAATGCAGAATAAAGTGTTACATTTACAGAGAAAGTGCAACGCAGGCTGATAATAAGGTGGAAGGCCAAAACGAGGTAGATTGTGAGGTCAAGAGTCCGTCTCATCATACTAGGGGACCATTCAATAGTCTTATAACAGATAACAGTGGTATAGAAGCTGTCCTTGAGCCTGATGGTACATGCTTTCAAGCTTTTGTATCTTTTGCCCAATTGGGGGCGGGGGGGGTGAGAGAAGAGGGATCATTTGGGGTGCGTGAGGTCTTTGATTCTGCTTTACCAAGGCAACGAGAAGTATAGACAGAGTCCATGGAGGGGATGCTGGTTTCCGTGATGTGCTGAGCTGTGTCCACAACTCTGCAATTTCTTGCAGTGAACCATATGAATCAAGAGTTCTGTTGCCATTTGCCATCTAGGCCTTAAGAATCTGACTCAATTGAATGGTTGAACTAGGCTTTTTGTGATGGGAGGTGGAAAGAAGAAATAAAGGAAACAATCAGCTGCCTGGTGTTTTAGTGGTATCAGAAATAAGTAGAGACAAACCTAAACCATGGATTTCTTTTGAATCAAACCTCAAGTAGTCCCTGATGAGTTTCTTGGGGAAATCAGGAGTGCTGGTTTGTGTACGAAACTTATCCTGTGATGTTTTCATTATCCTCAAAATAAGTGCACCAGCCTCGATTATCACCATATACTGCAAACTGTGATGATAACAGAGGAAAGTCATTTCGATATTTGAAAATGATGATGTCATAAAAATGTCAAGCAGGAAATAAACTTGTTTCTTTTAAACAATTTACCAAATAAAGAAATTCTTCTGCCAGGACACATAGGAAAAGGCTGCAGGACTTCATGAGATTTTGTGAGATGCAAGACTACACTTGGAGTATTGGGTGCAGTTCTGGTCACCACATTATAGGAAGGATGTGTTTAAGCTAAAGAGGGTGCAGAAAAGATTCACAAGGATGTTACTGGGACAAGAGGGCTTGAGTGATAAGGAGATACTGTTTTCACTGGAGCAAAGGAGGCTGAGGGGTGACCTTGTTGAGGTTTATAAAACAACATGGAACATAGATAAGGTGGATGGTCACTGTCTTTTTCCAAGGGTAGGGGAGCTTAAAACTAGAGGGTATATGTTAAAGGTGAGAGGGGCAAGATTTAAGGGAGATCCGAGGGGCATGTTTTTCACACAAAGGTTGGTAGGTATATGGAATGAGCTGCAAGAGGTGGTGATACAGGCAAGTACAATTACAATGTTTAAAAGACATTTGGACAAGTATGTGGATTGGAAAGGTTTAGAGGGCTACGGGCCAAACGCAGCAAATGGGACTAACTCAGGTAGGCACCTAGGTCAGTATGGACAAGTTGGGCCAAAGGGTCCATTACAGTCCTGTAAAACTTCATGACATGCCAAATTTTAGGGGATACACTGAAGGAATCTAATGGTGGGTATGTTATGCAGTGAGAACAGCTCATTGTCAATGATGAGAAATTAACCACATACAAGTGAAAAGTGGGGGAACAATGAACTAATGTTGGTGGAATGTTTGGATGAACCACCCGTGAGCAGGCATTCAAGAACAAGAAACAAACTAAAAAATTGAATTATTCATTTGTATTCTTTGCAGACATAAAAAGATCCATGGAACAAGTGTGAATCTTAAGGATGACAGTATAAAAATAGAGGGCAAGATTAAAAACAGAGGCTGCGAATGTTTTTCAAAAGCTGATTTTACTTTTGAGAGAATCACAGATTCCCCATTACTAACATGGTGAAGGATGTGCCTGAAGCCAGGGAGAGGATGGTAGTTAGAAATGAAATGTTCATTAGGAAAATTGAGTGCCAGGAAAGCTATAACTTATCACGTGCAGCCGGTGGAATAAAGCCAAGAATGCTGAAGGCACTGAGGGTGAACTCAGGTGAGTATATTATTCATTGAGCACAGCTCATTGAACACAGAGAAATATCAAAAGCTTAGAAGGCAGCTCATGTGATTGCAAACACTGAGAGTGCAAGACAGCAATTACCAAGGTAAAATGAAAGTTAACCGTACAGTTAGATTTACAAAGTTGAAATCAAAGGTACTGACATTTTACAATATATTGGTAAGACCACCTCTGGAGTAGAATATCAACTATAATTTCATCCTGACATAAAGGCAAATAATGAAAATGGTTAAAGGTAGGTTAGTAATGATGGTCAAGGGACTAATCTTGGCCTTGGTAAATTAAAATGGGTGAATAGTCTTGGAGGGTAATTGGTTTATTATTGTCACGTGTAACAAGATACAGTGAAAAGTTTTTGTCTGCATGTCATCCAGACAGATCGTTGCATATGCAAGTACTTTGAGGTAGTACAAAAGGAAAAACAATTGCAGAATGCAGAATTATAGTGTTACAGTTACAGAGAAACTGCAGTGCAAGTAGACAAGTGAGGTGAAAGGGTTATGACTAGGTAGACTGAGAGATCAAGAGTTCATTTTTATCGTACAAGAAGTCTGTTCAAGAGACTGCTAACAGCAAGATTGAAGCTGTCCTCGAGCCTGGTGGCGCATGTTCTCAAACTTTTGTATCCTCTGCCTGATGGAAGGGGGAGGGGAGAGAATGACTGGGATGGGAGGGGTCTTTGATTATGTTGGCTGCTTTCCTGAGGCAGCGGGAAGTGTAGACGGAATCAGTGAGGTGCATGTGCTGAGTGTGAAGAAAAGGGGAGACAAGAATGAACTCAGGAAGCAGCAAGCTAACCATAACTTAAACATTAATATTTATTAAACAGCTGTTGGGTGTGGGGGGGATGTAAATTGAATAGCCCTTGAGAGTAGACAAGGAGTGCATAATTAACCTATGCCAGTGCAGTCAACACTTCACTGTGTGCCTACTGGCTTTGATGCAGTCTTTGCCTACCTGGCTGTGATTATGTAGAGGCCAATATCTTCCTGTATTTAACTCAAGCCTGCAGCCTACAGGGGAATCCTGCCTGGAGCATGGTCTGGGAGTCCTTGCGGAATTCATTCTGATCTGGAAGGTCTTGCAAAATTACATACAAGGGAGAGTACAGATTTTCTTTTCATCACTGGATGCCTCAGTGGGAAGAGGAAGAGAGCTGTTCTTACTGGTAGGGGTCATGAGTCAATCAATTCGGAGACACACAGAATGTAGTGGGACCTGATAGTCACAGAGGTCAATCACGGGACTGAATCCCAAAGAGCTAGGTTCTGCAAAAAGTTCAATAACCACACACCAGTTGTTAGGGTCGGTGAATCCACCTTCAAATCCCCTACCCCACCAGCCTCAACAACTCAATGACACACCACTCTCCCAACAATCACCTGCCAACAATCAGGTATCAATCAACTTACAATTTCTATGTTCATTGCACCATCACACATGGGACTCACACACACCGCGCACACACCGGCTGCTCAGCCATGAAAGCAATGTTACCCAGATCTCTCCCTCTCTCTCCCTCTCTCTCTCTCACTCTCTCTCTCTCTCTCTCTCTGACTGACCCTCTTTCTCTCTGACTGATTCTCTCTGATTGCCTCTGCCCTCTCTCTGCCTCTCCTCTCTCTCCCTCTCTTTCTCCCTCTCTGCCTCTCTCCCTCTCCCTCTTTCTCTCCTTCTCCATCTCTTTTCTGCCTCTCTCATAGGACAAGGTGGCACCTGACTACAGACAGCAGGATGCAGTGCTCGCCCCATGTGAATGCAGCCACCATTGGTCATTGACTTCAGGAAAGAGGGCAGTGTACATGCACCTGTCTACATCAATGGTGCTGTGGTCAAGAGGGTTGAGAGCTTCAAGTTCCTAGGAGTGAACATCACCAACAGCCTGTCCTGGTCCAACCACGTAGACGCCACAGCCGAGAAAGCACACCACTTCCTCAGGAGGCTAAAGAAATTTGGCACGTCCCCTTTGACACTCACCAACTTTTATTGATGCACCATAGAAAGTATCCTATCTGGATGCATCACAGCTTGGCATGGCAACTGCTCTACCCGGGACCACAAAAAACTGCAGAGAGTTATGGACACAGCTCAACACATCACAGAAACCAACCTCATGCCTACATGGACTCTGTCTATACCTCTCACTGCTTTGGTGAAGCAGTCAGAATAATCAAAGACTCCACCCACCCAGGTCATTCTCTCTTCTCCCTTCTCCCATCAGGCAGAAGATACAGGACACTGAGGGCACAAACCACCAGGCTCAAGGACAGCTCTGTCCCACAGTGATAAGATTATTGAACAGTTCCCTTATACAATTAAATAGACTTTTGACCTCACAATCTACCTTTTTGTGACCTTGCACCTTATTGTCTACCTGCAATGCACTTCCCTGTAGCTGTGACACTTTACTCTGTATTCTGTTATTGTTTTTTACCCTGTATTACCTAAATGCACTGTGTAATGAATTGATCTGTATGAACGGTCTGCAAGACAGGTTTTTCACTGTACCTCGGTACAAGTGACAACAGTAAACCAATACCAATACCATTCCCACAGTATTCCCACGGTCCTGACGGGTTTGGCTGAACCAAAACCATTAAGGTACTGACATAATCGCATCCAATCTTCCACCTCACCTGCCCCTTAACCCTTCACTTCTTGTTTAAAACCCACACCTCGTACTTTATTCCACTTCGCTGACCATAACACGACAGCACAGGAACCAGCCCTTCAGTCCACAATGTCTGCACCAAACACAATGCTGAATTAAACTAAATCTGCTTGTACATGATCCATGTCGCTCCAGTCCCTGCATATTCATGTGCCTGCCCAACAGCCTCTTAAATGCCACTATCGTATCTGCTTCCACCGGCACCCCTGGCAGCCATGGAGAACGGAGAGATGAGCTGCCAACCCTCTGGATGGTAAACCCTCAAGCTTGTTCCACTGCAGAGGACTCAGAAGAACTCTCTGGTAGTTCAAGTTAAAGACCAATCAATAAATATACTGGAATGCAGGATGCGTTGGCAGGCCTAAGAGACTTATAAATGGCCATTTAAAACAACGTCTGGTTATGTGTTTGAATTTTGTATGGCACAAAGTGCCCAGGATTTTCCAATTAAAAGTGACGTAATTTTGGGGCAATTTACAGCAGCCAATTTACCTCTCTACTTGTACATCTTTGGGATGTGAGAGGAAACCGGAGCACCTGGGGAAACTTAAGCAATCACAGAGAGAACTTGCAAACTCCACACAGGCAGCACATGATGTCAGGATTGAACCTGGGTCTCTAGAGCTGTGAGGCAACAGTTCCACTATTCATTATGTCACCATGGATTCTGTCTACACTTCCTGCTGCTTCAGGAAAGCAGCCAACATAATCAAAGAACCCTTCCAACCCGGTCATTCTCTCTTCTGCCACCTTCCACTAGGCAGAAGATACAAAAGCTTGAAAACCCACACCACCAGACTCAAGGACACCTTCTATCCCAATGTTATAAGACTCTTGTACAATAAAAATGAACTGTTGACCTCACAATCTACCTCTTCATGGCCCTTGCACTTTATTTGTCTACCAGCACTGCACTTTCTCTGTAATTACAACATTATAGTCTGCATTCCTTTACTGGTTTTCTTTTTGTACTACCTTGATTGTACCTGTATGGAATGATCTGTGTGGATGGTATGCAAAGTAAAGTTGTTCACGATATCTCGGTTGACAATAATAAACCAATCATCTCAAAATATTCAAAAACTATTAGAGAATGCAAAGTTGTTAAAATTTTAACAAATAACAAAAACTCAATGACAACAACTAAATTTACTCAATGCAATTTTATAAAATAATGAAGTTACCTTTTTTACTTGGACTTTATTCCCACAGCTGTTGCTTCCATGTGAAATGAATGGGTCTGTTGCATGTGCTCATGTGTAGATCTGTGAGAAATACACTGGGAAATCTGCAGTAGCTTGCAGTCCCTCTCTGGTCTTCATGGGGAGCCCACTGGCACAAGGCAGTTGTCCCAAGATCGACAATCAGCTGACAGAAATTCGGGACTTCTGGCATCACTAGAGAAACCCAAGTTTTTGCCACATGATGTGACTGAAGTCTGCTCCCAGCACAACTGTAAGTTTTTAAGTAGCAGATCGGGGTCATTGCTTGTGAAGGCATACTTAAAGATCTTCACATTTATAGAGCACATTTAACAATCGAAATGTCCCAATGTGCTTCACAGGAATATTTTACACCAAGCCATAGAAGATATTAACAAACAATAAAAATTGCTAGTTTGAGATAGATTTTAAGATGTGCATTAAAATATGAAAGAGAGCTAGAGAGAGGTGAGGAAGGGAAATTGTGGAGCTTAGGTCTGCCAAATTGAAAGCATGATCACTGAAGGTGGAGCAGATTACAGAAGAGATAAAATTATGAGAGGAATAGGCAGGGTAGACAGCCAGAATCTTTTTTTCCCAGGGAAAAAATGTCAAATACTAGAGGGCATAGCTTTAAGTGAGAGGGGGAAAGTTTAAAGGAGATGTGCAAGACAAGTTTTTGTTATACAGAGAATGCAAGGTGCCTGGAATAGACTGCCAGGGGTAGCAGTGGAAGCAGATACGATAGAGGCACTTAAGAGGCTGTTAGACAGACACAGGAATATGCAGGGAATGGAGGGATATGGATCATGTGTAGGCGAAAGAGATTTAGTTTAATTTGGTATCATGCTTGGCACAAACATCGTGGGCCAAATGGCCTGTTCCTGTGCTGTACTGTTTTATGTCCTGAGGGATGTGGGAAAAGCTTGAATTGAAAGAGCATGGATCCCTGCAAGTAAAGGGCTGGAGGTGATTGCAGGGATAGGGTGGGGGCACTCCACAGTGGGCTGTGGAAACAAGGAATATATTTTCAAAATTGGAGGCAATGCCTATTGAAGAATTAATATAGCCCATGGAACATGGAGGTAATGGATAAGGGCTTCAGCTGTCGATGAGCTGGGGTAGAGCCAGACTAAGGAACAGTTATGGATGAGGAGGGAAAAGATTTAAAGGTGATCTAAGGGGCTAGTTTCCACACATAGGGTGGTGGGTGTATGGAACAAGCTGTTAGAGGAAGCTGTAGAGGTGGGTACATTTACAACATTTTAAAAAAATCATTTGGACAGGTACATAGGAAAGGATTAGTGGGTATGGGCCAACATGGGTAAATGGGACTATCTTAGTTAGACATCTTGGTTGATATGGACCAGTTTCCATGCTGTATAATTTTATGACTCCATGGGGAACTAGATAGTCTTTGTGATGGCATGGATCTGTGGCCAGATACGTAACTGTGGAATAGAAGTGACATCAAGATTGTCCTAAATGCAAACTACTGAAGCCATTTCTTCCAATGTCTTCCCATACATAGTTATCTTTCTGTGGAGTATTTATGACTTAACTATTCTTTAGTAGGATGGAAGAGAGAAAATTACTTTGTATAATACAGTCAAGGATGGTCACATGCAATTTCCCCTTTCCTTTAGTGGCTGGGAGATCGACCAACCGATGCAGTTAGGTATTTAGACAATGAGGCAAAGCCCATGTTGTAAGAACACCCAACCAGTTGAGGATGAACAATGGTAAGAATGTAGAATGAATGGCAGATAATTATTGACAGGTAGACAGACAGATAAGACCTTGTGTTGACTGCATTTCCAGTTTTTAGTGCCTTCATTTACTTTGATTTCCATTTATACTTTACAAATAAATAAGTTACAGAACCTTTATGAATTAATAACTCAATTTGCTTATGCAGATATAAGCAAGCACTTGTCATTAGACTCTTTGGGGAAGTGGACAATAGCTACAGCCCATTCAATTGGTGTTTGGTATGGATCTGCCTTCTTGAATTGCTGTCATCTGTGTGGTAACATTACTCTTACAATGCTGTTGAATCAGGAGTTCTGGAATGTTAACCAAATGTTTTGGAGTGGAGGTCATATCCATTGTATTTCTAAGTGGATAGAATCCACGCTGCAATTTGGGAGCAACATTTGGGTCCTAGGAGAAATGCAATGAATCTCACTGTGGTAGTCAGCTAGGAGACTCCTCTGTAATGACCATAATCTCCCTCCCTGAAGATAGTCACAGTTACATTATCTTTGAGGTCTCCTAACATGTTCTCCTCTTCCCATATGTGGGCAGTGAGACAGTAAATTTGTGCCTGATATTCCTCTTTGCCAAGTCGTAGAACTTCAACAGGGAGAACATCTACCCCAAGGCCTGGTTTATCAGTTGACGTATGGGTTTTTTCAACATCTTGTGGGTCAGGATTGGAGGTAAGGCAGTTTGCTGTGTAACGAAGTCAAGGACACTCATGTCAAGGACAGAGTGCTCTTTGTATCCTCCATCTGTTCTTGAAGTCATGGGTTTTCTGTTGGACATCAATCCTTTGGTGTCAATAGAGGTGGTTATCTTCCATTGAAACATGGTGTAGTTCCAAACTGAACAATGTCCTGAGTTTACACTTAACTCACTCTTAGATATTCTGGTCATTCTTATTAAACCAATCTTGATGTTTTCAGATAGAGGAGCCAAAGACTCTTCACAGGAGCCAATTATGGTAGACCTCAGGGTGGTCCAAACACTGTGGACACTCTGTGACTCCTCTTGGTTGGGGGTCAACAGGTTGTCTATAAGGCACTAGCAGGGAAGGACATTTTGGGGCAAAAGGTAAACTGCTGAAGAAACAGGCAGCATCTGTGGAGGTGAAGGAATTGTCAACATTTTGGGTCAAGACCCTCCATCAGGACTGTTTGGAGTGTGCTTGAGATCTTCAGCATTATCACTGTTCCTGAAAGCAGAGACACATCCCCTATATCTAAAGTAAAAACAGAAAATGCTGGAAATACTCAGCAGATCTGGCCACATCTGTGGGCAGGGACATTAACAACATTTAAAAGACACATGAACAGGTACATGGATAGGAAAGGTTTAGAGGGATATGGGCCAAACACAGGCAAATGGGATTAGCTTAGATGAGCATCTTGGCTGGCATAGCCCAATTCAGCCGAAGGGCCTGTTTCCATGCTGTATGACTCAATGACTCTACGACTATGACTAGAAACAGAGTTAACATTTCAGGTCGAAGAACCTTTTGTCAGAACCTTCTAATATCTAAAACTGTGAATGAATTCAATGTTCTCAGCCTTCTCCCTTGTGTTATAAAACTATCTGAAAACGCATTTAGTTTCAAAACATTTATACAATTTAGAAAAAAGAGACAATGCTTTAACCATTTCATAGTTGATGGGAGCTCGTATAGGAATATCTTGTAACATACAGTCAGTGCCTTGTAATTAAGTATTAACATTTCTGAGCATTCAACACATTAAATTGCTCTTACACACTTGATAAACACTTCTATTGCAAGAAGCATCTCGCCTTCACTTACAATTTTTCCTTTTTATTTTTGTACTGTGAACATAATACATTTGTTTCACTACCTCCTTTATGTCTGAAAAATGGAGATGTTACAGAAGTTATTCATGCTTTCAAAGATTTTATTGATGCAAATAATATAAATCCAGAAACACATTAGCTAATTGTTGATCTTCAATTATTTGTTTGGAACTGGCTAGTCACAGAATAATTCATGTTCTGTTTTATGGTTCACGTGAGACTATATCTAACATTTAATGGTGAATCAAATTCACTTTCCTTGTCTCAGTTAACTGTCTACAGCCGTGGCAGAATTTGCTCAGACAGATTAACCACATTTTAATCAGCACATACAAAACTCTTGATTTGGAATTGAACAATTTTTCAAGGGCAATTGATAAAATGTTTATTCCTTCCAAATTAAGATCTTGTAAGAACAATGTAGCGACAACATATTTTTACAAAGGGTGCAAGGAAACCTAATAACATATGATAGTGATTTTCTGTAAAATCCAATCCTGGTGTTCAACTTGAGAGTGAAGTAGCCATTGACTAATTGCACTTGAACAACAGCAGTAGCATAAAATACCAATTAAACAAACATACCATTCCACGCCAGATAACTCTGACTTGTCAGAATACCCTGGTAACACAAGTGAGACTGCAGATGCTGGAAATCTGGAGCAACACACAAAAAGCCAGAGGAATTCAATGGGTCAGGCAGCATCTATGGAGGGAAATGGATGGTCGGCATTTCGGGTCGAGACCCTTCATCAGGGGAGATAGCTGGTATAAAAAGATGGGGGGAAGGGGTGTAGCAAGAGCTGGCGAGTGAAAGCTGGATTCAGGTGAGGGACAGGTGATAGGCAAGAGAGGGAGGGAGGAGAGTGGGAATGATGTAAGAAGCTTGGAAATGATAGGTGGAAGTGACAAAGTGCTGAAGAAGATGGAATCTGATAGGAGAGGACAGTGGACCATGGAATAAAGGGAAGGAGGTGCAGAGGGGAACTGGAGGGAGAACTGTGTGGGTGATGGGCAGATCAAGAGGGCAGGGGAGGGGAAGGAGGTGGCATGATGAGGCCAGTGAGATAAGGGGAAAAGTGGACAGAGGGGAGTGTTTACCGGAAGTTAGAGAAATTGATGCTCATGACGTCAGGTTGGAGACTATCAAGGCGGAACTTGAGGTGCTGTTCCTTTAGTTTTGGTCCAGCCTCAACTTGACAGCAGAGGAGGCCGTGAACAGACATGTCGGTGTGGGAATGGGAAGTGAAATTAAAATGGCTGGCCACCGGGAGATCCTGGCCGTTATGGCAGACGGAGTGAAAGTGCTCGACGAAGCAATCCCCCAATCTGCATTGGATCTCACCGATTTAGAGGAGGCCGCAACGGGAGCATCGGATGCAATAAATGACACTAGTGGATTCACATGTGAAGGACTGCCTCACCTGGAAGGACTGCTTAGGGCCCTGAATGGTGATAAGGGAGGAGATGTACGGCAGAGCGCAGCTGCAGGGATAAGCCCCTGGAGAGGGATCGATGGGGAAGGATGAGGGGACAAGGAAGTCACAGAGAGAGCGATCCCTGTGGAAAGCAGAGGGGGGAGGGGAGGGAAGGGGAAGGAAGGGGAAAATGTGCCTGGTAGCGGGATCCCATTGCAGATAGTGGAAGTTGTGGAGAATGATATGTTGGACACATTGGCTTGTAAGGTGATAGATGAAGACAAGGGGAACTCTATTCCTGTTATGCCTGGGGGGAAACTGGGGTGAGGGCAGATGTGCGAGAAATAGAAGAGATGCGAGTGAGAGCTGCATCGTTAGGAGTTGGGGGGATCCCCACTTTCTGAAAAAAGAGGACACCTAGGGTGTCCTGGAGTGGAATGCCTCATTGCGAGAACAGATGCAGCAGAGACAGAGGAACTGAAAGAAGGGGATTGCTTCATTTGCGAGTGACAGGATGGGAAGAGGTGTGGTCGAGGTAACTGTGGGAGTCAGTGGGTTTCTAGAAGACAGCAGTGGATAATCTGTCTCCTGAGATGGAGACAGAGAGATCAAGAAAGGGGAGAGTGGTGTCGGTGATGGACCAAGTCAATTTGAGGATGGGGTGCAAGCTGATGGTGAAGTTGATGAAATTGATGCGCTCCACAGGGAATATCCTGGGTTTGGATTGCAAACTGGATCACATATCATTGCCCAGTTCCCACCAAAGTTTAACAGCTGGAACCATTTAATATATTCTAATCAATTAAACAAACTTATGTGAATTCTACTTTTTTAAAATTTAAAATACAATTATAGGTAACCATAAAACTTCCTCCATTAACTGTTGTATTATCAGACCACCTTGATCACAGCCCTATATATTAGTTTAGTATTTCTGCTGAGTAGTCATAATTCAGTCACTTTCATGGAGATTTCAAGTTGATAATCCTACTTCCTTCAGAACTACTCCTTAAGTAGTTCGGAAAGTTATGATGAAATTGCAATAAATTAGCATTTCGTGAAATTTGTAACACCGTATACAACATCGCAAAGTGTGAAATCTCATATAGTGCATTTAACTGTTTCCAACTCCAAGCTTTCTAAAACTTAGCTGATTCCAAAAAAAAAACAAATTCAAACTCCAGGCTTTCTGAAACATTATAGGCTGCAACAGAACATGTGGCAGGAAATATATTTGTGGTACTGATTAGAATGAATGCAATAAATACAGAAGTTGTTGAAACTAATTAACCACACTGCAGGTAGATCTCTAGTCATCCTTGCGTCGCTCTTGAGATGCAGACTTTACTATGAGGTTGACTGTCTCTCAACCTTCCTTAGTTGCCTTTGGTAGGTGTCAATGGGCTTTACTTTCGAATTCTGCAGTCCATTTGCAGCAGTGAACAGTTCAATATAATTGATTGGCTTGTTGGGGCATTTCAAAGAACAGTAAAGAACCAGCTTTGATAAGATGGAGACTGGATCCATAAATAGCTACAGGCCATGAACATGTCTATCAAGAGAGAGTATAATACCTGGACTTCGTATTTAATATATTACCATCAGTGCATTGCACATCATCATTTATCACAGGGCTTTACCTTTTATGACACAGACACAGGTTATTCAGCCCATTGGGTCTACGTCAGCTCCCAGAAGAGCAATCCATCAGTCCCATTTCCCCCTCCTTATTTCTCTGTATCCGTGCAACTTATTCTCTCCCCCACATGCCCATCAAATCTCCTTTGTTTCTTTTGTCACTTACCAACACTGAGGGTGTAAGATACAGGAGTCAATTAACCTACCATCACACCTTTGAGATGTGGGAGGAAAACGACACATTCAGAGGGAAAATGTGCAAACTCCACGCAGATATCAGCTGAGCTCAGGATTGAACCCAGGTCCCTTAGAGCCTGGAGGCAGCAGTGATAACTACTGCATCACCACGTTGTCCAGCATCCTTGGGGTCACCATTTATCAGAAACTTAATTCGTCCAGGATTGTAAATATATTGGCCGCAAGAGGAAGTCAGAAGGTTGGTAATATTGTGGAGAGTTTTCACATAATGTGGCACAATGGTGCTGCAGCTCCAGTGACCTGGGTTTGATTCTAGCTCTCGTGCAATCAGTATGGAGTTTGTACATTCTCCTTTTGGTTCTGGTAGATTCCCCTGGGAGCTTTGGATTCCACCCACAGTCCAAAGAACTTAACTTAGTTGTTGACAGTAAAATTACCCCTGGTATAGGTGGCTGATCAAAGAATCAAAGGGATGTTTGCGGGCATGTGTGAGAGCATAGGTTACAGGAGAATGAAGTCGACTGATTGGATTTCTCTGAGAGTTGGCATAGATGGGCCAAGTGGCCTCCAATGTTGGGATGAAATATGAAACATGGCATCCACCATCCACAATTCAAGGTACCTGAATGGGTGGAGCTATGATGAAGATCAAGAAACTTGTCATACTTTCAGAATAAAGCTCATTAAACATTACCCTAAGCAGTTGCCCTTTCCATCACTGTTACCCTGGCTGAAGTGTGCATCATCTGCATTTGCTCATCTAGACTGCTCCAATAGCACCTGCCAACCAACACAACCTGTACCACTAAGAAAAACAAGGTCATGAAAACACCACCACCTGAAGATTCCCCTTCAAATCACATACTATCCTGTCTTGGAAGTACATCACCATTCCTTCAACGTTGGTGGCTCTAAATTATGGAACTCCCTCCCAACAAAGCCACAGAAGAAATGCAATGCTTCAATAAGACAGCTCACTACTATCTTGAAGGCAACTTAAAATGAGCAATAATGCTGGCTTTGTCAATGATACCCACAGTCTATTACACAAATGAAACAAGTGATGAAGACCATACATTAATTTCCTGATGTATTCATTAACCATCCAATTGCCTTTGTATAAAAACATAAGAAATGCATGCAGGTACAGATCAAATAGCCCCTTGAGTCTAACCTGCCATTCAATAACGTCTGATCCAGTACTGTAAGTCTACTCTTCTGCCCAATATATATCTTTAATTATCTGATTAGCAAATATCTATCAGGGTCATGCTTGAATAAACACATGAACTGAGCATCCACTACTCCTGAGGTAGAGAATTCCAACGATTAAAAAATTCTATACAAAGAGATTTCTCCTCATCTCAATATTAATATTAATTGGACATAAATATTTATTTGGTTCAAGCTGTTTAAAAATATTTTATTTTTTACTTTTTCTATCAAAGTGCATAACTTCACATTTTTCCACATTAGACTTCATCTGCCACTGACTTGCCTACACTCCTGACTCCTTTCATAAGACCATAAGATATAGGAACAGAATTAGGCCATTCGGCCCATCAAGTCTGCTCCGCCAATCAATCATGGCTGAATTTTTTTTATTTTTCTCCAACCCTACTCTCCCGCCTTCTCCCTGTAACTCTTAACCCTCTTACCAATCAAGAACCAATCAAATCTCTGCCTTAAATACACCCAATGACATGGCCCCCACAGCCCTCTGTGGCAATGAATTCCACAGGTTCACCACCCTCTGGATGAAGAAATTCCTCCTCATCTCAGTTCTAAAAGGATGTCCCTTTATCCTAAGGTTGTGCCTTCGGATCCAAGGCTCTCCTACGAATGGAAACATCCTCTCCACATCCCCTCTATCCAGGCCTTTCAACATTCGGCAGGTTTCAAAGAGATTCCCCCTTTTGAACTCCATCGAGTACAGTCCCAGAGCCATCAAAAGCTTTCACTATCCATTTGCAGATTTCCTTTGCATCATCTTCACTTTCCCTCCTAATATTCTATCACAAGCAACCTTGGATACACTGCCTTCTGAGATGAAACTTGCTGTGAAATGTTCTGTGTCAGGTGTTTCTGAGCGTAATTACTAACAAGCTTGGGACTTCCATTCAGGCACAGATGTCCGGAACTTACTTGGCTATATTCACAGAATATAAATTATACATAAAATTATACCATATGGTGAAATAAAAGTGTGCAGAAATGAGACAGTGCAAAAAAAACAAAGACAATCAGAGACAAGGCCATGGTAGTGCGAGAGGTGGTTCATAGTGTTCCATTGCTGAGGTAGGATTAGATGCCTGAGGTGGGACTTCAGGCTTCTATACCTCCTGCCCAATGGTAGCAGCGAGAAGAGGGTGTGACCTGGATGGTAGAGATCCTTGGTGACAGATATGCCTTCTTGAGGTAGTACATCCTGTAGATGCTGTCAATGGTTGGGAGAGCTGTGCCCGTGATGGACCAGGCTGTGTCCACAGCTCTCTGCAGCCTCTTGCATTCCTGTGCATTAGAATTGCCATACCAGGCCATGATGCAACCAGTCCGGATACTCCAGCTGCCCTCCAACATTGGACTCCTCATGATGTCCAGTGGTGGAGCACATACTTCTTGCAGTTCCCCAGCAGTTCTAACATACCATGGCATACAGCAAGAAGAAAATGGATTCAGATATCAAAGGAAACCTACTAACCATGCAATAATATTAACAATGCCCCTTTGTGATTTACCCTCATCAATAACCTTCCAACTCAGCTGGTGAGCGTACCACTTCTGAAAAGTGCACCTGTCTCCTTAACCTTGACTGCCGAGACTGAAGTTAGGTTGATAGAAGGCTCCTCCCTTTCAATAGGGCCAGTGAAGATGGCCATAATGGATAACTACAAATAGCCCTGGTCTTGGTCCAAGGGGTGCAGGCTGGTTGGTGGCTGTGGGAACATGCAAGGACATTGCCAGTCAACCAGCTGTGGGAGGCTAGATGCAGATACCATGAGAGAAAACACAATTCCATTTACTCCTGGGACCAGAGTTACTGTACATCTGGCTGTGTATTCAGTAGGATGCACACAGTGCAGCTGCTATTAGTGACCTGTAGCAACAAAGGCACCCACCTCACATGCAGCAGCAGTCTGCTCCCAGGTGGTCCCAGTGTGTTCCTGGTTTTTGCTTTCTGTCTACTCATACAGCACAGAAATAGACCCTTTGGCCCATCGTGTCTAAACTGACCATCAAATACATATTGATATTAATCCCATTTACCAATACTTGGTCTGTACCCTATTATGCATTGGTCATTCAAATGCTCATCCCGAAGCTTCTTAAACATGGTGAGAATCTGTCTCCACCGTCTTCTCAGCAGTATGTTCCAGATTGTAACCACCCTTCAGATGAAAAAATAATTCTTCCTCAGATTCCCTCTAAACCTTTCACTCCTCACCTCAAACCTATGCCTCCTGGTTTTAGACACCTTTACCTAGGTGAAAATTATCTACCCTATCTATGCTTCTCATAATATTTTATACTTCTTTTAGGAACCCCCTCAACCTCCTCCACTCCTGGGAAAACAAATCCAGCCCATCTGACCTCTCCTCATAACAGAAACACTCCATCCCAGGCAACATCCCGGTGAATCCCCTCTGCACCCTCTCCAACACAATCACATCTTTCTTATAGTCTGGGTCTGCAGAACAGCAGTCTGCTCCTGGGTGGTAGCAAATAGAGCTCTGATTGACGGACCAAAGCCTGGATACAGGAAGACTTTAGATGAGCTTCCACTGAAGCAGAGACTTACTGCATCTCCAACTGCGCCACAGGAGTGTGAACACCACCTGATGTGTGCACCATTTCCAGAAAGCCTCAAAGGTTTGAGGTGGCCTCTTTAAACTTGTTGACATGTGTTAGATGTCAGGCAGACCTGACAACATGCTTAGCATTTCCACAACAGCTTTCTCATGTTTATTTCCCTGAGACAACTCAAATCCAAGTCCAAAGCTGATGAAGGGTCTTTAGCCTGAAACCTTAACTAGGTTTCTCTTCCCATGGATGTTGCCCTGGCCTGCTGAGTATTTCCAGCATTTTCAGTTTTTCATCATATCCAAGTCCTCTGGAAAATGACCAGTCTGTAACCTCTACCAGTGGGAGATGAAACAGGATCATGCACTCTTGCCTTCATCGGTCAGGGCGTTGAGTTGGGATATCGTGTTATTCATGAGACTGCGTCTGAAGTATTGTGTGTAGTTCTGGTCGCTTTACTATAGGAAGGAAGTGATTAAACTGGAGAAGGTGCAGAAAAGATTCATAGGAATGTTGCTGGGACTGGAGGGCTTGAGTTACATGGTGAGACTGGATAGGCTGAGGCCTGGAGCAAAGGAGGCTGAGGGGTGAACTTATGGAGGTTTTTAAATTCATGAGGGCCATACATAAGGTGGATGGTCATAATCTTTTTCCCAGGGTAGGAAAGTCTAAGGCTAAAAGGTACAGGTTTAAGGTGAGAAGGGAAAGATTTAAAGGGGACCTGAGGGGCTAATTTTTCACACAGAGGGTGGTGGGTATATGAAACGAGCTACCAGAGATGGTGATAGAGATGGGTACAATTACAATGTTTAGAAGTCATTTGGGCAAGTACATGGATAGGAAAGGTTTAGAGGGATATGGGCCAAATACAGGCAAATGTGAGCAGCACAGGTAGGCATCTTGGTCGGCATGGATGTGTTAGGTCAAAGGGTCCGTGCTGTATAACTCTATGACTATGACTCTGCACAATGCATTGTAACTCAAAGTGCTCAAGGAAAAGGTAAAAATGTGAAATTCCTAAGTATTATTATCTGTAATTTAAATCAGCATACATTACATTAAGTGCATTAAGTATGAGAAGAATTTGCAAGTACTGTATAGAGTACACATTAAGCTTGGAATTCTGATGCCCTCTGGTACTGTGCGGGAGGAATAATACATACAGATGAAGAAAAAACACAGAAGCATGGCTTTTCTAATTTGCCATTTGTGATTATGCCTTTTGCTAAGATTTCACAAAAAATGTCAAAAACATTAAGTATCTGATTTCTGGATAAGTGGATCTGGATTTATTCTTTTAAATGTGCAATTACTGCAGTTACTGCAAGAATATTACATAAATAACTGCAATTAGTCTCATTAACAGAAACATTTTAAATATATCAATAGCTATTTGACATTTTATAATCTTTGTAATTGGATTTTAACTGTAACTTCAGGAATCATCTTAGGTATTTCTTTTAACTGCTGAGGCTGACACAATCACTTCACATGAACAAAATATATATCTTTTATTTTCTGTCTGACCTTCATAACAAGTGTCATTGGATCTTTCTCAATTCAAACTAACATTTGCCCTTTAAATTGACTGCTCTCATCCAGCTTACAGGAGCTGGTGACAGTGATGTAGAAAACTCATAGGAAGTTTGATGGCACATTATTAATCGGATAGTGTGAGGAGGGTGATGTCAGAGAGTGCTCTTCATAGGTGACATTTCATGTTGAAGGCACGTTAGAATTCCAAGTAATGTCAGTTACCATTGAGGACATCTTCAAGAGGCAGTGCCTCAAGGAGGCGGCATCCATCACTAAGGATCCTCATCATCCGGAACATGTCCTCTTCTCATTTCTACCATCAAGGAGGAGGTACTAGAGCCTGAAGACCCACATTCAATGATTCAGGAACAGCTTCTTCCCCTCCGCCATCAGATTTCTGAACAATCCATGAACCCATGAACATTACCTCGTTATTCCTTTCTTTTTTACAATACTTGTTTTTGTAATTATAGTAATTTTTATGTCTTTGCACTATACTGCTGCTACAAAACAACAGATTTTATGTCATTTAAGTCAGTGATAATAAATCTCATTCTGATTCTAGCTAAACAGTTCTGAGGAGACAGGTTGACCAAAAACTATCTTAATCTTATCCTCTTTTTCATTTCTTAGTTTACTGTACATTCTTGCCTGATTTTAAATTGAGCCTGGTTCAGCAAAACTAACAGTTTGCATGCAGTTTACTTCAATGCAACATGTGCTCCCGACCTGAAGCAGCGAGGTAGAAGAATACAAAAGGAATAAGTAAATAAGTGACTGAAAGAGGGAGATCAGGGCAGTACTGGGATGTGCCAGCTGTTCAAAGTGTGCTTTTTTTGTTCTTGACTATCTTCGTGAAGCAGTACTGTCTTACTTTCTTCCCTCTAGTTTGCCCTGTTCGGAAGAAACCATGCAGATAAGCAATAAACAAACTGCTGGAGGAATTCAGTGAGTTGAGCAGAATCCGTGGGAGGAAAGGAATTGATGTTTCAGGTTGAAACCCTACATCCTTCCTCCCACAGAAGCTGCTCGATCTGCTGAGTTCCTCCAGCAGATTGTTTGTTGCTTCATATTGCAGCATCTGCAGTCTCTTGTATCTCCATGCAGATAAGCAACCTAGTTTTGGATCTTTACCAAGGCTATATTAAAATAATTCCCAGAGGAGTTGCAAGGGGACACATGCAGAAGTACACCCTCCAATATTCCCTCCTTTTCTGAAGCACTGCACACAGCATCAGTTTTGTTTGATAACACTCCTGTGTACAGAGGCAAGTTTCACTTTAAAGGTGAGATATTAATAGATGATGTTATTGTTGCATTTCTTGACGTTTCTCCAAAATTTACATTTCACTCAGTTATCCTGCTCTCATGGTTGAGTTAGTTCTATTTTGGATCAACTTTTCAATGCCATTATAATCATCCTTTCATTCCTTGCCTGCACTTCTCCCTTTTAATTGAAATGGCCAATAACAGGGATGAGTTCCACTTCTCAACATTCTGCAAGAACTAAAAGGCCCTCCTTCCGTTTTAGTCATGGAGTAATACAGTATTGAAACCGGCCCTTTGGCCCAACTCGTCCATATCAACTATTATGCCCACCAAGCTCGTCCCATTTGCCCACATTTGGCCAGTATCCATTTAAACCCCTCCTCTCCATGTACTTATCCAAATGTCTTTTGAACGTTGTTATTGTACCTGCCTCAACCACCTTCCCTGGCAGTTCATTCCATAAAATAAAAGCACCCACTTGTGTGAAGAAGTTGTCCCTCAGTTCCCTTTTAAATCTTTCCCCTTGCACCATAAATCTTTGCCCTCTCGTTTTTTATTCGCTTTCCCTGGGAAAAAGACGATGTGTGTTCACCCTATCTATGTTCTTCAATCTGCTATGTTCCAAGGAATAAAGTCCTAGCCTGCCCAACCTCTCCTTATAACTCAGGCCCTCAAGTCCTCACAGTATCCTTGTAAATCTTCTCTGCACTCTTTCCAGTTTAATGATATCTTTCCTATAACAGGGCGACCAAAACTGTACACAATACTCCAAGTGTGGTCTCACCAACGTCTTGTACAACTGCGACATAACATCCCAATTCCTGTACTCAATGCCCTGACTGATGAAGGCCAGCATGGACATGTCATGTAAGAGTCTGACCAGAGTAACACATGAAGTTCCATGGAATTAATCACAGAATAGCTTGCTAGTATTTTACATGTCTGGTTATGAAATGCGATGTTCTGTTTACAGTCCCGACTGGTGTTTAGCAATAATTGGACGTGTTGTGGAGAATGGTAGAAATTTAATTTATTTTCTGTATCTGCCATTCCTTGTTGTTTCTTCTTTATTAAAATAAGAAAACACTGAAATAACTCTATGATTTTTACATGCACTTTAAGCCACAGCAAATCATACCTGTCACTGAAGTATAGCTTGTGTAGATGATGAAAAATGAAAATAACCAACAATATGTACTGTTTAAATAAAATTGATATAGTTAACTAACAGAGGCCATTGCCACTACTAATAAACTTGTAGGGTCATAGAGTCATAAAGCAAAAATACAGGCCCTTCTGCCCACTTTTTACCATGTGCAGGCAGAAGGGATTAGTTTAATTAGGCACTATTAGTTTAATTAGTTCAGCACAACATGCTGGGCCGAAGGGCCTATTCCTGTGCCGTACTGTTCTATGTCTATACCAACCATCAAACACCCATCTACTCCAATGCCACTTAGCAGCACTTATTCTGTAGCCTTCTCTGCCTTGATGATTCAAGTTCTCACCTATATATTTCATAAACTTTGTGAGAGTCTCTGCCTCCATCATCCCTTTAGGCTGTGTGTTTCAGATTCTAGCCAGCCTCTGGGAGAAAACAATTCTTCCTCAGAATCCCCCTAAACCTCTAACGCAGTACACTAAACCTGTGTCTTCTAGTTTTAGACACTTCTGCTATGGGTAAATGTCTCTTACTATCTACCCTATCCAAGCAACTCATAAACTTGTACACCTTTCTCAGGTCCCCCCCCCCCCCCCTCAACCTTCTCCGCTCACAGGAAAGCAAACAGCCAACCTGGTCTCTTCTCATGACTGAAACATTCCACCTCAGGCAACATCCTGGTGAATCTCCTCTACATCCTCTCCAATTCAATCATATTCTTTAGTGTGGCGGCCAGAGCTGCACACAGTGCTCCAGCTGTGGCCTAAACAATGTTTCTATGCCCTGTGCCATGGCTGATGAAGTCCAGTATCATCTGTGCCTTCTTCACCACCTATCTACTGGTGCTGCCACCTTCAGGGATGTTTGGAATTGTACACCAAGGTCCCTCTGTTCCTCAGTACTCCTTAGGGACCTATCTTTTAATGGTATGTTGCACCTTTATTTAGTCCTCCCAAAGCTCATCACCTCACGCTTATCAGTATTATGTTCCATCTGCCCATTTTACCAATTGATCAATATTATCCTCTAGGCAAACACCATCCTGCTCCCCATCAACAACACCATCTGTCATCTTCAAACTTATGAATCATATCTCTTATATTCACATCTTACTAAGTACCAGTCCCTGAAGGACACCACTGGTCACGTGCAGTCATAGAGGAATACAGCATCGTCCATGATGACCAAGGTGCCCATCTGAGATAGTCTCATTTGTCTCCATTTGACCCATATCCCTCTAAATCTTTCCTATCCATGTACCTGTCCAAGTGTCTTTTACATGCTGTTATTTTACCTGCTTCAACCACTTCCTCTGGCAGCTTGTTCAGAATCAGAAGCAGAATTAGGTTTATTACCACTGACATATATCATGAAATTTGTTGTTTTGCAGCGACAGTACAGTGCAAGACATAAAAATTACCCAAAGTTACAAAAATAAATAATGCAAAAGAGGAATAACAAGGTAGTGTTCATGGGTTCATGGACCATTCAGAAATCTGATGGCGGAGGGGAAGAAACTGTTTCTGAATCGTTGAGTGTGGGTCTTCAGCTCCTGTACTTCCTCCTCAATGGTAGTAATGTGAAGAAACTATGTCCCAGATGTTGAGAGCTCTCAGTGATGGATGCCACCCTCTTCAGGCACCACCACTTGAAGATGTCCTCAATGGTGGGGAGGGTTATGCCTGTGATAGAGCTGGCTGAGTTTATAACCCTCTGCAGTTTCTTGTGATTCTGTGCATTGGAGCCTCCATATCAGGCTGTGATGCAACCGATCCACTGTACATCTATCGAAATTTGTAAGAGTTTTCAGTGACATACCGAAACAGACATACACTTGCCATAACAGAATGAGTCTATTACTGGATTGTTAAACTAATGACTTAGAGCTCCTGAATTTAAATCTCACTGTAGCTGCAGAAGGGTTTAAATTCATTTAATTAAATCAAATAAATCTGGAATAAATAGCTGGTATTATGAATGGTGACTTTGAAACAGTTACTAATAAAACCAAACTGGTTCATGACTGTCCATTGCCTTCCTTCTATCTATTGCCCTCTTCCTCATTGTTTGCTACCTGTCCAAGTATTGGTGACATCATTGAATTTTAAAAATGTGCCCTGTATCCAAACCCAGGTCATTACCATTCATTCCCAATGGTAGTAATGAGAAGAGGGTATGTCCTGGATAGTGAGGGTCCTTAATGATGGATGCCGCCTTCTTGAAGCACTGCCTCTTGAAGATGTCCTCGATGGATGGGGTCTGTATACAGACCACCTTCTGCATGAAGAAATTGCCCCTCACATCCCTTTTAAATCTTTCCCCTCTCACCTTAAACTTTTGCCCTCTAGTTTTTAATACCCTTTTGCTGGGAAAAAAAACATTGTATGTTTTAATACTGACAAGCATGCTATCACGTCGAGATGATGTGGCAGAAAAGAAAGTATAAATTGTTCACTAAAGTTTACCATGTATTACTATCTGGAAAAAGATTAATGATTTTTTTTTCTGCATTGGATAAGGCAAAAACTTTCACAGAAGTATAGCAAGGCCAACTTGCATGAAATCGAGTATCATTGTACAAAGTAAAGCCGAAAGCATATCAGGCTTCATGGAGGTATAAAGGAGAATGGTTGAAAGGTTGTCCAAACATGGCTCTTCAGAGTGTTGCTGAACATGCAATGAAGTCAAGGATCTCATAAGAGTTTTCCAAGATTCCAAGGTCACAGGCTTCCATTTGCAAAAACAACCCTCTATCATCACTCTGTGCCTCACATTAGCAAGCCAATTTTGGATCTATCTTGCATTGGAGCACATGGGTTCTCACATTTTAGACCAATCTCCCATATGAGACCTTGTTGAATGCCTTGTAGACTACAGCAATCACATTGCCCTCATTTATACATTTTGTTATCTCTTTGAAAAATTCAGTCAAACTAGTCTGAAAGGATCTCCCTGCCATAAAGCCATGTTGACTCTCTTTGATTAATCCCTGCCTTTCCAAGTGCAGGTTAACCCTGTGCCCTAATACTTTTCCTAATAACTTTCCCACCATTAGCATTAGCCTCACAGGCCTATAATTACCTGCTTTATCTCTGCTGCTCTTCTTGAACAAAGGCACCACATCTGCTGTCCTCATATTAACTGACACCTTACCTGTGACCTTCAAAGATCTAAGACTCTCTGTCAGTGCCCCTGCAATCTGCTCCCTCTCCTTCCCCAGCAGCCTGGGATACACCTCATCAGGCTCTGGAGATTTATCTACCATTAAGCCCACTAAGACATTTAATACCTCCTTTATAATGATAACTTTTTCTTAACAAAATCAGTCTGCCTCCCTGGATTATCTCACCTCAGAATTGACAGTGCCCTTGAGTACATAATCGTTACTTATTTTCCATGCATTAGTCTGCTCCTAGTGTGCATTGTCTGAATTTGATGTTTATTTTGTAATAATATTCTATCATTACCAGAAATAAACTGTAAATAGTATCAGTGACAAAGAAAGTGACAACATATAACTTCAATCTCTGTGTAATGATTAGTAAAGTAAGAAAAAAAGAACAATTCTTTACACAAGGTTTTGACATCGTGCCAGGATGTCCCAAAGCAATTCACAATCAATTAATTACTTTCATATCGTTATGCAGGTGAAACACCAGCAACCAATCTGTACACAACAAAAACGCTGGATGTTGCCAAGAGTAGAAAGTACTTTTCTCATAAAAGTATAATCATGTACCCATTTAGGCCAACTGAAAAATAGAAGATAGAACATGTACTTCCTCCAATCCGGTATACTGCATTTGGTATTCACAATGTGACCTCCTCTGCATTGGTGAAACCAAACACAGATTGGGTGATCACTTCACGGAGTTTACCAGGTTATCTGTCTGTGGCTCCTCCACTGCCAAAGTGAGGCCCAACATAAACTAGAGCAACAACATCTCATCTTCTGTCGGGGCACTTTGTTGTAATTGTGTTCTTATTTGTACAATTTATGTTTAATTTATGCTTTTCTTGTGAATGTTGTGTCTCTGTTTCTATGTGCTTATGATGCTGCTGCAAGTAAGCTTTTCATTGTACTTGTGGTGCATACATGTGCTTGTGTGTATGATAATAAACTCGATTTTAACTTGAAACCATTGCAACCAAAGCCACAAATTGGGATTGGATGCTAAATCATCAATGGTATGCTGGCCTGGACAGTCAGAATCTGGGACAGGGATTGGGGTTTAGAGTAAGAGGATTCAGCCTTAAGAGTGTTTAGGAATGGAGATAATGCTGGGAGTGTTAGAAAAGATAATTGTGTTCTTCAATATGAATTCAGGTTGAGTTCTATTGTACCGGCTGGACTCCTCAATCTTGTACACCTTGTACTGCTTCCAGCATGCCCTTCTATACTTCTCATGGAACTTGGCCTGATCTGCTGCTCAGTTGTCATGGTGGGAATATGCCAAGCTCAAGTTTATTGCCATGGGCATACATACCCAGGGTATAAATGCCATGAGGTCACTGTACATATACAGTGATGTGTGCACTTCTAATCCATAACATTCACTAGTTTGGACCACCAGGTGTGGTGGGTTTTCCATATGAGGGGAGATTCAGTAGACAAGGTGTGCATTCTCTTGAGAGACTGGTGCTGGTGTTAACCCGATTTTGAAGTTCCACTTCTATCTATTGGAAGATCACACAGTGCCACAGTTTACTTCAAATGCGTTTATTTAGCAATATATTGCTAGGGAGAAATCTCCTTACTCTATCGTGGAGCCTGCAGTGGAGTTCTCCGAGGTACAGAGGGGGCAGACAGTAATTTATACAAATATTGTCACGCACACTTTAATGAGTCAGGCACCGGAGTTCTTGGTTGAACAGGAAACGGACAAAGGGCTACTGCAGATGGACAAAGAGCAGCCTCACACCCCAGGTTCAGCTAATCATTTTGCAATCGGGTGAGACAAAGGCAGGTATCACCTTCATTGTTTGAGACAGCCTTCCCATTTCCCGTTAAGATTGACCATCATCTCCATAGTCAAACATAATGGGAATCCAATTAAGTTCCAGACACAGCAATTACCACACAGCACCCAGCCCAGAAAAGCAGTGGTGTGGCTGTTCTGGCCTGAAGGACACTTTTTAAATCAGTATTTCAAGCAGCCATAATTCTCATCCGTCTTAAGATATGAATATAGTTATAGTTTATTAATCCTACACCTCCTAACTGGAATCTGAAGTAACTCCTGCATTCTCTAGAGTTTCGAAACTTACAAAATCCTCACACTTCCTGCTCACCTTATAACACACAGTACCCGAAACAGCACCCAAAAAAAGACACACATGGATCAGATTCTAGATCATAGACTCTACCAATTTTTAATCATTTCCACTGTACTTAATTTCTCGAAGCATACCAAAGGTACCTTTAATAATATTTACACAGCAATTTTTGAATGCTCAAAATTTCTCGAAAGGCTTTAAAATACTTTTGGATTACAGTTGCTATATCATACTGGAAATTCGGCAACTGAATATAAAACAGAATGTAGAACACTACAGCTCAGGAACAGGCCCTTCGGCCCACAATGTTGTGACATACTAGTTAAACTAATAACTAAATACTTAGTCAAACTAATCCCTTCTGCCTTCCCAATGTCCATATCCCTCCATTCTCTGCATATTCATACATCCACTTAAGAGCCTCTTAAATGCCTCCATCATATTTGCCTCCACCACTACCTTTGGCAGCGCATTCCAGGCACCCACCACTCTCTGTGTAAAAGAATTGCCCCGCACATCTTCTTTGAACTTACCCCCTCTCACCTTAAATGCATGCCAATAGTTTTAGACATTTCAGCCTGGGGAACTAGACGCAACTAAGCCCATAAACAGCTGTTTTTGAAGCTACGTTATGGATAACTATCAGCTAGGACACAGGGAGAAGTCATCACCTCCAATGAAATACTGCCATGAGATTTTAAGTCTCATCTGCAAAGCAGTTCTTCAACAGTGACTGTCTTGATTATATTCTCAAGTCAAAAAGTGGGTCTTGAATCCATGAGTTATGACAATTCTACCACAGAGCCCAACCGTTTAATAAACGCCTCACAAATGAGAGTTTTAACCTTTAAAAACACTGACAATATAATGCAAAGAATTTAGCCCTGACATTGAGTGGCAAGGCTGTAATTCCATTATTTGGTTCAGCTGACATTTGTAAACCTCTCAAGCTTTACCCTTCCAGCTTATGAGGTTATCAGACCCACTCAACTGAATTACTACCTTGGAACTCACTGCAGCCATTTATTACGGGAGAAGTATATATAATTTCTTTTCAGAGTCCAGTGGTTGTGTACAAAAGCAGACCACAAAAGTAAGCTGTGCAGGTTTGGCTGTTTCAGTGCTTCAGGTGAAGCTTTGCTTCCAAGAGTATTAATGAATCATAAGGGCATTTCTTCAGCACAACTTATACTACTTATCAAATTGGGTGGCATACGAGCACATGCATTGAATGCACCTGCAAAAAGGATGCAGCACTGGCAGGGGGGTGACATTGTTCAATGCTGACTTAACTTCAACCCCGCCAAAATTGGGAGTGAATAATCCAGTTCATGCCATGTGTCAATCATGTGCAGGAACCCAGTATACAGCAGCAAGAAGAAGAGCCATTCCTTCGTTATGCAACAACATGCTCAATGGCTCACAGGTTAACTGGTGCATTGACACACAATACCATGAGGAAATATGAGCAGGAGTAGGCCACCCGCACCCTCAAGCCTGCTCCACCATTAAATAGGACCATGGCAAATATCTGCTGGCCTCAAGTCCTCTTCTATACCAGTTTCCCACAGCCCTCAATCTCCCAATCTTTCAAAAATGTATCTACCTCCACTCTCAATTTCTTAGTTCCCCTGTCCAACTCATTCCCCTCTGATCCACTCCCCGAGACCTTTCTTTTCTGCAACACATCAACTCAGACCACATTTTCTGAGTTTTTCTTTGTTTAGTCTGGCATTACAGAGTGAACACATGAAAGCCCTTTCTCACTCCAAGAGTAATTTCTCCATAGAATGACATAAGCATTCTCTATTGTAAGATTTTGAAGTGGTTCCCCTTATGAGAAAGATTTGTTGGACATGATTGCCACTTTGACATCCCTTTTCTGGAACCAAAATACATCGAGTCAAAGTATCTTCTGTTTTGTCAATGCAAAGCTGGGGAAGGAGGGGTGTTGGTGGGGCTGTGGGAGGAACCATTGTGAGGGACGTGTATTTAACAAGAACTGATATGAAGCTGGCTCCCTCCTCCGGACTGCGTGCCTCCTCAACAAAAGGCAGAAGTGACATCCCAGCACAGTCCACTCTTGAATGTCATTTTAACAGAGCACGATGGGAAATTAAGCTAACTTAATAATAGGCACTCTGGATTTTTCCACTGACGTGTACACATCCTAAAGCAGCAATGGAGATGCATCAGTTAGATTGTCAACTTTATCACTTCCTTGCACAAGAGTCAGGACTCATTGCAAAGCAGGACAATGATTTGAAAAACTGGTAATTGGTTTATTATTGTCACATGTACCAGGTACAGAGAAAATCTTTGTTTTGCATACCATTCATACAGATAATTTTACTACATTTCCCACCTGCTTTAAGAAGACCACTATCATCCCGCACTTAAGGAAAATAAGGTAACTTGCTTTAATGACTACTGCCTGGTGGCTCTGACATCCACCATCATGAAGTGCTTCAAGAGGCTGGTTATAGCACACATTAACTCCAGCCTCCCAGACAACCTCGACCCACTGCAATTCACCTACTACTGAAACAGGCCTATGGCAGATGCCATCTCCCTGGCCCTACATTCATCTCAGGAGCATCTGGACAGTAAAGAAACTACGTTGGACTATTGTTTATTAACTACAGCTCCAGCTTCAATACAATAATTCCAAGCAAACTCATCACCAAACTCCGAGACCTGGGACTCAATACTTCCCTTTACAACTGGATCCTTGACTTCCCAGCCAACAGACCGCAATCAGTAAGGATAGGCAGTAACATCTCCACCACAATTATTCTCAACACTGGTGGCCCACAAGGCTGTGTCCTCAGCCCCCCTACTCTACTCCCTATACATTCACGACTGCGTGGCCAAATTCTGCTCCAACTCCATCTACAAGTTCGTAGATGATACCACCCTAGTGGGTCATATCTCAAATAATGATGAGTCAGAGTACAGGAAGGAGATAGAGAGCTTAGTGACAGAGTATCTTGACAACAATCTTTCCCTCAATGTCAGTAAGACAAAAGAGCTGGTCATTGACTTCAGGAAGAGGGGCATTGCACATGTTCCTGTCTACATCAAGAGGTCAAAAGGGTTGAGGGCTTCAAGTTCCAAGGAGTGAACATCGCCAATAGCCTGTCCTAGTCCAACCACATAGATGCCAAGATCAAGAAAGCTCACCAGTGGCTCTACTTCTTCAGAAGGCTAAAGAAATTTGACATGTCCCCGTAGACCCTTACCAATTTTTATCAATGCAGCATAGAAAGCATCCTATCTGGTTGCATCATGGCTTGGTATGGCAACTGCTCTGCTTGTGACTGCAAGAAACTGCAGAGAGTTGTGGACACAGCTCAACACATCACAGAAACCAGCCTCCCCTCCATGGACTCTGTCTATAATTCTCACTGCCTGGATTAAGCAGCCAGCATAATCAAAGACCCCATCCCCCTTGGACATTCTCCCTTCGCCCCGCTCCCATCAGGCAGAAGATACAAAAGCCTGAAAGCACGCACCACCAGGCTCAAGGATAGCTTCGATTTCACTTTTAAAAGACTATTGAACTGTTCCTAGTACAATAAGATGGACTCTTGACCTCACAATCTACCTCGTTATGACCTTGCATCTTATTGTCCACCTGCACTGTACTTTCGCTGTAACTGTAACACTTTATTCTGCATTCTGTTATTGTTTTAACTTGTACTACCTCAATACACTGTGTAATGAATTGATCTGTATGAACGGTATGTAAGACAACTTTTACTGTACCTCGGTACATGTGACAATAATAAACCTATCTAGAAATTTACCGCATCAGTAAATCGAGGTAGTACAAGGGAAAAGCAATAACAGAATGCAGAATATAGTGTTACAGTTACAGACAAAGTGCAGTGCAGGAAGACAATAAGGTGCAAGGCCATGACAAGCTAGATTGTGAGATTAAGAGTCCATTTTATGGTACACCAGTGCAGAACTTATCAGAAAACATCTTCTAAAGAGTTTGGCAAGAGTGCAAAGAGCAAGGGATGTGAAGCTGGATGACACAGCATTTGGTTGTTCTTGATGCAGGAAACACTGAGTGACTTGATCGGCCACTGGAGAACTAAGCACCAAAACTCACAGCCAATATGATCAGTCACCACTGTTGGTATACGTGTATTGTTGCTTGTTTATATGTCAATAAAAAGAGAAATTTGAACTGAAACCAGCTTAAGTGTTAACGTGACTCACTTAAACACCCACACGAGATCCAGGTTCTGACAGTCAGTAAAAGTTTGATCTAGATCTTTCCTTATAATCCATGCATGTGTTGTACGTTGTTGGATACCATTGCAATGTTTAGATATCATTGTGTGTTTATACATCAGATGTACAGAGAACTAGAAAGAAAATTCCTTGTGGTAATTTTATCAAGTTTTCACATAAGAATTGTGTCATACAGCACACATAAACATTGCATTACATAATAGAATTCCCTGACCAACAATGAGTTAAAAATATAAACCCTTCACATCATCATTCTGTACAAAGAGAGAATCATGTCAAACACCATCAAATTTTATTTTAGCTGTCAAATACTGAACCAATCTCCAATTGTGATCATTAAGAAAATCTGAGCAGCTGATAAACCTCCTCTTTGCTCCATAACTAAGTAATGGAACGTATTTTGTTTTGTGATGAAGTGGTCTCTGAGCTGTACTAATAATAGTAATTAAGGTTCTGCTGTGAAATTGGGAGGTAACTGCTGTGGCTGAAATGAATGTTTTTTGCATTCATTTTACAGGATGTAGATGTCACTGACAAAGCCAGCACTTCTGTTTGTGGAAATATTTATTTAGTCATTTTATTTGATGCTTTGGATATTAATATTCACTCCACAACCATACTGCCTATGATTGCCTATTGCTGTATTTAACTATTAAAATCCTCAAATATGCCTTTGCATCCTTAAGCTTCTACTCTGGTGTTAATAATAGTAATTAGGATTCTGCTGTGATGTTCTGAAGCAACTGCTGTGGCTGAAATGAGTGTTTTTGGCATTCATTTTCTGGGATTAACGAGATATGGATGCACTGACATTTGCCTTTGTGGAAGTGTTGCTTTAGTCATATTTTTCCTGGTGCTTTAGATTTTAATATTCTTTTCACAAATCTACTACCTATTACTGCTCAATAATACTTCCTTGGACCACTATAACCCACAAGAAGGTAGCATCCATCACTAAGGAACCTCACCATCCGGGACAGGCTCTCTTCTCATTACTACCATCGGGGAGGAGGGACAGGAGGCTGAAGACCCACACTCAGTAATTCAGGAACAGTTTCTTCCCCTTCGCCATCAGATTTCTGAACTGTCCATGAACCCAGAAACACTATCTCGTTAATTCCTTTTTTTTGCATTGTTTATTTATTTTTGTATTTTATAGTAATTTTATGCCTTTGCACTGTACTGCTGCTGCAAAACAACAAATTTCACATCGTATAAGTCAGTGATAATAAATCTGTCTGATTCTGAAAGATTGCTTTGTGTCTTTAGACTTCTGTTCCACTGTTTCCTTTATTATCCTCTCATCCTACACCTTAAGTAAAACCTAATGAGCACAGTTCTGCTGGGTGCGCTTCTTGTCTCTCCTTAGAACATAGAACAGTACAGCATAGGAACAGGGCCTTTGGCCGACAATGTCTGTGCCAAATTAAACTCATTAAACTCTCCTCTCTCATTTTGCTGTCTTCACCAATATATTGAATCTCTCCAATTTTAAACAAAATCTTATCCCCAACTCCATATTGTTAGGCCCCCCTCTCTCTCTCTGTAATTTTTCCTTATTTCCCTTTACTCCAGCCTTTTATGTACTTTTCCTTTTGTCTAACCTTTGGCAGCAGTGTCATTAAATGTCAGCATTATTCTTTCCAACTTTCCCTCTGCAAGCCTTGCCATCTCCTGGCTTCTCCTTTGCTAACTGGCATCTGTTTTCCTGATGTCGATAAGTGAGGCAAATCCAAAATCAACATTATAAAAATTATTACTATTATTCCAGGTGGTCTTCCCTTCCAAGAATGGGATGCAATTAAGGCAGCCAGCCATCTCCTCATGCTTCAATCATCTGTCTCCTATTTCATTGCACAATCATACTATTTATATCCAAAAGCCACAAATATTTTCAGAAATAAGATTTTTCAAGCAAACACGGCGAGATTCTGCCTTCACTATTTCAATACACTATGTTTAGCTTTCTCACTTGCATTTATACTTTTTGTCAATTAATTTCTCCTCTTGAGAGAGGCCACTGCTTGGCACTAGAACTTTTTCCTTCCTGGAGATCCCTGAATCAGGATGAAGCATTCAGAGAACAAGGGGTACGGGGATATGTAACATTGTACTGGAGTTAGAAAATAGTTTAGAGAGAAACAGAAATAAAATGATGTGGTGACAGAGAGGTCTCCTGGGGATCATGATCATTCAGCCATTGGAAGATAAACATCAATTTAGACTTTGACTTTGAAAGTATCCTGACTGTTTGCGTCATGGTCTGGTATGGCAATTCAAATGCACAGGAACGTAGCAAGCTGCAGAGAGTAGTGGACATCCCAAAACATCACAGGCACATCCCTCCCACCATCGGTAGTATCTACATGAGGCACTGCCTCAAGAAGGAAGGCAACATCTATCATCAAAGATCCCCACCATCCGGTCCATGCCATTTTCTCGTAGATACCATCAGGCAGGAGGAACAGAAAACTGAAGTCCCACACCACCAGGTTCAAGAACAGCTATTTCTCTTCAACCTTTCAGTTCTTGAACCAACTTGATAACTCTAATCACTACCTCAGTATAGAAGCACTATAACCACTTTGCACTATAATGGACTTTTTTGGCTCTAATTGTGCTATGTCTTGTTTAATTTATGCTTTTCTTGTGAATGTTGCACCTGTGCATACATGTACTTGTGCATATGACAATAAACTCGACTTTGACTTTGTCTTGTTGTATGGCGCAGCCTGTTCCCATTTTGTGATTCAAATACAAGTTTAGATGTAGAATATAGCTCCCACCAATGGCACTGGCAAGACTTCCTTCACTCTCTGATTGTTAGCCTCTTGGTATTTTTGGGTAGACTTGACACCCCTGACATTCCATCCAGACCAGTTGATGACACAACAGAATATATTGTATTAATGCTAATTCCAAACTCCCACCTTAAGTTTCATTTTAAAAAACTATTTTGAAAGATGTTAGGAATAATCTTTCTGCAAGCTGAAAGCATTTTCCCATCTCTGATTCAACACTGACAGAGCAGGTACACACTGTCTGACCTCCAACTCATTCCGTACTTCCTCACTGCAATGCAGACACAGATATCTGCAAGGGACGGACATGCACACCACAGCTGGTCAACATTTCTCCATAGAGTCAGCTCACTACCAGTGCAATCCATTGACATCACAACACGACAATCTCTCTGTATAACTCATTTACGCTGAGGCGAATCAATGCACATGACCAAACAGTTTGTGATATATTAATCCACCTCAAACTCGTATCTTTGCAACTCCTTTTTCTTTATCGAAGTGCAAGTTTGCATAGTTCTTACCTCAACTTCTATCCAAGAAGCTGTAGAATCTCTGCAGTGAAGGGTTCCTGCTGCAATCCAAAGTAAAGGCCAGATGAGTGAAATGCTATTACTTGCCTCTGTGTCCTGTCCATTTACAATTTAGAATGTTCCAATGTACACATCATACGTCGATTCCTTCCTCAGGTTTATACATTTATGCTTTCAGAAGGTTGCTTGTCACATGAGATTCTTCTCCTTCAGCAGAATTTTTAAACATTGTTTTTTTTTCGCGAGATAATATATTGAGCTTTATGACTAAACAGTTCTCCAACAGAAAGGGAGAAATCAAATCTTATTTCAGATGAAAAAAAACATTTACAAGTAATGGCAGCTCGATTCATTTTAGTCAGGTTGGCCCCCTTAATCAGCATTCTAATTGGTGTAAAAGGTATTAGGTATCCACTGCTTTGTTAATTAACTGGAATGAAAATAGCAAACCCCTGAGAATGAGTTAAAAGCTGTAATTCAATGTCAAGGCCCTATGTTCACAATCTATTTTTAGTTATATCTTATCTTTCATCATGTCATTCCAACCAACGCACAAAATAATTTTAGAAATTAACCGAAGTATTTTTTTCTTCGGCAGGTTTCCTGGAGTTGATTTGGTTTAGATCATCTCTTTTCAGGCATTATTAATGCAGCATTTGCAAGCTGGTAAAAGCAGTCCAGCACGAGGCTTTGCCTCTAATAATTCATCTTTCTCCATCAACTTCAATCAGATTGAATGTGTGGAGTTGAATACAACTAGCAACTGATCCTCCCACCTACATTTACACTGGTGACCAAAGACACATTCCTCCCCTACAGTCTTTCCCATCAGATTAAACTTATCATTTATTCACAGCTAATTAAAATATAGGGAGCTGTTTGCGTGCTGCTGTTCGTGCATGCAGAAGTCTCAGCTGTACAGACGTCCCAACACTGAGTTCTGCCGGTGGGATATGATCATGGCAAATCATTACATGCCCAAGTGAACTGTGCATGCAATTCAGATAAATGATTACACAGAAAAAAAAGCAAAGATGAAATTCAAGTGTTCATCAGGATCTGCTCCAAGCACTGAAATATTTGTGGGAAAATTATTCCTCTTTCGTTTTTTTGCTTTAAGGGCAATGGGGCTTCTTACTGCCTGTAGTTTGGACACAACAGTTCTGGATTATATTTTAACAGCAATAAAATTTCACACATTTTTATTGCAACTTGTGCCATCCACTATATGTTTAAGGGAGTTGATCTGTGTGTAGTCCATGTAGGCTGGAAGTAAAGAGATGGTGAATGGTAGTCTGCCACGGTTGACCAGCCGAGAGTGCATCAAGGCTGTGTAATACGGATGTGAGGTTGGAGTAGTAGTAAATATGCGAGTGTGGTAAGGTGTTTAAATGTTAGGTCCCAGACCTGACTAATGGAGATCATTGTCAGTGAGGGGTCTATTGCAGGGAGCAGTGAATGAGGCAGTGGTGCATTTGGGTGGGATTCAATGAAGCATTCGTCAACCATTGTCATACTTGTGAGGCCTTCCACACATTGGCCTCAGCCCCTACCTCCTTCCACTGCTGCTTGAGAATCTGCCACTTGGAGAATCAATTCTCCCAACCAGAGTTCTTGTCGTCCTCCTTCTTCATCCTCTTCTAGCAGCAGAACTTGGCTTTGGTCCCTCTCTTCCTGCCCCAGGTGATGCTGGAGGCACAGAGCGATCACATCTAATTGCCCAATAATTCCACCAATAAATGGCAACCTGGACCTCATTCCTCATCTTCACCACTTGGAAAGCTTCCGATTATAACCATCAACCCTGTTTAAGTCAGCTCCCCACAAGCATACGAGTAACTAATGATCCTTTTAAAAGGCAGGACTAGTTCCAACCCTCCCAACCAGTGATCTACCTGGCATGCTTAAATGTCAGGATAGGTGCCACATATGGTCGAGTTGCTTGCACGTATGGTTCTCCCACTGCGCCTGACAGATCGTGAGGTCTCTGATTCTCACCACTTTAGGTTGTGCACTGGGACGGATGAACTTAACTCATGGATGACCTATGATTCCAACAATCCCAGACAACTCTTGAGTGTATCTAACAGCACAGATGCAAGGGTCATCCTTGCTTTTCAAACCTACATTCCTTTGTCTAATCACACAGGGTGAGCGGTTGTGATATTAGTGATTGGCAGAGAAGGGTCAAAGCACCATCAGGACTGCTCCTGCTTGCATTTTTTTTCTTGAGGTCTTCCCCTTTAAGAATGCCAGCATCATGTTTTAATTAGAGCTAGCAAACCTTAACTGGTGCGAAAGACTTACAAAATTGGACCACGTGGTTATGTGCAAAGGAAAAGACAGTTTGCAACGTACTGCTGTCTTCTATACTCATGTGAATAAAGTGGCAACATGAAATTTTCATGTCTTCAGTCCTGGGTCAAACAAGCATGGGGTCATCCTGCAGCATATTATAAGCACATGGTTTACAATGTTATCCATTTTCACTCTGAGTTGGTTATATTAGTAAAATTACTTCCAAAGGCATTTTAATTCTTAGCACTTTTGCTGTTATTTACGTCCTTCTTCTTTATAGCAAGACCAGATCTGTGCACAGAAACAGAATAAAAGTCAATGCCTATACATATTCATTAATAGCTTGATTATGTAAATTCCATTCTTCTAACTCAAGAGAGCATAGGACCGGCCTGCTTAATGTCTTCTCAAAGGACAAACTCTCCATTCCAGGAATCAATTCGGTGAATCTTTATTGCACTCCCTGTATCATAACGAACTATGTCCTTTGGTACAGTCTCACCAGGGCCCTATAAACTTCATATGTCTTTATTCTTGTACTCAAATTCCCTAGAAATATAGGCTAATATAGCATGAGTCTTCCTAATTACTTGCAGTATCTGCACCTTAATTTTCACTGATTTGTAAACAAGAAAACCCACATCCCTCCAAACAACAATACTTCTCAATTTCTCATCCTCCCTCACATTTTTCCAAGTGATGTTCCATTGCCACATCCTCACCCATTCATTTACCTCCTCTTTATTCCTGTGAAGCCTCTCTGCACCTTCCTGACTATCCATGCTGCTATCTGGGTTGGTATCACTTGCAAAACTGGACATATTACTGTTGGCCCTCTCATCCAAATGATCAATATAAACTGTGACTATCTGCAGCCCCAGCAATGACCACAGCAACCTACTAACTAGGGCTTCCCACAGGCATGGTTGAGGAGTAGACACAGAAATAGACACTGTGACAGGAGTGGAAAGGAGCAGTCTGAGTGGCAAAATGATCATGTGGACTGATGTTCTTCACAATGCAAAAGTAACACTATGGTTGCTGCATAGCTCAGTTTCAAATCGTTGCCAGGGAGAGGATGAACCTGGTAGCTAGAGATGAAGCTTATGATGGAACCAATCAATGACTTCAGTTTTCCTGTAATTCTTTTGTTAAAATAAATTTATCTTTTGAAAGATTATAAGAAATTGCATAGAATTCATCACATCCCAGCTCTTCAGTTGCCTCCTCCAAACCATGCCCAACTTCCATGTGGTTCTATTCCTTTCATTCTCATCCACTTACCTAGCTTCCTCCATAAAACATCTATACGAAACACCTCAACCACCCTACACCGTTGGTCTAACAACCCTCTGGTGCCTGGTGCCAGGTAACAGGATCTCTCAGCTAGTGTCAACATGACCTTCATAGAACACAGAAAAATACAGCACAGGAACAGTTCCTAGATAGCAGGGAGAGACTGCGCAGGCGTGTGATGTCAGTTGGTAGAACGCAAACAGTTTAAAAAGAAGACCGCCATATCCAGCAGGCAGCGTCGGAGCGGGCAGCAGAGTGAGAGCGAGCAGAGTGATTGGGCTTTGGGTCAACGGGCTTAGGCGTAAAGGGGCGAGGCGGGTGAGTAGCTGGTAAGTAAAGGTAAGATTTAACTGTTATTGTTATAAATTTTAAATAGAATAAAACTAGGTAGGGAAAGAATAGTTCAGATGGAGGACATGGCAATGTGCTGCAGCTGCATGATGTGGGAGCTAGTGGACCCTGCTACGGTGCACAGTGACCACAACTGCAGTAAGTGCATAAGGCTGGAGGAACTTCGGCTCAGAATTGATGAGCTGGAGTCACAACTTCAAACACTGTGAAGCATCAGGGAGGGAGAGATTTATGTAGATGCTGTGCATCGGGAGACAGTCGCCCCCCTTAGAGCAGGTACTTCTAGGGTCCAGGAGGCAGATAGAAAGGTGACTGTCAGGGGAAAGAAAAAGAAAAAGAAAAGGAAAAAACAGATAGTGCAGAGGACCCCGGAGGCTGTTCCCTTCAGTAACAGGTTTTCTGCTTTGGATGCTGTTGAGAGGGATGACCTACAGGGATCAAGCAGCAGTAGCCAGGTCTCTGGCACTGGGACTGGTCCTGCTGCTCAGAAGGGAATGGAGGAGAAGAGGAGGGCAGTAGTGAAAGGGGACTTGATAGGGAAACAGATAGGAGGTTCTGTGGAAGTGAGCATGAATCCCGGATAGTATGTTGCCTCCCAGGTGCCAGGGTCCAGGAGGTCTCTGATCGGGTCCACAGCATTCCTGAGCAGGACGGAGAACAGCCAGAAGTCATGGTACACGTTGGTACCAACGACATAGTAGGAAGAGGGATGAGGTCCTGAAAAGTGAGTTTAGGGAGCTAGGCAGAAGGCCGAAGAACAGGATCTCAAGGGTAGCAATCTCAGGATTGCTGCCAGTGCCATGTGATAGTGAAGGTAAGAATAGGAGGAGACAGCAGATGAATGCGTGGCTGAGGAGTTGGTGCAGTGGGGAAGGTTTTAGATTTTTGGATCATTGGGATCTCTTCTGGGGAAGGTGGGACCTGTACAGAGTGGACAGGTTACACCTGAACCCGAGGGGGACCAAAATCCTTGCAGGCAGGTTTGCTCGGGTGGTTCGGGAGGGTTTAAACTAGTTTTCGAGGGGGATGAGAACCAGAGGGGTAGGTTAGAGGAAGAAGTGGATGGGGAAAAGTCAGATCTAACATGTAGAGAGGCTTTGAGGAAGGAGAAGCAGAATACAGGATATAAAAGTAGAAAGGTGGATAGGCTAAAGTGCATTTACTTAAATGCAAGAAGTTTCAGGAATAAGGGTGATGAACTGAGAGTTAGGATAAGTACATGGGACTATGATATTGTGGCTCTTGCAGAGACTTGGCTGTCACCAGGGCAGGAATGGATATTGAATATTCCAGGATTTCAGTGTTTTAAAAGGGATAGGGTGGGGGGGAGAAGAGGAGGAGGGGTGGCGTTACTGGTCAGGGATACTATTACAGCCGCAGAAAGTGTTGATAATGTAAAAAAATCCTCTCTAGAATCAGTATGGGTGGAAGTTAGGAACAAGAAAGGAGCAGTTACTCTACTGGGAGTATTCTATAGGCCCCCAGGTAGCAGCAAGGATATTGGGGAGCAGATTGGGAGGCAGATTTTGGAAAGGTGCAAGAATAACAGGGTTGTTATCATGGGAAACTTCAACTTCCCAAATATTGATTGGCACCTGCTTAGTACCAAAGGTTTAGACGGGGCAGAGTTTGTTAAGTATGTCCAGGATGGATTCCTGTTACAGTATGTTGACAGGCCGACTAGAGGGAATGCCGTATTAGATCTAGTATTAGGTAATGAACCGGGTCAGGTGACAGATCTCTCGGTGGGTGACCATTTGGGGGACAGTGACCACCGCTCCCTAACCTTTAGCATTGTCATGGACAAGGATAGGAGCAAAGAAGACAGGAAGATTTTTAATTGGGGAAGGGCAAATTATGAAACTGTAAGGCTAGAACTTGTGAGAGTAAATTGGGATGACATTTTTGAAGAGAAATGTACTATGGGGATGTGGTCACTGTTCAGGGATCTCTTGCAGGATGTTAGGGATAAATTTGTCCTGGTGAGGCAGAGAATGAATGGCAGGGTGAGGGAACCATGGTTGACAAGAGAGGTGAAACATCTAGTTGGGAGGAAGAAGGCAGCATACATAAAGTGTAGGCAGCAAGGATCAGATAGGGCTCTTGAGGAATATAGGATAGCAAGGAAGGAACTTAAGAAGGGGCTGAGGAGAGCAAGAAGGGGACACGAAAAGGCCTTGGCGAGTAGGGTTAAGGAAAATCCCAAGGCTTTTTTCAATTATGTGAAGAGCAAAAGGATGACGAGAGTAAAGGTAGGACTAATTAGAGACAAAGGTGGGAAAATGTGCCTGGAAGCTGTGGAAGTGGGTGAGGTTCTCAATGAATACTTCTCTTCAGTATTCACCAAGGGGAGGGGCCTTGATGATGCTGAGGACAGTGCTAGTAAGGTTAATGTTCTAGAGTGTGCGGATATCAAGAGAGGGGATGTGTTGGAGCTGTTAGAAAATATTAGGACAGATAAGTCCCCTGGGCCTGACGGAATATTCCCCAGGCTGCTCCGCGAGGCGAAGGAGGAGATTGCTGAACCATTGGCTAGGATCTTTGAGTCCTTGTTGTCCATGGGAATGGCACTGGAGGATTGGAGGGTGGCAAATGTCATCCCCTTATTCAAAAAAGGTAGTAGGGATACTCCAGGGAATTACAGAGCTTTACGTCTGTGGTGGGCAAGCTGTTGGAAAGGATTCTTAGATATAGGATCTATGAGCATTTAGGGAATCGTGGACTGATTAGGGACAGCCAGCATGGTTTTCTGAAGGGAAGATCATGTCTCACAAGTCTGATAGGATTCTTTGAAGAGGTGACTAGGCAGATTGATGAGGGTAGTGCACTGGATGTGGTCTACATGGATTTTAGTAAGGCGTTTGACAAGGTTCCACTTGGTAGGATTCTTCAGAAGGTCAGAGGGCATGGGATCCAGGGAGGCTTGGCCATGTGGATTCAAAATTTGCTTGCCTGTAGAAAGCAGAGGGTTGTGGTGGAGGGAGTGCATTCAGATTGGAGGGCTGTGACTAGCGGTGTCCCACAAGGATCAGTTCTGGGACCTCTACTTTTCGTAATATTTATTAATGACTTGGATGAAGGGGTAGAAGGGAGGGTTAGCAAGTTTGCAGATGACACGAAGGTTGGTGGTGTTGTGGATGGTGTGGACGACTGTCGAAGATTGCAGAGGGATATTGATAGGATGCAGAGCTGGGCTGACAAGTGGCAGATGGAGTTCAATCCGGAGAAGTGTGAGGTGGTACACTTTGGAAGGGCAAACTCCAAGGCGGAGTACAAGGTTAATGGTAGGATTCTGGGTAGTGTGGAGGAGCAGAGGGATCTGGGGGTTCATATCCACAGATCCCTGAAAGTTGCCTTACAGATGGATAGGGTAGTTAAGAAAGCTTATGGAATGTTAGCTTTCATAAATCGTGGGATTGAGTTTAAGAGCTGCGAGGTAATGACACAGCACTACAAAACTCTGGTTAGACCACACTTGGAGTACTGTGTCCAGTTCTGGTCTCCTCATTATAGGAAGGATGTGGAAGCATTGGAAAGGGTGCAAAGGAGATTTGCCAGGATGCTGCCTGGTTTGGAGAATATGGATTATGAGGAGAGACTTAGGGCTTTACTCTTTGGGGAGAAGGAGGATGAGTGGAGACATGATAGAGTTATACAAAATATTAAGAGGAATAGATAGAATAGACAGCCAACACCTCTTTCCCAGGCACCAATGCTCAATACAAGAGGGCATGGCTTTAAAGTAATGGGTGGAAAGTTCAAGGGAGATATCAGAGGGAGGTTTTTTACCCAGAGAGTGGTTGGTGCATGGAATGCGCTTCCTGGGGTAGTGGTGGAGGCAGGTATGTTGGTCAAATTCAAGAGATTGTTAGAGAAGCATATGGAGGAATTTAAAATAGGGGGATATGTGGGAGGAAGGGGTTAGATAGTCTTAGGCGTGGTTTAAAGGTCGGCACAACATGGTGGGCCGAAGGGCCTGTATTGTGCTGTACTCTTCTATGGTTCTACAGAACAGGCCCTTCAGCCTATGGTGTTGTTCCGAATTAATTAAACAAGGTACCTGATGCCTACTCTATCTGCACCTCATATAATCTTACAAACTTCTATCAGGTCTCCCCTCAGCCTCCACCGCTCCAGAGAAACCAGCCCAAGTTTGTCCATCCTCTTCTCATAGCCCTAGCCTCTACTCCTTCCTATAATGGGTTGGCCAGAATTGAACTCAACGCTCCAGATGCTCCTAACCAGAGTTAGCTGCAACATAGTAAAGGCAAGCATGCCATACACTTTCTTTACCACCCTATCAACCTGTGCAGCCACCTTTTATAACTCTCCATTTATGAAACCCAGAAATAGAGTCAGAGATTCATACAGCACAGAAAAACTGCACAATATTTTTTTCAGATTGGAGTGAAATAAGTGCCCAGTAAGCCTTGGGATCACACTTCTTTTTTGTTTCTATTCTAATCCACGCTCTCTAAGGACCAGTTTGCTTTATTTACTGCATGTTCTGCAAGTGGTTTCAATAATCTGTTCTTGAATAACCCCATTTTCTTTCCTGTACTGTATCCTGTACACAGACACCATCTATTTTATAATTCAGATATTTAATCTTCTTCTTTAATCACTCTGCAATTGTCAGTTTATGACTTTCATTTGTCACTTCTTAGCATCAGTTCTGAATCCATCTTGTTCCCTCTGCATAATTTAAACATTTGAACTTACTGGCTTGATGTCACAGATCAATCTTCAGCTTTCCAGTTTTCCAAAGCACATCCTCATCATCATTCTTCAAAGATCTTGCTAGTATTACCTTGACTCCAAATATACCAATGAAAAAAGATTCATGCTATTCACAGCTCCAGCAAACCAGGTTCAATCCCAACCTTGGGTGCTGTCAGTGTAGTGTTTGCACATTCTCCCTGTGACCACATGGGTTTCCCCCATACGCTCCGGTTTCCTCCCACATCCCAACAACGTACAGGTTGGTGGGTTAATTGACCACTGTAAATTGCCCCCAGTGTGCCCGTGTGTGGTAGAATCTGGGGGCAGTGGATAAAGTAAATTAGTGTAACTGGGTGCTTGATGGTCCTCACAGATTCAATAGGCCAAAGTACCTGTTTCCATGCTATGATTCTATGACTCCATGTGCTCTTTATGTTTCTTAGTTGCAGATGACTTTGACAGGTCAACCAATTATTTTAATAGTTTGTTAATCCCGTCCATTTAAAATATTTGGTTGACAAGGCAAGGATAGTCAGAACCTACATTTCAGGAGCTCCTTGTTCCTTTTGGGCCCTATCCATGTTGTGTTTCTTATCTTCTAGTTTAAATTGATTGTACAATTCAAGTCATCGGCTCTATTCACAGCTTCTCAGAATATGTAAACCCACATCAGGACTGTTTCACCTCCAAGCTTTGAACCCATATTTCCCAGGAGAGTATTCCCAGCTGTTTTCTTTCACCTTTCCAAAATTAATTCTGGGAATAATCTCTTTATCTGTCAACAATCAAAAATAATGTAAAGCAAATTCTCCACGAATACAGTTAAAATTATTGCTAAATTCACAATATCTTTCCAGTTTAAGCATTGGGAACCAAGAAAAAAAATTGCTGCTAATTCACGTAATACCCTTACAGCTATCAGTTTATGTTGACTGTTTAAATTAGTCCCTGAAGTGTAATGATGATGTGCTAAACTAATCCTATTTTTATGAATACTGTAGAATATATTTGCTGCTTCAGGAAGGAAAACATATTAATTATGTTAATTAAATGCTGCCTGCACATCAAGATGCAGAATAGGTTTACAATAAGATAGTTTCTTTTCTATAACTGAAATGTCAAAAATGCTTGCAACACCAAGGAGTAATTATAGAAATTTCAAGAGAAGTATCCTTATAAAATATCAAGCTTCACTGTTCCATTTCAACTTTTCAGGCAGGGCAAAACAAAATTATAATGATGTTGAGCCCAATATTAATACATCCAAAGTATTAATACATCCAAGTGAATTATGTACTACATTGCATTTACATCGAGTAATATATAAATATTATGTCACCCTTGCGTACAAGGAAATGTTACTGCTGTTCTGGTACTAAAGTTGCAAACTAAATACCAATGGTTCATATACCACAATTGCAAGCTGTGTAATTGATTTCAATATGTATGATAACTTAGCTTTAAAGATCGATCATAAAATCCAGAATCCCCACTGATGTCTCTCTAGGAAGGACTTCGCTCTGCCTTATGTCTGGCCCACACATATCGTACCATCTGGTATGCTTCTACTTCACCAGAATAGGGACCATCTTGCCAGCTTTACTTAAGTAACATATACAAACCAAGAATAAAGTGATAGTGAAAAGATACAAACAACCCCCATGTTACGGGGTTGGAGGCTCTGTGTTCCCAGAAAACTGTCTGCATCATGACTTTCCATAATGCAAATCCATATCATCTGCGCTTGCGTCAAGAAATGCGAGTTGAAAAAAAAGACACATAAATTCTGTGAGATCCAATTTTTTATTCCATATCGCAGATTATTTGGCAGTGATTTATGAATTCTGTTATGGCAAATATCCATTTCCTGAACTTCTATAACATGGGGGTTGCCTGTATTCACTTGCACCTTTGGAAAATAAACCTTGAACCCATACATTTCATGAGGATATGCAAAGTTACCACACTCTGTCACATGGTCCAGAAACTGCATTGGATAGAATCAAGATACAAAGCATGATGTTATGCATCAATGATATGCATAGCAAGCCCTCTCCAGGTTATGAGCACCCAACTTATGGAAACCCATACCACAAATTAAATTCAAAAGTCCGACGTACACTCCTATGAACAGCAGAACTAATTCTCTCTCTCTCTCCACTTTTAGTAACTGTTCTTTCTTATCGGTCTTATGTGCTTTTGATGCCACTCTTTACAATACTATGGATGTACGGTTACCACATCAAGTGATTTTTGTGTACTTTCTGACTTATGGATGTCTGTAACAACAGAAGCTATTCATTACCCTGGGACAGTCTGTATATGGGATCACACCATTAAAATATACTGCCCAGTTTTGCATGCAACTCAGAATATGAAAAATCTGAAAAATACAATTCATAGGACAATTTGGTTCAGGGAAATTAAATTGCAATCATGTGGCATGTATCTGATGTAGCTTTTGGCAGAACAATTGCACATTAGCCTGTTGGACTCATTAAACGTAACAGAGGCTGCATTAAACACAGAAAATACTGGAAAATACTCTGCAGGTCAGGTAGCATCTGTGGAAAGAGAAACAGTTAACATTTCAGATTGAAGTCTCATTCTGATGAAGAGTTTTTGATGTGAGACATCAAATGTTTTTCTCTCTCTACAGATGCTGCCTGATCTGCTGAGTATTTCCAGCAATTTGTGCTTTTTTTGGGAGGTACATACGACTGAAACAGGCCCCTTAGACCACACCAAACATCAAGCATCCATTTACACCAATCCTATTTTGCTTCTCTCATTCCCATTAAATCCACCACCTCCTCCAACTAACTTATTCTCCTGCCACCCACCTACACTGGGGTAATTTACAGTGGAAAATTACCCCACTGACCCACACGTCTTTGGGATTTGGGAGGAAACCAGAACATCCTGGGGAAACTCACCCGGTCACAGGGTGAACGTGCAAACTCCACACAGATTGGATTGAACCTGAGCCTCTGAAGCTGTGAGGCAGCAAAGCTAAATGCTGTGCCGCCCATTAATGCTGTCTTGAGCATTGCAGAAGTTGCTCAACTACTTTTGTGCAGAAGTTGTATTCCTTCCTTTAGGAAGCTCCAGAGAGGTTTTTGAGAGGATTAGTGTAAACCATATTGTTCATCATCTGTACTTTGGGAAATGCTTAATTTTTTTTACTGCAGTTTCCATTCCAAATGCCCACCAGAAGAGTTGCAGCCAAGGCAGATAAGGTGAGATACAATGTCAAGTGTGGGAGCTCTTGCTTTTGAAATCTAGCTGGTCATGGAATTTCTTCAGAAACTGCTCTCTTTTGAGAGGACGGTTCTGTGACCAACTCTTCTCCACCGAGGCTCCGGATGGTCTCCTGGCTCCTCTGACATCAAGGGTCTCCCTCTTCCACTCCAGCTTCTCCACAAGGATCTGACACCATGGTCTGAGAAACAGAGAGTACACTCACCCTTCCTCTGCCTTTCTCTCTGCCATTTCAATACCAGAATCCTTGGGAAACAGCTCATCCATGCAACAGTGCTGAGTGACCTTTTAAGGACAAGAATCCCTGACATTCAGTGCTGCAGCGTACTAGTAACCATGTTAACTTTGCTCCATTATTGTTGGGTCCCACACTGACTGATACCAGGGAGTGATGACTCTTTTACTCAGAGATTGTAATCAAAAACCGTGTTTCTCCTGGTCCAACATAAACAGCTGAGCTACCCAGTCCTGAAACAGGTGCAAAGGAGTTTCTGGACATCGGTACCTTTGCAGAAGTTAATAAAGAGGGGAATATGTAGATTTAATATTTCATGAGTTCACATTTTTCTAGGTCTATGAAGAAGACAGTCCTAAACACCGAATATTACAGTTTCTTGCCTGCCTGACACACAGCAACTTCTTCATTTAAAGATGGTAAACAAAAGGAACTCATTCTTTATCAGAGAGCAATAAAAAAAAGCCTGCCTATTCTGGAAATCTGGAAGTCTTCTGTTCCTTTGAGCAGTCCCTTGGGATTGAAGATAACCAGCTTCCACTCCAGATCTGAGGCCAGTGTGGTAACTCCAGACTCATCCACAGATGGCGCAGGAGGAGGTTGAGGAGGTGGACAGGTGGGCTATTTGTGAGATGGTGCACTCTGTTTGTCACTTATTAAGGGCCTCTTATGTACTTAGGATTCTAAGGAGTCAGTGGGGATGTTGCATTTCTTCAAGAAGATTTTGAGCACCTTTCGGAATCTGTTCATCTCCCTGTCAGGTGATCTCTTGTGATGACTGAGGGTGTGTTTCCAGAGACTGGTACCAAGTGGCCTGCCCAACACAGCTGATTGAGTGCAACTGGGACCTCGATATGGGGAATGTTTTCCTGGGAGAGGACATTGATGCTGGTTCACTTGATTTACAAGGATGTTGGCAGGACTGAGTTATGGAGAGAGATTGAGCAGGTTGGGGCTTTATATACTGGAGCACAGGAGAATGAGGGGTGGTCTTTTTGAAGTGTATAAAATCATGAGGGGCATAGTTAGGGTGAATGCACACAGGGTTGGGGAATCAAGAACTAGAAGATAAGGGTTTACAGATGACACCAAAATAACTGGTACAGTGGACAATGAAGAAGGTTGTCAAAAATTACAGGGGGATCTTGATCAGCTGAGTAAGTGGGCCAAAGAATGGCAAATGGAGTTTAATTCACATAAGTGCAAGGTGTTGCATTTTGGAAAGTCAAATCCAGTTAGGACTTTCACAGTGAACAGTAGGACCATGGGGAGTGTTGTAGAATAGAGGGACCTTGGAGTACAAGTACATGGTTCACTGAAGGAGGATTCACAGTTAGACAGGGTGGTGTAGGAGGCTAATGGCACCCTGGTTTATTGAATATAAAAGCTGGGAGGTCATAGTGCAGTTGTACAGGATGCTACCGAGGCCATACTTGGAATATTATGTTCAGTTTTGGCCACCCTGCTATAGGAAAGATTGTATTTCCCTCAACCAGTTCCTCTGGCAGCTCATTGCACATGCATACCACCCTTTGTGTCAAACTGGAAAGAGTGCAGAAAAGATTTACAAGGATACTGCCAGGACTTGAGGGGCTGAGTTTTAGGGAGAGGCTGGACAGGCTAGGACTTTTATCCTTGAAGCATAGGAGACTGAGAGGTGATCTCATGGAGGTGTATAAAATCATGAGAGGAATAGATAGGGCGAATGCCCTCAGTCTTTTTCCCAGAGTTGGGGTATCAAGAAATAGAGGGCATAGGTTTAAGCTGAGAGGGGAAAGATTTAAGAGGAACATAAGGGATACATTTTTTACACAAAGGGTGGTATCCATGTGGAATGAGCTGCCAGAGGAAGTGATTGAGGCAGGTACAATAACAACTTTTAAAACACAGTTGAACAGGTACATGGATTGGAAAGGTTAAAAAGGTTATGGGCCAAATGCTAGCAAATGGGACTAGCTTGGATGGGGCACCTTAGTCAACATGGACCACTTAGGCTGAAGGGCCTGTTTCCGTGCTGCATAACTCTAAGCAGGAAAACAAAAGCTACCAGTGCTGGAATCTAAGTAAGGTGAGAGGGGAGAGATTTAATAGGAACCCGAGGAGTAACTTTTTCACCCAGATTGAGCTGCCAGAGAAAGTAGTTGAGGCAGGTAAAATAACAACATTTAAAAAGCATTTGGACAGGTACATGGATAGGTAAGGTTTAGAGGGATATAGGCCAAGCACAGCCAAATGGGACTTGCTGGAAATCATGGTCAGCGTGGACCTGTTGGGCTGAAAGGCCTGTTTCGGTGCTGTATGACTTTAACTTGAGTGAATTTGGAGGATATTGCAGAGACTGTATTGGTGACATCTTTCCAGAGCCTCAAAATGTCTGCTGTAGGCAGTGCAGGTGTCAGAAGCGCATTGGAGGGCAGCGATCATTGCTGCCTTTCGATCTTGGTTTGATGCTTGATATTCAAGTACTCTACTGCTCAATCAACTAACGATTGTACCAACTCATTGAAGTCAATGGTGAACTTCATCATCAATGTCTACCTTCACAGAGAGGTGGCTCCTGAGGTATGGGAATTGGTCCACATTTTCCTGAGTCTCACTGTGAACCTTTGTTGTCACAGGGTAGTGTGTTGCAGTGGGGACAGATTACACACAACTTTTGTCTTATGGGGACACAAGAGACTGCAGATGCTGGAATCTGGATTTACAATCTGCTGGAGGAACTCAGCGGGTCGAGCAGCATCTGTGGGGGAAAAGAAATTGTCAACGTTTCAGGTCAAAACCCTACATCAGGGCTGAGAGGGGAGATGACCAGTATAAAGGAGAGGGGGAGCGGTGAGATAGTGGTCAGAGGTGATTGGTGACTGGGGGCGGTGGGAGGGGGGAGGTGTGGTGGTGAAGGATGACAGGTAGATCGAGCCAGGTAGGGGAGAGAGGGGGGTGTTGTTGGGAGATAGAGGCAAGTGGATGATAGATGAAGGCAAAGAGAAAAAAATGAAAGGGAGAGAGGTGGGAGGAGGGGGAGGTGAAGGTTGGAGACCGCTGTTGAAGGAAGATAAGCAAGAACACAAAGGCTATCAGTGGTGGAATCTGTTAAGGAAGGTGATAATGGGAACCACAAGAGGAGAGGTGAAAGCTTTGTGGATCTTGTGTGTAATTCTGTTTTGATGTTCTGACGAGAAGTCATTGACCTGAAGTCTTAACCTTGTTTTTCCCTCCTAATATCTGTGTAATATTTTCAGCATTCTCTGTTTTGAAAATATATTTGAAAACAGTCAAAGACTATTCCCCAGAAACAATGCAAAAAAAATTACTTCTGCTCATCTCCAGGACATCTTCAAGAGGCGGTGCCTCACCATCCAGGACATGCCCTCTTCTCATTGCTACCATCGGGGAGGAGGTAATGGAGCCTGAAGGCCCACACTTAATGATTTAGGAACAGCTTCTTTCCCTCCACTATCAGATTTCTGAACGGTCCATGAACCCATGAACACTTCTTCGTTATTCCTTCTTTTTTGCACTATTTGTTTATTTTTGTAATTTATTGTAATTTTATGTCTTTGCACTGTACTGCCGCAGCAAAACAACAAGTTTCAAGTCACAAAAGTCCGTGATAATAAATCTGATTCTGATTTCTACATTGGTTGAATGAAGTTTTCCATTCTTCACTTACTTCCACACTAGAGGCATCTCACCCCTTGCAAGAACGTAACCTCCTGGAGACAGTGAGCATTGACACAGAAAGCTTGCTGAAATAATCCCCTGTGAAGGAAACACAGAAACTGGCAGAGAGCTTCCTTCCTGGCCCTTCTACTGCCTCCTGTAATAAAATTGATCTGTTACATGGCATACCTGTAGGGAGCACAGTGTGAATATTTCAAGTCAGAGAGGCAATGCTGCTTTCGCAGTCTCTTTTAAGAGGCTTGTTTGTAACTCTTCATCGCATAGTTTTTCCTGAGCACTCTGTAGAATCCTTTGATTTGACAAATTGTTCAATAAAACCTAAATTTACATAGCTGCTGGGATATTAAAAAGAAAGAAACAAAACATGCTGGATTGACTTTCATTTCTCATCAGTTCAGTAACATACAAAGAAAACACAAAAATGTGCAAATTGTGCTGTTTGCATTTTGAAAGAGCTTTGATGCTCCATTTTCCAGGTCAAGCAATTTGTGTAGGTACCCATCTTGTGCTGACTAATCACTGTGAGGTTTGACGAGTTGTAAATCGCATTATAATGTTAATTTCAACACAAATATACAAACTGTTAGCCCTGAGGCGCAAACCTGTTCTGTTTTAAAAGATGCATTGAGATTGGCAAATCAAAGAGCTTTTTGTCCACAGAAAGAAACAAATAACCAGAAAGATATGGTGACTGAGGTGATGCAGCACAAGGCAAAATTATTTGAAGCTGCTTTGAATCAGCATGTTCTGAAATATTTGGTCATAGTTACCACAAGTGAAATTACTTTCAATGGTAAATCTTGGAACTCATCGCCAGGGTGAATCATTTCTCTCAGCTCTTCTCCTACAAGTCAAAGAAAGATGTAGTATTTAAACAGCATTTGTCATTTCCCAGAACAGACCGAATGCATTACAGCTTTTGAAGCACGTTAAGTAATGAGGATGCTATTGTTTTATTGACATTCGCTGAGGTATCAATGCTGGCCGGGACACTGGCATAACCAGGATTAGTGTAGATGAGTACTTGGTGATTGGCACTGCTCGTTGTGCTAAAGGACCTGGTTTCTTTCTGTATGACCACGGCAATTCAAATGTGCAGCGATGTAAGAATTGCAGAGAGTAGCAGATTCTGCCCAATACATCATGGACACATCTCTCTTCACCACTGGTAGTATCTCAAGAAGGCAACATTCTTCATCAAAGATCCCCACCGTCCAGGCAATGTCATCTTCTTGCAGCTACCACTGGGCAGGAGGTACAGAAGCCTGAAGTCCCACACCATCAGCTACTTCCCTTCAACCAACCTGCAGAATCCTAATCAATAGAGTTTAGCAACACTATGACCACTTTGATCACTTTGCACTAAAATGAACTTTTTTTTGTTCTAATTGTGTTCGTTCTTGTAAAAACTGTGTTTATTTTATGTTTATGTTTTTCTTGCGAGTGCTGCTTATATGATGCTATGTACCCGCGATGCTGTTGCAAGTAAGCTTTTCATTGCACCTATGCATACATGTACTTGTGCATGGGACAATAAACTCAACTTTGACTTTAATACCTCTGTTCTTCTCCTAAACAATGTCAATGGGATCTTTTTACATCAACCTGATCACACCACAGCATTCTTCAGTATTGCCCTGGAGAACTCCTGTAGACTTTGTACTATTCAGATCTCTGGAGTGCAACTCAAACATTTGGCCTTCAGCCTTCCGACAGCTACCAAGTCTGTTAATGGAGAATCGCGAGATACAGGGTTAAAGCAGGGAAGTGGCATTGAGGAAAATAATCAGCTATGAACTTATTGATTGCTTCTATCTCTTGTGTCATTCAGAAAAGCAGCCTATGTAATCAAGGATCTCTCCCACCCCGGTCATTCTCTCTTCTCCCCTCTCCCATCGGGCAGAAGATATAAAAGCTTGAGAACACGTACCACCAGGCTCAAGGACAGCTTCTATCCCATTGTCATAAGGCTACTGAACTGACATCTGATATGACAAAGGTGAACTCTTGATCTCTCACTCTACCTCATCATGGCCCTTGCACTTTATTTGTCTGCATACACTGCACTTTCTCTGTAACCGTAGCACTATATTCTGCATTGTTATTGTTTTCCTTTTGTACTACCTTGACAAACTTATGCATGGAATGATCTGCATGGATGGCATGCAAACTAAAGCTTTTCACTGTTTCTCGGTACATGTGACAGTAATGAATCAATTACCATTATGTTGATAAAGCCAGTGCCTGCTCAGGTGAAGATCAAAGGGCAAAGCATTGCTCATGTTCCATACAAATGTGAGATTTTTTACAGGATAGAAATTAAATCATTCAGTTAGAATGCACTTTGCAATAGAATTTTAATCAGAAAATCAATGACATATTGCTCAATATTTGGTTTCCAGTTTCCCTTCCTGGTTCCCTTTGCTCCCAGCTCCCAGGTGAAAGACCCTGGATAGGTGCAGGGGAATCTGATGGTGTACAATGCAGGATTCGTTTCCATTTCCACAAAAATTGTTCACACTGACAGCACCAGACACTCGCGCAGACATGCAGACACATCAATCTGAATGAAAGACCTGCTTTGTGAAACTACGTGGACTCTTGACACTGGGAACAGGTTGAACAAACTTGGGTTGTTTTCTCTGGAGCGTCAGAGGTTGAGGTACGACTTGAAAGAAGTGTATAAAATTATGAGAGGGATAGATAGGGTAGATTGTCTGAGTTTTTCTCCCTGGGTGAAAATGTCAAATACCAGAGGGCATAGTTTTAAGGTGAGACGGGGTAAGTTTAAAGGAGATATGTGAGACAAGTTTTGTTTTTAGACAGATAGAGGTAGGCGTCTAGAACGTGCTGCCAAGGGAAGTGGTGGAGTCAGATACAATAGTGATATTTAAGAGGCATTTAGACAGATGTGTGACAGGCAGGGAATGGATGGTTTTAGTTGGATTGGCATCATGGTTGGCACAGACATGGTGGGCCAAAGGCCCCATTCCTGCGCTATGCTGCTGGATGTTCTATGTTCTACCTTTCCCTTAAATCCCCTTGTCAAGTGCCAGACCCACCCTTCCCAGCAGCAGTCAACTGCAATCACCCAGCAACTTGCTTCACTCCCCACCAATCCCCAGCCATCTTTCCTGCATGCACACCTGACCTCTCATCACCAGATCTTCCCCGTGCATACTAGAGTTCTGTAATGCTGGGCCATGGAATAAAACACTGCTACCCTGTCATACGCTGTATTGTTAATGTGCCCTTCCAGATACCAAGAAATACCTCTGGTGGAACAATAGTGTAGCTGTTAAGTAACTGTATTAGCAGCCAGGTTTTTAATGGGCTGGTTGATGGTCAGCACAGACTCAGTGGACCGAAGGGCCTGTTTCTGGGCTGCATCTAGTTTCTAGATTTACGAGTTGGAAAAAAATTTAACTGTGCAATATCAATGCTTTCTTAAGAGAAGTGACAACTCAAGGATAAACATTAAGTTCAGTTTTTTTCCTTTGAGCCTTATAGATATCCCAGTTGACATCTTTGTCTGTACAATGCAGTGATGCCAGTTCCAACAAGCCCAATGCTTGCTTCAAAAAGCTGTCCCAATCGGATCGCCATTTTTAGAACATTTCCATTTCATCTCTTCCATTCTTTCTTCACTTCACATATATTTCCAGCAAAGATTCTGCAAAAGACTGGAAAAAAATTTAAAGAGGTAGTTTGCGATCAACACACACAACCGCCTCAAGGCACAGTGAAATAGACAGTGCCTTGTCTTTTGATCTTGTACCAGCTGTTTAATATTGCTGCTGCTGCAGAGAATCAGTGACATTTTTCGATTACAACTTGGCATGTAGAAATGAATGGAAAGCAAATAAAAAATGGCATTTGGCATAATAAATACAGAATGCAAGTTTAGATTTTGAATTCAGAGAAGGATAAGATATAAATCTGAGGTTAGACTGACTGATTTTTGCAGCTATATTGCTTTGATGGAAATGGCTTAAGTTTCATATATCTATAAATAAGAAGCAAGCTTTTGATTTGCAGAAAACACATCTTCATTTCATTCCTTCAAGGGCAGATTGGCAACCTTTTAAACCTGCACAGGAGCAGCTCAGTAATTTAACAATACTGGGGCTAGCAGGAAGCCTGTTCAGAGATGCAGCAGTGAAATAGCTTGCCTGCTTCAAACAATGACAGCAAATTCTCCACAAAACCAGTGCTCAGCAGAACAGGTTCATCTGGCAGAAGTGTTCAAAAATACATGGACATTACAAAATGCTTAACATGTTTACTATATAACATGCAACTCATTCGAGCTCAATACAGATTTATCTGAGATCTGTATTAAGTATAAAAATTCATTGGATTTTGGTTCCAGGAAGTACCATGTCCACTCCCAAAAAACAGAAGATACACACACCCCATCCTTCAATCATCAGTACTGGAGCATGTAATCACATCACATCACCACAGACAATGACACAACAATCCTTCAGCTCAATTCCCCTTGACGTGGGGTGGTGGGGGGAGTGGTGTGGTAATTTAGGGCATGGAGACATGATCTTACAACAGAGCTGAGCCACTTAGGAGTGTCATTTGGGAGTTCTGGTTGCCCCATTGCAGGAAGAATGTGGAGGCTTTGGAGTGGATGCAGAAGAGGTTTGCCAGGATGCTGTCTGGATTAGAGGGCTTTAGCGAAAAGGAGGTGCTGGACAAACTTGGATTGTTTTCTCTGGAGTGTCGGAGGCTCAGGGGAGACCTGATAGAAGTATGTAAAATCATGAGAGACATAGATAAGGTAGACAGAATCTTTTTCACAGGGTAGAAATGTCAAGTACCAGAGGACATAGCTTTCAGGTGAAAGGGAGAAAGGTGAAGATGTGCGGGGCAAGTTTTTTTACACAGAGAGTGGTGGGTGCCTGGAATGTGCTGCCAGGGGTGGTGGTGGAGGCAAATACAATAGAGGAATCTAAGAGGTTTTTAGAGAGGTCCATGAATATGCAAGGAATGGAGGGAGGTGCATCGCGTTTGGCACAGACATTGTGGGCTGAAGGGCCTGTTCCTGTGCTCTGCTGTTCTATGTTTTTCTGTGCATGGAAAAATCAAACATAAAGGTGAACAATATCCTGAGACATAATCCTAGAATGCCCACTTCTACAGCAAGAGTTCTGAAACACTTCTACACCAAGAGATTTGAAAGACTATCTCCATTGATTCTCATTCCTGTTCCTCTTAACACCTGACCCCACAGACACTAAGTCATTGTGATCATGGGAGTTCCACAGTTACAGGATAAGGCAGGCCTTTCCATAACTGTCAACCTGAGTCTCGCTTGGTGCCTTTTCACCCTGGTACCATGGAACAGGACATCATGGAGTCAGCAATTATGAGGCAGAAGTTGTGGTATATGTCAGTATCCACAATATTCGGAGGACAGTGATTAAGTTTCTACAGTCAAATATTCAGGAGCCAAAGAGAAAATTAACAACTCGCATCTCAGAGGTCATCACCTCTGATTTACTCCCACTGCCACTCATCAGCTGAAATTGAAACAGAGAGATAAGGTTTTGTTGTTAGAAGTATGATGCAGGAGGAAGGATTTCTGATTCTTGGGCCATTGGGACCAGTTCTGATACAGGAAGAATCTGTTTAAGATGAACAAATCGTCTTTGCCAGGAGGGTCACTACTGTGATTGTGATGCATTTAAACTAAGTTGGTTGGGGAACGGTCACCTTTGAAACAGGATTTTCAATTTTCCCATACAGCTAACAGTATGGCTGGGAATCCCTGGGCTAATCCCTAAAAACATAAAAGGAAGAGCCAGTGATATCATCATGCAGTTCACCCTGAATTTGGAAGACCAAAAGAATGCAGTTACAGTCATTGAGTCCATGGCCTTCAGCCTAACTGGTCCATGCTGAGCAAGACACCCATCTAAGCTAGACCCATTTGCCAAGAACTCATTCTGAAGTCGAGATGTTGAAGAATGGTACAGCACAAAAGAGCATGGAGATGACCTTTTCCTGAAACTACATGGCATCAGTGGTGAAGGAAGTGAATAGTAGGAGAAATGTCCTGCATCTACAGGGTAGTCAGAAGTCCTCCTAATGCAAAGGCAGTGGGAGAAAATAGCAATGGTGGTCTTTGGCCAGAGTCAAGAACTGGGTTCAAGAAATATTGTCCTGATCAGGGTCAGTGAATGATCTTCCAATATTATATCTCAGCAACTGGATCGCTGCCCTTAGACATTATTCAAAGTACCACACACCCAGCCCTCACCTACACACTGTTTCTACCAATGAAATACTCAGATCTCACAGCTTGGACACCATTACTTGCTTTTCAATCATGACAGACAAACCACTAACACCCAGTCAACACACTTAGCCACTTCTTGCAGGTCAACGAGGTGCATCACAGCAAGCAGTAACAGCTGAATGGCAAGAGCCGGTACATCACTTTGTTCCCAAGGTGCTTAACCTTAGTTCATTCTCCTTGTCTTAATGTTTCCCAAGATGTGGTCTATTCAAGCACCCACATATATGAAGAACTAGCTTGCGCGGAAGTCAGAACACAATGTTTATTTAAGTGCCTGGTACAACATTCTCTGCAGATGTTGGTATAGGAATCCGAGTGAGTGATAATTGCAGAATTTTAGCAAAATTTAGTAGAATTCGATCAGCAACTGAGCTGCAAATTATTGATGATCTCTTTATATAATGGAAGTGAAGTGGGGGCTTGTTATAGCTGCTGAATTTTTGTTCAGCAATTAAGGCATTAGCTACAATATTGCTAGTACTGCCATCAGATCAGCTATCCATGCTGACTGAGTTTACAGTCCTCAGACTTACAGCAAACATTTGCCTTGATTGCAGGAACACCCTCGCCTATAAGGAGGCTGCTGTAACTCACACCTCGAGTTTGTGGATGTTCATTAGACACAATGTGAGAACTGATTCTTGTACTATGGAACCAAATGTTGTGACCAGTGCGTGTTTCCTTGTTGGGAAAATAACTGCTTTGGGGTATATATATATTTTTTTGTTTTAGAAGAAGGATTGTGACAAGATATTCGAGGCTTAAATGTTTCTGAACTCAATTTCATCTTCCTTTGGGAAATTTTGGGTTATGATAGTTTAAAATAGAAATGTCAATATCCTTGGAGCCAAGAGAAAATGTTGTCCAGTGGTGATTAACCGTTGAATTGTAAGGTAAATGCAGTATCTACATGAGGCGCTTCTCAAGAAGGCAACATCTATCATCAAAGATCCCCACCATCTGGACCATGCCATCTTCTCGCAGCTATCATCAGGCAGGAGGTACAGAAGCCTGAAGTCCCACACTACCAGGTGGAAGAACAACTACTTCCCATCAACTATTTTGTTCTGGTCCAACCTGCACAACCCTAATCACTACCTCAGTATAGCAACACTATGACCACTTTGATCACTTTGCACTAAAATGGACATTTTTTTCATTCTAATTGTGTTTTCTCTTGTAAAAATTGTATATGTTATGTTTAATTTATGTTTTTCCTGTGAATACTGTGTACCTGATGCTATGTGCCTGTGATGTTGCTGCAAGTAATTTTTTCATTGCACCTGTGCATACATATACTTGTGCATATGACAATAAACTCAACTTTGACTTTGACTTTGACTTTGAAATGCCAGTTATTGTGCAGTTTGAATCTGGTACTGGCAGCTGAGTCAGATGTCTTCTGAAAATCTAAATACATCAATGACTCTATGAGATAAACTTTTACTGTGGGACAAACCCAGGCAAATGGGACTGGCTCAGGGCAGCATGGATATGTTGGGCTGAAGGGCCTGTTTCCGTGTTGTCTAACTTCATGTCTCTACATTTCCTTCATCAGTGCTCTCTGTTACCTCATTAAAAAAAAACACTTAGATTCACCAAACACAATTCTGCGTTGAACAGGACCGTACAGGTTCTCAAGTAAAAACAAAAAATGTCAAAGACATTCTGCAGGCCAGGCAGTCCCTGTGAGAGGATGAAGAGTCACTGACCTGAAACATCAACTCTGTTTCTCTCTCCACAGATGCTGCCTGACCTGCTGAGCATCTTTTAGCACTTTTTGTTTTTATTTCAGATATGGGGTCACCAATTTCCCTATACAACCAACAATAGACCTGGGAATCTCCAGGCATAGACGGCAGATATTTTTCTTTCAGAACTGGGAAGTCCTGTACTCTACAGAGCTGTAGACAACTTTATCCAGAACCTTTAGTAACTACCGTCATGGCCATTATACGCCTCTCCTTTAAGAGTTGCTGGTTCAATTCATATCACCACTCATAAATACATCCCATGATGAGGCTTTCAGCCAATGACTAGTGAGAGCTGCATGTGGCAATCATATAAATAAGTATGCAGCACAAAGGTGATGTGCTACCTGCATCAGAAGAAACTGCTGCAGGTTAATTATTTGTAATGATCTCAGGAGTTATCCAATTGAGAGCAAACTTTTTTAAATTGAACTCTTAATGTACCAGAAAAATTTTTACTTCCTTTGCATCTAATATACTTAAAACAGGATATTCTCATCAAAATCTATTCATGTCTCTAAAATCCAATCAAACCTTTCTATTGAAGAAAGATAAACAGGTCAAATGGTCATAAATCTAACTCTTCCTTTAAAAGAAACACATCCAGAAAGGAAACATACATTGAAATCAGTTCATTTTTGCTCAGCATATTTGAAGCAAGATCTTTTGTGAATTCAATTTGAACTCAGGGCTTGGGGGAAGAGTGGAAGAACATTAATTCTGTACTGCATTTCACAAACGTGGCATTCAACAAAGAGGTTTTGAAATGCTGTATTGAAACTTGACAAGCCAAGGTCCTACAAATGAAATAAGATAATAATCTTCCTCAGTGATAATGGCAGTGGAATAAATATTTTGTATGATCTCGCTATTCTTCATGGCCAAGGATAAGTTCCATCCAATCCTGGTGTAATGTCTCATCTGAAAGAGGAATACTGCACTCCCTCAATGTTGCATTCAAGTGTCAGTCAGTTTGTAATCTTGCTCTATCTCTGCTCAGTTTTTGAAGGAATTCCCTTTCGGGAACAAGTTTGACCAGTTGTATCAGTTCAGAGCATCCATATGACACAATTAGTATCAACATAAAATCTTAGATGAAATCATTTTAATCCTAACCCAAAGGGATCATAACATTATAATTCCATTAACTGCATCCATTTTCTTTTGTTAAAAAGGACGATCTCCCGCAACCTCAGCAACATTCCATAGAGATAAGATTTCAAAGATTAGACTACCTAAAAAAATGACTGGCTGAACCCAGACTCCATGATGAAATGCTACATAAGACTGGGTTCTAGGGGTTCACATATAAACAAGCCCTTGAACTACTGGAGGAGAAAGGTAACGTGGATTGCTGTCAATGACGCAATCAAGACAAGATATCACAAAGCTATACTATCGATGCAGTTGGACCTGACACACCACCGGAAGGAATGGCTCAGTCAACTCAACGTGAAGAGAAAAGTTAAAAGGAAAATGGGAAAACACTAGGGTAGGAACTGTAGAACTACCTGTAGACCAGTGCCACAAGAAACACACAAAATACAGAGGGATAAGAACTTCAGAAAAATTTCTAAGGATATAGTATTAATACAGAATCAGTTTGCATGGAACTAGTGTCCTAAAACATTGGTGGGAGTTATTTATAGGTCTCTAAACAATAGAAGTGATGTAGCATATGACATAAATAAGGAAATCAGAAGTACCAGTAGCAGGTGCAATATGGTTATCTTTTGGTCTTTAATCTACAATATAGACGGAACAAATCAAATTACTGGTAACAACTAACTCCTGGAACGTATCAGAGATAGGGTTCTGGATCAATTGGTTGAGAAAAAGATGAGGGAACAGATGTAGATCCAGTACTGTGCAATGAAAAAGGTTAATTAATAACTTTGTTGTTAAGGGCCAGTAGGAAAGAGTGACCATAACATGATGACACTTTACGATAATTTTGAAAGTAATGAAATCAGGGTTTTCAATTTAAACCAAGGGAACTACGAGGGTATGAGGAATAGGATGGCTCTGGTAGATCAGAAAGCTACATAAAAGGTGTGATAATGGACAGGAGTGGCAGACGGAATTTAACTCAGACAAATATGAAATTATGCATTTTAGGAAAGTCAACTTGGACAGGACATACACCATGAATGACAGGGCCCTGGGGAGTGTTATAGAACAGAGAGATCTAGGGGTATAAGTACATAGTTCACTGAAAGTGACAACACAGGTAGACAAGGTGGTGAAGAAGGCATATGGAATGCTTGCCTTCATTGATTGGGGCATCGAGTACAAGAGTTGAGACAAGTCATTGGTGAGACTGCACCTGGAATATTGTGCGCATTTCTGGTCGCCACACTATAGGAAGGATACGATTGAGCAAGAGAGGGTACAGAAAGGATTCACAAGGATGTTGCCAGGACTGGAGCACTTGAGTTATAAAGAAAGACTGGATGGGGGGTGAGGGGAACTGTTTTTCCTGGTGAGGAGGAGGCTGAGGGGTGATCCAGCAGAGGTTTATAAAATCGTGAGGGGCAGAGGTAAAGTGGATGATCACACTTCTCTTCCCGGTGTAGGGAAGTCCAAAACTAGAGGACATAGGTTTAAGATGAGAAGAGAAAGATTTGAAGGGGACCGGAGGGACAAGTTTTTCACACAGAGAATGGTGGGCATATGGAACGAGCTACCAGAGGAAGTGATCAAGGCAAGTATAATAACATTTAAAAGACATTTGGACAGGTTTATGAAAAGGAAAGGTTTAGAGGGAGATGGACCAAATGCAGGTGAATGGGACTAGCTCAGGCAAGCACTTTGGTCAGCACGGACATATTGTTTCTGTGCTCTTACTCTATGACAGATATATTCAGTCAGCAGAGGTGGAAAGGAAACATCAGAAGTGTTGCTCCTTTTCTTTGTCAGAGATGCCAGAGGATACATGGCTTTAAATTTAATTTGACCTAGGTAGCTGGATGCAAGAGTATCAGCCCCCAGTTGTAAGTACTTCCCAGCATTAAGCTGGACAGAAGCAGGTGGAACTGAATGTGCGGAGGTGAATCCAGCCAAAATCCAATGTTTGTGCACCAGTTTGGAGAAAATAATCAAAGACAAAGTTTCTGCAAAAGTTTTTGAGGAGAAATATGAAGTTTTGACAAGCTAAAGTCATAATTTACTGTTCGAAATTCAGATTAGTAGATCATTATCGAAGTCAAAGTCGAGTTTATTGTCATATGCACAAGTATGTGTATGCACAGGTGTAATGAAAAGCTTACTTGCAGCAGCATCAAACTGGTGTTTGTGGGATTTCCTGGGCAGAAGCTCTTCTTTCAAAACCAACTCGCAATGGAAAAGGGGAGCAGCTGCATGGGAACATCATTATCTCCAGGATACTCACCCTCCTGACCCAATCTTCATCATCAGCGGAACGCCCTATCCAACAGCAGTGACAGAGCACCTTCACTACGAAGATCGCAGTTAATCAAGAAGACACTCATACGTTTGAATAGAGAACTAGATATGTACTTGGAGGCCCGTGACATTCAGGACCACTGATCAAGACCTGGGTATGATTAGGGCTGAATGACCTCCTTTGTGTTGTAAATCTTTCTATGCTTGGATGACATCTAGATCTAGCGGCTCCATTCCAGCACACTCTGTGTAAAATGTATGGAAGGGAAAGACGACAGAAGATCTCGCAGATGATGTCACGTCAACATCCGATATCCGCCAATACCATTCTGCTGGATCCCTGGTGTGTTTAATACAATCAGGGGTGTGTGGGAAGGATTAATTTACCAGACAAACATCAAATCAAGGGAGTTTCCACAAATGACCCTTTGTTATGTTACTTTCAGGTAGATACGGGAGGGGGAAATTGAAGAGGGAACAATATGCATGCTGGAAATAAGCTGAACATCTACAAATACTACACCTCTTGTGAAAACTATGAAACCAAATACCTCATCAATTACTGCAGTATGAAGCTGTTATCAGAGCATTCCCATGGATAATATAGGTCTGTCAATTACAATTTCAGTGCTCATACATTTCTTTGCAGAGGGTATTCAAAGTTCAATGCAAGGAAATTAAAGGAGAATATAGATGGAATTAACCAGCCCAGATATCTGAGTTGTGAAAGGTGAATGAATAATTATCGTGTCTACAAATAGGTCTGATTTCCATGGGGATGAGACAAACAGGAATGGAATATGGAAAGCTACAGACATTTTATTGAAGCATATTATCAGCTATGCAATATGCCATCAATCTTAAAGAAGTTTATTTCCCTATCATTGAGCTGACAGAGGTATTAAGGACTACATTGTATTTTCTGTTAGAAATGCCACTTATCCAAATTGAATGCTCCCTGAAGACTCAGGCGAGCTTGGGGAGAACAGAATTTTCAGAAATTGTTTAACATGCAACCATTCACAAAATGAGCCAAAAACTTTGCAGAGAAATCCCAGCAGTTAGTGCCACCAAGCTCAGGATTCCCACATGTGCACACATAACCGTGGAAGTCCTGAGCTTGCTAGCTTCATCTTCCTGGGTGTTAACATCTCAGAGGATCTATCCTGGGCCCAGCACATCAATGCAACCATGAAGAAGGTGTGCTAGCTTCTCTATTTTCTTGTAAGTTTAAGAAGATTTGGCATGCCACCAAAGACTTTGCCGCACTTCTACAGATGGAGAGTGGAAAGCATTCTGACTGGTGGCATCATGGCCTGGTATGGGAACCCAATGCACAGGAATGCAAGAGGCTATAGAGGGAGGTGGACTCAGCCTGTTCCATCTTGGGTACAGTTCTCCCCACCATCGGTGATGTCTACCAGAGGAAATGTCTCAGGAAGGTGACATCCATCATTAGAGACCTCCACCATCCAGACTGGGCTCCTTTCTTGTTGTGCCATCAGGCAGGAGGTACAGGAGACTGTAGACCCATACCTCAAGGTTCAACAACAGCTTCCTCTCCACTGCCATCAGGTTCTTGACCTAACAAACCCTAAGTCTACTATAGACTATATTTCCCTCAACTTGCATCAATGTCGTTATGTTTATTTTTGTTTTATTTTGACTTGTAAGTTATGAGCAATTTATGTTAATTTAAATATATGCAATTTAAGTTTGTCATGTTTGTAGTCTACTGTGCTGCTGCTGCAAAAAGCTCATTTTCATGGCATTTATACTCTGGATATGTATGCCCATGACAATAAACTTGAACTTGGTACTTTTCCCTGGCCTTTTCCCAACAACATTTTGCATGGAATCCAACAGTCTAGTATGAAGTGCAGAGGTTCTCCAGATCTTACATCGAGAAATCCATCTGAAAACCTGCACTGAGTTCGATCCTGCATTGGAACAGCTTCTACATTCATTAGGAGGGAGACGAATAGCTGCAAAGGACCAAGGTAATAACTGAGTAATTTATATTTTTTGATTTATTTAATTCTTTGATCACTTCTGAGCATTTTTGAATGTTTAAAGTTTAAACTTAAAATAAACCACTTGATACTTGATTAGCCATTGATATCAGGAGGGTGACCACTGAGAGTTGAAGTGCTTTCAACATTTGGGACTCAAACTGTAATAAAGAAATAATGTTCTTGAGAGATGACATTACCTCAAAAAAGAATAATGAATTACGGGCCATATTACAATCGAAAAATGTGGATTACCCAGTAATTACCTTGGTCCTTTGTAGTGATATAGCAAAGTACTGGTCTGGTTCAGTTTGTAGCCTCTCCACAGGGTCAATCAGTGGTAACCATAACACAGATTGGCATCTCAAGGAGGAAATTTTGCACTTTCAATTGTATTCACCTTTAGTTGAAACACTGTAGCAGAACATCAAAGGTCCTATGACTTCATAAAGCAGTGTCATTCTGCTGTCGGGATAAGATTTCTCTTTCCCCAAAACCACCAAAGGAGGAATGATCTGATAAGTTACTCAAGTGACGTCCATGGGCTTTTGCTCAACACAACCTGGCTTGCTTACGTCTTTATATAACCACAAAAACTACACTTTAAAAGGAACTCTTTGGATGTAAAAGATGTTGGGATAGCCCAAGGATGTGTTAAGGCCACTTATATGGATAGTAAGCTTCAGAAAAGAATTTAATTGTAATTCACAGCCTTTAGGTTTTCATTAGCTATCCAGTCTGCACAAAATGTTAGAAGTTAATGAGGCAAAGAATTAGATAAAATTATTTTTAAGAAAATAGAGTTAATGTGGCGTTATATTCCTTGATAATTTGGCTTCAGTGCAGTTTGTGCCATCTGTATGTTAATAAGCTATGTTATGCAATGCAATTTAAAATGAAGACACTGTGCATATTCATAAAATAAATGATCAATAGAATGTGATGTTATATCATCCACGAAGATTCAGTGCAGTTCTGCTGACCTATGGCACTGCTCACACAATCATCTCTCTTTTGTTCACAGAATCCAGAGTTAATCATCAGATTTGCTGAGCTAAAATTGCTGAAGTGTCACCAGGGGAACGTTGCTCCTCCTAAGCCTAGGATTGGTAGCAAAGTAGCTAAGTTATTGGAATCTGGAGGCCTGGAGAGACGAGCTCAAATCCCACCTTCGCTCAGGAAGTTAAATTCAAATACTTCAGTAAATCTCCAACTTAATAAAAGTGACAATGAAAACTTAACTGTTGTAAAAACCTAAATCATACAGCAAACGAAATTTGCAATCCTTACCCCATCTAATCTACAGACCTACCAATGATGTTAATTCTTACTACTTCCTTGGTTCAGGACAATAAGAAATGAACAAATATTGCCAGTAATGTTCAAACCTTGTGAATGAATAAAGTATTCTAATGCTTCCCAGATTACTTGGTCACTGATATGAAATAACCATCAATCTAATTAAAATGCCTCCAGTTGTTATGCCACTTATGACATAATACTGTCAGAGAGACTGTATTTATCCTTCTCCTCAGACTTAAATACAGTGTCCTTGCCGGATACCACCAGTTTCTACAAATCCTTTCTTTCTCTTCCTTATTGGACACCCCTTATTCTGTAAACCACAGGTGTGAGGACTCACATTGATATTGTACCTATCTATGACATGAGAAGGGGGTCTGGTACAAACTGGCCTTATCCCACTTCTCCTTCTTTATCTGTAGCATCCTTAATTTGGAATGTCTCCAATTTACACCGTTACCAAGCTGAGAAAGGTTTACTGCAGGCACATCATTTGTGAATGGTTCAGCAGTCTCCACACTTCGACATTTTATATTTCATCCAAACAACTATAATGTTGCCCATTTTAGGTATATTTTACTTTTTAGTAAAATTACGTCATTTATGCTAATCAGTAAAATACATGACAATAGTTATTTACTGCCTTAAAAGTGCATGAACTGTAGGATTCATGACATTGCCTCTATTGCTTTTTGCGCTGAATTCACAATCATACCAAGTTTTCGCTCTGCACTCTTGATTACAAAACATTCCTTTTAAAACCACTTCCATGCGTTAGCAGAATCTGGTTACTTGCAGATACCTTTTACAAGTTATTTGTTACAAGTGATGACTCAGCTACACTCTCACAATGATTAGTCCCTACTCAAACACATGCACATCTGTTGGCTGTTAACTGCCGCTGACAGGCAGTTTCTGTTAACCATTAATCAATCAGCAGTTCATAATAAATGTTAAACTAGATTTCAATTTGAGATCTGCTCACTCATCATTTTCCAGATAATTACCACTGACCAAATTTTCAATTTCATGTTCCTTTTGAAGACCACACTTCAACTGTACAGTTGTATATGATATCCACTTGATGTCCACTTGTGTGAAATTAGGAAGTGGTCATCATACTGTGGAAGACAAAAGAAGGTAGCAAGACATCATGAGTATTAACATCCTCAGTGTCTAAAATGTCTACTTACTGTGATTCAACAAGTAACAAACAGAAGTGTTATATCAATAAATTGCTTGTTGAAATATGTCACATATGAACTACAGAGTTATCTAATCAAACCACACATTGTCCAATTTGGCCAGAGGAATACCTCTGGTTCACTCACCAGGGCTTCAATCTATAATTCTAATATTAATCTCTTTAAATACCATCTGACATTTTTGCCTTTCCTGATTTTCTTCTGTCAGTCTCCTTCAGGGACAAAGTGGGAAATCAAGATTCAGCCTAGTGTTTACAGCATGCTAATCCAAACAATCTCAATAGCACAAAGAACAACCAAGTATCATGACACATTGAGTTCCTCCAATCTTGTGCCAATTCTTTGTTACTTTAAAGAAGTTGCAGAATATTTACAGGAAATTCTTTCTTTCATTCCACAGTGAACTAGGAATAACTGAAAGGACCATTTTTAAATGGTTTTAATTTCCAGGATACACCTTTCCTTTTCTTGATTTGGCATCTAGAATTTAGTGCTACAGTAACAATACAATGCAATGAAGAGAGTAAACGTTTAGACAATGGTTTAGGCTGAGGGTCAAACACATAAAATACCCTAAAATTTACATAGTAGTACCAGTGACCCTGTGATAGTTCAGGAGCTGTGTGGCACAGAGAATCTTCCCACATCTCTGCTATTTAAGTATATAACTAGTTGCAAGATCAGCAGAACTCTGGCAGACCACTCTATCTCCTTGACACTGATGAAAATGAGGAAAATGGTTCAGTGGTTTATTGATGGGCAGCCTTAGTAATACATTGTCAGTAGCCAAAATAAATAATGTATGATTCAAGCCCTGAACTGAATGTGAAAGTTGATGCCTACTGGAATAGTTAACTTGGAAAGGATATTTCAGAAGTTTCAGTTGTTACTTTGCTTTAACTTAGTATTACATTTAGTTTCTCTTAATTCAAATAATACTTCAACACAGGAGCACAAGTCATTTATAGATTAGGAATGCCATCTTCGTTAATATTAATTTATCCATCCAGAGGAATTCTAACGTCCCCTGATGACATAAGTCATTTCCATTTACTTTGCATGCTTAATCTTCATAAACACAGCTTTTGTGCAGGCGTATATTTTCATCTTGTGCCCTACATTTATTGGTTGCATTGCAGATTGACCACTGCCTGATTTTCATTTCAGGGCTGGTGTCATCAGAGAGAAAGACGCATCTGTTGTTTCCATGGTGATTTATATAACATAGAACAGTACAGCACAGGAACAGGCCCTTCAACCCACGAATGACAACAAATTTACACAGAGAGTGGTGCGTACGTGGAACGCAATGCCGGCAGAGGTTGTGGGGGCAGAAACATTGGGGACATTTAAGAGACTCTTAGGTAGCAGGTTGAGGGAACTCGGTCTTTTCTCCTTGGAGAGACGGAGGATGAGGGGGGACCTGATAGAGGTGTATAAGATAATGAGAGGTATTGATAGGGTAGATAGTCAGATGCTTTTCCCCAGGGCTGAATTGGTGGCCACAAGAGGACATAGGTTTAAGGTGTTGGGGAGTAGATATAAAGGAGATGTCAGGGGTAAGTTTTTTTACTCAGAGTGTGGTGAGTGCGTGGAATGGGCTGCCGGCAAAGGTGGTGGAGGCGGATATGATAGGGTCTTTCAAGAGACTGTTAGATAGGTACATGGAGCTGAGTAAAATAGAGGGCTATGGGTAAGCCTAGTAATTTCTAGGGTAGGGACATGTTCGGCACAGCTTTGTGGGCCGAAGGGCCTGAATTGTGCTGTAGTTTTTTCTATGTTCTATGTTCTAGACACATGAATGATAGGGAAATGGGGAGCTATGTGGGAGGGAAGGGTTAGATAGATCTTAGAGCAGGATAAAGTGTCGGCACGACATTATGGGCCAAAGGGCCTGTACTGTGCTATAATGTTCTACGTTGTATAAATCCCTTCTGCCTGCACATGATCCATATCTCTCCATTTTCTGCATATTCATGTGTCTATCTAAGAGCCTTTCACCGCCACCCCTGGCAGCCCATCCCAGGCACCCACTACTCTGCGTATAAAGAAACTTGCCCCGCGCATCTCCTTTAAATTCTCCCCCTCAAAGTTTGTGGTCCAAACTTCCAGGCACAAGTTTGGTCAGCTTCAATCTGCTTCAAGAATGGTCACAGGCATCAATTAGCGAATAGATCGGAACCCAAACTGAGGAGGTTTGAAACTGCCTTCACCACTTTGGGCATCATGAATCAATATGGACATCGCTTACATAGAAAGTATAAAATGAACTGATGGGGAAAAGAACTTAAATTCACTTGAACTTTCACCAAGGATGAGAGTTTGTCATGATGAGAGATTTGAGAATTGAGAGGTTTTACTAATGGAGCTAATAAGGTTAAAGGATGACTTGACTGATACCTAAAATTCACTTAACACAGTAATCACTGTCTCTTTTGCAAGTCCAAACTAACTACGCTGCTTCATGGGGATTGCAGTTGAGGCAATGAGCATCAGCCAACATTAGACACCACCCACATGGGCAGCAGAAGGTTGTCCTGAGGTTTTCTGGGACTAGTTTGTGGACACCAGGCCACAGGCTTTAGACAGTGTGGCTGCTGGGGTCGGGACTGTGTTCAGCGAAGAGAGCAGCCCGAAGAGGCAGCAGTCAATAGGCTCAGAGCGAGTGAGCAGTCAACAGCTGGATGACACCAGGGTGAGGAAGAGCAGGGGAACAAGAGAGAAAGGAAGTGACCAAGAGGAAACAGTGTGAGCAAAGGGGGAGAGAGATGAATGGGACATTCTGAGGAGGGGGTTCTTAAGGAGGGAGAGAAACAGGATGAGGAGTACAAGGGAGGAGGGCCAAGGAAATAGGTGTGGCTCTGTACATCCATGCACATGTATGTCATCGTACATGCGTGTCCTAAGTCTGTACAGCAGATTGTGTGCTCCAATCATCTTGGACCTTCTTGCCATCAGGTCAAGACCTCGTGCTGAGAAGGCTATATGTTACCTAGGCCACCCAGTGTCAAAAGAAGTCACATATGGGCAACTTGCACTCCTCAGAACCGAAGTGGAAGAACAACATTTTCAACCTCAAGAGAGTGTCTAAGAACAAGAACAAGATTATAACCAGGTAAATAGTTTCTGGACACCTTGATTGATGGTGAGATATTTTCAGCAGGCACATACTAAAGATAATCATAAAAATTACAAGAGATTAGAAAATAATGTCTTTACATTGAGTTCGATCATAATGTAGACTTCCCAAATGTCATTGGTCATTTGCCCACAACTAATCATATAGGCTTTCTATTCATCAGATAATGTAGACAGTGTTGTCTGGGCTGTCCTTATTTGCTCCAAATGAAAGCTGTGTGTATCCTTTCTGATCAACCTTGTGCTGATCCATTTCCCACATTGACACTATTAAAGGAATTCTGGCTCTGAACACTGAAGGTATAGCAGTGTGGCTGTGTGCTTTGAGCTCTCACGAGTTACTACTCCTATCCTGGTGGAGGTCATGAACCTTGGCTAGGAGCTGTTACAGAAATTAGCTGTTACTTTCTCATTAGCTGCAATATGCAGGTGGAGGGAAAGGTTCAGCCATGGCACAATGGTGGCTCCCTGCAGCAATCCCTACATCACCACTGTGATCACACATAAAAAGTACTTTTGGAATAAGATGCCATACAAATGCATACTTTTCTTTCATGGATGTTCAACGATCAAACCAGGTCAATAGCACCAATTGGCTCCAGCGTTAGTCTATCAGCACTCCTCCAGATCAGTCACAATTGCTCCACTGTAGGCAGCTGCTTAGGAAAAGCAGAGCATTTAAATTGTAGTACGATTGAGCAGTATATGGATTGCAAAGAAAAATCCACTGGACCAGACCTGATGATAAGATTTCCCCATTGTAAGTCTGTCCAATGGCCCCCAGTAAAGAAGTTAAATAGTGAAACAAAACACTGAGCTTTGGGTCATCGGATCATAGAGCACAGAAACAGGCCCTTGGCTCACCATGTCCATGTCATCAAGTACCCATCTATACTAATCCCATTTACAGCTTCTGAACACGTTCACCAGCCACAAGGACAGACTAAGTATATTTGAGAAGTGGAAGCTGATGAGAAAGAGCCAACATGATGTGTTAACGTGTCAAATTTTCATTATGTTGAAAACATTACAGGATCTATTAGGGGAAATTAATTTTTTCTATCTCACGATGAACTGGAAAGACCTAAAAGAGCAGTTTCTAAATTTCATTCTGTGGGTCTATAAAATGAGAGTGACTGAAGTAAACATTGGTTCCTTTGAGGGGACTGAGCAAATACTCATGGAAAGTAGAGATTCAGAAATAATTATTTCAGATCAGTCTTCACGAAGAGAAGACATGAAGGCGGCACGGTAGCGTAGTGGTTAGCGCGACGCTACTACAGCGCCAGCGATCGGGGTTCGATTCCCGTCGCTGTGTATGAGGAGTTTGTACATTCTCCCGTGTCTGCGTGGGTTTCCTCCGGGTGCTCCGGTTTCCTCCCATATTCCAAAGACGTACAGGTAGGTTAATATGGGTTTAAAATGGGTGGTGCGGACTCGTTGGGCCGGAAGGGCCTGTTACCACGCTGTAAATAAAATTTTTTAAAAAATTCTTTTAAAGGTGCACACTGTTAATAATAGTTAATCAAGGGACAATTGGGACTTAAAACAATTTCTATCCCAAAAAAATTACTATATTACTCTGTGCGTGTGCTTGTGAGTTTCACCTTGCAGGAGTCTAAAGGAAGCACACTTGCAAATTGTTAATAGTTGATTGGCTAATTAACAGCAACCAATAATGAGAAGGTAGGATCAAGTGGAGTGGCCATTGTTGGAGTGGACCAGTGTTAGAGTGGGGACTGAAGCTTTGGCTCAAGAGGCTTCAGTGAGAGGAAGCGGAGGCTAAGGTAAGTCTCTGGTATGTTTCCTTCTTTGGTGCTTCCTTCTGTGCCAGGCCAGAGCAGTTAGAATGGCTCCAGGGCCAGAGGTGTGTTCATCTTGTGAGATGTGGGAGCTCTGGAAGACTTCCAGTCTCCCTGATAGCTACATTTGCATGAGGTGTATCCAGCTGCAACTCCTTACAGACCGTGTTAGGAGAACTGGAGCTGCAGCTGGATGACCTTCGGGTCCTACGGGAGAATAAGGAGTTCATAGATAAGAGCTACAGGGAGGCAGTCACTCCTAAGCTGCAGGAAGCAGGTAGCTGGGTGACTGTCAGGAAAAGGAAGGGGAATAGGTAGGTAGTGTAGAGTACCTGTGTGGCCATTCCCCTGAAAAACACATATACCACTAAGGATACTTTTGGGGGGGGGGGGGGGTACTGTTACCAATTACCTATCATTAAAGGGACTGTTGTCAAAGGGATACTGTTCCTACCAGAGGAAAGCAGCAGTGACCAGGTTTCTGACGCTGAGCCTGGTTGTGTGGTGCAGAAGGGAAGGGGGGAGAAGAGGAGAATGGTAGTGATAGGGGATTCTGCAGTAAGGGGGACAGACAGGAGATTCTGTGGAGGTGAAAGAGACTCCCAGATGGTATGTTGCCTCCTGGGTTCCAGGGTCAGGGATGTCTCAGATCGGGTCCACAGCATTCTGAAGGGGGAGAGTGAACAGCCAGAGGTCGTGGTACATATTGGTACCAATGACATAAGTACTGAAGAGGGAATGTAGGGAGCTAGGTACGAAGCTGAAAAGCAGGACCTCGAGGGTAGAGATCTCTGGATGGCTGCCTGTGCTATGCGGCTGTGAGGGTAAGAATAGTTTGATTTGGCAAATGAGTGCGTGGCTGAGGAATTGGTGCAGGGGGCAGTGTTGGTGCAGGGGGCAGGGTTTCAGACTTGTGGATCATTGGGATCTCTTCTGGGGAAGGTACGACCTGTACAAAAGGGACAGGTTACACCTGAACTGGAGGGGGACCAATATTTTTGCGGGCAGGTTTGCTAGAGCTGTTGGGAGGGTTTAAACTAGTTTGGCATGGGGATGGGAACCCGAATGATAGGTCAGAGGTTGGTTCATTTAGTGTACAAGTAGATGCAGCGTGTAGAATGACTGTGAGGAAGGATAGGTAGTTGAAAGGGCAAAATTGCAGTCAGTTGGATGGGCTGAAATGTGTCTACTTTAATGTGAGAAGTATCAGGGACAAGGGTGATGAACTTAAAGCATAGGTAAATACATGAAATTATGACGTGCTGGCCATTACAGAAACTTGGCTGTCACAAAGGCAGGATTGGCTGCTGGATATTCTGAGGTTTAGATGTTTCCAAAGGGACAGGGATGGAATTAAAAAGAGGTGGGGGAGTGGCTTTGCTGATCAGGGATAGTGTCACAGCTGTAGAAAGGGAGGATGTCCTGGAGGGATTGTCCACTGAGTCAGTGTGTGTGGAAGTCAGAAACAGGAAGAGAGCGATCGCTCTACTGGGAGTATTCTACAGACCCCTCAATAGCAGCAGAAACACTGAGGAGCAGATCGGGAGGCAGATTTTGGAGAGGTGCAAAAATAACAGGGTTGTTGTCATGAGTGATTTCAACATCCCTAATATTGATTGGCACCTCCTTAGTGTAAAGGGGATCAATGGGGTGGAGTTTGTTAGGTGTGTCCAGGAAGGACTCCTGACACAGTACGTGGATGGGCCGACTAGAGGAGAGGCCATACTGGACCTGGTACTAGGCAATGAGCCTGATCAGGGTTCAGATCTCTCGGTGGGAGAGCATTTTAGAGACAGTGACCATAACTCCTTGACCTTTACCATAGCCTTGGAGAGGGATAGGAGCAGACAATATGGGAAAGTATTTAAATGGGGGAGGGGGAATTATGATGCTATTAGAAGGAACTTGGGAATGTAAATTGGGAACAGACGTTCTTGGGGAAGTGCACAGCGGAAATGTGGAGGTTGTTTAGGGACTACTTGCATGGAGTTCTGGATAGGTTTGTCCCATTGAGGCAGGGTAAGGATGATAGAGTGAAGGAACCATAGTTGACAAGGGATGTAGCATATTTTGTCAAGAGGAAGAAAGAAGCTTACTTAAGGTTTAGAAAGCATGGATCAGACAGGGCTCTGGAGAGTTACAAGGTAGCCAGGAGGGAGCTTAAGAATGGGCTTAGCAGAGCAACAAGGGGGCATGAGAAGGCCTTGGCAATGAGGATTAAGGAAAACCCCCAAGGCATTCTACACGTGAACAATAGAAGGATGACTAGAGTGAAGGTAGGACCAATCAAGGATAAAAGAGGAAATGTGTGCCTGGAGTCAGAAGAGGTAGAGGAGGTCCTCAATGAATACTTTGCTTCAGTATTCACCAGTGAGAGAGACCTTGATGTTTGTGAGGATGGCATACAACAGGCTGATACCCTATGGCATGTTGACATGAGGAAAGAGGTTGTGCTGGAACTTTTGAAAAATATTAGGATAGATAAGTCACCGGGGCCGGGTGGGATATATCCAAGGTTATTACAGGAAGTGAGGGAAGACATTGCTGCACTTTTGACGATGATCTTTGTGTCCTCACTGGTCTCAGGAGTAGTGCCAGATGATTGGAGGTTTCCTTTGTTCAAGAAAGGGAGTAGGGATAACCCTGTGAATTATAGGCCAGTGAGTCTTACTTCAGTGGTGGGCAAATTACTGGAGAAGATTCTTAGAGACAGGATTTATGGGCATTTGGAGAAGCATAGGCTGATTCGGGACAGTCAGCATGGATTTGTGAGGGGCAGGTCATGCCTCACAAGCCTGATTGAATTCCTTGAGGATGTGACAAAGCACATTGATGAAGGTAGAGCAGTGGATGTGGTGTACATAGATTTTAGTAAGGCGTTTGATAAGGTTCCTTATGGAAGGCTTATTCAGAAAGTCTGGAGTCATGGGATCCAGGGAAACTTGGCTGTGTGGATTCAGAATTGGCTCGTCCATAGAAGACAGAGTGATGGTAAATGGAGCATATTCTGCCTGGAGGTCTGTGACCAGTGGTGGTCCACAGGGATCTGTTCTGGGACCCCTGCTCTTTGTGATTTTTAGAAATGACTTGAATGAGGATGTGGAAGGGTGGGTTGGTAAGTTTGCAGATGACACAAAGGTTGGTTGTGTCGTGGGTAGTGTAGAATGTTGCTGTAGACTACAACAGGACATTGATAGGATGCAGAGCTGAGCTGAGAAATGGCAGATGGAGTTCAACCCGGATAAGTGTGAAGTGATATACTTTGGAAGATCAAATTTGAAGGAAGAATACAAGGTTAATGGCAGGACTCTTAGCAGTGTGGAGGAACAGAGGGATCTTGGGGTCCATGTCCATAGATCCCTCAAGGTTTCCGTGCAGGTTGATAGGGTTGTTAAGAAGGCGTATGGTGTGTTGGCCTTCATTAGTCACGGTATTGAGTTCAAGAGCTGCCAGGTAATGTTGCAGGTCTATAGAACTCTGGTTAGACCATACTTGGAGTACTATGTTCATTTCTGGTCACCTCATTATGGGAAGAATGTGAAAGCTTTAGAAAGGGTGCAGAGGAGATTTACCAGGATGTTGCCTGGATTGGAGAGCATGTCTTATGAGGATGGGTTGAGTGAGCTTGGCTTTTCTCTTTGGAGAGGAGGAGGATGAGAGTGACTTGATAGAGGTGTACAAAATGATAAGAGACATAGATCGAGTGGACAGTCAGAGACTCTTTCCCAGGGTGAAAATAGCTAGCATGGGGTGGCATAATTTTAAGGTGATTGGGGGAAGGTATAGGGGGTATGTCAGAGGTAAGTTTTTTTTTTACACAGAGTGGTGGATGCATGGAACACACTGCCGGCCCAGGTTGTGGAGGCTGTTACATTGGGGACATTTAAGAGACTCCTAGACAGCCATATGAATGATAGAAAAATGGAGGGCTATGTGGGAAGGAAGGGTTAGATAGACCTTAGAGCAGGATAAAAGGGTGTGTACTGTAATGTTCTGTGTTCTATATAAACTAATGGGACTAAAAGCCAGCAAATCCCCTGGACCTGATGACCTGATTCCTGGTGTCTCAAATGAAGTGGCTACAGAGATGGTAAATGCATTGGTTGTAATCCATCAAAATTCCCTGGATTCTGGCTAAATCCCAGAGGATTAGAGAACTGCAAATAGAGCACTACTATGTAAGAAGAAAGGAAAACTGAAAACTGGACAATGTGGACCAGTTGGCTGAATATCTGTCATTGGGAAAATGTTGGAATTTATTGTTAAGGAGTCAACAGCAAGGCATTTAGAAATCATAAGGCAATTAAGATGAGTCAACACGGTGTTATGAAGGAGAAATCATGTTTGACGAATTTACTGGATTTCTTTTAGGTTATAATAAACAAGGTAGATAAAGGGAGACACAAGTGACTGCAGATGCTGGTCTCTGGAGCAAAGAATAAACTGCTGGATGAACTCAGCGGGTCAAGCAGCATCAGTGGAGGTAAAAGGGATGGTTGATGTTTCGGGTCAAGACCCTGCATCAGAACTAAGAGTGTAGAGGGAAGATAGCCAGTACATAGAAGAGGGGTGGGGGGGTGCGACAGATTACCTCCGTCTACTTCTCAACCGTTAAATCTCATTAGTTAAGGAGATAACCTGTTACTCCCACTATTCATCCACATCCCGGATGTCTTAATGCTGTTGTTACAGCAGGAAACATTTTAATTAATGAGTTACCTTGTCTCAACAAGTTTTATTTAAGTTTTTCTGTGGTTTTAAATCTGCCTGAAGTGTGTAACCAGCATTGTAAACAGTGGCCCATAAGATCATAAAAAATTGAATGATTTTACAACATGACAAATCTTATTTTCATTTCAAGTGCCAGCACTGTTTTTGACAGACCCTCACACCACAACATCAGAAATACGTAACTTACCTGCTGTCCTCAATTGCATGTGTTATTTCTAATAGGTGTTAAAACTATCATTGACATATTGGCATTTAGGCTTCAGTCTTGGATTTCTGATGCTATCCAAATTCTTTGATCTTGCTACTACCTTGAAGCACAATCCAAGTAACTTATAATTCTGAGAGTGCCAGTTCTGTACCTTCTTTTGATTCATACCAGAACAAGTTATAAATATTTTATATGCATGCATAAACCATGAGAAATTTACTTCATTTTAAAGGGCTTGTTAAGTGAAAGCCAAGGTGAGTTCAGCAAATCTGAAAAATGAGCCAGGCTCTGCTATCTGTTTTACATTACCCAATCCTTGTCGTCAACCAATAATGTCCTGTGTGCTCCACAGCATCTCAGAAATGACAGCATCCGTCATTCCTGACACTGATCTGTCACGTGTTTACTAAAGAAATTGCCCAGGGCAAGTGCTTCTGAAGAGTTGTGAGTTCTTATGCAGTTTTTGTCAAAATCCCTTCTTTATTCAATAACTTACTAACTACCATTCATCTAATCACTGTTGAACAAACATCAGAAGCATAAAACAGTTGCCCATTAGCTTATTATAAATTAAAAGTTCTTTAAATGTAATTGGACAAGCAAAGTACAATTAGATGTTCCTATGCAACAGTTCCTGTATAAATGCAACTACAACACAAGTATCTTGTTTTTATTAATTAATGGAAATATTGAGGGGTCAGTGTAATCTTTCCATATGTCATCAGGTTATTTTGCAAGAGGTATGTACCCTTGGAATACAATTCACTATTCATTATTGTTATATGTCAGGCGCTAGAGTTGAGACTTAACGAAACAGGTCACTATGTTCTTTCCATCCATGCTGAGGATGCTTTTATGTGTGAGGCAAGGTAGTCTACTTGACCTTTCTTGAGAACCGAATCTGATGGTTGTGAAGGCTCTGTCGCTCGTAGATCCCAATGGCTATGCCGACATGAGCATAATTCACATTAGCCAGAGAGATAGGATCCACATTAAAAATGATCTACAGCAATTGTTGAGAAAAATAACCAACCCACAAAAGTGCTTTTAAAAGCCCAAAAGATAAACTTTTTACAGACCTGAATATAATTATAATGCAGCATCGAAGTAAATCAGAGGTCTAAACCGATGATCCTGAACCCAAATAGAAATTGCACTCTCGATTGAAATTTACTTCCAATTAACTAAGTTAAATTAAAATCTGGAAAAATAAAAGAATCTAGTATCAGTAATGGTAATCATGAATTGTGGTACAAAGATATCTGATTCTGTAATATTCCTTAGGAAAGGAAATCTGTGTGTACTCCCCACCTTCTTATTCTGGCTTTTGCCCTCTTCCTTTCCGGTCCTGATGAAGGGTCTAGGCCCGAAATGTCAACTATTTATTTCCCTCCATGGATGCTGCCTGACCTGCTGAGTTCCTCCTGCACTCTTTGTGTATTGCTGCCATTCTTAGTTGGTCTATTTGTGACATCTGACCCACATTAATGCAAATATTGCTCTGATATATTCTTGCTAAGTTGCACAGTTCAAAGGAAATTAAGAATGGCCAATACTGTCCATTTCATTGATTCCAGTACCCTCTGACTAAACATGAACATGTTTTGATATTATTCAGTACATTAAATGTGCAGAATTATGAGATGCTTTTAGGAATATTCATAGGGATGTACAGGTCCATTCCAGTGAACTATTTGCAACCCAAGCACTTCACAGGTTTGAAATGTGGCTACAAAGCAAGTTCCCACCTGATAGAAGATACCTGCAGCCACCAGAAAATCCATGCTGCTGGTATCCCAAACACTCATCCATATGTACGGGCTGTACGTAAGTCGGGTGTTTGTAAGCTGGGGAGGACCTGTATTGTACACTTCTTGGACATGGGAGTGTGACATACCAATTCTGTGACAATTAGTCTCAGGAGAAAGCCGGCAGAAGTATATACTTTAGGTGTTAACGGTTCAACCACGTTAACAAATAATTATCATTCTTTGATGTCCACTGTGACAACTTGTATGCATTAGCACTGCATACTGAAGACATTGCAAATCGTCAACAAAATTGGAAAGAATAATAAGGTAAAAACAAGATTTTTTTCCAAAAAAAAGCTTACTTGTACATTGAGCAAAAGCCTTGTATCAACAGCGGTGATCCCAAAGCTCAGTCCTGTAATTATAGCGGTAATGGCTGTTCGCCTTAGAACCTTTCAGGAGCAGTCCAAGCCAATGTCGAAAGGATGGTAACGAGCAAGATGCAGGAACAGTTAGTGCTTCATGGAGCATGCATTGCAGCCATCACTAGCAGCAGGACAGTTTGCAAGATACCTGATGATTTCTGTTAAAAGGATGGCATCAGCAGTCCAGTGGTTATAATGTTGCAGTCACTGTCCTGAAATGCCAGGAGAACTTTGTGCTTTTGCTCAATCTTATCACTTTTTACACCAACGAGATCTGAAGTAAACAATAAGATGACAGAATCATTTCTTTGTGCTGGAGAGCGAACAGCTTTAACTAAGGACGGTAGTGTAGGGGCAGGCATGGTGGTGTAGCGGTTAGCGTAACGCTATTACAGCACCAGCGACCTGGGTTCAATTCTGGCCACTGTCTGTCAGGAGTTTGTACGTTCTCCCCGTGTCTGCTTGGGTTTCCTCTGGAAACACTCAGCAGGTCCGTGTGCTCCAGTTTCCTCCCACATTCCAAAGACGTACAGGTTAGGAAGTTGTGGGCATGCTATGTCAGCGACACTTGCGGGCTGCCCCCAGAACACTCTACACAAAGGATGAATTTCACTGTGTGTTTCAATGTACATTTGACTAATAAAGAGATCTTATCTTATTACACATATGGAGACCTTTTTTTAAGGGTCTATGGTATGTTAGAATGAGACAAAGTACAGAAAACACGGAACAAGGCAATTGGAGAGAAGGAAACAACCCACTTAATTGAAATTGGACCAGAGATGCACACAATCCTGAACTATTTATTCACACCTCAAAGTGATAGATGTCATTTTTGCTGATGTGGTAGAGAAGTGAAAGCTGCACTTCAGCCTTGCACCTTTAGACATAACCAAAAGCAACACAAGTTTGAAACACAGAATCAAATGTACAGTGAGTCCATTATTGATTACATTGGGACATGGAAGTTTCATTAAATTGCAACTTCGATCAATTTCTTAACAGAGCCCCAAGTGATAAGTGGGTTTATGGACTGACTGGTGAAAGGATTCAATAAATAAATTACTCGGTGTACACGAGCTTACTTTTGAGAAAGCTGATCAGATGGAAATAACAATGTTAAATGAAAAAAAGCTTTGTCGATCCCAAGTGCCTTTTGTTCTACATAGCCTTAGTGCAATAGAACAAACTATGATGACGATCCACAGCGAGAGAAATAAAGTATGGTCAGATTATTGACCCTTGAAGGATGTGATGGCAATCACTCAGCACAACAATTATAGAAGCCCAATATATGTATCATGTTACTGCAACTTACAGGCTAAAGACCAAAATGAAGGCAAGATCAGACCACCTTAAACTTCATAACACAGAACTTCTTGAGAATGAAAACCGGTGTTTACAGTGCGCATATGGTAACTGGGCAGCATGGAAACCGGTGAGTTAAGATCTTAAGACACAGGTTTCGATCAATAACAAGCACACTGAGATGAAAATTTTAAAAAAACTACAGATGCTAGAAATACAAAATAAAAATGCTGGAAACACTCAGCAGGTCAGGAAGCATCTGTGGAAAGAGAAATAGTTTCAGGGCAGGGAACCCTCATTATCACACTGAGGTGAAGGCTGACACTTGTATACTGCTCTATAGTGTGCTGTGGGGTTTATTTACTGAATTTTAGCAGTGTACTTCAAAGGAAAAGCACAGTCCAATTAAAGATGCAGTTTGGGAGAAATTCTACAAATGTTAGGATAAGTAAAATGTTTGGTGAGATGTAATGACCAATGAGTGGTGCTACGATTACAGGAGTAAAACTTTGCAATTGACAATCTTGATGGGAAAGGACTGACTCCAGCAACTGAAATTGAACTGGGGAAATGTATTCAGTGTGGAGAGAACAATGTTATGCCTGGATCCTACAGAAAAGATAAGAAGACATGTTTAATGATTCTTATGGTGGTGTTACATAGGATATAAAACAGTACAGCACAGCATCAGGCCCTTTGGCCCACAATATCTGTACCGACCATGATGCTAAGTTAAAATAATCTTCTGTCTGCATATGATCTATTTCCCTCCGTTACCTGCATACCTATGTCCCTATCTAAAAGTCTTTTCAATGCCAATATTGTTTATGCTTCCACCACTATCCCTGGCAGTCCATCCCAGGCATCTTCTACACTCTGTAAAAAAAAAAACTTGCCCTGCACATCTCCTTTAAATGTTCCCCTTCTCACTTTAAATGCATGTCCTATAGTATTTCATGCTTCTACCTTGGGAAAAAGATTTTGACTGTCTACCCCATCTATGCCTCTCATAATTTTAATAAACTTCTATAAGGTCTAGAAGGACTTAAAGGCCAGAAGATGCAGATACACATTAAGTCAGGCGTGAAATGCTTCTCTTATGAACCATGACCATTTCCCTATATATTGAAAGCTCAAGCCAAGAAATGGAACTAGACACTGCACAACTGGAAATGGGAGAGGGCAGGAGCGTTAGTGAAGGACTACAGTGATTGGTCCATACAGATTGCTATGGTTCCAAAAAAGGAATAAAGTAGTTACATTCTGTAGTGACTACAAGGTCACAGTCAATGACAGGCAAATCACAGGCCAATGACAACCAATATCCATCATCATCATTTATTGAAGGAGAATGTCCCATGGTCCTGTAACAGTAATAGCATGCTTACAGTATATGTAAGGTGCAGTTAGGTAGCTTTTCTTGTTCATTAAAATACCATTTACCAATTAAGGTTAACTTCAGGTTATAACTATAGGACAGTGAACAGCCGTGTAAAGGATGATTATCAGGAGAAAAAGAGTTCTTTTTCCACATCCTGCATTTTGACAAAAAGTGAACAAAGTTCTGCTGAAATAGAAAGGAATGTGCTTGCTAATATATTCAGTGTGAGAAGTTCCATCTGCTACTTTTTGGAAGGCTGTTCATTTTGGTAACATGTCTCCTTGCACGACTGGCAATTGTGGGCTCCAATCAGCAGTGCCAGCAAAGTTATCACCACCATTGCTGGCAGGGGATAATATTTTACCTCAGTATGACTAAAGATGGAATAAAAGACCTCAAAACAAGATGATTGTTTAGACTATCTCTTGAGAGCTCAAATGTGAAATGTGGAAGTACCATTTGTTCCTGGCCCAAGTTAATGATGATTTTAATGTGACAGCTTTAGAACTTGCAAAGCAATCACAGAAAGATCTATGTTATGAGTTATGTTTGGAGACTTGTCCAAATTGGAAAAATGCACAGACAAAGTGCTAAGAATGTTTTATTTCTGCTACAATGAGTTATCAAGTGATTGACCATCCTTACAATGGGGCATGTATGACCAGGGGCAATACCTGCTCCTTTAAGACCATAGATATAAACAGTCACCTCTGGAAGACATTGTTATGGGAGCAAAGATAGCAACTGTTCACAATTTTGTCGGCTGGTCAGACTTAGATTGAGATTAACGGAGCTGATGAGTCATTATTTTATCTCAGCAGCAAAATAACTATGACCAAAGAAACCCTTACAACATTTGCACATGGATTTTTGTGGTACCATAGAGTGACACAGCATGGAAACAGGCCCTTCGGTCAAAGGAGACCATGCTGACCACCAAGAACCCATTTATACTAATCCTACAATAATTACATTTTATTCCCCGCAACAGCCACTCACCTACACACTTGGGTCAATTTACAATGGCCAATTAACCTACTAACCTGCATATCTCCAGGATATAGGAGGAAACTGGAGCATCTGGAGGAAAATGATATGGCCACAGGGAAAACATGCCAACCCCACACAGACAGCACCCGAGGTCAGGATTGAACCGGGGTCTCTGGTGGTGCGAGATAATGGCTCGACTCAATGCGCCACTGTGTCATCCATGGTCATGCCTTTTGTTGTCTGTGAAAAGGGACACAACCATTATATAGTCCATCTCCCAGTCATCCTAAATGGTTGGAAGTGAAAACCACTGGAATTTCTATCACCAAGGGATGCACCTTAGGTGAGAAAAGCAACATTTTTATATATCATAATTTGCAATAACAAATAGTCTTTGGCAATGGACCATTGCTTTCTTCTTGGCAGTTTAATAATTTTGTGACACAGAATGGTATCAAACATAATTAATTATCACTCTATCATCTGTCATCCAACAATGTAGCTGAAGAATCTGTCGGACTGGACAATTTTGGCCTTAAAAAGTAGGCATCACAAGAATTGTCTGCCGTCAGTGTGAAATATGGTTTGGCATATTTCTTGTTAAAAGGACTGTGGGCTGAAAGGAAGCAGAACCTCATGAAAAGACAAGAAAGAGAACAAGCTGTAGCTTAGCATAACTGACTTTGACTGACAGATTGGTAAAGAATGTTGAAACTTGCATCTCAAGGCAAGGTCCAAGGAGAGGACATTTCAGTTTAATGATCATGTCTGAGTCTCGAATCCAACAAAATGGATGCAGGCAAATAGGAAATTGGAACCTTGCTGCTATCTGTTGTTCCAACCAATGTCTTGTTCCGACTGCTGACAAAATCAAGAGCATGCATCTAGATCACATGGTTTTAGTAAAGGATGTACGATCAGTGTACAGTCAAACATGGGTTATGATAGATGGTTTTGTGCTATCTACAGCAACATCCTGGATTGTTACATTCTTCTGGGCATCCAAAACAACCTCAGTAATGACCAAAAACATGTCAACTCCTACCTTAACATATTGTCAAACTGTAAAAGATAGAAGTGTCTTCAGAGGATGACTCTGTTCATAACGGTCATTTGGAAGTGAGACCATTTCTTCTGCTGGAGGTAGAGTGGAGATTAGATCCATGAGAAGAACTACCTGAGGTTATGAACCTGCATTAAAACTGATACTACAGCCCATTTGTTAATTGTCCAGTATTTGCATTGTTATTGCTTTTAAGTAACGATCAGTTTATTGAAAACAAAATTTTGTTTTTTCTTAAATGGAAGCAATGTAGTGTGTTTCCATAGATGCTGTATTGATCAATAAAGAAGTCATGTGATGCACCTACTCTGCAACAGTCAACCTGAAGTGAAAACTTGTAGGAGTGCCATGTACATAGTTTAATTGTCAGGTGTTCATCTTGTTAACAAAATATTATCTTCTTTCCATTGCGCCCACTTTATTGTGTTAGCACCACATACAATTGGCATTACTTTGTTAAATTCAAACAAGAAGATGGAGTCAAATTTCTTCATCTGAATAGCCAGCAGTGGTTCTAGACAATGGAGACTTGGCGAAAACTAACTACTGCTTTTCCTAACAATTGCCATTTCCCACTTTTAATCTGGATCAATGAAAACAGTTCTGACAAACTCTCCTGGAGCTGAAACATGAACCATTCCTCCCTCCACAGACATTACCTGACCTGCTGAGTGTTTCCAACATTTGCTGTTTGAGAAGATTAACAAACAACTAGCTAATTTTTCAACCTGCACTTTTACGTATCTTCACGAGAAGACTCTCATTTCAAAATCTTCCTTTTAATGTTACATACTAAAGTATAAAGGAGATAATGCACTAGCCATTGGTCTTAAAGCATTTCTCTATTGAGTGTTGAATGCTGTGTTGGAGATTTTCCAAGTACTACAAGCTTTATGTAAGGAAAATGGTTAAATCTTGTCGTGTGAATAACTGCAGGCCCTATTCAGATACCAATGCACTTTTAAAGGCAATAAATATGATTTCATCAAAAATAAAATGTTCATTTCCACACTATTTTCCTGCCAATAGATACCAGGTCTGTCCGAAAATAGCATAGCCTGGAATTTTAATTTTATCCCTGTGGCTGTGATTTCACTGAAATTAACATAAAGCTTTCATAATTGATGTTTTACATCTATACAAGTGCTAGAGGCAAAGGTAGGCTGTGATATAATTTCAAGGTAAAAAGCCAGGCTAGCCAGTGAAATAATTCTACTCTTGTTAATTAAATTAATGTCATGAAGGTGATGACAACAAATCACAATCCATCAATCATTATTTGTTCTGTCAAATAATGTATCAGCAGTTTTTAGCAAAAGAGAATTCAACTCACATAAAGATGACTTAACACAGCCTTGGAGGGGGCAGTATTTGAAAGGCTGTGGGTAGAAATAGTAATGTGTATAATGATGTGTGTACAAATACCCACTAAATTGCTGCTGTGAGAGTGCAGGGTGTAGTGGTTCGTCAGGAAGATGATGACAATGTTGAGGACACAGTCGACTTCTACTGAAGACATCGTCAGAGACATGTTGGGGGAGATCGGTAACAGAGCAAATTTGAAGAACCTATTTGAATGATGTCAAAAACTTAGCAGTTCAGGTAAATAATAGCAAAACTGACCTCTGTGTAAAACATACACAGGTGTACAAGTCCTGCACCATTTGTTGTCCTTGCCTGTCTGGTACATTCTCCTACAAGTCAAAAAGTGGAGTTTATTGTCATATGCTCAAGCACGTGTATGCACAGGTGCAGTGAAAACCTTGCAGCAGCATCACAGGCACATAGCATTAGATAAGCAGCATTCACAAGAAAAACAT